>NC_089251.1:109054621-109654621 GCF_963930625.1 Muntiacus reevesi
CATTTCCTCCATGCATGCTGCCTCTTCCTTCAACACTGTGCTTAGGACTCACTACCTCCTGAAAGGCCTACCTAACTCTCTCTCCTCTGCTTCCCCTTGCACGCGCACGTGTGTATATGTGTGTGTGTGTTCTCGCCCCCAGCAAGGAACTCTCCCCACATACCTAGCTACTAGCCAAGTCCAAATTTCTCATCGTGTATTCTAAGACATTGGAATCACATGGGGATGTCTGTTAAATACCAATTCCTGGGCCCCACTTCAGGCCTATTTAATCTGACTGTATGGGAGTGAAAGGAGGGTCCATCCCACATTCACTCTTTTGAGGCTGACGTGGTTCATAGCTTGAGAAGGGGTTTGGACCTGCTCTGGCCTTGGTAGTGCTGGGGCTCGGGACCGTGGGTCTCTCTGGGGCTCATGGTCTCACCTCCTGATCTCCAACGTCAGCAGTCCATAGTTGTTGGTGATTCGATACTTGCCGGCAGGAAAGAGGCGGGGGTCAATTCTCATGTCATTTTTGTACCTGTGGAGACACACTGGCGTGTTGGAGGCAATGTGGTTCTGAGCGGGAGGGATCCCGAGCCTCTTGGGCCTCCAACCTCAGTTTTGTGCTGCTTATTCATCTCTGTGACTCAGGGCAGCTCTAAACCTCAGTTTTTCTCATCTGTGAAATGGGAATAATAATTGTGCTGACCTTGTAGGGTTGTTGTGATGATTAAATGGGATAAGATATGTAAAGTTTGAAGGCTGTGGATGCTCAAGTGTTTATTCCCTTATGGAGGGCAGAGAAGAGGGAGCCATAATTAGGGGTATCTGCCCCTTCCCTTACCAGGGGAATCCCCAAGGACCAGGCTCCAGCTTTTCCTTCCTCTCTGAAGGGGTACCAAGGAAAGTTCTCCATCCCTTCCTTTTTGCCAACCCCCCAGGACAACAGTTCTTAATCTCAGTTCTTGTTAAAGTCACCAGTTCAGTTCAGTTCAGTTCAGTCACTCAGTCGTGTCCGACTCTTTGTGACTCCAAGGACCACAGCACACCAGGCCTCCCTGTCCATCACCAACTCCTGGAGTTTACCCAAACTCATGTCCATTGAGTCAGTGATGCTATCCAACCATCTCATTTAAAAATTTCCATGCTGAGAGTCTGAATGTAAGCCTTTGAGAATTTGTATCAGCATCTGCTCCTTGCAGGGACTTCCCTGGTGGTCCAGTGGTTAAGAATCCGCCTTCCAATGCAGGGGATGTGGGTTTGATCCCTGGTTGGGAACTAAGATCCCTCATGCCACAGGACAGTGAAGCCCTTACACTGCAACTAGAGAAAAGCTGCAACTATGAACCAGTGCAGCCAAACATGAACTAAATAAATACTAAAACATAAACTTCTCATTGTTCTCCACCAGCCATTCTCCTCTTATTCTAAAGTAGATCTAACATGTTTCCTAGTCTCTGCTTCTGCTGGGTGTGACCACGTGACTAAACTAAGTCTTGTCAACAGAAATAAGTCCAAGTGTCACGTGGCTGCTTCTGACGACACTCTCTGCCCGGTTTCACATCATCTTTCCTTCCAATCTTGAGGCAAGAATACAACCATAAATACGGCTTCCATCTTGAACCAGGAAGACCCGAGGTCTCCAGCTGTGCATGGGGACAGGCCTGAATCCCTATGCTGAGGGATGGAGTTGCCATGCAGCCCCTCCTCATCTACATCAGATATTTACATGAAGGGGGAAAAAAAATCTATCTTCTGTAAGTCATTAAAAAAACTCCATGCCCAGGCTTTAGCCCAGATCTGTGAAATCAGAATTTCTGGGCGTAGAATCTGGGCATCAGTTATTTTGAAACTTGCCAGGTGATTCCCAACCATGGCCTCACCCCACTGTACCCCGGATACTTCCTTTTGTTTTCTGTGAAGTCTTGTTCCCTCTGCTGCAAGCCCTGGACAGCCAGGTGGCCTTGCCTCTGCCCACAGCCCACTGGGGTATGTTCTGGAGGTCTGATGAGTGAATGTCTGTGAAAGTTAGGAGGCCTTGGTTCCTGACACTGTTTGCTGTGTGACTTGAGGCAAATCACTCCCCCTCTCTGGGCCTCTGTGTCCATGAGGACTTTGGGTGCAGAGTCAGCCCCAGAGGTGTGTGTGTGAGCATGCTCAGTCACTTCATTCATGTCCGACTCTTTGCGACCCTACGGGCTGTAGCCCGCCAGGCTCTGTCCATGAGATTCTCCAGGCAAGAATACTGGAGTAGGTTGCTATGCCCTCCTCCAGGGGAATCTTGCCAACCCAGGGATTGAACCCGGGTCTCCTGTGTTGCAGAAGGATTCTTTACCATCTGAGCCACCAGGGAAGTCCAAGAATACTGGAGTGGGTAGCCTATCACTTCTCCAGGGCATCTTCCCGACCCAGGAATTGAACTGGTGTCTCCTGCATTGCAGGCAGATTCTTTACCAGCTGAGCTACCCTGGAAGCTCAGCCCCAGTGGTGGTTGAGGTCAAAGAGGAGGACTTGGCCAAAAGAGGGCGCCCCAGCCTCAGCATATCACCTTCCTTGGACCTGCCCACCTCCCATGCCCTGTTTGTCTCCATGGCGACCAAACAGTGCTGTGTCCACACCCCACCTCACAGCCGTCAGGCCGTGCCCTCTTCTGAAAGGAGCCCAGTTAAGTCTTCTGTGGGGAGGGTGGTGCCTAATCTGGATGCCCAATCTTTCCACCTCTCCCAGGCCTGGGGGGCCAAGGTCAGCCCCCCCATCCCCCAGCTGTCAGGAACATTCCAGACACCTCAGCCTAGGCCAGCCTCTGCCTTTCCCAGAAAAAGCAGCAGCTGCAGCTCTGGGCATGACCTGGACAGCCCGGGACCTCAGCTCTCATCTTGCCCCCCTCTGGGCCTCAGTCTCCTGCCTGTTCCTCAGGCCCTTGAAGGCTTGGCTGTGTGGATGAAGCTGAACGGCAGCCCATCATAAAACAGCACTCAATGAGACAACTGAGGCAGGCGCCCAACCCAGAGCCTGGCTCAGGGAGGCCTACATAAGAGTGAGATTTTTTATTATTTATCTAAGTTTATTTTCCCTTACATATTCTGGTGGGTCTTTTTCCTCCCCCCACCCCCAACCTCTTTTATAAATTAAAGAAATTTTTTGATTGCGTGGTTTGTGGGATCTTAGTTCCCTGACCAGAGATCCTGCGCTCTTGGCAGTGAGAGAACTGAGTCCTAACTACTGGACCACCAGGGAATTTGCCATATTTTGGAGTTCACTTTACTTTTGCAGGTGGCTTGACCTGGGAGAGTGATTTTGATATTCATGAACTGTGGCCAGGACCCACTTCTGCAGAGTAAACACAGCCAGCCTGGACCTTGTCTGACGTGACCTCTTGTTGCCCCTGCATTCAGGAAGTGCTCAATAACTGCGAATGAATGGACTCTCCTGACAAGCCTGGGGAGCCAGGATCATCCTGCTGACTCGGGCTGGGTCTCTACCAGAGCCTGGGGGAAGCTCTGGAGGCCAATCCGGGATGAGCTGGCCCTGTCAGAAGTGCCTGTTGATAGGAAACCTGATCCCCAAAGCCTGGAGCCCCTGGGGCCCCCTGAGTCCCTCTGGTTGGAGGTGGGCCTGGCTTGGGCCTCCAACACTTGCAAGGAATGCTCAGCTCCTTGTTGTGGCAACCTTGCTGGCAGGGGTGGAAACAAGCCTCCCTCCCCAGAGGCTCCCATGGAAAGCCTTAGATGTGAGCCTCGGTGCCAGGGCGGGGCAGGACTTGGCTGGCAGGCTGACCACCGCTTAGCCCAGGTCTTCCTACTGACAGCCTTGGTCCCCACAGAATTTGAATGAATGCCATCTGGCAGTGACCAGCAATGCCACTTCTCTGAGGACATTTTTCTTGATCGCTCCTGGCCTAAGTTCTTCCCCTTTCTTTCACTTCAGAGGCACGATAGATGCTTTAAAGAAAAACGAAACCCAAAAACAACTGTAATGATCTCTTTTCTACTCTCTTGGCCAGTAGAGCTCTGGGCTGGAAGGCAAGAAGACCTGACTTTGAATTCAGGCTCACACTAGCTGTGTGACTTAAACAAGTCACACTACCTCTCTGAGCCTCGATATCCTCACCTGTGAAATGGGGATGTAGTCCTAACCTCATGAATGGCCCAGAGACTCAAGTGAGAGGAAAGTGCTGGGTCAGTGTAGGGGAGGCTCAAGTGTGAGATGCTGCTCTTTCCTTGGTGACCTCAGTTATTTGTGTGCTTATCTTCTCTCTCCTACCGAGACCCTGGTCTGTTCAGCCTTGAGATTGGGCTTATATGTCACCTCCTCTGAGAAGCCTTCCTGGATTCCCCAGGGGGAGGCAGCTACTGCCCTTCTTCACCTCCACTCTTATCTCAAATACCGCCCTTGGACATATTTCTCATTGTGTTGACATTTCTTTTCTGGGTTGAAAGTTCCTTGAGGTGAGATTGTGTCTGGGTCATTTCTATGCCTCATTGCCTGAGTGAGGGCCAGGGACAGATTATGCTCCTGGTAAATATTTGTTGAAATCGTTTCCTTGTCTCCCAGCATGCCTGACAATGGGCCTTAGACGCTGGGGAGCTCAGGATAGACTGAGCTCAGCTGTGTGAATGACACATTTCCCTCTGGGGTGGAGAGAAACCCCAGATGCTGCCAATGCCCACCTCCCCAGGTCCTTTCAGAAGACTCCTGCCTCCGCTCCCCTCTGCCAGCAAGGCCTCAACTCCATGTTCTTTTATGAGTACATTCCCAGGAATGGTACCTCCTGCTTTCCCAGCAGCTTTCAAGTTCTGAGGGCTTCCACATTGTTGTGGCCTTAAATCCTCAACACACGCAAGCTGGACAGGAGATCTTCAACCCATTTCACAGACCAGGAAACTGAGGCAGGACCAGAGAGGTTGAACCATAGCTGAGACCACACACAGAGTTAGCAGAGACAGCAAGCTGGGCCTGGGCTCCTTCTCACTGAGAGCCCCCACCCTCCCTGCCTCCTCTCCTGCCCCGACCCTGGACCTGCCTCTGCCATCTTCCTGCAACCCTGGAGACGCCCAGCTCGGGGCAGCTGCCTTCTCAAGCCACCAGAATCATATTTTCACAAGTGCTGGCTCCCCAGGTGGCCCAGACATCTAGCCCCAGGCTGGCTGGGAGGCAGCTAAGAATAACCTCTCCAGAGCTTCCCCAGCAGCTGCTGCTCTGTCTGGGGGTGGGCAGAGTTCAGGGCTGTGGGTCCATGGCTTTTCTAAGGCAGCAGGAACTTGTGGGGAAGGGACCAGGCCCCTGGCGGGGAGGTGTTGAGTAAGGAAGTCACATTCAAGGGATCCCTGAGGTCCGGAGCCTGGAGGCCGGGCGAGGATCCCTTCTCTCCTGCCCTGGGGGCTTACCAGGTGACCTGGGGTGGAGGTGAACCCTGGACGGTACAGGTCAGCAGGACCGTGGTGTGCTCCCAGACCGCGTGCGAGCGCAGAGGGATCCAGAACCAGGGCCCACGGCCGGAACACAGCTCCCGCAGCTCCTTGGCCTCCCGGACCTTCTCCTCTGTCTGGAGGAAGGAAGGGCCTGTGAGTCCCAGGAGCCAGAGCAACGCCTCCCCCATCTTTGCTGTTACCTTCCCCCTGACGCCCAGGCTGGACTCTCCTCGCCAGTGGCTGACAGGCAGCATGGCACAGAGGGCAGGGCGTGGGGCTTTGGGACCTGACCTGGAATCAAGGCCAAACTCTGCCACTTACTGGCTATGAGACCAACCATAGGCCAGGCCTCTGTTTCCTCATCTGTAAAATGGGGATGATAATCATATTGCCCCACCCTCCTTTGGGATTGTAGGGAGGATGACTTAAGTCTCTACATGAAAAACATGAGCAGTGATAACACCCGTGTAAGTATTATAGCTGTTCCTGTCCTGCCCAGGGATGGGGCATGGAGGTGGCTTCAGATCCCTGACACTTCCCGAGTGTCTTCTGTGTCTGAGGAACTGGGAAAGTGGTTTTATAAGCGTGTTCTCAGTTATTTCCCACGTCGACACTCAGTATTGGACCAAATATGTCCATTTTACAGATGAGAAAACTGAGGCTCGGTTAGAATCATAGTTTTGCCTAAGGTCATGCAGCTAGAAGGTGGGGGCCCTGAGAGGTCCAGCTTTTCTGGAGAAGGGGGTAGGGTGAGGGGGGCAGCGTGAGAAGGGCTGCGGGTCCCAGGGCCCCGGAAGCCCCCGCCCACCCCTCTCACCCGCCGTCTCAGCGCCTTCCGGTCTCGTCTCTGGCGCAGCAGCCACTGGGTCCGGAGGAAGGCGATCTCTGTCCTCTCCCACTCGTTGCCAAAGCCCACCCGCTTCTGCCCCCGCTCCTCCAGCTCCACGGTGCTGGTCTGGCGCCTCAGCTGGGCCTCCCTGCGGTGACAGAGGCCATCAGAGGCGGGGAACCGTGGGTGGGGCTGTGGGGGCGCGTCCTGGCCCTGCCTCTCCTATGCCCGGCCTTGCCGGCCACGCTTGAAGCTTCTTGAGGACAAGGGCAACTCTAATCCTTTCTTGCCTCCAAAATCCCCTGAATGGGCCTGGGTTTTAGAAGGTGGAGAAGGGAATGGAAACCCACTCCAATATTCTTGCTTGGAGAATTCCATGGACAGAGGAGAATTCCTGGTGGGTTACAGTCCACGGGGTCACAAAGAATTGGACACGACTGAATGACTCACACTTAATATTATCGATACAGTTCACAAGGGTGTTTCACAAGCCATGGTTCCTCTTGTTTTCACTAGAGCCAAGCCGACATCCTTAGTCTCCCCGTTTGACCGGGTAGAGATTTGCTTTACAGGCTGAGTGACCTGCTCTGGGCCGGCCAGGAGCAGGACACAGGCCTAAGGATGCTCCCAAGCTTGGAGGCCCTCCTATCTCAGGGTGTTCGACATGTGGGCTGGTTTACTTGCCTCCCCTCTCTGTCCCTAGACTCCTTCCCTGAGAGCCGGGTGGTGAAGCGTGGACCCCCACCCTCTCCCCTAGGGATGGTCCCTCACTACCGCCTGTGGACCCATCAGAGGGTGGTGCCGTGGGCTTTGCCATCAGTCAGCCCTGGGCTTAAACCTCTGACTAGTCACCCGTTCTAGGTGTGTAATTTCGGGCACGTTTTTTAAAGCTGAGTGTGGGAGCCCAGTAGGGGGGAAGGGGACTGGACAAGATGAACTCTTCCTAGCCCAGGGCTCTCTGGAAAGGTCACTCGACTTACCACGTTGTCTCTGAGGAGGCTGTCAGAGCCAAGGCTGCTGCGAGGGCGTAGTCTGCAGCGCTGAACTGATACTCTTCCTCGCTGCCCCGGGGAAAAGAGAGTTCATGGCTCCTGCAGATTTGGCTGGGGGTCTGGCTGGGGGCTCCACCTACCCACCTCAGGGTACTAGCAGGCACAGCTGTGCCACCTTCTCAAACCGTGGTCTCAGAACAGGGCCATGCCTCCTCTCTTAGCCTGGGGGCTCCACGAAGCAGAGCTGTGCTTCCCATCTCAGGCTGGGCTCTCCAAAAAGAAGGGTCATTCCTGCCCTTCCAACAGGAACCTCCCAAGGTCAGGGCTATGCCTCCCCCCTCAGACTGGAGTGTGCAGAGGTCAGGCTGTGCCTCCCTGCTCAGACTGGGGGTCCTGGGGGCAGGGCAGTGGCTGGGGTGCCCTGATGCCCCACCTGCTGCGGAAGGTCCGTCTCCGCGTCGAGGAGTCCATCTGCAGGCTGTGCTGCCGCTCCTCCTTCTGCTCCTCCTCCCGGCGGTGCTCCCGCCGGTGCACTTGCACGGCCTGGGGGGGCCGGGGCTCCCCCACACCTCCCGGGCTGTGAGGCAGAGTCATGGCTGCGAGAGTGACAACCTGCAGAGCCGAGGTGCACGGTTACTCCACCAGGTGTCCACCCGCCCCTTCCCCGTGGGGCCCGCCAGCATCTCTCCGGAGGTCTGCTGGTTGGGGGGGTGGTCTCTCTCTGGTGGGCAGGCAGGCGATCTCAAGACCCAATGGGGGGGACCCACGCCTGCCCAGGTGACAGAGGCAGGCTTCAAGCTCTCAGCCTGGCTCACCCACCACCCCATGAGCCGCCCCCCATTGAGGAGCAGGCCCTGGCTTCCACTGCACTCTGTCCTTGCCCCTCCACGTGGCCTGACCAAGGCCTTCCCTTCTCCGGCCTCAGCTTCCCACACGTGAGGGACTGAGCGCCGTGACATCCAGGGCAAGGAGAAGTGGGCAGGAGAGTAGGGGCCCCAAGCTAGCTGGCTCTGAGTTCTTGCAGTACATTCTTTCCCGGATCTGGGGTACAATGTTACCCCCAGGCCTCTGAGGGCCCTCTGATGCTGAAGCCTTAGGGTGCGTCTTGGTGGAACCCCTGGAATTGGCATCTGCGCTCCTCCAGGTGGGAATTTGGGACAGGCCTCTTACCTGGAAAGGTCCTCGCCAGGTTTGGCCCTGATGTAGACCCTGGGCACGAAGGAGGAGACAGAAGAGCAGACCCGCGCTTAGCCTTCTCCTGTCTGCTTCTATGAGGGCAGGCTCTGTCCTGTCCCTGCCTCTCCTTCGGGGCCTGCTGGCCAAGCTAGAGTGAGTGAGTGTGTGTGTGTGTGTGTGTGTGTGTGTGTGTGTGTGTTCAGAACACACCTGTGGGGGGCCATGTCCCTAAGTTCATGATGGGGGAGGTGGGCGCACTGGCCCCATCAGAGATCCTTGACCCGGAAAGGCCTATTCTGGGGTGTCAGAGGGCTCAGGCTGCTAAGGGTCAGTCTTAGTGGAAGTTTATTTCTTCTGGTTCCTTAAAGTTTGCTCCCTTTGGGCATCCAGAAAAGAACACCCAGGAGAGCCTGGGTCACTGCAGAGTGTTAGCTGGGATCTAGGACTGTCTGTGAAGCTTCCTGCAATGACCTCGCTGAACTCAATGGGACGTCATCCTTTGGGCTTCCTATCCAGCACCCCCACACCCCCAAGGAAGAGGCTGCCTGCACCCAGAAAATGACTGGCCTGCTCTTTCTTCTCCTTCCTCCTCTCGGCCCAGAAGAGAGCTGCTGGGTACCAGCGAGGGAGGCCCTGGCTCGCCTGGGACACGGCCCTGGCCCCAGCAGCGGAGGGTTAACGTTCCCTGGCGTCAGCTGCTGGCTGCTTTCCCCGGATGCTCTGTTCCTGACGAGCGCAGCGGGGCGGGCCTGGCGCTCATCCTGGACCTCCTGGGCCGCCCGCAACCAGACCCCTGGCTTTAGGGATGAGCCATCGGTTCTTTTTAAAGCGCTGACTGAGGCTTGGGATTAGGTCGTGAGCAGATTGCAGCTTTCCAACGCTCTCTCTCCAGAAGGCGGTGTGTGCCTGCTTGGGGAGGGGTCAGCGATGCGTGGTGGATCAGGAGGGGACCTCGGCCCCCACTGCCCTCCTCTGAGGGTGCAAAGCCTCCTGGGGTCCTGCCTTGTGGCCTTCCCCACCCACTCCATTTTCTCCACCTTCCTCCCAAGCCTCAGTCTGCCCACTGCCCTGTCTGTAACGCCCCCACCCCCGGCCATCTCCCCAGCTCTCTGACAGCATCTCCCAGTGAGAGGGGTCAAGGAGGTCTCTCCATTTCCTCAGGACGGGAGGGGAAGCATATGAGCCAGAGAGACTCTGAGTCCTGACGGCAGAAAGCTGGGTCCTGCGGGCGGGAGTGGAGACACAGCCTACCCAGGGGGTCTGGGCAAGTGGGGATGTGCTCTTAACGTTCCCCACCAGTTTCCGAGGCAGGAGTGCTGGCCCGGGTTTGGTGCCAGTGAGTCCAGGCTGGATGAGCGCCCTCCCAGCCCCGCGACGTGGGCCCCGCGGCCTCGCTCTCATCCCCTGCCCGCTGGGCGGGCCAAGCAGGGCTCCGCCAGGACAGCTCTAGGTTGGCCGGACCTGCCAGCCCACCCGGGTCCCTGCTGATCCCTGATGGCTGCAGGAAAGCCTCCACTTCCCAGGGCATCCCCAAGGGATCTGGGAGGGTTGTACTGCAGCTTTCATATCACAGAAGGCTCAGCTCGGAAGACCCAGGGCCACGCAAAACAGTGAGGCAGGGCAGGGATTTTTTATCTAGAATCCCCTCTCATTTCCATGGCTGAGCACAAGTCTGCTTCTTCCTTCCCGATCTCACAGGATCCTTTTCACACACACACACACACACACACACACACACCCCTACCCCACTTCCGAATGGAAAGCTGAGGGTCTCACTATCTGGAGGTCTCTCTCCGCTCCCCCGATCTCTGGAGGTGACCCACAGAAGCAGCTGTGCCCACTCTGGTGGCTCTGGGGAGACGATTCCAGAGGATGAGAGGGTCCTTGGTTTCTTCTTGCCCCGGACTCAGCGGGGACGGGGAGAAGAATGTGATCCTGGAGCTTGCACGGGCCTTAAATATAGCAGTGTGATGACAATGGATGAGAACTATGGGGGGGAGGAGAGGGGGAGGGGCCGTTCCCTGGGTCCAGCATTGCCGGGCGGCGACAGGTGGAGCTGTCCCCACACCCCCCACCCACCTCCCGCAGACAGATCCTCCCTGGGTGCCATCCCTTCCCCAACCCTCGCCCCCTGCTGCAGTGGAAAGAAGCTCATAGCTCAGGCCTGATCCATATGGAAAATGGATCAGGGACAGCTTTCTCAGCTGCTGAGAGTTCTACTCTGAATTCCTCCCCCGGCTGCACCCAGTGACAGGTGCTTTGGGGAAGACACGCAGCTTCTCAGATCTGATTCCCCTTCTGAAAGTGGAGACAGCGAGGCTGGGCCCCCAGTCATCAGGAAGACATGATGTGTGGCTGGAAAAATGAGTCTTTAGTGCTCATGGGTTATCACTGCTAAAATAGAAGTGGGTTTCTTCTCATCTATACCCCCGCTCCCCACGCAGCAGCTACTGACCAGCCCTGCTGGCCTATGGTGAGGTGTGTGTGAGGGTGTGTGTTTGCGTGAGGGTATGTGTGTGTGTATGTGTGTGTATGTGAGGGTGTGCAGGTGTGTGTGAGAGTGTATGTGAGGGTGTGTGGGGTGTGTGTGTGATGGTGTGTGGGGGGTGCGGGGATGTGTGTGAGAGTGTGTGGGCTGGGTGTGAGGGCATGAGGTGTGTGTGGAATGTGTGTATGTGGGCTGTATGTGAGGGCATGAGGTGTGTGTGGAATGTGTGTGAGTTTGTGGGGTGTGTGTGAGGGGATGAGGTAAGTGTGGAATGTGTGTGAATGTGTGGGCTGTGTGTGAGGGGATGAGGTGTGTGTGGAATCTGTGTGAGAGTGTGGGGTGTGTGTGAAGGTATGAGGGTGTGTGTGAGAGTGTGTGGGCTGTGTGTGAGGGCATGAGATGTGTGTGGAATGTGTGTGAGTGTGTGGGATGAATGTGAGGGTATGAGGTACGTCTGGAATGTGTGTAAGAGTGTGTGGGGTGTGTCTGAGGGCATGAGGTATGTGTGGAATGTGTGTATGATTGTGTATGGGCTGTGTGTGAGGGGATGAGGGTGTGTGTGTGAGAGTGTGTGGGGTGTGTGTGAGGCGATGAGGTGTGTGTGGAATGTGTGTATGATTGTGTATGGGCTGTGTGTGAGGGGATGAGGTGTGTGTGGAATGTGTGAGAGGGTGGGCTGAGTGTGAGGGTGTGAGGTGTGCGATGGTGTGTATGGGGTGGGGTGAGGGTGTGGGGTAGTGTGGGGGACGTGGTACAAGCAGCAGAGGAGAGCAAGTCATTTCCTCCTTCACCGTCCAAATTTCCCAGGCTTCCGGAGAGGCCACAGGGGAGGTTTCTTCTGGACCTCTGTTCCTCCTCCCCGTCTCAATCCTCTCCCCTCACGGACATTCATACCAGGCCTGCAGGGCGCTGGGGATGTAGAGGGGAGAGATAAGATGCTGGACTCTAGGATATGTCTCATCTAGATGGGGACACAGGCAGTTACGATAGGGGGTGATCAGGAGGGGGCTCCTGAGCCAGGCTCAGGGGATGAGCAGGTTTGCGGAAGGTGGTGCTGGCTCCACTCCAGAGACACAGCTCCCCTCCTGGCCTCTTTCTTCCTGGGGCCTCACGGGCCCAGCAACACTGAGCCTGTCTTTCTTCCTAGGCCCTGGGGACTCCTCAGGGGGGGCAGAGAGAGAGAGAGAGAGAGAGACAGACAGACAGACAGAATATACAAGCGAGAGCTTCAGCCAAAATCTCAATCTCCTAAAAGGGAACCCATATGTTTCTCACAGGAATGTAAATTGGTGCAGTCCCTATGGAAAACAGTATGAAAGTTTCTCAAAAAAATTAAATAGAACTACTATATGATCCAGCTATTCCACTCCTGGCTACATATTTTATATATGAAAAGATTAATTAAAAAATATGTATGCACCTCAATGTTCATAGCAGCATTATTTACAGTTGCCAAGATATGGGAGCAACCTAAGTGTCCAATGAAAGATGAATGGATAAAGAATATGTGGTAAGTATAAACAATGGAATAACAAAGAATGACGTTTTTCCATATGGAGCAACATGGATGGACTTGGAGGATGTTATGCTAAGTGAAATAAGTCAGAAAGAGACAGACAAATACTGTATGATCAGTTCAGTTCAGTTCAGTCACGCAGTTGTGTCCGACTCATTGCGACCCCATGGACTGCAGCAAGCCCAGGCTTCCCTGTCCATCACCAGCTCCTGAAGTTTGCTCAAATTCATGTCTATCAAGTCGGTGATGCCATCCAACTATCTCATCCTCTGTTGTCCTCTTCTCCTCCCGCCTTCAACCTTTCCCAGCATCAGGGTCTTTTCTAATGAGCCAGTTCTTGGCATCAGATGGCCAAAGTTTTGGAGCTTCAGCGTCAGCATCAGTCCTTCCAATCATCCTTTCTGGGCTGCTTCTTTATGTGCAAATTGTATGCAAGCTCTGAGACAACAGGGAATTACCTGCCTGTCTCGTTCACTGTATCCCCAGCCCCAAGAACAGTGCTGGCATACAACTGGGTCTTTGATATGCTTGTTAAAAATGAATGAATGAGAACCTGTCTTGAAGAATGTTTATGAGATTCAAATCAGGTTAAAATGCAAGAAATTGTTGTCGTTTAATAGCTAAGTTGTGTCTGACTCTTTGTGGCCCCATGGATTGTGGCCTGCCAGGCTCCTCTGTCCATGGGATTTCCCAGGCAATAATACTGGAGTGGATTTCCTTCTCCAGAGGGTCTTCCAGACCCAGGGATTGAACTTGTATCTCTTGCTCTGCAAGCGGATTCTTTACCTCTGAAGCACTGGGGAAACCCTTGCCCTCTGGGAAGTTCTAACCCATGAGTAGTACTCCTTAAATATTTCATTCTTTCTCCCCTTCCTTTTCCTTTTCATTGCCTTCTTTGGATTTATGAATATTAAGGATTCTCATCGGAACCCTATTTTTTTGGTAAATTAATTTATTCGTTTTAACTGGAGGCTAATTACTTTACAATATTGTAATGGTTTTTGCCATATATTCACATGAATCAGCCATGGGTGTACATGTGTCCCCCGTCCTGAACCCCTCTCCCACCTCCTATTTTACCCACCGACCACCATGAACTGCCCCAAGGGTTTCTGAGACAGCAACCGAACTGTCTTCGGCTGATGGTTCCCCTTGGTGGCCAAGGGGAGAACTGTCTGGTCCAGAGCCTTCTCCCGGCGCCTCCTTTCTCATGCTTCCGTCTCCCTTCCCTGCTCTGTTGCTCTCACACTTAAGTTCCTTCCGGTTACAGTTCCGTCTCTCACTAACAGGTCAAAACGCATCTTCCTCATGCCCCTTCCTCATTAGAGTGGGAAGGAAAACCGGCTCAAGCAACTGAAGGGCCGAGTGGGGGTGCGGGTGGGAGGGTAGGGGACGGGGCTGGGGTCTCAGAGCTGTGTCGCTCTGTCCAGGCTGACACCAGACTGGGGAGGGGACAGAGGGAGCCAGCCTTGCCCTGTGGGACCCTGGAGGGGCCCTCATCCCCCATGGCCCTGTTCTCTCGGTGGAAACTCAGGCAAACCCCGCGCGTTCCTCGGCCGGGGGTTTGGGAGGGCGGGAGTCTTCAGATATCTCAGATTGAAATACCACCCCCCCTACTTTCAGCTCCCCACCCCCATCCAGGGGGTTAGATGGGGGCGGCTCTAGGGGGATATTTGAGACCAATGAATAGGAAGGCTATTGATATAATAGCATGGGTTCTTCCACTTGCCTAAGAGGAATCACTAAAGGACTTTATTAAAAGCCTGATTCCCTAGGAGCTGTGGATCCAGCAGGTCTGGGCTGGGGCTGAGGAAGATGTATTTTTTGTAAGCTTCTCAAGGGCTTTTCTTGGTGAGGCCAGTTTAGGAAACCTCACCTAAACCCTCTGAGCCACATTTTCCTCCTTTGCAGAATATCAGTGATGCCGCCTATCACGGCAGGTTAATGGAAGAAGGAGCCATCAAGAGCAGGAACTTCCCAACAGCGAGGCTGAGGCCCGCCTCCTCTTACTACTCCTTGACTGGCTCTGCTGGACTCTTATTCATTTGCTCTTGGGCTGGGCTCTGTGTGACTTGGAGGCTGGTGACACCAGACTCACCTTTCTCTGGACTGGGTGGGGCCAGGCTGCAGTGTGGTCAAGGTCTAGGACACTCAGGAATGCCAACGCCCCAGCCTGGCTCCGGAGCCTCGGACATTCTGCCCCCTAGCTCGTTCCAGCTGTTTCTGTAGCCTGAGTTTCCTGCCTGGCAGGCCGGAGACCTGAGAGGGGGTGAAGCCTAGCGGATGCAGGGCCAGGCTGAGGAGGGTCACAGGACTCAGAGACTCATGGACTGTAGGAACAACAGTTACCCCAGGGAGCTTAGAGAGCTCTGTGGCCTTGTGAACTGGAAGAGATGTTTACAGCTTTTAATTAAAAAGTCTCTGACACCCTGACCCACTCACCTGGTGAGAAGAGTCCAGCTGGTAAGTTGGTTTTCATGACTAAACCAGGCGAGACAGTCCACCTTTGGCCAAGTTCACCCCGAGTGACAGGAAGCAGGCTTGTTTGCAGTGTGGGGGCAGAGAGCAATCATTAGGGCCAATGTAGCAGCTGCCGGGAGCAGAATGGGCCAGCCCACCCTCCACCAGGGAGATACTGGGTCTAGGCCAGTGACCCTGAAGAGATGTTAAATATTAATTACAGATAAGGACCGTGCTGCCTGGCGCTGTGTAGCAGGGAGGCGAGGGGTGAGGGAGAGGAGGGGAGACGTGCTGGGTACAGTGAAGGGAGGGCATTGCCCACCCAGAAAGGGTCTCACCAGGGCAGCTGCACTTTGACCCTGTTGCTCAGCTATGTTCAGACAGGGCTTTGGGATGTTCAGAGGGGGATGGGGGCTCTGGCCCCTCAGGGTCCCCACTGGGGCCCTCCCTTCCTTATGTCCCTGGAGTCTCATCCGGCACGAATCCAAACTGCTGTGGGAAGTTCCTTCTCTTGATGAAGACAAAACATACTAGAGTTGGGGGACTTCCCTGGGGGTCCAGTGGCTAAGACTTCCCCATTCAATGCAGGGGGTGTGGGTTCAATCCCTGTCCAGGGAGCTCAGATCCCACATGCCTCGCTGCCAAAACACCAAAACATAAAACCAAAGCAATATTATAACAAATTCAATAAAGAATTTAAAATAATGGTCTGCATACAATTTTTTTTTTTTTTAGAGAAAGCACTAATTTTAAACTCTGTGTTGTGGCCTTAGCGGGGGCACAGTGGGGGAGCCCCCTTCTTCTCCTTGGGCCTCTGTTTCCTCATCACAAGGATCACAGGAGATGCAGTGATACAAAGGATGTGACTGCATGCTGAAAGCTCAGATGAGAACCTGCTTTTACGGAGGAGCAGAGGCAGGGGCAGAACGGTGGGGTAGCCCTGCCCTGCCTCTGGGGGTGGGGGCTGCTGGGGAGACAGGTCCTCTGAGAAGGCTGCTGCCACCCCCAAAATAGCTTCCACCTAAGAGCTCAAGGAGGAGGTTCCATGTGTCTCTGGGACCCTGTTTCCTGCAGTCCCTTCCCTGACCTCCTCCTAGGCAGTCCAGACCCTCTGGCTTGGCCTGGAACAATTCTGAGGAAATCAAGAAAATCTGAGAAAATGCCTGATCCAAAATCAACCTGAATTGGGGGTAAAAAAAAAAAAAAAATCACAATAGGAGACAGCTACTAGTTTATTGGGCATGGCCCATGTGCCAGGCACTTTAAATCACTTTACAGACATGATTTAATCTCAGCCTCACCACAACCCCATGCGGTAGGTGTGACTATCCGCATTATACAGATGAGGAAACTGAGATTTCAAACAGTGATTCATTTGCTTGTAGTCACATGGTTGGGAGGTATTAAGGCTGGAATTCGAACCCAGGTGGGCTGAACCCAAGGCTGAGTTTCCAAAGTTGTGAAGTAAGTTCAGTTTGTAGTTGTGTCTCCTTCAGACACCCCGTGGCCCCATGTTCCTTTCAAACCCCGCTCCCAGGATAGGGTCTGAAACTCCTGCCGACAGAGAGGGTTTCTGTCTTCTCCCTCCCTGCTGGACCTGCATTTCACTTGGTGTCCAGCCTCCAGTAGAGGATGGAAGTTGAAACAGTGCAGTCTCAGGCGGTAGCCCTGGTTGGGGCTGAGCCGCACCCGGCCCTGGAGTATTGCCATCTCACAGGTTGTTCTGGTTCTGCCCAGTCTGCTAGGAGGCGTCCCTTTTCAGGCTCCTTTTTTCCTTCTTTGGGGAGTCGTAGAGGAGGCAGAGACCTCAGTCTGCTGAACCAGATTATGAAACTGGCTAGGAAAGGAGTGAAGAGGGGTAGGCCCCAGGAGAATTCTGTATCCGGTGCGTTAGGAGCCGGGGCCCTGGATCTCTGGGAGGTCTCCTCGCATCGACCCCCTCTCTCTGACTGTGTCCTGCCCTGCAGAGCTCGGCGTGCTCAAGCTCGTTTGCACATGGTATGCCTCTGAAACTCTGGCTGGAGCTCTTCTCACGTCTGTTTTACTCCAAAGGGATCTCAGCCGAGGCGAGGGTCCAGCCTCCTCCTCTGCGGGTTCCTCAAGGGCACCCACCCGGGGCCGGGCTGCAGAGGGCGCAGCGTCCCTGGGTGCGGGAGGGACGGCCAAGGATGTGAGCGGAGGGCTGGTGGGGACAGGAGGAAGCCCCAGGCCTGCCCTGCTCTCCGCTCAGGACTCCCACTGCACAGTCAGGGCCAGGCCTCGGAACAGCGAGTCCAGCTCCGTGGACGACTCCAGGTCTGGGGCCTGAAGGCCTGGGCTCTCGGCCTCCGTCTTGGACGCCGGCTCCTCGTCACTGGGACACACGAGGGACTCCAGCAGGCCCCAGGGACTCGGACCCTCGTCCATGGGGGAACATGGGAGGGATGGAGTCTGCAAAGGGAGGGCCCCGGGGTGGCCCTCGATCTGGACAGAGGAAAGGAGGGGCAGCTGGCCCTTTAGGGAGCTTCGTGTTCCTGGCCCCCTGTGGCCGATGGAATCAGAGTCAGAGTCTGAGTCTGTGTGAACCCCTAGATGCTGGTGGAAGGATTTTGCTTCTTGGGGGTCCTCCATGGCCAAGGGGGTCACCTCCTGTAGCGAAAGGCCACCTGGGCTGCAGCTGCCAGCTGGCGCCTCTTTCTGGAGCTGCCCCTTAGTTCCGAGGTGTTTGGGACCAGAGCGTGTCACAGGTGGGGAGTCTCTCCCAGACCCTTCCCCGCACATCCCGTAGGAAGGAGGCCAGCTGTCCGGAGTGGCCTGCGGGGTGTAGGAAGGAAGCCGGGCCTCTGAGACAGCCTGTGGGGTGTAGGAAGAGGGTCTACCTTCCAGGGTTACCTGAGGTGCGTAGGACGGGGGCCTGCCCTCAGGAGCAGCCTGGGGGGCATAGGACGGCGTGGGGAGTCCCTGGTGAGGTGGTCCTCCGGAGGGCCGGAGGACAGGGAGGTCTGGTTGCCCGAGGTAGGCAATCTCAGGCAGGCCATGCCGCGGTGGGGGTCCCGGGGTCTCCGTGGGGTCGGAGAACTTGACTTCGGAGTACTGGACAGGCTGGGCCAGACCGCCAGAGCTGCTGAGGTCGAAGATGGGGATCAGGGTGTGCTCCTGGATGAACCGCAGAGGCTGGAAGGACAGGATATGCTGGACATCCTAGGCAGGAAGAACAGCACGCCCATTAGAGTGCCTTCTCAGCTCCCCCCCCCCCCCCAGCCCCAAGGATGCTGCGGGCACTGCAGTCCTCCCCCGGGGTGGGAGCGAGGGCACGGGTAGACTGTCTGAGTACTTTTCCAAGATCCATAAGCCCTGCCTCCTCTCCCAGGGATTCCTCTAAGTGCTGGGGCCTCTGTGAAGGAACAGGGCTCCGGCCCCGTTAGCTGAGGCCCACTTCCAGAATCTGGCTTGGCCAGGGAGAGCGGTGAGTCAGGCTGTGATTTCCCCAGGAGGTGGGTATTCTGGAAGGAGTTGGCTCAGATTTGGGGTGACCTTGGGTGAGGCTCCCCAGGTGGTGCTTCAACTGCTCTTCAGCTCCCAAAGGGTCTCATGGAGGGAGAAAGGAGGGGAAGGGTGGGGGAAAGCGGAGGCCAGGAGAGTTTACAGGAAATGGCTCAGATGGGCTTTGACTTGGAGGGGCCGATGGGCCAACTCCTCCAGCCCCAGACTATCCAGGCTCTGCAGCAGGCAGAGATGCCCCAGACTCGGGCTGCTGATATGACATGTGTGGTTTGTTAAGGCTTAATTTAGAAAAATTAGTTGCCAAGACTTGAAACATGGGAGAGTTCACATTGCCATCTGAAATTCTGACTTCTGAAAAAAATGCAAAGATGTGGCCACCCTGGGCCCGTGACCCCAGGTGGCAGAGCCTGCCTGGGCTGCCCATTCAGATAGGGCGTGTGCCCCCTTGAAAACCACATGGCTTTTCTGTTCCATGCCTTCTCTTTCCGAGCCTCTAGCTCTCGTTGGTCCACCCCGGGGCTGCCAGCCATGTCTCTAGGTTGGCGGGAGAAGCGAGAGAGCCAGGGGTCCCTGGGCCCATGCCCTCCCCAGGGCCCCTGCTCACCAGGGAGCTGGGAGGTGGAGGTGGCTTGGTGATGTATCTGTAGCTCAGGTAGCAGAGCCCTGCGACCAGGAAGCCCATGGAGAACAGGAAGGCGCTGGAGAAGGAGTAGGTCCACGTCCGATCTGGGTCAACAAGAGGCAAAGCAGGAAGGCTGAGGCTGTCAGTGTGGGTGCTGGCAACTCGGGCCTCGTCGCCCAACCCCACCTCTCAGGTCAGGCTTGGGAAGCCCTCTTCTACCCCCAAGACTTACGGGGCCAGGGCAAGGGCATAAATGGAGGGCCACACACCATACGTCTAAATATTTAGAATTTATAAATTGTGTTTTTACATTGTTAAGTTAAATATGTTCTGTGCTCCCTTCTTGACAAATATACTTTTCATAACAACCTGGAAGGCTTGAAGCTTGCTTCTTGGACACCTCGGGGTGCAGAGTAGAAAGACAGAAGTGCAGGGGGAAGTTCCTGCAAGCACACCTTGGCTCCAACCCACACTGTCAGGGGCATCATGCACAAGGATATGGGCTCATGGTCAAGTTCATCCATGGCCCCTACACTACCCATCCTTTGGCCACCCTTTGGAGCGAGGGCTTGCCCTCTGGAAAAAAGACCCAAGGAGGAGACCTGCCGAGACTGGACACAGGCTCCGGCCATTGATACAGGGGGTTTGGGGCTCACAGATTCCACGGGGATCTGCCCACTTGGACCTAAGCACCCTTCATCTTGTGGGGAGGGCCATGACCAGCGCAGGGCTGGAGCAGGACCTTACAAGGGCCCCTCTTGTCTGGGTCTAAGGGAAGCCCTGCCTTCCTGGCGGGGGCTTGGGAAAGAGGCAAAGGGAGGGGAGATGGACCATGAGGGGGGCCCGACTTGCCCACGTCTCAGTCAAGGTCTGAGCCATGTATTGGGAAGACCTCACTCACTCAGGAGCCTGGGAGGCATCACCCCTTCTAAAGTAGAAGGAGAGGACAGGTAAGGGCTTTAGTGCTGAGCCTCCTCCCTATAGTCCTGTATCTTTGGGATGGGTGCCTGCAGCCAGTTCTTGGCATGACACACTTCCTGTCACCAGCCGAGGCGGGACTGGAAAGTAGCTTGGTAAAGAAGAGGTAGCTGGGGTTTTTGTTAAAACTGGGATTTGGGACTTCCCTGGTGGTATAGGGTTGAGAAGCCATCTCCAATACGGGGAATGCTGGTTTGATCCCTGGTTGGAAAACTCAGCTTCCACATGCTGCCGGGCAACTAGACCACTGTGCCGCAATTAAAGAAAACCCGTGCACTGCAACAAGGACACAGCAGAGCCAAAACAAACCAACAGAAAGCTGATGATTTGGATTACCCAGCGGTCTTGACTTTCCAAGTCACCCTCCTTTGGTTCCTGGCCCCTGTGTGGCTTCAGCTTGGGTGATTATCAGTTGCCAGTGACCTTGGCAATGACTGTGAACCCTGGGAATTGCTGGAGACTTTACTTCCAGGCCTCTCCTCTCTTCTTCCCAAGTCCCTGTGGCTTGGGCCTCTCTGGGTAGCTTCCCACTTGAGTGATACCCTGTCCCCTGTCCCGTGATACTCCCATCACTCTACTGGGGAGAGGACAGGAGCCACATGTTTCTACACGACATGCCTAACGTGACGGGAAAACTGCAGTTTCCTGTCCCAGGACAGGGGCTTGGAACATTTCTGCCATCTCACTCCTGGGGAAGTAGGAAGACATGACAGAAACAGCACTGGAAAGTGGGGTATTAGAGGTCTGGTCCAGTCACTGATGTGTTCTTCTGCATGACCCTCTCTGGTCTAAGATTTATTGTTAATAATAACAGTAGCCAGCAATGACTGAACTCTTAATATATGTCAAGCACTGTGTAGAGTGCTCTACCAATGTTATCCTACCGAACAGATGGCTATGTATGCTCCTCCTTACAAATAATGAAGCTGAGTCTCAGAGAGGTTAAGTGACTTGTGTGCCTAGGTCAACCAACTACTCAGTGGCAGAGCCAGGGTTGACATGTGTAACTCTAAAGTTCATCCTCACAGCCAAGACACAATGATACCTTTGTTTTCTTGTCTGTTAAATTAGGATATGGGGTAAGCCTAGCCCTAGACCCCTTTCCAGCATCAGGATGCTGGCATGATGGCCCAAGACATTCAGAGCTGTAGATAAAGGAGGGGTCCTGGGCTCTGGGGTAAGACAGACTCCTGGATACAGGGTCAAGGGCAGGACATTTCATCCTGAAATAGAAGTAAGAGGAATAAATGTGCAGTAGAGGGGACTGGTTCTAAACGAAATTGCAGAGTGATGATTAGAGCCCAGTCTTCAAAATCAGGTGAACCTAATTAGGTTCACCGATCAGCTGTGTGATCATGGGCAAGTTGCTTAAGTTCTCAGAGCCAGAGTTCCTCCTCTGTAAAATGGGGATGAGGTTACCCAACTTGCCGGATTGTTGTAAGGATTCAATGGGATAATATATGTAAAGCATTTCCCACAGTGTTTGGCACTAGAGTACGTACTTAATAAATGGTAGGACTTCTTATTAATATTCTTGATTATAAAGGATAAGGCACCTTCTATATATCACCAAGAAATGGTCACTAAAAAGTATGATTCATATAAAAGCAGCTACAGTCTTAGAAAAAAATGATATCATGAGTTAGATCATGTAGGATATGGGTGGAGCAGAAGGATATGGGTGGAGTGGTCTGCAAGTTGTCAATAAGCAAGGGGACAAGGCAAGCTGAGAATGGAGGAGATTTATCCAGTAGGGCCGAGGAGAGGGTCACAAATCATATATACGCTCCTAGCTCACTGCCTGTGACGTTGGTTTCTTTTCTCTAGTTCTTCCACTGCCAAGTTCTATTCCGGTCTTCGTTTGGCCCTTTCCCCAGGAAGGGCACGCCCCGTTCAAGTGGCTGGTGCTGGCTGGTCCACCACGCATATTTTCCCATGAAAACTAAAGTACTGGGACTCGAGTAGAGAAGTCAGTCTCTTACGGGCTCTTGGAGAAACCGTTGAGCTGAATTTCTGAACAAAGCTGAGGACCAGAACCTAACTGATGATGATTCTACCAAGCTGCAGTTATACCCTTGGGTCCAGCCTCTAAATTGCCTGACCTCTGTTCATCAGAACAGAAATCACCTACTGACATCATTAATCTAAAATGAAGACTAGGGTGGAAGCTGTTTTCCAAATCCATCCAAATCAATGCTATCACTTTCATCCTCTAAACTAACAGCATTACATTTCTATCTCTATGAAAATAAACACAAGTAAAAATATCATGATGCTTACAATCAGAGTTGAGTTTCAATGTGCTAGAGGAAAGGAACATGGGACACCACCTCCTTGAGCCAGTGACTCAAAACGATTTCTATAGAAGCATAGTGATGAGAGTGTCTTCCCTGGAATTGAGCCTCGTTCTGTCTATCACCACCGATGCAATTTTGGGCAAGTTACTTAACCACTCTGTACCTCAGTTTTCTCAGCGGAACCAAGATGCTTCATAGATAGCTCATGAGAATTGTGTTTTGTCGTGTCTGGTCCCTAGCTGGTACTGCAGAAATGTTATTATAATCACTTATTTTTATTTGACCCGGGAAGGTATTGAGGGATCTTTTTATCTTTTCTGCCCTCCCATCAGTAGATTATTTCCCAGGATGTCTCACTTGAGTTAATATCAAGTTGAATTTGCTTTGCCAGGATACACATGCAGTTTGCCAGAGAGAGGAAATTCAGACATAGGCTGGAGATTAAACATTTGCTATGATAACCCACCAGCTAACTCATTTATGGATAAACAAAGATTGACTTTAATAATACACTGGTAATCCTTCTGTGTGTGTGTGTGTGTGTGTTTGGAGCACTTTCAAGCCTCACCTGGGTAATTAGGAAGAAAGCACAGAGTCAAGGTTTGAATTCAGCAGTCCCACCTCCCTCTGGTTTCAGCTGAACTTACCTGGCAGCGTTTTCACTTGGCATACATAGGGAGCGCTCTCCTTGAACAATTTCGGAATACAAATAATGATGGTCCCAAGGAACTCCGTGTCAGGGGTCAGGCCGACAAACTCAAATTCTCTCTTATTCCCTTCAAGGTCCTGAATTTGACAGAGAACACAGAGCAACACCTCTTATACACCAACCTCCATAAGGAGCCTGCTTACAACTCTGCCAGGGTCATTGCACTTAGTAAAATGATGAGACCAGCTGCCCAAACCATACACTGGCAGGTCAGTCTGCAGTGCTCCATTCCCAGTCCTCTAACTTCTGGTTTCTCCCTAAAGTTGCAGCTCTCCCTAAAGCTGCAAGCTCAGTGTACTTTCACTTGGAACAGTGCCTGGGATTTAGTATGCACTCTATAAATACTAGTTGCTGTTATATTACCCCCATCAGGGTGGCACCACCACAATCACTGTCACCAACAACATCACCATCATGACCACCATCACCACCACCACCACCATCACCACAATTACTGTCACCAACATCACCATCATGACCACCATGACCACCACCATCATCACCACAATCACTGTCACCAACACCATCACCATCATGACCACCATGACCACCACCATCATCACCATAATCACTGTCACCACCACCATCACCATCATGACCACCACCACTGCCACCATCACTGTCACCAACATCACCATCATGACCACCATCACCACCCCAGTCACTGTCACCAATACCATCACCATCATGACCACCACCACTGCCACCATCACCACAATCACTGTCACCAACATCACCATCATGACCACCATCACCACCACCATCACCACAATCACTGTCACCACCACCACCACCACCACCACAATCACCACCACCTCTCCATTCTTCCTTCTATTCTCCTTTTCCTCCTTTTTAAAATAAAATAACAAAAGCCCTTTGAATATCTGTCAATCTCTTACCTCCTCATTGCTTCTGTCTTGACTGGACCTCAATGTATTTGCCCTGGACTCTTGCAGTGGCCTCCTTACTAGTCCTCAGTCTCTGGTTTCGTCCCTGTCCACCTCTAGATTTAACCTTGTGTCACAGCGATCTCTCTAAACAATTAATATAATTGCAAAGCTCCTTTATTCAAAATCCTTTGATGGTCTAGGTCATATTACAGAGTGAAAAACCCTGGTCCCTGCCCACCTTGTTCACTCATCTCTCTTTACAGCTCACCTAATTAGTACTTTAGCCTCTGGTGATGTTGAATGCCTGGCACTCCTGCAGACACTTTGCTTCGGAAGCAAGCCCTTGCATTTTGTGTCTGCCCATCCTTCTGTTGGAGCTGCTTTTCAGTTCTTACCCACTTGTATGTCTCAAAACTCTCTGACCTTGAACTCCTTCCTTGGCTGTCTCATTCCATCATTCTGGCTCTTTTCCTCCCTCTCTAATTGTTCTTTTACTGGTTTCAGCCCTTCAGTGTTATTTTTCTGAAAGTTTCACTATTCATCTATTTTTTTCCCTCTTCTTCCACGTATTTTCTTGTTGATTTTTGTCTCAATCTGTGGCTCCTGTGATCACCAACGTGTGGATAACCCCCAAAGTGATCTCAGTAAGATCTATGGAATTCCTGGGGCACATGGGCTGCTCCTTCCTGAACATCAGTCTGCGGGCTTCTCTAACCTCACATGTCTAAACATCCCGATCTCCTTTCTCTCGGTTCTGTCCCATCCCCAGCCCCAAACTGGCAACTGTATTTGATTCCCTAGTTCAGTTCAGTTCACTTGCTCAGTCATGACTGACTCTTTGAGACTCCACGGACTGCAGCATGCCAGGCCTCCCTGTCCGTCACCAACTCCTGGAGCTTACTCAAACTCACATCCATTGAGTCGGTGATGCCATCCAACCATCTCATCCTCTGTCGTCCCCTTCTCCTGTCTTCAATCTGTTAATAATGTCTTTCTTATTCTAATATCCAAAGCACAAACCTTAAAGCCATTTTTTGACAAATGCTGTCTCATATTCTTTGTATATAATTGCCCTGAAATAATACATAAACTTTTCTTTAAAGGTCTAGGACCTATGTTCTTGGCAGTTTAAAGGCTAAGAATTTTCTTCTTTGGTTCTTTGCCTTTCAGCTATGCCTTCCCTTTTCCAGACACTTGGAGGCCAAGGTTTAGGGTTATTTATTGATTTTCTTTTGAAGGGGGTGAAGAAGTGCATGTGTGGATTTAACAACTTATTATTTTTTGGAACTCTTAAGATTGAAATGATCATGTGACACAATTCCAGTAGCATTTTCAAGGTCCCAAGAGTCCTTCTTTCCCCAGTATTTTACTGCCTCCATCCTGGTTCAGGCCCTTTCCATTTCCAGTTTGTACCATTGCAATAGCCCTCTGACTTCCCACCCTGATCATGCTTTCATTTCTATGTTTGATCTTTCTTCTTTCTCAGTAATTTACAGCTTCTATTGGACCAATCTCCCCCAAAATAACAACTATAAATTCTGGTTAAAATAAAAATTACTTTTAGGTATTGCAAAGTACATAAAGCAGGCAGAAACTGGAGAAAGAAGGAAGGGAGTGGCACCAAATAAATTTTTCTCCCTCTTTAGTATCTTTTGGCCTGAGGACAGACCCCCATTTATACCATGTGTGGTGGGTAACAGATAGACAAAAACCTTGTGATCTTACTGGTTTGAACAAACAGAAGACAGAATTCAGGGCAATCATTAAAGTTAGAAAGTGAGGAGAGAAACAACAGATAGGAGAAGTTCCTAGAGAGGGAAGCCTAAACTCTATGTATAAACTTTGTCCAAATTCTTGGCTGATACCTAAGGTATGCACTAATGGAGTAGACTCCAAGCAGTCCAGGTAAGATTTCAACTGAACATTACATAACTGAAATTTTGGAGCTTGAGGTTCAGCCAAATTAAGTGCCTAGAAAGACAAACAAAAATCAATATTCTTTGGAGGAACATAAGAACCCAGTCCTTTCAACATATCATTCACAATGTCTGGGATGCTTTCCAAAATTTTTAGGCATACAGAAAAGAAAAAAGTATAATCCATACTCAGGAGAAAAGACAGTTAATTATGACTTACCCCAAGATAACCAAAATGCTTGAATTAGCAGACAATGATTTTAAAGTCAGTTAAGTTGCTCAGTCGTGTCCGCTCTTTGCAACCCCCATGGACTGCAGCACGCCAGGCCTCCGTGTCCATCACCAACTCCAGAAGCTGGCTCAAATTCATGTCCATCAAAGTCGGTGGTGCCTCCAACCATCTCATACCGGTCGTCCCCTTCTCCTGCCTTCAATCTTTCCCAGAATCAGGGTCTTTCTTAATGAATTAGTTCTTCACATCAGGTGGCCAAAGTATTGGAGTTTCAGTTTCACATCAGTCCTTCTAAAGAATATTCAGGACTGATTTCCTTTAGGATTGACTGGTTTGGTCTTGCAGTCCAAGGGACTCTCGAGTCTTCTCCAATACCACAGTTCAAAAACATCAATTTGTTGCCTCTCAGTCTTCTTTATGGTCCTACTCTCACATCCATACATGACTACTGGAAAAACCATAGCTTTAACTAGATGGACCTTTGTCAGCAAAGTAATGTCTTTGCTTTTTAATATGCTGTCTAGGTTGGTCATAGCTTTTCTTCCAAGGAGCAAGGGTCTTTTAATTTTATGGCACCATCTGCAGTGATTTTGGAGCCCAAGAAAATAAATAAAGTCTGTCACTGTTTCCATTGTTTCCCCATCTATTTGCCTTGAAGTGATGGGCCTGGATGCCATAATCTTATTTTTTTGAATGTTGAGTTTTAAGCCAGCCTTTTCACTCTTCTCTTTCACTTTCATTAAGAGGCTCTTTAGTTCTTCTCCACTTTCTGCCATAAAGATGCTGTCATCTGCATATCTGAGGTTATTGATATTTCTCCTGACAATCTTGATTCCAGCTTGTGTTTCATCCAGCCCATTGTTTCTCATGATGTACTCTGTAACAAGTTAAATAAGCAGGGTGACAATATACATCCGTGATGTACTCCTTTCCCAATTTGGAACCAGTCTGTTGTTCCATGCCTGGTTCTAACTGTTACTCTTTGATCTGCACGCAGATTTCTCAGGAGGCAGGTAAGGTGGTCTGGTATTCCCACCTCTTTAAAAATTTTCCAGTTTGTTTTGATTCACACAGTCAAAGGCTTTGGTGTAGTCAATAAAACAGAAGTAGAATGTTTTTCTGGAATTCTCTAGCTTTTTCCATGATCCAAAATTGGCAATTTGACAATTTGGTTGGCAATTTGATTGCTAGTTCCTCTGCCTTTTCTAAATCCAGTCTGAACATCTGGAAGTTATTGGTTCATGTACTGTTGAAGCCTAGCTTGCAGAATTTTGAGCGTTATTTTGCTAGCATGTGAAATGAGTGCACTTGTGTGGTAGTTTGAGCATTATTTGACATTGTCTTTCTTTGGAATTGGAATGAAAACTGCCCTTTTCCAGTCCTGTGACCACTGCTGAGTTTTCCAAATTTGCTGGCATATTGAGTGCAGCACATTAATAGCATCCTCTTTCAGGCTTTGAAATAGTTCAGCTGGAATTCCATCACCTCCATTAGCTTTGTTCGTAGAGTTGCTTCCTAAGGCCCACTTGGCTTCCTGTTCCAGGATGTCTGGCCCTAGGTGAGTGATCACACCATGCTGTTTATCTGGGTCATTAAGATCTTTTTTGTATAGTTCTTCTGTGTATTCTTGTCCCCTCTTCTTAATATCTTCTGCTTCTACTTAGGTCCATACCTTTTCTGTCCTTTATTGTGCCCTTCTTTGGATGAAATGTTCCCTTGGCATCTTTATTTTTTTTTAAGAGATCTCTAGTTTTTCCCATTTTATTGTTTTCCTCTCTTTCTTTGCACTGATTACTTAGGGAGGTTTTCTTATTTCTCTTGCTATTCTTTGGAACTCTGCACTTAAATAGATTTATTTTTCCTTTGGGAGAAGGCAATGGCACCCCACTTCAATACTCTTGCCTGGAAAACCCCATGGATGGAGGAGCCTGGTAGGCTGCCGTCTATGGGGTCACAAAGAGTCAGACATGACTGAAGCGATTTAGCAGCAGCAGCAGCAGCATCTTTCCTTTTCTCCTTTGCCTTTCACTTTTCTTCTTTTCTCAGCTATTTATAAGGCCTCCTCAGACAACCAGCTAATATAAGTATGCTCAAGGAAGTTAAGGAAAATGTGCTCATAATGAATGAATGGTTTTTCAGTAACACATAAAAACTATAAAAATTAGAGACTTCAGAACTGAAAAAAAAAATCTAAAAATGCTCACTGAATAGTCTTAACAACAGATTGGAGATGACAGAAGAATCAAAGAACTTGAAAACAGATCAATAGAACACACAAAATTAGATAGTGGTGATGGCTGGAAAATTTCTTGAATATATGAAAACCACTGATTCCTATACTTTAAAGGGGGTGAATTTTATGGTAGGTGATTATATCTCAATTCTTAAAAAGGGAAAGACTATCAGAATGCTGTCTAAAGACATACATTTTAAACATAAAGGCACCAGCAGGAAGGTTCAAGAGGGAGGGGACACATGTATACCTGTGGCTGATTCATGTTGATGTATGGCAGAAACCATCACAGTATTGTAAAGCAATTATCCTCCAATTAAAAATAAAAGAAAATGTAAAAAATAAATATAAAGGCACTGATAGATTGAAAATACATGGATATAAAAAATATGCCATGCAATTATAGATACAAGGCTTTGTTGTTGTTAAGCTGCTAAATTGTTTCTGACTCTGCCCATGGGAATTCCCAGGCAAGAATACTGGAATGGATTGCCATTTCCTTCTCCAGGGGGTCTTCCTGACCCAGGGATCAAACCCACATCTTCTGCATTAGCAGGTGGATTTTTTACCGCTGAGCCACCAGGGAAGCCCCAAATACAAGGCTACTGCTACTGCTACTGCTAAGTCACTTCAGTCGTGTCCGACTCTGTGCGACCCCATCCCTGGGATTCTCCAGGCAAGGACACTGGAGTGGGTTGCCATTTCCTTCTCCAATGCATGAAAGTGAAAAGTGAAAGCGAAATCGCTCAGCCATGTCCGACTCTTCGAGACCCCATGGACTGCAGCCTACCAGGCTCCTCCCTCCATGGGATTTTCCAGGCAAGAGGACTGGAGTGGGGTGCCATTGCCTTCTGTCACTATATTAATAGTAGACAAGGTAGAGTTCAATAAAAAGAGTATTACTAGAGATAAAAGGGGACAATTCATAATGATGAAAGGGTCAATTCACCAGGAGGCTGTAACAACCATGTCTGTAACTGTCTGATAATAAAGTTTCAAATATGCACAGAATTAAAGGGGAAAATAGACAAGGCCATAATCAAAGCTGGAGATTGTAATACCCTCAGCAATTAAGAGAACAATAGAGCTCCCCCAAATCAGGAAAGACATAGAAGATATGAATGACACTCTTAGCCGCTTTTATCTAATTGGTATTTGTAGAACACTCCACAAAACACCCGCAAAACACATATTCTTTTCGAGGGCTTGTGAAACATTCACCAAGATAGCCCATATGCCGGGCCATAAAACAAGTCTCCATAAAGGAGTAAACTCATACAGAATATGTTCTCTGGTCACAAACTGAATTAAACTGTAAATCAGTAACAATAAAATATTCATTCAAACCCCAAATATTTGCCCAAAATGAGTTGTGATAAAGCCTCTTCCTGCTCAGTAATCTCTATTCACTCCCCTTGACAACCAAAGCAAATAAAGACTCCTGATTCCTCCATCTGCCCTCCAGACCTCTACAGCATGGCCCCAGCCTGTCTTTTCAGGGTTAACATTGTTCCTCTGCATCAGTGGTTCTTAAACTTTAGGGTGAGTAGTGATCACTGGGTTCCTACTAAAATTCAGATCCCAGAGGTGAAACTTTAGAATTTGATGAAGCAGATTATAAGGGGGCCCAAGAACGTGCATTTTAAACCAAGGCAGTAGGAGATTGTGATGCCATTGGTTTGGGACCAGGTTTATTTATTGAGAAACTGTTCTACATGTCCCTATGATTCAGCTCAAATGGGTAGTTTTGTGCTTTCCAACACTATCCTAAGTTTCCCTGCTTTTCTCTCTGATCATAGTGGGGCAAGGTAGACCAGTGAAGGGGGCAGGGGAGGAATGCGAGCTTGCAGCAAGGCTGGCTTGGAGTCTTGACTACATTATTATTTGCTGACCAGTCTTGAGCAAGCGACTTAACCTCTCTGAACCTCTGCTTTCTCATTCAGAAAATGGAGATAGAATCACCTACCTCATAGTGTTGTGATGAGGAATAAGTGAAAAAATCAGCATATATTACCTGGTACACCTCAGACACTGGCACTGGCACAAGAGTCTCCTGTTCTAGAGGTTCGTTCAGATCTCTCTGAGCTGACACCTCCCCTCTCTCATTCCAGCCCCTGTCCCATCTCTCACACACTCGTTTCCCTCTGCCTCTGGCTGTATGAATTCTTGCTTTCATTCTTGCCACACCCATTAGATTATAAACCCCTGAGTGCCGGAATGGGCATTCAGTGGAGTTGCGGATTAGCAGCACACACTACAGGGGTAAGGGGACATACTTCATATTTTATTTTCTGAATACAAAAAGAAATATGCAACCTTTGACAATTTATGTCCCTGCCTTCCACTTTTCATTATTACTGATCTTAAGACACTGCCTGTATCCAGTTCCCACAAAAAGTGGAGAGTCAGCAAAAAGAATTGCAGCTGTAGAAATTGATTCCTTGAGTACAAAATGAAGCAGGGCAAAGGCGAACAGAGTTTTACCAAGAGAACGCACTGGTCATAACAAACACCTTCTTCCAATAACACAAGAGACAACTCTACATATGGACGCATCAGATGGTCAATACCGAAAGCAGATTATTTTTTTATTTTTGATTTTTTTGCAGCCAAAGATGGAGAAGCTCTCCATAGTCAACAAAAACAAGATTGGGAGCTGACTGTGGCTCAGATCATGAACTCTTTATTGCAAAATTCAGACTTAAATTGAAGAAAGTAGGAAAAACCAGTAGGCCATTCAAGTATGATCTAAACCAAATCCCTTATGATTATATAGTGAAAGTGACAAATAGATTCAAGGGATTAGATCTGATAGACAGAGTGCCTGAAGAACTATGGATGGAGGTTTGTAACATTGTACAGGAGGTGGTGACCAAAACCATCCCCAAGAAAAACAAATGCAAGAAGGCAAAAAGTTTCTCTGAGGAGGACTAACAAATAGCTGAGAAAAGAAGAGCAATGAAAGGCAAGGAGAAAGGGAAAAATTTACTCAACAGAATGCAGAGTTCCGAAGAATAGCAAGGAGAGATTAGAAAGCCTTCTTCAGTGAACAGTGCAAAGAAACAGAGGAAGACAATAGAATGGGAAAGACTAGAAATATCTTCAAGAAGTTTGAGTAAGCTCCAGGAGTTGGTGATGGACAGGGAAGCCTGGTGTGCTGCAGTTCATGGTGCCATAAAGAGTCGGACAGGACTGAGCAACTGAACTGAACTGAACTTCAAGAAAACTAGAGATACTAAGGGAACATTTCATGCAAACTTGGGCACAATAAGGACAGAAACAACAAGGACCTAACAGAAGCAGAAGATATTAAGAAGAGGTGGCAAGAATACACAAAGAACTGTACAAAAAATGTCTTAATGACTTGGATAACCATGATAGTGTGGTCACTCACCTATCACCTAGAGCCAGACATCCTGGAATGCGAAGTCAAGTGGGCCTTAGGAAGCATCACTACAAAAAAAGCTAGTGGAAGTGATGGAATTCCAGCTGAACTATTTCAAATCCTGAAAGAGGATGCTATTAATGTGCTGCACTCAATATGCAAGCAAATTTGGAAAACTCAGCAGTGGCCACAGGACTGGGAAAGGGCAGTTTTCATTCCAATTCCAAAGAAAGGCAATGCCAAATAATGCTCAAACTACCACGCAATTGCGCTCATTTCACATGCTAGCAAAATAATGCTCAAAATTCTGCAAGCTAGGCTTCAACAGTACATGAACCAATAACTTCCAGATGTTCAGACTGGATTTAGAAAAAGCAGAGGAACCAGTGATCAAATTGCCAATATCTGTTGGATCATAAGAAAAGCTAGAGAATTCCAGAAAAACATTCTACTTCTGTTTTATTGACTACACCAAAGCCTTTGACTGTGTGGATCACAACAAACTGTGGAAAATTCTTCAAGAGATGGGAAGAAGTACCAGACCACTTTACCTGCCTCCTGAGAAATCTGTATGCAGGTCAAAGAGCAATAGTTAGAACCAGACATGGAACAACAGACTGGTTCCAAATTGGGAAAGAAGTACATCAAGGCTATATATTATTATCCTGCTTATTTAACTTATATGCAGAGTACATCATGAGAAACAGTGGGCTGGATGAAACACAAGCTGGAATCAAGATTGTCGGAAGAAATATCAGCAACCTCAGATATGCAGATGATACCAACCTAATGGCAGAAAGCAAAGATAAACTAAAGAGACTCTTGATGAAAGTGAAAGAGGAGAGTGAAAAAGCTGGCTTAAAATTCAACATTGAAAAACAAAGATCATGATATCTGGTCCCACCACTTCATGGCAAATAGATGGGGAAAAAGTGGAAACAGTGACAGATTTTATTTTCTTGGGCTCCAAAATCAGTGTGGATGGTGACTGCATTCACGAAATTAAAATATGCTTGCTCTTTGGAAGAAAAGCCATGACAAACCTAGATAGTGTATTAAAAAGCAGAGACATTACTTTGCCAACAGAAGTCCATATAGTCAAAACTATGCTTTTTCCGGCAGTCATGTATGGATGTGAGAACTGACCCATAAAGAAGGTTGAGCACCAAAGAATTGATGCTTTCGAACTGTGGTGCTTGAGCAGACTCTTGCGAGTTCCTTGGACTGCAAGGAGATAGAGATCAAGCCAGTCAAACCTTAAGGAAATCAGCTCTGAATTTTTGTTGGAAGGACTGATGCTGAAGTTGAAACTCCAAAACTTTGGCCACCTAATGCCAAGAGTGGACTCATTGGAAAAGACCCTGATGCTGGGAAAGGTTGAAGGCAGGAGAAGGGGACGACAGAGAATGAGATGTTTGGATGGCATCACTGACTCAATGGACATGAGTTTGAGCAAACTTCAGGAGATAGTGAAGGACAGGGAATCCTGTGGGGCAGTCCACGGGGTTGCAAAGAGTTGGACATGACTTAGGGACTGAACAACAAAAGAAATTGATTCCAGTATTTTCCAAAGCCGACATGTGAGAATGTTAATAGAAGATGTTCTTCAGAATGCTAGAAGGCCTTAGGCAAAGCAAAACAAAACATGTAATGCAAATTAAAGGGACTTTCTCTGATCAAATATATGAGAACAGTTGTATTAAACAAACTGAAACTGGAGTCTTGAGTTTGCAGGACTTGTCAGAGACTTTAGCACGCTATTGTGTATGTGAATCTACAAGAGGTAGGCTGTAGATGTATTTTGGGAAATGCTGATTTATATAACACATCTCATTTCTACTTAAAACAATACAGAGAGGAAAATGGGTTTTGGAGGCAGGGGAGGACCATGGTGGTGTGTATATTTACCCTTCATTTACCATTTGGTAGGTGTGGTTGATGCGCAGCTTTAAGCGGTAGAGCAGGCCTTGGAAGATGTTCTCCAAGGTCAGCTGGTGGCCATTCCGTGCGCGGATCGGTGTGTAGCTGGGATGGACAATCATCTGGATGGATCTCACCTTGGGGATACAGGTCACATCAGGTGGTTTGATGATAGCTAGAAAAGGGAGAGAGGAAAAAAGAAATGAAATAGTTGGAATCAGCCAGAAGTGTCTGAGAGGCTGCCGTGTACCTTGGAAAATGACTGCTTCCCACCCCCTCCCACCCCAACCCCAGCCATGTTTCTGAAAGCGTCCGCTAAATTAACAGGTGAGAAGAGACGCGACTGGTGCTAGGGTGTAAGGTTGGCAAAGGGGTGACCAAGGGTGGTCGGAAGAGCCCAGGGAGAGGGGCCCTGGTCCCCTAGGCTGATCATGCCCTTGCCCCAGCCTCCATGCATCCCTACCTCGAGTCTTGTTGGACACCTTGGCAATGAGAGTTTTGGGGAGTGATGTTTCAGCTATGCATCCTGAAGAATGTTTGCGGTTTCCAATATCATTGATGCAACCTCAAAGGCAAGGCCTAAGACTTCAATCTCTCTCAAGATGAATTTTCCAAATAACCAAATGACCTTTCCTGGTTTATAGACCCTTTTGTAAATTTGATGAATGCTATGGTTCTTTGCTCCCCCAAAATGTACATATACAAAAATCTTGCAAACAATTTCAGGAATTCATATCTCCCCTTGAAGCTAACTTATAAAACGTCCTCAAGGGACCATTGACCTCCAAGATTAAAATGATCTGCACTAAAAGAATGTTTGCTTCAGTGTTGTTTATTAAAAAACAACAGTAACAAAAAAACTGATTGCCTCCAAGAGGGAATCAGGGAAGTCAGTTAAAGTACCTCCGTAGAATGGATCATTTTTGTAGTTGTGAGATACCATGATGTGGAAAAGTATTTAATGACATCTGCCTATTTGGAATATCCAAGGAGCGGCAGCTGCGTGGGCGCAGGAAGGCCAAGAGGAGTTACTCCACGTTCAAGGTCAGGAGTGGGCGGCCCTGAGGAGGTACCCCTCGTCCAGGGTAAAGAGCAGCAGCTGGGCTTTGCTGGAGCAGCCGTGAAGAGACATCCCATGTTCAAGGTAAGAGAAACCCAAGTAAGATGGTAGGTGTTTCGAGAGGGCATCAGAGGGCAGACACACTGAAGCCATAATCACAGAAAACGAGCCAATCTGATCACAGGACCACAGCCTTGTCTAAGTCAGTGAGACTGAGCCATGCCGTGTGGGGCCACCCAGGACGGACGGGTCATGCTGGAGAGGTCTGACAGAATGTGGTCCACTGGAGAAGGGAATGGCAAACCACTTCAGAATTCTTGTCTTGAGAACCCTATGAACAGTATGAGAAGGCAAAAAGATAGGACACTGAAAGAAGAACTCCCCAGGTCGGTAGGTGCCCAATATGCTACTGGAGATCAGTGGAGAAATAACTCCAGACAGAATGAAGGGATGGAGCCTAAGCAAAAACAATACCCAGCTGTGGATGTGACTGGTGACAGAAGCAAGGTCTGATGCTGTAAAGAGCTATATTGCATAGAAACCTGGAATGTTAGGTTCATGAATCAAGGAAAATTGAAAGTGATCAAACAGGAGATGGCAAGAGTGAATGTCGACATTCTAGGAATCAGCGAACTAAAATGGACTGGAATGGGTGAATTTAACTCAGATGACCATTATATCTACTACTGTGGGCAGGAATCCCTTAGAAGAAATGGAGTAGCCATCATGGTCAACAAGAGAGTCTGAAATGCAGTACTTGGATGCAATCTCAAGAACGACAGAATGATCTCTGTTTCCAAGGCAAACCATTCAATATCATGGTAATCCAAGTGTAGGCCCCAACTAGTAATGTTGAAGAAGCTGAAGCTGAACAGTTCTATGAAGACCTATAAGACCTTTTAGAACTAACACCCCAAAAAGATGTCCTTTTCATTATAGGGGACTGGAATGCAAAAATAGGAAGTGAAGAAACACCTGGAGTAACAGGCAAATTTGGCCTTGTGGGTACAGAATGAAGCAGGGCAAAGGCTAATAGAGTTTTGCCAAGAGAACACACTGGTCACAGCAAACACCCTCTTCCAACAACATAGAGAAGACTCTACACATGGACATCACCAGATGGCCAACACCGAAATCAGACTGATTATATTCTTTGCAACCAAAGATGGAGAAGCTATATATAGTCAGCTAAAATAAGACTGGGAGTTGACTGTGGCTCAGATCATGAACTCCTTATTGCCAAATTCAGACTTAAACTGAAGAAAGTAGGGAAAACCACTAGACCATTCAGGTATGACCTAAATCAAGTCCCTTATGATTACACAGTGAAAGTGAGAAATAGATTTAAGGGACTAGATCTGATAGACAGAGTGCCTGATGAACTACGGACAGAGTTCGTGACATTTTACAGGAGACAGGGATCAAGACCATCCTCATGGAAAAGAAATGCAAAAAAGCATAATGGCTGTGTGAGGAGGCCTTACAAATAGCTGTGAAAAGAAGAGAAACAAAAAGCAAAGGAGAAAAGGAAAGATTCCCATTTGAATGTAGAGTTCCAAAGAATAGCAAGGAGAGATAAGAAAGCCTTCCTCAGTGATCAATGCAAAGAAATAGAGAAAAACAACAGAATGGGAAAGACTAGAGATCTCTTCAAGAAAATTAGAGATACCAAGGGAACATTTCATGCAAAGATGGGCTCAATAAAGGACAGAAATAGTATGGACCTAACAGAAGCAGAAGATATTAAGAAGAGGTGGCAAGAATACATAGAAGAACTGTACAAAAAAGATCTTCACGACCCAGATAATCACAATGGTGTGATCACTCACCTAGAGCCAGACATCCTGGAATGTGAAGTCAAGTGGGCCTTAGAAAGCATCACTACGAACAAAGCTAGTGGAGGTGATGGAATTCCAGTTGAGCTATTTCAAATCCTGAAAGATGACGCTGTGAAAGTGCTGCACTCAATATATCAGCAAATTTGGAAAACTCAGCAGTGGCCACAGGACTGGAAAATATCAGTTTTCATTCCAATCCCAAAGAAAGGCAATCCCACAGAATGCTCAGACTACAGCACATTTGCACTCATCTCACATGCTAGTAAAGTAATGCTTAAAATTCTCCAAGCAAGGCTTCAGCAATATGTGAACTGTGAACTTCCAGATGTTCAAGCTGGTTTTAGAAAAAACAGAGGAACCAGAGATCAAATGACCAACATCCACTTGATCATTGAAAAAGCAAGAGAGTTCCAGAAAAACATCTATTTCTGCTTTATTGACTATGCCAAAGCCTTTGACTGTGTGGATCACAACAAACTGTGGAAAATTCTGAAAGAGATGGGAATACCAGACCACCTGACCTGCCTCTTGAGAAGCCTGTATGCAGGTCAGGAAGCAACAGTTAGAACTGGACATAGAACAATAGACTGGTTCCAAATAGGAAAAGGAGTATGTCAAGGCTGTATATTGTCACCCTGCTCTTTTAACTTATATGCAGAGTACATCGTGAGAAACGCTGGGCTGGAAGAAGCACAAGCTGGAATCAAGATTGCTGGGAGAAATATCAATAACTTCAGATATGCAGATGACACCACCCTTATGGCAGAAAGTGAAGAGGAACTAAAAAGCCTCTTGATGACAGTGAAAAAGTTGACTTAAAGCTCAACATTCGGAAAACTAAGATCATGGCAGCTGGTACCATCACTTCATGGCAAATAGATGGGGAAACAGTGGAAACAGTGGGAGACTTTATTTTTTTGGGTTCCAAAATCACTGCGGATGGTGATTGCAGCCATGAAATTAAAAGATGCTTACTCCTTGGAAGAAAAGTTATGACCAACCTAGATAGCATAGTAAAAAGCAGAGACATTACTTTGCCAACAAAGGTCCGTCTAGCCAAGGCTATTGTTTTTCCAGTAGTCATGTATGGATGTGAGAGTTGGACTGTGAAGAAATCTGAGTGCCAAAGAACTGATGGTTTTGAAATGTGGTGTTGGAGAAGGCTCTTGAGAGTCCCTTGGACTGCAAAGAGATCCAACCAGTTCATCCTGAAGGAGATCAGTCCTGGGTGTTCATTGGAAGGACTGATGCTGAAGCTGAAACTCCAATACTTTGGCCACCTGATGCGAAGAGCTGACTCATTGGAAAAGACTCTGATGCTGGGAGGGATTGGGGGTAGGAGGAGAAGGGGGCAACAGAGGGTGAGATGGTTGGATGGCATCACCGACTCGATGGACTTGAGTTTGGGTAAACTCTGGGATTTTGTGATGGACAGGGAGGCCTGGCGTGCTGCGATTCATGGGGTTGCAAAGAGTCGGACACGACTGAGTGACTGAACTGAACTGAAGTGTTCATGATACCATGATATGAAAAACAAACCACTTGGTCACAAAAGAGTCGATACAGCTGCTAGTAACTCCAGTTATGTTTAAGTGTTCAGATTATTTGGGTTTAGCTTTATTTTTCTTTGTGTATTTCTATTTTTTCCAAATTTCCTACAATAACTATGCATTAATTGTACAACCTGAGAGACAATATAAAATAACTTGCTGAATTTTATGTTTTATTTTCTTAAAAAACCATGTGACTTTTAAGTCAGTTAGTGAACATCACCAGCTTAACTTGCATGAGGAGTTTGATGACTCATCCATTTATCCATCCACCCATCTAACCCTTCATCAGTTATGTGTGGAGCATCTCCTATGTGCCAGGTGCTATGTTAGGGACTAGGAATACAATGGATCCCATGTCCACGCATGCCTTCATGGAGTTCACATTTCAATTCAGATGATACCCGTGCAAGCAAACAATAAAGACAGGTTATGATCTGAGCTCTGAAGTCAGTGAAGAGTTCATGGTGATGGAAAATAGCAGGTGATGACCTGTATCGTAAAAGGGAGTTGTTGGGGCTGTGTGGTGGGGATATTCACTTAGGAGGTGAAGTTGAAACTGAAACCATGACTGAGGATTGGAAAAGAGTCAAACAAGGAGTAGGGGGATGGAGTTAGGAGGCCTTGGTTGCGCTAAAGTGCTAAGGTGAATGTGGTCTGCATACGAGAGGTCTAGAGATGGAGAAAGATGGAGAACCACACAGGGGGTGCTGTCCAATCTGGGGCGTCTTCCGTAAAAGCCACATCCTTAACTAGCCCTGAGAGGCAGAGCCCCTCTGGACGCTCCACCCACTCCAGAGGGGAAAAGGCCATCCTCGCACCCCAGATCCCGTGCAATGAAAGTCCCCCACTCACTGTGCTGCAGTGAGTTGAAGCGGTCGGTCATCTTGGTGGCAGACCGGCCTGCCCCGTCAGTGGCGGTGACCCGGGCGTAGTAGAGCTCAGTGAGGTTGCCTGTCTCCACGGTAAGGTTGCAGGATTTCCGGGTGATCCGCTGGCAGCCCTCCTTTTCCAACCACTCTCCTTCTCCATACCTGTGGGCCAGGGAGGGGCTGGAGCACACCCTTCATGAACAGGCTTGGCAGCCAGCCTGTGGTTTATTAATATTGATAACGATATTGAATATTTACTTAGCACGTGTGTCCCAGGCTTTTTATGCAGATAATCTGTTAGTCTTCAGATCAACCTCACAACAGTGTTGCGAGGTTCACACATTATTAATATCTTCCTTCCTTTTCAAGTCAGGAAGCTGGGGCTTCAGGAAGTAAAATTTGCCCAGGTGTTTGCGTCAGGCATGCAGGGAGCCAGGATGTGAACTCAGACAGTTTGAGTTCATATTCTGGGCACTGGTAGGCCCATTTAAAGGTCAGGGACCTGGGCCTCGGAGAGGGCAAGTGACTTGCCACAGGATGAAGTGGCAGGGCCAGGAATGGCACCCAGGTTTGCAGACTCCTGAGCCCATGCAACCCCCCTCTCCTGCCTGGGAAGGGAGATGAGCAGGAATGGGGCTGGGTGGGGGCTGGAGGGGGTGAGCGTGACTTTTTGTTGACTGGCATGCGTGCGTGCTCAGTCGCTTCAGTTGTGTCCAACTCTGTGCAACTCTATACTGCAGCCTACCAGGCTCCCCATCCATGGGATTCTCCAGGCAAGAATCCTGGAGTGGGCTGCCATGCCCTCCTCCAGGGGATCTTCCTGACTCAGGGGTGGAACCAGCATCTCTTCCGTCTACCTGCGTCAGCAGGCAGGTTCTTTACCACTAGCGCCACCTGGTTGCTGACTTAGTCTTCCCCAAATAACAAAGCAATGGTTGGGCATTTGTTCTTTGCCAGGCACACATGCTACTGACTCACGTAACCCATCCAACAACCCTAAGAGGAAGGTATTATTGCTATCTTTACTTCATGGATGGGGAATGGAGGCTTGGTGAATTTATCTACCTGCCCGGGGTTATAGGACGAGGGGCTGGAGTTTGCCTTCAGAGCCCGTACTTGTAACCATCATTCTAACCTCTCCCTGCAGAAGAAACATCAAGGAACAAAGCCATGTCTTGGGGGGGGGGTTGCTGAGTGACACCAGTCTGGGTCCAAGGGGGATGTGGGGACATATGGAAGAGGGGAGGGTTTGCTTTGGTTTCAGAGCAGAGTCAAAGGGGTCACGTTGCTGGGGAGCCTACGTCTTATACTGGACGCTGTAGACGGTGTCAGGGGCACTCTCCGGCCTGCCGTCCCACGTCAGGATGTTTTCGAAGTTGCTGGACTGGAACTTCACGTGCTGAAGGAGATCCGAGGTGTCCTCAGCGATGTGAGCTGCCAGAAGTGGGAGCAGGATGAGCAGGTGGGTGCATAGAACCCGCCCTAGCCCCCTTTCGAGTTGCCAGCTGAGGGGGTGAGCCAGCAACCACTTGGCAGGAGACTGTGCTAGCTGACCCTCCCGCTCCCTTCACTTCTTTTTTTCCTTTTTATTGAGCTATGATTCACATTCCATACAATTCACCACTTAAAATGATACAGTTCCACGGTATCCTAAATATATTCACAAGGTCGTGCAGACCACTGCCGCAGGACGTGTTCATCGCCCCCAAACAAATCTTGTATCCATGAGCTGTCATTCCCATACCTCCCCGTCCTCCCAGCCCCAGGCAACCAATAATCTACTTCCTATCTCAATGACTTTGCCTATTTGGACATTTTGTACAAATGAAGTCATCCAATTGGCCTTTGGTGTCTGGCTTCTTTCACTTAGCATCATGTTTTCACGGTTCATCCATATTACATGAATTGGTACTTATTTCCTTCTTATGGTTGAGTCATATTCCCTTGTGTGGCTAGGTCACATTCTGTTTATCCTCCCATCAGCTGATGGACGTTTGGATTGTTTCCATTTTCTGGCTATTTTGAGTAATGCTGCTGCAAATGTTAGTGCACACGTTTTTGAAGTGGACATGAGTTCAGTAGGAGTGAACCGGGTTCAGTTCACCGGGTCATATGGTGATTCTATGTTGAACTTTTGAAGAGCAGCCAAACTGTTTTCCAGAGAAGTGACTGCACCATCTCACATTCCCATCAGCGATGTCTGAGTGGGTGCGGTTATTCCACAGCCTTGTCGACACTTGCTACTGCGTTCATTCATTTCTCAGCACCATCTGAAGTCAGTGTTCTCACCAAGCGAATATTTTAGAGGTACTCAACTAATGTCTAAGAAGTAACTTTCCTAGAACCAGTAATTTCAAGCAAGGGTGAAGAAGATGCTTGTGAATCCTTGCCTCTCTGTTGGTGGATCCAGTCCCTGCCCACCCACCACACACCTGCTGAGGAAGGCAAAGGCGCCTTCCCCAGCCCCATGGATTTCACAGGGGGAGGATGCTGACTGAGGCCACATACAGCTTCATGGGGTCGCAAGCTGTTGGACACGACTGAGCGACTGAACTGAACTGAACAGGCAGTGTGACCTTGGGGAAGCTGTTTTAGCCATTAGAACTTCAATTTCTTCAGCTCTATAATGGAAATAATTGGACCACAGCAGCAGCTGACGTGTCTGAAATGCACATCAAGTGCCAGGCACTGGGCTAAGTCTCCACATCTAATCCTCCTGACCACCTAAAGAGGTAGGTTATGCCCATTTCATGGATGAGGAAAACTGAGGCTCAGAGACAGTGTGCACTACTCGTCACAGCAGTTAGCCTGCTTTGGGGGCAGATGCAATGGGCTGAGGAAGGGGCAACAAAAGCCAGAGCCCCAAGGAGAGGACCCAGAAGGAGGCACTGACCCTGACGCAAATCTTCACTGTAAGTAAGAGCCCTTGGCTTACAAATAGATCTCCTCTTAGCCCTTCCAGCTTGGTCGGAAGAAAGGAGAGCACAGGAAAATGGCGACCAGAGCGGCAGCTGGCTCTGCGCATGCTCAAAGGGCCTGGTTGGCCGGGGTGGGAAATAAACAGGTGCAGACCCTGCTGAGTCAAGGCCTTGAGGCCTGTGTGTACATGTCTTTGATGTGATGTGTGGCTTACCCCCACCTCCAACCCAATCAATGACGATGACCGCCAGAAGGCCCAGAGAGTGAGGCAGTGGAGAGTTATTTACTCCTCTACTCCAAGTCCAAGTACAGGATTTCTGCAAGAGAGGTCCATGGGCTTGGGAGGCATTTGTGGGGAAAGGAAAGTTATCTTAGGAGAGCCTGACTCTGATGTGTATCCGTGTGCTAAATCTAAGGTCACATCCTCCTTTGAATCTGGGTGGATCAGGCAGGCCCGGCAGCTGCAGAATTCTTTGTGTTCTCGGAGTCCCCAGACTGGGATCTTAGGGCGCAGGGGTTTCTTCCTGCCTCTAGCCAACGTGATGGATATTATGCTGAGTCCCAAGATGTGGCTGGGATCTTGTTTGGATCTGAGTCTTGGCAGAACTGGGGTCTGTTCTGGAACGAGGGATTCCCAGATGGCGCTAATGGTAAAGAACCCGCCTGCCAGTGCAGGAGACAGAAGAGATGCAAGTTCGATCCCTGGGTCGGGAAGATCCCCTGGAGGAGGGTATGGCAACCCACTCCTCGAATTCTTGCCTGGAAAATCCCATGGACAGAGGAGCCTGGCAGGCTACGGTCCACAGGGTCACACTGAGTTGGACATGACTTCGTGACTGAGCACGCACTCACTGAAGGGAGGGGTCCTGCATTCAGAACTGGGTCTTAAGTTGAGGCAGGGAGCCCACTTGAGGTCAGAACTCAATGGTGGCTTCGGGCAAGGTGGTGAGGTCAAGAGCAGGCAAGAGAGAGGGATTTGAGAGAAGGTCAGGGTGTGCCTGGAGGCGGGCTCGGCTATGGTCTGCAGGGGGAGGGTGGCTGGTTGGGGTCAGTATCTTGGGTGGGCCACATGGGTTTGGAGGAGGCAGATGGCTGAGGCTGGGATGTGCTAGGGAGGTGAAAGGCCCAGGTTGGATGGAGATGGGGACCACTTTCCAAGAGGGGAGTGAAGTTGGCTTTCTGAAGTCAGGTTGGTGGACCTCAGCAGCCCCCCTCTTTTAGGAGGTGTTGAGGGCTAACAAGATCTCCCCCTTTCCTCCTGCCTACTCATTCCTTTTCCCTCTCAAATTCATCATCGGCTCCTCAGCCCACATCGTTTCTGCACTTCCTGGGTAAAAGTCTACATTGTGAAATCGTGGGGACACGTGTATTGTCTAGAGATTGACAGCCTGGGAGATCTGATCAAAGGAAGTTTTCGCATTTGCTAGGAAAAACAATCCTACGTCAATCAGTTCGGAAGCTAAGGACAGACAAGCAAAAGCAATTCAACTTGCTCTGGAATCAGCCGAAGAATTTCAAAGAAGGCGTCTGGGTCTCCAGAGTGAACTTAGACTCCTAACAACTTCCTAAAGGCTGGTGCTCCCTGGGTCCCACGTCATGAAGGGCCGATGGCCCCCAGCCAGAATGGGTGGGGGTCTGGAGGGACAGATCTGGGGTCTCTTGGGGGGGGGGAGCATCAAGTCTTCTGAACTTATCGTGAGTTCAGTGTGCTGGGAATGCCCGGCTTGATGCCCAGGGGAGGGTGAACTGGAGGGCTGGGATGGCAGCTGGAAGCCCCATGCATCCATGCAGCACACACCATGCGCAGCACTGGAGGGGCTGGAAGCTCCAGCCCTTTATGGCCTTCTCCCCGCTCTTGAGCTCGAAGGGACCTTGCAGCGGCCACCCCTCCCCCTTCTTCAGCTGGGACTATGCTTTCACTTTCTCAGAAAGTTCCCTGAATTTTATTAAACATCTCAGGGAGCAGAGAGACAATCTAGGATCTCAAGCACTGGTCCTGAAGTTCTCCATAACCATACATCAAAGAATCTACTTTATTGGCTGTGAAGACTATGCCCTTGAGCCCGTTTTCTTAAGAGCGCTGGTGTTTGAAGACCTATTAGTGCAACAGACCTGAGCACTCTGTGAGAAAGGGCTCTTTCAGGTCTGCCACAAAGGGGCTGCAAGAGGCTCCCTTGGGGAGCATGGAAGGCAGTAATGGCCGGACTCAAGCTTTGTCCATCTTGATGCTTCCTCACCTCCCCAAGTCAGGCCAGCACCAGCCAGAAGCAGAGGAACAGAAGCACAACTTCCACCAGAAAGATGTGAGTTGTCCAAGGATGTCCGTCTCCCTCAAGCTAGTTCTCCATCCGCTGGGGTGGGAGCATCCACAGATTCAGAATGGTGAGGGTCTTAAGGGTCAGCTGAGTCTCTGGAAGAACCCAAGATCTCAGGGACCCTCTCTTCCCACCCCCACCTCCCCCCTAGCAACCTGAGCTGGTATCTACTTCTCCCCAGAAACTCCCAGTGCAGCCCAGCAGAGAAGAAACTGAAATTGCTCATGCTGGGGCTGGATGGGGTTCCGGGGGAGGACAGCCCTGATCATCGACTCCTGGTGGGGGCACGTCTGACCGCAGGGTGGTGGGCACTCACCGACCAGGGATCCCGCCGCCAGGATGGCCAGTAGCGTCCTCATCGGGGCCGGGCACAGAGCCCTCTTTCGGTCTCCGCTCCAGACTGAGCCCAGAGGGAGGGCTGAGAAGCTTTGGCGCCTTGGCAGCTGGCTCCACCCAGGCACGAGGGCGGGGAAAGGAGGAAAGGTGGGACCTGGGCAGTGGGGAGCTGGGTGCAAAGGTGCCTGGTCCTTGCGCTTCGGAATTCCAGGTCCTGGGCGGGATCCAAGGGAGTTCCCTTCCTAAGTGCAGAAAACAGCAACAGTGACGGACTGGCTTGTTTATCTGGTCCGGTGGCTGATTCATCCTAAGACTTCAGTGCTTTATTAGGGAACTGATAGGCAGAAAAGACAAAAATAATCCGTGATGTACAGCCTTATCTGGGAGCAAGTTGGCACTGGGTATCAAAAGCTTGCAACTTATAAACCACCTTTTGCTCCGGTGATTCCATCCACAGGGATTCACCCTGAGGAAAGCAACTGGAGCAGAGGCAGGAGCAGAAGATATGTTCTGGAAAGTTCCTTGTGGCAGAGGAAAGGCTAGACTCCTTAGTTTTGTTCTGGCAAGAAGAGATAAATGTCTTTGCTTGTGTCTTGTGCTATGTATTGATGTAGGTCCGCCATGATGGATGCTGGGCTTGGGAATAGCTTTCCACCCAGAGAGGCTGCTGGGGCTGAGAAGCCCAGGCCCTCCTACCTTGAGCCTTGGGAATTTGGAACCTGCAAAACATTAGGGGAAAAAGAAGGATCTGAGATTTCAGTGACTTGTTCTACTGTGCTAGAGATGGGGGCAAAATCCAGGAATGGGCTTTTGATTGGGGACCATGAAGATTCAAACTGCTCGCCCAAGCTGCCCCATCATGTGCAGCTAGATCTATAGGGATTACATGATATCCACCGGGACGGGTGTTTAGGCAATGATTTTCCCCTCCTCACTGGGCCTCAAGAGAAGGTTGAAGGGGCCTGCACTCTGGCTAGGGTGGACATTATCAGAGATCTCTACCTCTGGGGAGAGTTTGACCAGTTCCAGTCACACAGCAGCTGGCTGAGTCCTGTAGCAGGAGAGCTGGGTCCTCAGGGAGGGCAGAGAGGCCTTGGTTTTCGGATTTTTAGTAGGTTCTTAGTAGGACTTTAGTAGGTTGTGACAGCCAGGGATGTGTATTTAAGGTTTTCTTTGCTGTGTTGTCGTTGTTTTCTGTCCGTTCCGAGTCCTTGGCAAAGTTTGTTTGACTGGACAGCCGCAGCTGAGCTGTGCTTTGGGGGAATGGAGGTATGGTTTGTGCCGGTCCTGGCCTCTTAACTGCAGGAAACTGCATCTCCCGGAATCCTTTGCCAACGGCTTCCTGCTAGCTTCCGCCAATGGGAGGCACGGGAGGCAGACAGGTGAGCTGGAGGAGAGAAGTCAGGGGACTTCTCCCCCTCTTCCTCCACTTTGAGTGGCCTCCCGCAAAGGCAGTGTCTGCTCTGGAGCTCCCGCTGCCTCCAGCCAGGCAGCCGCCACCTTTTCGACAGGTGGCCTGGGCTCTGATAGCATCTCCTTCCATTTTCCCCTTTAGTTCAAAGGATGGAGCAACTTCCTTCTGTGGTGACTCTCTGGGCTGGTTCTCAGTTCCTGAGTGAATTCTCAGCTCTTTCATCACCTGGGCAGCCAACTCCCTTATGTGAAAGTCTCTTGGTTTGAAAGACTTAAGAGGTTTCTGTGCTCCTGAATGGACTATGATGGCTGTAGGGCCTGTGATGACTTTAGCGACAAGGGCGTGTGGGGAGATCACGGTCAGAGAAACAGGTTACAAAAATGCCAAGAAGGACTCGTCAGGAGAGGAGCATTTGCTGGAGCAATCTGGGCTGGTTGGATGAGAGGACAGACTGCAGGCCTGTAGGTCTGTGCAAAGTGAAGTCTTCTTTGGAGACTCTCAGAAACTCCTGGAAGAAGGGATCTGTGAGAGAACTAGGCCCCCCATACTTAGGAGGGACTATGATTAAGAGACTATTAATGACAAGGAAGACACCTGGATTGTTGAAGAGCTTGAGAACATCCAGACATCATTTCTAATAGTAAAAAAATAAAAATAAAAGAGAACAACATTCATATCTGACTCTAGGGGTTTGGTTAAATGCATAACTGTTAAGTCCATCCAGTGCAGGATGAATGCGGCCTTCAAAACAACGCTGGAGAAAACTGTTTTGTGACCCAGGTAAAGGGTCACCATATTTTACTAGATGAATAGAAGCCTGGGGAATTCCTTGGTGGTCCAGTGGTTAGGACTCAGCGCTTTCACTGCTGACAGTGCTGGTTCAATTCCCGGTTGGGGAACTAACATCCCATAAACTGGCCAAAAAAAAAAAAAAAAAAAAGAAACTATGGCACAAACTATGCACAGTACAAGGCATGCTAAAACACATGCATGCATAAAGAAAAGAGTCTGAAAGATATATATGAAAGCATTCATGGAATTATCTCTGGGTGGTAGTAGAATTAAAGGTATTTTTATTTCCCTTCCTTTGCTCATTTGCATTTTTTAAAGCTCTTATAGGAAATATATTATTTTATGACTGCAGCCATAAAATTAAAAGATGCTTACTCCTTGGAAGAAAACCTATGACCAACCTAGACGCATATTAAAAAGCAGAGACATGTACAGAACAGACTTTTGGACTCTGTGGGAGAAGGCGAGGGTGGGATATTTCGAGAGAACAGCATGTATATTATCTATAGTGAAACAGATCACCAGCCCAGGTGGGATGCATGAGACAAGTGCTCGGGCCTGGTGGGCTGGGAGGACCCAGAGGAGTCGGGGGGAGAGGGAGGTGGGAGGGGGGATCGGGATGGGGAACACATGTAACTCCATGGCTGATTCATGTCAATGTATGACAAGACCCACTGCAATGTTGTGAAGTAATTAGCCTCCAACTAATAAAAATAAATGAAAAAAAAAATAAAAAGCAGAGACATCACTTTGCCAACCAAGGTCTAGTCAAAGCTAAGGTTTTCCAGTAGTCATGTACTGATGTGAGAGTTGAACCATAAAGAAGTCTGAGCACTGAAGAATCGATGCTTTTGAACTGTGGTGTTGGAGAAGACTCTTGAGAGTCCCTTGGACATCAAGGAGATCAAACCAGTCCATCCTAAAGGAAATAAGTCCTGACTATTCATTCGAAGGACTGGTGTTGATGCTGAAGCTCCGATATTTTGACCACCTGACGTGAAGAGTTGACTCTTTGGAAAAGATCCTGATGTTGGGAAAGGTTGAGGCCCGGAGGAGAAGGGGATGACAGAGGATGAGATGGTTGGATGGCATCACCGACTCAATGGATATGAGTTTGAACAAACTCTGGGAGATAGTGAAGGACAGGGAAGCCTGCATGCTGCAGTTCATGGGGTCACAAACAGTTGGACACGACTTAATGACTGAACAACAAAATATTAAGGAAAAATAAGGTGACAGTATAATGCAAGTGGATATTGAAGAAATGCCTTTGTCTGGGCTGGACCTGTCTCTGTGGGTTTCTTTTCCCTCAACCAGAGACCCACTTCTTCAAAGCCAGCTGGGATGGTTTCTCCTCTGCTCACGACAGCTCCAGACTATCACAGATTCACTCTGAAAAATCCTTCCAGAAGATGTGGTATATACATGAATATATATAATGAAATATTACTCAGCCTTAAAGAAGAATGAAATAATTCCATTTGCATATTCATTGCAAATGGATAATTCATGGATAGACCCAGAGATTACATACCAAGTGAAGTCAGACAGAGAAAGACAAATATCATATGCTACCACTTACATGTGAAATCTAAAAGAATGATACAAATAAACTTTTTTTTTACAAAACAGAAACAGACTCACAGATTTAGAAAACAAATTTATGGTTACCAAAGGGGAAAAGAGGAGAGGGATAAATTAGGAGATTGGGCTTGGCATATATACACTAATGAATATAAAATAGATGACCAACAGGGACCTACTGCAAAGCACGAGGAACCCTATTCAGGACTCTGTAGTGACTTATACAAGAGAGGGATCTGTAAAAGAATAGATTTGGGTATATGTATAGCTGTATCACTGCGGTACACCTGGAATGAAAGAAACATTATAAATAAATCCTACTCCAATACAAAATTAAAAATTAAAAAAATCCTTCTTGAACTCTGGTATGCTGTGTACTTGGCATTGTCCAATATTATTCTTGGTTGTGCTCATGCCTATGACTGGAAAAAAGACTCTGGTGGGGGCTAAGTGGGGTGCCAGCATCGTCATGCCAGCCAGACAGGCTGCTGCACGGAGAAGAGTTGAGCCCCTTTTTGGTAACTACCTCCAAACAGGAAAACCAGAGTACAGAGTAAGGGGACATATTAAAGAGGCAAATTCCTTTTGGTTTAAGGAAGCAGCTCTCCCCACGAAGGTGTGGCCGACTTTGTGATGGGCTGCACTTGGTTGCTGGGGGTATTCAGTGAGAAGGTAGGACCACTGGGAGATGCTCCCTAGATGACCTCCTTCTCTGGCCTGTCAAGTTTAAGGTGTTTGTCTCCCCAGTGAGGAAGAAAATGTTCCGAGTACAATAAATAAGTAAGTGAAGTCGCTCAGTCACGTCAGACTCTTTGTGACCCCATGGACTGTAGTCTCCTCTGTCCATGGGATTTTCCAGCAAGAGTACTGGAGTGGGTTGCCATCTCCTTCTCCAGGGGATCTTCCTGACCCAGGAATTGAACCTGTGTCTCCCGCATAGGCAGGCGCTTTACCGTCTGAGCCATCAGGGAAATAAAGAGCACCCCTTGTATTTCTCTGTACCCTCCTCTGTACTCTCTCTGTATCCTTCACAGAGCAGCTCTCCAGCACTGGTTTACAGAACTGACCTTTATCTTGGCAGATTGCCCTTGCTAGCTCTTTTACACAGACAGCCAGAAAAATGCACTTGTTTTCTGTCTGATACAAATTTCCAATTACACCTTGCATTGTCTAGCCTCTGAGCCTTTGCACAGGCTGTACCCACTGCCCAGAACACCTTGTCCATCCCACTTTAATTCCTCTTCATTCTTGACCGCTTCTCAAGCTTACTTCCTCCAGGAAGCCTTCCCCATGTGATCAGTTCATCTGGGTAGATTAGGAGCTGCAGCTCCCATGGCCCCCTGTCTCTCCTCCAACCTGGTATGTATCTCACCACATTATTTGTTTCCCCATTTCGGGGACAGAGCATGTAACTTGCGTCCTGCATGAGCTGACACCAAGTGGGTACTCAGGAATATTTGCCGGATGAATGAATGTGCTGAGGGAGCTGGCCAGGGCTTCCCTGGAATACCCCTAAGGTGTGGAAAAAGCATTTCCTAAAATGCCAAATACTCAGGGATGTGACCTGCTCCGGTCCTGTCTCTGAACACCCAGGGATGTCAGAGCTTGTTCTGTAGAAGCAAGAACATTAGCAAGGAGTGGGGAGGCTTTAGGGGAGGGGAGTGCTGTTTCCATGGTGATTCAGTGGTGAGACACTTGAAAGAGGTCCCTGACCACTTGTGGGTGGGAAGAACGAGGGATGAAGCTTTGACAACTCACCCCACGGCCTTTTCTTAAAGAAAAGGAGCATCACATTCGAGTTGGAGTCATCTGCCTCCAAGCTTGGCTGTGTTAATTAGGGACAAGGACTTAGATGTTCCAAGTTGGGAGCCTGGGTCTGCTCCCACCCCTGCACCTGACTCTAGGTAACCTAGAGTAGATTTTGGTCCCTCTCTTGGCCTCTGTCTATAAATGAGGCTGGGGTTTAGGAGTCCTCTAAGGGCCCCTGGAGCTCAAATGGCCTCTGCTTCTATGTCACTTTGAGGTTGGAATCCTCTCCTGACATCCTGGAATTCCCTACCCAGTTGCTGTCAGTGACCACAAACACAAATTTAGCTCAGCAGTCACTGACTCTGCTTAGAATTTTAGCTGTCTCTCTCAGGGTAAGGAGTTCCAGTAGCTTATTACATGCTAACAAGATCATGCTTCCTCATAAAACATTAAGAATATCCTGCATATCATGCCAGGATTGGGGCAACAGGTTTATATGTAACCTGGGAGTCAGGAAGTGAACAGAATATGGGCCTTGGGCAGACATACCTAGGTTCAAATCCTATCTCTGCCAATTGCTTGCAGTGTGCTGATGGCTTAAGCTCTCACCCTGAACTTTCTCATTTACAAAAGAGCAAAAGAGCCCCTACTCTCAGTGATGCTGGGAGGATTAAACAAGCTGATGTCTCTGGGCTGTTTCAGAGGACACTTCCTGCAGTGAGTCTTCTCTGTTACAAAATGAGGAACCAAGGATCAAGAGAGGGCCCTTAAAAACCTTCATAAAAAAACAGCCTCCTGGGTATGTAGGCATGGAGATGGCAGGAGGTGGCAATGAGGACAGTCATAAATATCCACTTAGAAGTTTCAGCTGGCAGTAGTTTGTGAGGCCAAATTCCAGCGATGGCTTTGAGGCTGCATTAGAGCTATTTAGAGGAGGCGCGACTGAAGCGTCTGAGCACGCACGCCGCACGCATCCCATGAAAGGGCTTCCCAGGTGGCGCTAGTGGTAAAGAACCCCCCTGCCAATGCAGGAGACATAAGAAATGCAGGCTTGATCCCTGGGTCAGGAAGATCCCCTGGAGGAGGGCATGGCAACCCACTCCAGTATTCTTGCCTGGAGAATCCTATGGACAGAGGAGCCTGGAAGGCTTTGGTCCATGGGGTCACTAAGAGTTGGACATGGCTGAAGCGACTTAGCATGCATCCCATGAAAGGGCCTGGGACTCAGAGATAGGAGTTGGAGTCGGGGAGTCTGAGCCCCTGTTGGAATCTGGCTTCCAAGACATCCATTTAGTGCCCAGAAAAGCCAAGGCTCAGAGTGGGATGGGATGTGCTGAGCAACCCTAAAGAATGGATGGGACTCACCTTGGAGGCACTGGCTCCTGGAGAGCAGCCTCGAATTCCCTGCTGATGGTTTGTCCCACCAGGACCGTGTACTCTGAGGCATTCTTTTGGGATCGCCACCTTCTGCTTCTAAGCCCACTTAAAGAGACTGTAAGGGAAAAAACAGACTGCTGATAATTGATAAAATGCAGTCACACCTCTGCATCCTATATTATCACATCGCTTGCCAAGGGGTGTGGAAACCCTGGGCAGAAATAGGCCCTGGCACCAACCAGTATCTCTTGAGTAACTGATTCATGGAACTGACTGACTCATTTAAACTGAGGTATAACTTCTCGAAAAAGCAAGAGAATTTCAGGAAAACATCTGCTTTACTGACTACGCCAAAGCCTTTGACTGTGTGGATCACAACAAACTGTGGAAAATTCTTAAAGAGATGGGAATACCAGACCACCTGACCTGCCTCTTGAGAAATCTGTATGCAGGTCAAGAAGCAACAGTAGAACTGGACATGGAACAACAGACTGGTTCCAAATAGGGAAAGAAGTATATCAAGGCTGTATATTGTTACCCTGCTCTCTTAAATTATGTGCAGAGTATATCATGAGAAACACTGGACTGGAAGAAGCACAAGCTGGAATCAAGATTACTGGAAGAAATATCAATAACCTCAGATATGCAGATGACATCACCCTTATGGCAGAAATCGAAGAAGAACTAAAGAGCCTCTTGATGAAAGTGAAAGAGGAGAGTGAAAAAGTTGGCTTAAGAAATCAATATTCAGAAAACTAAGATCATGGTATCTGGTCCCATCACTTCATGGCAAATAGATGGGGAAACAATGGAAATCAGTTCAGTTCAGTTCAGCCTCTCAGTCGTGTCCGACTCTCTGCGACCCCACGAATCGCAGCACGCCAGACCTCCCTGTCTATCACCAACTCCCAGAGTTTACCCAAACTCATGTCCATTGAGTCGGTGATGCCATCCAGCCATCTCATTCTCAGTCGCTCCCTTCTCCTCCTGCCCCCAATCCCTCCCAGCATCAGGGTCTTTTCCAATGAGTCAACTCTTGAATCAACTCAGTCGTGAATATTTATTGGAAGGAGTGATGCTGAAGCTGAAACTCCAATCCTTTGGCCAGCTGATGTGAAGAACTGACTCATTGGAAAAGACCCTGATGCTGGGAAAGATTGAAGGCGGGAGGAGAAGGAGATGACAGAGGACGAGATGGTTGGATGGCATCACCAACTCAATGGACATGAGTTTGAGTAAGTTCCAGGAGTTGGTGATGGACAGGGAATCTGGTGTACCACAGTCCATGGGGTCACAAAGAGTCGGACATGACTGAGTGACTGAACTGAACTGATAACTTCTCATCAGTTTTTTTTTTTTTTTTTAATATTTATTTATTTGGCTGCACTGCATTTGGGTTGCTGCATGAGTGATATTCTATCTTCATTGTGGCATGTGGGGTATTTTTTTTAGTTGTGGCATGTGGGATCTAGTTCCCTGACCAGGGATTGAACCCCTGTATTGGGGGTATGGTGTCCTAGCTAATGGACCACCAGGGAAGTTGCTGGTTTTTTTTAAACCCCCAAAGTCCCATCACTTTAGCTTGATTTTGTGCACACAGGAATGAACTCCAGGAAGCTGTAAGCAAGCAGTCATAGATGCTAAGTTTACAGAAAACAATAGATTACAGGTAGGGGATTAAGGGCTCTCCTGGTGGCTCAGACAGTAAAGAATCTGCCTGCAATGTGGGACACCTGGGTTTGATTCCTGTGTTGGGAAGATCCCTTGGGGAAGGGAATGGCTACCCACTCCAGTGTTCTTGCCTGGAGAATTCTAGGGATAGCGGAGCCTGGTGGGCTATAGTCCATGGGGTTGCAACAAGTTGGACATGATTGAACGACTAATAGTGGGAGGACAGAAGGGAGAACTCTCCTGCTCTACCTCTTGCTGTCAATCGCAGACTCCCCAGAAAGAGACATAACCTTGCATCCCCAACAGGAAGAGGGCTACTATGTTACTGCTCAGCAGGAGGAGGAATTTCTCTTTGCCTGGCAACAGTCTAGCCAATGAGAGACGGTCCTAACTCAGCCAATGAAGAGTCACTACCCTTCGAACTCCCAGTTTCCTCCAATAGATGGTTTATAGTGGCCCCTCTTTCCCCTATAAAGAAACATTCCTCTCCTTGTTCTTTGGACTTGCTTGTTGTTCATCATGAATCGCATGTCCCAAATGGTAATTCTTTGCTGTATCTGAATAAATCCATTTAGCTGGTCAAATGACAGGCTGGTTTTTTTTTCTTTTTTTTTCTTTTTTTATGTTTTCAGAAGTTACCCTGAGGGAGAATTGGTGGGAGCTGGGAGACCCTTCCCCAGTAGAGAGCTACTAGAATGAATTTGGGCTTATAAGGCTGCCAAGTAGGATATTCTATATCCTTCCATAGGCCATTGTTGCAAAGAGGCAAGCTGCCAGTGTGGTAGGCACAGCTTTGGCCGCACTGTCGCACTCGTCTTATGCACTCAGTTTGATGGATCCCAATTGCAAGTACCCGCACCTCTCTGGGAGGGAGTGGCTCTCTACACAGGACTGCTGGGAGTTGGTGGATAATTCCCCAGTTCCTGTGTCTGGTAGGGGAACATATCTGGAGGGTTTAATACTGAACTCCCAAAGCTCCCTAGGAGGACTGAGTTCCACTTGCTCAGAGACCTGACCTGTCTGATTGTGCACCTGGACTGGCTGCTTCCCCTCCCTCTCTTCCCCTCTCCTGTTGGTGCTTTCTGAAATCATTGCACTGCTGTGTACCCCCAAGTCCTTATCTCTGGTCCACTGCTGGGGACCCAACCCAAGACCCTATCCAGTAAAGCCCCTACATGTGAATCTTCAAACTATGAACTTTCAAAGATGCGAACGTGCATCTGATTCCAGCAGGAACCAGAATCTGTGTCATCAACGTCAGGCATGAGTGAAACTGCAGCTTGCCCTCCATCTCCTATTGCTGATGACCCTTCAGCTCCACCATCTCCCATCTCCTCTCTCTCCTTTGGCCAGTAGTTCTTCTTGCCTGCTCACTCGATGCCTGTATGCCAGCGGTTGTACTTTTCAAGGTACTGTGCATGGGTTCTCAGCTGTGTCTGATTCTTTGAGACCCCATGGGCTGTAGCCCACCAGGCTCCTCTGCCCATTCTTTAAGGAAGAATACTAGAGAGGGTTGCCGTTCCCTGCTCCAGGGGGATCTTCCTGACCTAGGGGTCGGACCCTCGTCTTCTGTGTCTCTTGCATTGGCAGGCAGATTCTTTACCACTGTGCCACCTGGGAAGCTTCAAGGTATTGTACTGTAAGGTGAAATATATTTTATTTTTTTGTGTTTGTTTGTATGAATTATTTGTATAGGAAATATTATAAATCTATTACAGTATAGTACTGTATAGCTGATAGTGTTAGCTGGGTACCTAGGCTAACTTCTTTGGACTTAATTAAAAAATTGGACTTAAATGTGCTTTCAGAATGGAACACATTCGTATGTAGGGGACTTACTCTAGTCTTAACAGTCAAGACTGGTGAAGAGCCTTTGAGAAATAAGAGCACACATTTTTCCATTCGATTTTGCCTTTTTCTCTAAAAATAGAGCTCTTTATTTAAACAGTTTAGGGTAGGTCCCAACAAGCATTAGGAAATTATTTAAATATGATATAAACATAAAATAAAGCTAGAAATAAATACAAATATCTCAGAGCAATATATAAACTTCTCAGTACCCTAAAAGAATTGGAATCTTGCTTTTACTTAGGGCATTGCCTGCTCCACCCCCGTTGTTCTTCACATGTGGCCTTGGAGTTCAAGCTATGCAGTTCCTGGCCACTGAGTTTATGAAAGGGTTCTGTAAACAGTTCAGTGCTGAGTACACCTAACTAATAATATTGGCCAGCATGTTCTTTCCTAATGCTGCCCATAGTTTTTTGTTTATAACTTAATGACCATGAAGGAGCTGGACTTTTAGAATTCAAGGAGGGTTCAGCCTATGTCAGAAATTAAACTTTGAAAAAAATACTTAGAAAACACACAAGGTTTCAGAATACAGTGGTTAGTTACATCACACCAGCCTAAGACAACAGTGACGATGGCTTTTAGGGACTTGGAATTACCTCCTTGAAGCAGCTCAACAGGTTCCAGAAAGGACACCAGGCTTGGTCTGGGTATTTCCCTGGAAACTGGCCCTGAGCCTTCCCCAGTGCCACGGGTACAGCTTGTTTTTCTTCTCCTGTGTTGAGTGACGGATGTAGACAAGCCTCATGGGAGAGAAACCCCTGCAGACAGGCACGTGTGTGTGCCTGGGCGTGCAGGCACGTGCATGCCTCCCAGCAGTGGTGAAGGCCCCTGCAACCCTGCGCCCCTTGCTGAGACCTTCGTACTGTTTACCTGGCCAAGGGGACTGGGGTTGCCCTGGCGGGCCAGAGACCCAGCCTCACTCCTAGCGATATATACAGTGAAGTCAACATTTCTGCTTCCTCATCTGAAACAGAAGACAGGATTTGCAGCTTCAAAGGGGGTTTGTTAACTTTTTCTTTAGCAGTGGAGACTCCCAAGCACAAGTGCACATGGAGAGTGCTGGAGAAAAATGAGGGGTCCAGGGAGGCTCCTCTGGTGGAACCTGGGGGGACCTCTAGCTTTCCCTGAGATTGAGACTCCTCCTGTGGAGCCCAGGGTTTTCTGGGAACACAGTTTGAGAAGCCCTGGAAGTTTGAGAAGCTTTTCCAGATCATTCTCTCTATGCTATACCTTTATGCTGACTTCTAAACAGCACAGCCCTGTTGGTACAAAGCTTAAGAAGATGCTTTTTGCATCACTGGAAAAATGTGTAAGTCCTGGCAGGTGAAATGGCAGAGCCAAGGTTTGTTCTGATCTCTGTGGTTCCCGCAGGGCCACAAAACTGACAAAATTAGGTTACCAAATCAGTTGTTTGAGAACATCCATCACTACCCCCAGGGAAGAACAGTCACCTATTTCCAGAAACAGCGGTTTCTCAAAACTGAAAGGGGAAATGGGACATCTTTACAACCACAATGGGCAATTGAAGGGTCTAAAGTTCTAAGCTGGGGATCACAGGCTCGGGGGCCCAATTCCCTGCTGGGTTGCTTCTTCACCACCAATTAATCAGGCTCCCTAGACAGTGGACCATTTGGTTCTTTCTTTGCTGCGAAAAGGGAGAGGGACCAGGGATCCCCTTGACTGGGCTTCAGCTTTTGAGAACTCAGTTTCCTGACCACAAGGCAGGGGGCAGTGAGGGTGGGAGGTAGGTGGGAGACTTGGAGTGAGAATCCAGTCACTCTGAGTTTAGGATCACAGGTGGGAGATGCCCAGTGGTCCCCCCCAGAGCCTGGGTGGATGGGAGAATCCTACTGGTCGCCACGTGGTGAGTGCCAACGATGTGGCAGGCATCACACGTCTGTCGGAACTCTCGCCACGCCCCAGGTGGTAGCTGCGGAGAGGAGACTCAGGCACAGAGGAGGAGGGTGTCTCCCCACCCGCCACACAACTGGTAAATGGCAGAGCTGGGATCTGGACCCAGGTCTGTCTGATATTATAGATTGTGAAACGCGTGACTCAGAGACTGGGCTTTCAATGACGACGCCCTTCCCCTTCCTCTGCCTCTCCAACACCCTTGGCCAACTAGATTTTTCTTCACTGGGGCCCACCCTAGGGAACTCATAAACCAGAAGGCCGAGTTCTGCGGAGGAGGAAGCCCAGCGGATGCTGGAGAAAGATTCGAGTCTCTGCTCCACCAGATGTGCCTCCAATTCCTTCTCTCCCCAAAGCCCGATGGGCCCTTGCACTGTCGGCCTTCAGTGTCCACTGGGACTTGACCTTGCCCGTTTCACGTTGTCCGGAGATAATCTTTCCAGCTGGCCTATCACCCCAGGGTCAGTGGGGTGATTTGACACCCAGTCAACCTCTGACCTCCTCCCATTCTCGTCTCCACCCCTCCTGGTGCTTGGCACAAAGCAGGCAGGTCAGAGGGCGGGTGGCTTCTGATGGCTCAGCCTGGTGGACGGCCTCTAATAGCTGGGGTTCCCCGAGGTACTCTGAAGACCGTCTGCTGCCCCAGCAACGATACTCCCAGGATTTCAAGTCTTGGTGACGCCTTGGGTCCCCGGAAAACTCAGCAGCAGCCAGACTCGGAGGCACAGCTCACCTGGCCAAGTAATGCCCCAGGGGTCTGACCTCGGTCCTCTGGAGGCTCTTAGCCCCGCAGCTGCCAGCACCGCTGTCCTCACTTTCTGACTCCCTCCAACCCTCTTCCTCCTCTTCTTCCTCCCCCTCAACATCCTCAGGACTATTGTCCCAGCAGAAGGTCAGTGTCCGAAGAGAAACCGGGGGTTCTCCAGGGACTAGATTCAGCCCTGGTGATGATAAGCCCCAGGTGGTCCAGGAGGAGAGGTTGTCTTTGGGGGGCTCTCCTGAGGAACTGGAGTCCTCGGAGAATTTGGGTGGTGGGAGAGGCTTCTGGTGTTCCTCCCGATGCAGCCCCTGGCCTGGCCCCTTCTTGGCCAAATAGCCGGAGGATCCAGCCTCATCCCAGGAGGAGGAGGAGCCGGCAGTGCTGGCCCAGCTTTTGTCTGAAGAATCGTAGGCAGAGGAGCCTTCCGCCTGGACCAGCGGAGTCCAGGGCCCTCCTGCCTTGGCGGGCCCCGGACTCTGGAGTTCCTGCCCCAGGAAGGGGGGTGGTTCAACGTAGGGCTGGAGGCTGACACCGGGATCCGAGTCCTCTTCATCTGTGTTCTCCTCACTGTCCTTCTCCTCAGCGCTGTCCTTCTCTGGTCCGGCCTGGACGGGGGATGGGGCCCTGACTCTAGAGGTCAGCCTGACCCTTCTGGTCAGTTCCTTTTGGGGACAGAGGATCAGGTTGTGCACGCACTCTGGGCCACTGGGCTGAAAAGTTGCCCTGTAGTGTCTGTGTGCGGAGAAGTTCTGATTTGGGGAGAGGAGAGAAGAACAGAAGATTAGCCTTTCTGGAAGCATGACTGTTCTAATTTGGGTTCCCCGGGAAATAGACAAGGAAAGAGACAAGTGATTCAAACAGAAGCCGTTTCTCTGGGAAGTCATCCCGGGAAGTGCCAGCAAGGCGCAGCAGCCCGTAGCGGGGTATGATGAGTCAGGTCACCTCGAGGGCAGCTGGAGCTGAGCCTTGCTGGGGACTTCAAGCGGCTGCAGAACCGGGGCCTCAGAGCACCAGTGGGGGAGGGATGGAGCGGGTGGTGGCGTGAACTCCCTGGCACACGCAGCCTGTGATGTGCACAGGCAGAGAGGGCACCAGAGGCCAGAGAAAGCGTCCAGGTTGCAGGCGCTAGCTTTAGGAGGTCGGGCTGGTGATCTACCATGTAACGGAAGGTGGACAGAGGAGCTTGACGGGCTACGGTCCATAGGGTTGCCAAGAGTCGGACACGACTGAAGCGACTTTGCATGCATGCATGCTCGGGAAGGTAGAGGGATGAGGCAGGTATGGATGTCTAACACAGAGGTAGTCCTCCAGTGAGTGGGAATTCCCTGCAGGTCCAGGAATGGCAAACACTTCCATGTGGCGAACGCTCAGAGCCCATCCTCAAAGTTCCCACCCAACCCAAGCGCCTACCGAGCCCCATGTATGACTCAGCTTCCCTTTCCAGGCCTCCACTGAACAAATACAGCCTCTCCAGGCTTCCCTTGTCCCAGTGGCCCCAGGCTCTAAGTGAGTGAGCCAGCAGACCAATGAAGAAATTGCAGGGTCTGCCTGCATAAGACTTACCCTCAGTTAGACGGTGAACAAAGTGCTGGAACCTTTTTAAGATGTCTCCTTTCAGTTTCACCCTCCCCGCCTCCCCTCCCGGCATCTCTCCTGAATCCCAAGGCTGGGGGTTCTGCTCTTGGCACTTGACAAATTCTTAGCAGAGATGAAATTATTTTAAAAAGGGATTTAAGGCACTTGTCCCTCCCAGGCTTATCTGCTATTTTAATTTGGTGCCAAAGGAATGAATCACTAATGGTGAAAATTTAGATGGGTAGATAGACGTTTTGCAGTCTAGGCCATCTTGATATTCTACCTGAACTATCTACCAAGTTTAGCTCCACTTCCTTCCTCTTGGACAACCCTCCCTCCCTGTCCCACGCCCCCAGATTTGCCATACCAGGGCCTGTGGCATCTTTGTCTGCTGAAGCCAGGGGTTCCCCCTGAAGGTCTTCCACATCACAGGCCCTACGGCAACGGCCAACAGCAGTGGTAGCAGAAGCGGTAGCAGCAACAGGAGGGCCCAGTTAGATCCTAGGAAGAAAGAAAAATAACGACTAGAGAAACAGGGGCTCCTGTCTATCAGTTGCATCTGAGCTGAGGCTTCACATACATTATCCTATTTAATGCTCATAAGAATAAACTCAGGACTTCCCTGGTGATCCAGTGGTTAAGTGCCAACGCAGATGACACGGGTTCAATCCCTGGTCCGGGAAGATCCCACATGCCTCAAGACAACTAAGCCTGCACACCATTGCTTAAGCCCACACTAGAGCCCACTTCTCAATGAGAGAAGTCACCGCAATGAGAAGCCCCTGCACCCCAACAAAGAGTAGCCCCCACTTGTGGCAACTAGAGAAAACCCTCTAGCAGCAGTGAAGACCCAATGCAACCAAAATAAATGAATACATAAAATTAAAAAAAAAAACAAACTGAATTAAACCCATCCTACAGATGGTGGAAAGCAAGGTTCAGAGAGGTTATGTAAACTGCCCAAAGATACATAGTGAGCGGAGACGAAGCTGGAATTCTAATGGAGGCGAGTCTGTCTCTAGACTTGGGCTCTTAACCACCATGTGATGAAGATCCTAAAGCTCAGGGGGGAAGTCCCCACTTCTGTACCACTTGGCACTCACCCGGGGCCTCCAGGAAGAAGCAGGCGGGCTCGGAGAACTCGCTGTATTTAGGATTGCCAAAGGTGTAGATGGTTCTGGCGCTGAGGCAGTGGTACCCGCTGGTGTCTGGCTGGAGGGGAATCTGGACTGGCTGGCCATGGGGAGTGGCTGGAAACTGGGTCTGTGAGGAGAGAGAAACAGAGGAGAGTGGACCTGTGGGGGGAACTGGCTCCATGCAGTCAGGATGGGGTGGGTTTGGCAGGTATGGCACAGCTGGGATTCCCACAACTTCTTTACTTGCATTAAGGCTTAAGCATTAAGTGAGAGCACTTCCCAACACTATCTGGCTTCTCTTCTTCACTGAGTCTCAAGGTAGAGATGGTTTGGGTTCAAAAGCAGCCCTGACACTCAGGGTTACTTCCAGGCACACCCCACCAGGGCCCAGTGGTCCTCACTTTTAGGGGCAGATGCCTCACGTTTCCTACCCTCAGGGCATGTCAAAATATTAGGGTGGAGGAAATCACCCCTGAAGATTCACTGGAAGGACTGACGCTGAAGCGGAAGCTCTAATACTTTGGCCACCTGATGGGAAGAGCCGACTCATTGGAAAAGACCCTGATGCTGGAAAAGGTTGAAGGCAAAAGGAGAAAGGGGTGACAGAGGAAATGGTTAGATAGCATCATGGACTCAATGGACATGAATTTGAACAGACTCCAGGAGATAGTGGAAGACAGAGGAACCTGATGTGCTGCAGTCCATGGGGTCTCAAAGAGCTGGACCTGACTTAGTGACTAAACAACAACACGGGGGTATTCACTCAGCCATTACAGACACAGAAAACTCTAGGGCTGCTTGTCCAACACAGTAGCCACTGGCCACATGGGGCTATTGAACACTTGGAACGTGGCTGGTACCAACCAAGATGCGCTCCAGTATAAAATGCATACCAACTTTCATGAGAGACCAACCCAAAAATCTCAGTAATTTTTATATTAACTACATGTTGAGATGATTACATTCTATTGAATGAAATAAAATCTACTGTGAAAACTAAATTCACTTGTTTCTTTTTACTTAATTGAATGTGGAACGTTTAAGCGACACAGTGTGTTCTGCATTATGTTTCTACTGGACAGTAGAAAGAACAGAAGAACACCTATGAGGTTCTTGAAGGCAAGGACCACATCAGATGAAGATCTTTGTCTCTGGGATCCAGAGTATGCAGGAGGTCAGGAGTGTGAGTCTGGGTTCAGTAAACGACAGAATGAACAAGAACAGGGGTCCATAGACTTTAACCTCACCTTTGTTTGAAAATAGTCTTCCTGGAACAAGGCTATGTGTCTTTGTTTACCTATTAACTTATGGCTCTTTTCATGTTACAGATAGAGCTGAATAGATGTGAGAGACACTATGGCCTGCCAAGTCAAAAATATTTACTCTCTGGCCATTTACAGAAAAAATTTGCTAACCATAAATAAATTTGCTAACCATAAACAAATAGATACAGACATAAGCACATGCATACACAGAAACGAGTCTGAAATTGTATACACGCTGCTGCTGCTAAGTGGCTTCAGTCGCGTCCGACTCTGTGCAACCCCATAGACGGCAGCCCACCAGGCTCCCCCGTCCCCGGGATTCTCCAGGAGAGAACACTGGAGTGGGTTGCCATTGCCTTCTCCAAATTGTATATACACCAAAGAGCTATTTGAAATCATCTCTGGATACTTTCGGTTTTCTTCCTAGAATTTATCTGAATTTTCTAGTTTTTTTTTTCCTAAGGAATCTGGTGCCGCAGCAAGTAGGCCTCCCAGAGCCCATCATACTTCAATCAGATTTTATTTTTTTAAAAAAGTTTTATAATGAAAACAAAAACAAAACTGCCCTGTTGTTACTAGCTGTAATACTCAGGGAAAGGATGTCCTGGACTTGGCCCCTTGGGTGGGGGTTTGGGGCAGATGTGAGCCACAAGTCAATCACACTGCAAAGTCAAGGGGGTGATTGCAGCAGTGAGGGGTAGGCATGGAAGGCTTCCTGGAGGAGGCATTCAGGGGCAAGGCTCGGAGGGTGAAGAGCTCGGAGGGGATCTGCTGGGAGGCTGGGGAAGCGGACTTAGCCTGGGGGGGCGTGAAGGGGGCTTCTCACCTTGTTCTCAGTCCCTTCCTTCCAGAAATCCACCTCATAGTTCAGATCCGGTTGGGGCACACAAGGCGGCAGCTGGTACGTAGCATTGACAATCAGGATCTCCTCTGTCTGGTTGAACACCAGGACAGGCGGGGCTGGTTCCACTGGCGGAAACAGAACGGGACCTGTCAGGACCTTCCGCAGGTCACAGAGCACGCATGCCGCTGCCTCCAGGCAGGCCTGCTCCTCACCCAGTGCGGAGAGCTAACCCGCCTTGACGCGTGTTGTCCCTTCCCCGGGGTGCCCTTCACCTGTCCCTGGTCTATCAGCTTCCTGACCATCTGGATCAGTATTCTGTTGCTGCCGTAACATTGCCACAACCTTAGTGGCTTGTATCAACACAGATTTATCATGTCACAGTTCTGGAGGTAAGAGTCTAGGTGGGCTTGATGGGGTTCTCAACGCTGGGCTCTCCTCTGGGAACTTGGGGGGCAGAATTCACTCCCATACTCATTACTGTTGTTAGCAGATTTCGGTTCCCTGTAGCTGTGAGGATGAGGTTTATTTCCATGCTGTTTGTTAGCTGGGAGCCTTTCTCAGCTTCTGAAGACACCTGTGCTTCTTTCTTCTTTTTCTTTTTAAAAAAATTTTTGGCCACACTGCATAGCATTATGGGAATCTTAGTTTCCCGATCTGATACTGAACCCATGTCCCCCGTAGTTGAAACATGGAGTCTTAACCACTGGACTGCCAGGGAAGTCCCAGCACCTGCATTTCTAATCACGTTACCCCTTCATCTTCAAAGCAGAAACACCATATTGAATCCTTCTCACATTTCAACTCTCTCTGATTTCCCCTTCTTCTACATGTCTTCTGCCTCCAGCTGGAGAAAGGTCTCGGCTTTTAAGGACTCAAGGGACTAGATTGGGCCCATTTGGATAATCCAAGATAATCTTAAGTAAACTTAAGTAAAATCCCTTTTGCCATCTAACATTAACATTTAACATATTCATAGGTTCAGGGATTAAAGCATGAACATCTTTGGGGGGAGTCATTCTGCCTATCATGGTTCTCCGTATGATTCCTGAGAGACTGAAATTCCTGTCTCTCTCAAGGGCAACATACATCCACCCCATCCTGTGCGTGCAGGCTCAGTCGCTCACCTGTGTCCGACTCTTTGTGACCCCCATGGACTGTAGCCCACCAGGCTCCTCTGTCCATGGGATTCTCCAGGCAAGAATACTGGAAGTGGCTGCCATTTCCTTCTCCGGGGGATCTTCCCCACCCAGGGATCAAACTTGTGTTTCCTGTGTCTCCCGCACTGGTAGGCGAATTTTTTACCATTAAGCCATCCCACCCCGTCCCAAGGCCCCCCAGGGTCTCATCCCATTACTGCATCAACTCAAATTCCAAAATCTCATCTTCTAAAGTATCTAAATCAGGTTCAGGTGAGAGTCTGGGTACAGTGCACTCAGCATGACACCTGGACTCAATTCCTGTCCACTTGTGGGCCGGTGAAAATAAAGTACAAGTTATCTGCTCCCAGTACAAGGAGGTGGGGTAGGCATCGGACAATCATCATGGACATTTTGGTTCCAATGGGGAGAAACAGGAGGTAAAACGCTCACTGAGCCGAAGCAGGTGTGAAATCTAGCTACACAAACTGTATTAGATTTTTAGGCCTGGGAACTACATTTCCTTGGCTTTCAACACTGCTCTCTAGGATCTTGGTTCCACTCTCTGAATAATCCTTCTTTTTCATGAAAGATATTTGCAGCTAAATAGTTTACAGTCTGCTTCTTCCCAGTAGAAATTGGGGGCACCAATAGCCTTCTTTCATTTCATATTCTCTCTGCTCCTTTTCATCCAAACTGACGCTGTTTCTGCTGATATAAAATGCTCAAGAAGCTTATGGATCTCCTACAGATGTCATGGGGACCTACTGCATCTGACAGAAGCCAGTTCCACATATCTTTTTGGGAAGAGCTGTTTCTAGTTTTGGCTTTAGCTGAGCTGGCTGAGGGATAACACTTCTGCTTTCTAGAGGCCCCTTGATTTGATTGAGGGGACTGTGTGTCATACCCTTAAATCTCTTCCAAGAGCCTTTTTCCTGGGCCAAACACATTGATCTGAGGTTTTAATAAGTGGTTATACAATCACGTGGGTGTATGAATGCTTCGTTGCTTCAGTCACGTCCAACTCTTTGCTGCCCCATGGACTGTGGCCCGCCAGGCTCCTCTGTCCACCGGGATTCTCCAGGGAAGAATACTGGAGTGGTCACTGTGCCCTCATCCAGGGCATCTTCCCCACCCAGAGATCAAACCCGTGTCACCTGTGTCTCCTGCATTGGCAAGCAGGTTTTTTATCCCTGGTGCCACCAGGAAGTTCAGGTGTATAGTTACACCCTTGGCTATTTCTCTGTGTCACACTCCTGGAAGAAATTTCTTAATTTTAGCATCTTTTGCCGTCTGGATAGGTTGAGAGTTGTCCAGACGTTTGAGTCCTAGCTCCTTTTTGTTTAGGCTCTTTCCTCAATTTCTCTTTCCTCCTTGCATTTTGCTATAGTTGCCAATAATAAACCAGACCATGCCTTCAATATTTTGTTTGGAAATCTCCTTGATAAAGGACCAAATTAGTCATTTATGAGTTGTTTTCCATACACATGTAGGATACAAATTTGCTCATCGTTTTTCAGTATATAAGAGGCAGCCCCCTTCCTGAAATTTTCAGTAACATATTCCTCACTTCCTTCTGTGAGGCAGTACCTTTAGTATCCATACTTCTACTAACAGTCTGCTCATGATGATTTAGCTATTCTTGAAAGAGATTTCTGGCTTCGTAGGTGGCTCAGTGGTAAAGAATCTGTCTGCCAACGCAGGAGAGGCAGGAGACACGAGCTTGACCCCTGGGTTGGGGAGATCTCCTGGAGGAGGAAATAGCAACCCATTCCAGTATCCTTGCCTGGAAAATCCCATGAACCTGAAGGGGATGTAGGCTTCCTTTATGATGCTCTTCACTTCCTTCTGAGCCCTCTCTGGCAGAATCTTTAATGTCGATTTCTACCGACAGTCTGATCAAGATTATCTAGGTTTGACTGATGGTTTGAAGATGGAGGGGGCAGTGACAAGGAATAAAACAACAAGAGAAAATTAATATACCATTGTTCCAAGTCCAGCTGAAATGCCACTTTCTCCATGCTGCCTTACCTGAGCACCCAACGGCAGGAGACATGTCCACATTGGTCTTCCCTGCTCTGACTGTGCTCAGGGAAAGCATGGGGCTTCTGCAAGGCGCCACTACTTATGTGATCAGGAAACACCCACTCGACATTGATATGTATTAAACCCTGGGCAGGGAGCTGAGAGAAGTGGGGAGACGAGGCCCCCATAAATTTTGACCTCAAGGAGTTGGAGGAAATTAGAGGGAAAATGAAATATTCAAACTAACAAAACTCAAGAGAGAATGTGACCAGGGTCACGGTTGAATGCAGAAAAAAGACAGGAAGGATCATTCAAGCCTGAGGTGTGCTCTATGAGAATCAGAAGAGCTTTAGGGAGGAAGAAACAAAATAAATTAATTAAAAAAATAAAAAAGTAAGCATGTCTCTGCATCTGTCCCTTTATTGTTCTAATTCTTATTCCTATTCATCCATCATTCTTCTAGGCAGACAACCTTTCTGTCTGCCTTCCCAACTTTCTTTTCCTTTTCGTCCATCTGTCCATCTTTCGTGACTATGCTTCTTTTCCTTCTCATCCATACATCCTTCTCAGCCATCCTTCCTTCTCTCTAATTATCCAATCTTCCTTTCTTTCCAGCTGACATTTCTTCCTTCCTATCCATCCTGTCTTCCTAACCATTTATACTTTCTTTCTTCCTGTCATCTAGCCAATCAGCCTACTTTGCTATCCCTCCATCCTTCCTATCCATCCATTGTTTTCTTTCCATGTATCTTTTCTTCTTGCTTTTCCTTTCTCCTTTGCTTCTCCTTCCCTCTCACCCTTCCCTCCCTTGCCAGGCAGCCAGCTTTTCTTCTATAGTCTCTAGCCACTGACCCATCCATCTGAGTTTCATTCCTATCCTGCACTTCTCCACCCATACTAGTTCCTTCATAGTAAGCATTTAACCATCCTTCTAGCCTCATCCTTCCCACGCATCCATCACTTCCTCCCTATTGCTTCCACACTTCCTTTCTTCTCATTCATCCATCCTTTTCCTCTATTTGTCAATCCATCCTGCCAGCTTCCTCCCATCCCAATCACCACTTCTTCCTTCTCTGCCACTCTTTCCTGCCATCCTTCATTCAATCCTTTCCTCCCCTCCCTTCAAACCCTGTTTTGTCCTCAAATATTTTGAGAAGCCTGAATGATAAATCACAGATTTCAGCTCCATGAAGCTATTGTCTGAGTATCTATGCTCCCTTTCTTGCTCCTGACCCAATCCAGCATCTTGTCCAAGATCAGAAAGAGCTATTTCACATCACATCTCCATCAATTACTAGCCAGTAAGTTTCTTAGCTTTTTTAAGTCTTAATTTTTTAAAAAACATGGGTGGATTAAAATGAACCTCACAGGCCTGTTGTGAGGGTCAGAAATAAAATACATTGGAGAAAAAATTGCTCTCCTCACTTAATGTTAACAATGGTGATTCCTGAAGGTTATAAGCATGGGGAATGTTTTCCTTCCTATTCTTCTCTCTCTTTCCCCTGAAATTTCTATGGTGTACAAAAATTGTTTTTTCAACCAAAATTTTAAAAAAATTTCTGAAAGAGAGAGATTGAACATTAATAAAAATAGGAATAAGTAAAGTGCTTTGTGTAGTTCATAACCAAGGTTGTACACAGTAGAAGATCATGAACCATGTTAGTTGGAGGTACGAACAGAACTGGGTTTCCTTGGTGGCTCAGACAGTAAAGAATCTGCCTGCAATGCAGGAGACCCGGGTTTGATCCCTGGGTTGGGAGGATCCCCTGGGAAAGGGATAGGTTACCCACTCCAGTATTCTTGCCTGGAGAATTCTGTGCTCAGAGGAACCTGGTGGGTTACAGTCCATTCAGTCACAAAGAGTCAAACACAACTGAGTGGCGCATGCACGCACACACACACACACACACACACACACACACACACACACCCGTACTGCTGGGGCTGGCGAACTCTTCTGATTCCCAGTCGCAGAGTCAGACTACTGGGACTATAGGTTGGGGCCCATGGCGGATGGCTCCAGAGCTGCCCACCGCTTTGGGAAGTGGAGGGCAGATGGCTAGGACAGCAGTGTCACCGAGCTGAGTTCCTGGGCAGACAGCCTCCCTCTCACAGGCCCCTTACCCACCTTCAAAGAAGTAATCCATGGACTTGGACTCTACCCAGGGGGACCTGGCGCCGTGTGAAACTGCTTGCACACGCCCCTTGAACTTGTTGCACAGGTCTTGCTTCTCCAGGCACATCAGAGAACACACCAGTTCTTTGGTTCCTGCACACTTTTTCACTCTCCGCCACCGTCTGGGGGGTGCAAAGCTGAGGGAGGAGACAGAAGAGTGTGGGTCATGGATTCGGCCTCTTGGAGCGAGGAAACTTGGAGAATACGTGATTACTTGTCCCTCCATCCCACCTGGTTGTCCATCCATCCATCTGTCCGACCAGCCAGCCATTGACTGAGACAGAAGAAGGACCGTCCTGTTAGGAGCTTGGACTCAAGAATGACAGATGAGGGTGGGAACCCGGGTTCTGCCCATCACTAGCTCTGGGACCTTAAAGTCCCTAAGCCTGAATATCCTCATTTGTGATGTCTCCCTCACAGGGCCGCTCTGCTAGTAACCATTCTCCACCACGTTGATTCATTCAGACAGTTACAGGCCCCCCCGCCAGTGTGTTCCAGTCCGTGCTGGGTGCTACGTGAATGTTGGAGGGGACACCCGAGTCCATGACTCCAACTTCCTGAGAACACTGAGGTGCAAAGGAGGGACCCGCTCGCTGGGCGTTATTCTTGGGGAATCGGCAATTCATGGCGGACGAGGTCCTGCCCTCGGGAACCGACTCAGGAAGGAGCTTTCCCACCATTGTCACATGACAAGATAAACCCAGGAGCTGGTAAGTGCGGTGAAAACAGGGGAAGGTGGGGTGACTACTTTCTGAAGGCAGCTCAGGAAAGGTCAGGAAGACAGTGCTGAAGCTGAGGCTGGGATACTGAGAAGGGAGCCAGAAGGGGTGGGGGGGGGGAAGGAAATCGCCAAAGCAAAAGCCTTGTGATGGGAAGGGATTTGATCAGTCCAGAAAAAGAGCAAGACCAGGGTGGCCAGAGCCCAGTAGACAAGGAACAGAGAGGATGGGCAGACAGGAGATGAGGATGGAGGTGGGTGGGCAGAGCAGGCAGAGTCTCACCATCTTGGTATGGAGTTTGGATTTTATTCCATATGTCATAGGAAACCGCTGGAAGGTTCTGAACAGGGGGACTGAAGTTATCTGATTTACGTTTTTAAAATATCACTCTGATAAGCCAGCATTTAAACTGAGTTTAGGCCCCCAGTCTGGCATTTTGTCACTGCAGCCCTGGCAGACTAACACATCAGCTTTCTTTCCTTTTGGTGTCCTAATCCTAACAAAGGTCCGTCTAGTCAAAGCTATGGTTTTTCCAGTGGTCATGTATGGATGTGAGAGTTGAACTATAAAGAAAGCTGAGCGCCGAAGAACTTATGCTTTTGAACTGTGGTGTTGGAGAAGACTCTTGAGAGTCCCTTGGACTGCGAGGAGATCCAACTAGTCCATCCTAAAGGAAATCAGTCCTGAATGTTTATTGGAAGGACTGATGTTGAAGCTGAAACTCCAATACTTTGGCCACCTGATGCAAAGAGCTGATTCATTTGAAAAGACCCTGATGCTGGGAAAGATTGAGGGCAGGAGAAGTGGACAACAGAGGATGAGATGGTTGGATGGCATCACCGACTAAATGGACATGAGTTTGAGTAAATTCCTGGAGTTGGTGATGGACAACTGCAGGCCTGGCGTCCTGCAGTCCATGGGGTCGCAAAGAGTTGGACACAACTGAGCGACTAAACTGAACTAAACTGAACTGAAGAAATGTTTGCCTGTTTCAAAGTCATGAAGATGCTCTTCTGTGCTTTCTTCTATGAGTCTTATAACTTGAGCATTTACATTTCAGTTCTCTTTTATTTTAAAAATTTTCTCTCTTTTCACCTTCTGTTTCTTTTAAGGCACTATCTGCTGTATTTGCTCTTATATTTCTTCTAATTTATTCTTCATTTATGAAATGTGGTGGTTGTTGTTGTCATCTGCAGCAACATGGACGGACCTAGAGATTGTCATACTAAGTGAATTAAGTCAGACAGAGGGAGACAGATGTCATATGGTATCACTTATGTGTGTAATCTTAAATGATACAAATACATTGATTTCTCACGGTTCTGGAGACGAGAAGTCCAAGATCAAGGTGTCAGCAAGTCTGCTGTATTCTGAGGCCTCTCTCCGGAGATGGTCACCTTCCTTCTCCCTGTGTCCTCGCCTGGCCTTTTCTCTGTGTGAGAGCAGCCCTGGTGTTCCCTCCTCTTCTCATAAAGGTGCTAATCCTCTTGGCTTAGGGCCTCACCCTTAGGACCGCATTTAATCTTAATTGCCTCTTACATCTTAAATACGGTATACTTGTGACTCTATCTCCAAATACAGTCTCAAGGGTGTTAGGGCTTTAACACATGAGTGACTAAGGGGTGGAACACAATTCAGTCCATGACAAGGAATTATGAATTAAGCTGCTATGAAAATTCACATACAAGTCTTCATATGGATATATGTTTTCACGTCTCTTGGATATAGATCCAGGAGTGGAATCTGGGAAGCATGGTCACTGAACATGTGACTTTACTAGAAACTGTAAAGCTGTTTTCCAAAGTGACTATATCATTGTAGTTTCCACCAACAATACACAGTCAGTATCCACAAGGGATTGGTTCTAGGATCACCCACTGATACAGAAATCTGCAGAGTTAAGTTCCCTTACATAAGGGGCTTTGTATCTGCAAACAACACTTGCACATCCTCTCATATAGTTTAAATCATCTCTAGATCACTTATGATATTTAATATAAATGCAAACACTATGTAAATAATTGTAAATATGACGCAGATGCTACATAAATATTTGCTACTGTGTGGCAAATTCAAGTTTGTCTTTTGGAGCTGTCTGAATTTTTTTAAAAAATATTTTTTTTGCATGGTTGGTTGAACCTGTGGCTGCAAAACCTCCAAATATGGAGGGCTATATGCCCTCCATACCAATTGCAGTATTCTTGCCTGGGAAATCTCATGGACAGAGCAGGCAGTGGGCTACAATCCCTGGGGTTGCAAAGAGTCAGACACGACTTAGCAGCAAAACAACAAAATGCCCTCCACATGCTTGTCTACATTTAGTACTGTCACATCTTTGAATTTTAACCATTCTAGTGGTGTGTGTATTTCCTTGCAGCTTTAATTTGCATTTCCCTAAAGACTAATGATGTTGAACATCTCTTCATATGCTTTTGGGCCATTTATATATCTTCTTTTGTTAAGTGACTATTCAAATATTTTGGGGTGGTTCATCTTATTTTTGAGATGTAGGAGTTCTTTATCTATTTTGGATATAAGTTCTTTGTCAGTATATGTATTGTGAATATATATTTCTCAGTGACTGGCTTTTTCATTTTCTTTGGGGTTTTATTTTTTTAAAGAACAAAAGTTTTAAATTTACTGAAATTCAGTTTATCAGTATTACTGACTAAATTGTACAGCATCCACCCCCGCCCCCAGCCCCGGTTCATATGTTGAAGCCCTAACACCCCAATGTGACTGTGTTTGGAGCTGGGGCCTTTAAAGAGGTAATTAAGATTAAACGCAGTCCTAAGGGTGAGGCCCTCAACCGATAAGACTAGTGCCTTTATGAGGAGAGGAAGGGACACCAGGGCTGCTCTCACACAGAAAAAAGGCCAGGTGAGGACACAGGGAGAAGGAAGGTGACCATCTCCCGAGAAAGGCCTCAGGGGAGCTAATATAACAAATACCTAAAAATGCATTAGTGGCTTTGCAGTTGGGCTATGGGTAGAAGCTGCAAGGGTTTAAAGTTTATGTGAGCAAAAGCCAAAATTGCCTTGAAAACACTTTTGGTAGGAATATAGACCCCCTTCATGGATTACAGCCTTGTCATGGTGAAGGGGCTTATGTGACTCAATGAAGCTATGAGCCATGCCATGCAGGGTCACCTAGGATGGACGAGTCATGGTTAAGAGCTCTGACAAAATGTGATTCTGGGAGTGATCAGATGGAAAGGAGGAATATCTTATTGGAAACTGGAAGAAAATTGATCCTTGTTATAGAGTAGCAATGAGTGTGGCTGAATTACATCCTAGTGTTTTTATGGAAAATCAGAAGTGGAAAGTGATGAATTTCGATACTTAGTGTGGAGATTTCTAAGCAATATGCTGCAGATCTAACCTGATTTCTTCTTACTGGTTACAGTAAAATGAGAAAGGACAGAGAGAGAGACAGATAGAAGGAATCGCTAAGCCAAAAGGAACCAGAACTTGAAGATAAGGAAAATTCTCAGCCTATGAATATTGCGAAAAAAGATAAGAAAGCATGTTCTGGAGAGAATGCAAAAGTTGTGGCTTGAAAATCATTTGGTAAAGAGATCATGGGTATGACTCGCAGATTTAATCAGCCATCTCAGTAGAAGCCAGGAATAGAGATGGGATTTTTAAACATATTACCTCAATTCTGTGCACTGAAAAGATCTCAGAGCAATAGTGCAGTACTGATCAGACAGCCACACTGTTCTTTAAAACCATTTTTTTTAACCAAATGGAGACATGGCTGATTTCAGGTTTCAGGTGAGGAATTGTGCAAATGAGTCTGGAACATCTATTTGCAACAAATGACAATAAAGATATCAAGACTTACTAGGGTCAAGTTCAAAGGACCCAGGAGCCAACTTGGTGAGACAATTCAAGCTTCAATGAGTAGAATCAATTGCAATGGACTAAACCATTAGATATGTTTAACTACTTGAGTTGGTGATGATAATAAAAAAAAAAAAAAAAACAAAAACCAAGGCAATCCCCTTTGGGGCATGATAGGGAACCAATTCGTTATCTTCCAAGCTGGTCAAGAAAAAAATTCCAAGCATTTATTCTGTCTTGCCTGTATGAACAGTACCACTGAATATCAAATACTACATGAAAGGAAGCATCTTTTTATAAAATAATTCTAGCTAATAAATGAGAAAATAGTACCATTAGAATATCACAGTTTTGGAATCCTCACAGGTGTTTCAAAAGTGTGAAAGGAAAGGAAAATATCATAAAAGTCTGAGGTTAGGCTTTCAATTCTTTAATCAATTTATCCCACCTCCACCATGCCTAGCTGTGTGCTTTTGAGCAAAACACCCTCTTAGTGTTTCAGTTCCCTCACTGGTAGAGCGGAGTCACTGAATCCTTCCTTGCAGGGCAGTGTGAGATTAAATATGTTTCATGTATGGACACGTGCAGACGCACAGCAAACACACAGGACAGGTTGGGTATTTTCTGCCTCCTGACACAGTTCTGCACCATTCTTTCTTTTTCTTTTCTTTCTTTAGTTTGGGCGCACTGGGTTTTCGTTGCTGCGTGCGGACTTTCTCTGGTTGTGATGAACCAGGGCTACTTCCCCCTTATGGTGGTTTCTCACGTTGTGAAGCATGGGCTCTAGGGCGCACAGGCTCCGTAGTTGTGGCCCACGGGCTGGGTTGCCCTGCAGTATGTGGGATCTTCCCAGACCAGGGATTGAACCCAAGCTCCCTGCATTGGCAGGTGGATTCTTAACCACTGGACCACCAGGGAAGTTCCCATCCTCTCTTTTGAAAGCTCTCTACAGTCTGTCCTCTCCCAAGCCAGGCCCCCACCGTTCATATCTGGAGGCTACAGATGGAGACACCGTGATAGAACCAGAAGAGCACAAGCTTTGGGGTCAGACAGACGTGGGTTTCTCCTCTGCTTCCATCACTGACTTCCTTAGGCAAGTCACGGCACCTCTGCGTACCTCCTCACCTCCAACACAGGGGAGATGCAGAGCCTGCCTGCCGATACAGGGAGGCAGAAGGGAGGCACTCACGCCAGGCTCCTAGCACTCAGCCTGGCACAGGAAGAGTCCTGAGTATATGGCAGTTCTCCTTCCTGCCTCCTCCTTCCCGCCAGTTCTAGATTAATGCTGCTGAGTATCTGCTTTTATTAGCTTACTCTCTAATGAAAGATCTTCAGATAACTTCCACCTATGTGCAAAGATGACAAATCTGCTTTCACTTTTAGACTCCTCTGCATCAGCGGTGGATGCCTGGGCTGCCAAGGTGAGAAGGACCCCAAGGCTCTGTGCAGGCTCCATGGGGAAAAGGGTGATCATTTCGTGATGCCTGTCACAACTCTGCAAGAGATATCCCTGCTTCCTTTACCTGCTCCAGTGTCAAGCACTTTATCCAGGCCCTCAAGAATTCCATTATCAGGCCCTCACAGCTCCATCCATGCCCTGTTCTGACTTTTCTCAAAGATCCTGCCTCGCTCCTGGCAGGTCCATCACCTGGGCACTGTTCTCCACTCAGCATCACCCCCACCTCCAGAACTTTCGTGAATATCCTCTCCCAGTACCTGCTGCATGCTGTCACCCGTGGGACTCAGAGAACCAGTGAATGCTGGCTGGGAACCGACACACGAGACCCTACCCATGACAAGGTCATGAGGGAGAAAACCTGACAGGGAAGGCGGATCAGGCTTTCAGGGGTTTTCGAAAAGGCCAGCTCACGAGATCCCACCCATGACAAGGTCACGAGGAGAAAGCCTGACAGGCAAGGCAGATCAGGTTTTCAGGGATTTCAAAAAGCTGCCCCCGGCGCTCACCTTAAAGATGATGTCTGTCTTTCTGATGCCTGCCTCAATAGACTACTCCCTAATTTCTGTGACACAGGCAGAAGGCCTTCCCCAATCTCTGAGAATCGATTTAGAACTTTAATCAATAAGTTTCCCAGGTGGTGGTATTTTATGAGATTATCCAGGGTGAAAGGAGTGTTTTAATTTAAACTTCTTTGCTGGTATTTTAGTTCGTTTGGCAAATGCATTTATGCCCTTGGTACTAATATGCATGACTGCTTATAATACCCTAATCATAAAATAACATAAAGAACCTGATCATATAAAGGCCCTAACAGACATAGAGCCCTTCGGGGGGTGAGGAAGCCCTATTAGAAAACACAAGAAAAATTATTCTAAATGTAGCTATTGGGTTAACATTTGCTTGCTGTGTTTTGTTTGCTGTGTTTTTGTTTTTAATGTGCTAAGGTTGTGTTATAGAAACCATTGTTGATATAGTTAAAGATCTAGAGAAATAAGAGCTTAGCCCTAGTGTGGTAACAATGAGATGGTTGTTAACTGTCAGCCAGGAGTGCTAGGCAGAGGCTGCCTCATCAAAGTCGCAGAGTCAGTCTGGGGTAAACTTCTCAGATAAACGCAACTGACAACTTCTGCAGAAGGATTAATTTTTGTGTTAACAAGGTTATACTTCTACTCTGTACTGTTGCCCTATGAGACTGCTATCCTTCAGTTAAGGTCACCACAGAAACAGAAAATAGGTTTACATTCACCTGACTTGCATAAAATGTTAATAGGCCCCAAGGCCAGAAGATAATGTACAAGACCCTCATAAACAAAGAAGTATGCAGAAAACACCCTGGTTTCGTGAAGAACAAGCTGATGTAATGTTAAACTATCTTCCCCTTAGAAATGTACTAATTTAGGGTATAAAAGCTACGGTAAAAAATAAAGCATTGCCAGACTCTGCCAGACTCTGCACCCCCTGTCTGGTCACTCTCTCTCTCTCTCTCTCTCTCTCTCTCCCTCGCAGAATTGGCCCTATCAAGGCTGGTCTCACGTGTCTTCTCTCTCTCGCCGACCCTGTTCATCCTGAGGGTACCCCCTGGATCCTGCCAAGGCTGGATGGACCCCGGCAGGTGCTGCCCACACTGAATGTAGCTATTTACTGCAGAGAATCCCCTCTGGCCCCTGCCCACTTCTTCAGGCCCACTGCCCGCCCCCCCATCCCACTCCACAAGCTCAGAGGCATCCTTCCACCTTTGATAGGCCACAAAATAGGTCACGTTCTGGGGGTTGCCAGGCCCTGGGAGCCACGTCAGGTACACACTGAAGTCCCGCGAGAGCAGTGTCACGTTCTGGGGAGGGGCCAGGAGGGGCCGCCCTGCGGAGGAGAAAGAGGTCATGAAGCCTGGAGCAATTCTGAGCAGAAGCGTGGCATGGCAGGCAATCGGGTGCTTGCTCAGTTTGAGAAGCAGGCATTGTCTGGGGTGGCGGAAGCAGACGGGATGTGATGTAGGCGGGAGACCCGGGGGGCATGATTCCAGTCATAGCTGTGTGACCTACTGGCTGTACTGCAGCCCCTTCCCCTCCTTAGACCTCAGCAGCCCATCTGTGCCCATCTGTGCCCACCCTGGCACCTGAGGATTCCAGCAAAACAGCACAGAGCAGAACCATCTGATAGATCCCTGGCCTTCAGGAGGGAACGGCCCTGAGGGGCTCATGGAACGGAGGCTCTGTCCTGTCCTCAGCCATGTCCCCAGAGTCTGCCTGCAAAGGTCCCTAGGCACATAGTAGGTGCACAGCGAAAATCTGTTGAGTGAATGAATGAATACTGTGATGACCTGGATTATCCCCAAGGCCTCCTAACTGCTGTCTGTGCCTCCAGCTTTGTCCTCTCAATCCATTTACCATATGGCAGCAAGGGTTAAAACGAAAGCTAAACCATGTCACCCTTCTGCTTTAAAGCCCCAGTGGCTTCTCTTTCACTCCAGGTAGAATCCAAAGTCTCTACAGTCACCCACAGGGCCCTACCCAGTCCGACCCAGGACTCCCGGGACTCTGTCCCCTCCAGCCACACTGGTCCCTTCCTGTTCCTAGAGTGCGATGGGCCTGCACTCACCTCCAGGACTTTCCACAAGCTGTTCCTTCCGCCTAGACTGTTCTGCCCCGGATATTCCATCTGGCTCACTCCTTTGCTTCCTTCCCATCTCTGCTCAGACGTCACTGTCCCAGCGGCTCCTTCCCTGACCGCCTCTAACTTGCCCCTACCGCCCTCCTCGGCACTCCTTCCTTCTCACTGCTCAGCTTCTGAAATATGCATCTGCTTACCCAGCTGCCCAGCTCCTGCCCTTCCCGTGCTCTCAGAATAAAGTCCATGCTTCTTATCAGGGTACGTGCAGCCCTGCCCAGCTTGGCCTGGCCATCTCGTTGACGTCTTCCTGACAGCTCACCAACACACCTCACTAGGCTGCAGCCAATCTTCCTTCTCGCCCTTAAACCACAGCATTCCTCTGGGTGTCCTTGAACCCAAGCATTCTTGACAGCATGGTATTCACCATCCAGTCTTTTAAAGACTTGATTCAAATGTCACTTCCTCTGGGGAGTCTTCCTGACATCTGTCAGAAGTGGTGGCGATGCTGCTGCTGCTGCTAGCAAGAGCAGCTAATGTGTCTTGTGTCCTAACTATGTGCCAGGCACGATGCAAAAGCTATGTTATCTGCATTTTCTCCTTCAACCTGCCCCACATCTCTAGGAGGCAGGTACTAATTGTGAGCATCACATTACAGATGAGGAAACTGTGGCCCTCTTAGCTAATACGTTGCAGAAATGGAATTCAAATCCATTCAGGCCTAGTGAATCCCAAAGTCTGGGCTCTTTTAAAAAAAGGTTTTTTTTAATTCATTTTTATTTTTGGCTTTGTTGCTATGGGAGGGCTTTCTGGAGTTGTGGGGGGCTGGGCTCTTCATTTTGGTGCACGTGCTTCTCATTGCCACAGCTTCTCTTGTTGCAGCAAACTGGCTCTAGGGCACGAAGGCTTCAGGAGTGGTGCACTGGCCGAGTCGCTCTGAAGCATGTGGAATCTTCCCCGACCAGAGATCGAACCCATGTGCCCTGCATTGGCAGGCTGATACTTAACCACGGGACCACCAGGGAAATCCCCAAAGTCTGAACTCTGATCACATTTCCTCCCGTAGGTTCTCACAGGGCCTGCTGTTCTTCAGTCACGAAGGCATGTTCAACTCTGCGATTCCATGGATTGCAGCACACCCAGCTTCCCTGTCATCTCCCGGAATTTGCTCAAACTCATGTCCATTGAGTCAGTGACGCCATCCAATCATCTCATCCTCTGTTGCTTTCTTTTCCTCCCACCCTCAATTTTTCCCAGCATGAGGGTCTCATCCGAAAAATGAGTCAGTTCTTCAAATCAGGTGGCTAAGGTATTGGAGCTTCAGCATCAGTCCCTCCAGTGAATATTCAGGGTTGATTTCCTTTAGGATTGACTGGTTTGATCTCCTTGGTGTCTAAGGGATTCTCAACAGTCCTCCAGCACCACAATTCAAAAACATCAATTCTTTGGCGCTCAGCTTTCTTTATGTGAGTCCGACTCTCACATCTGTACATAACTGGAAAAACCATAGCTTTGACTAGATGGACCTTTGCTGGCAAAGTGATGTCTCTGCTTTTTAATATGCTGTCTAGGTTTTTCATAGATTTTCTTCCACGGAGTGAGTGTCTATTAATTTTGTGGCTGCAGCCACCATCTGCAGTGATTTTGCAGCCCAAGAAAATAAAGTCTGCCACTGTTTCCACTTTTTCCTTCTATGTTCACCATTATTCTTCCAACATCTGTGGTTCACTGCTGGTCAAGAACATCTCTTGACCACTGCATGCCAGAAGTTTCAAAGAGAGCTACAACTCCACGCCTGCCCTTTAAGTACTCACGGTCCCATGGAGAATTCAGTTACCTGAAGGGTCACATGCGCCATGATAGAAATCCATACAATATACAGAAGGGCATCAGGGAAGATGGGGCCCATTCTGTTGATGGCCCTCAGTTCAGGTCCACACTCCCGCCTTTTTAGACCCAAATGTGGGCTCCTGTTTCACCCCAACCTGTGTCCTGTCGTTGGAACTGTATCACCAGGACGCTGATGCTGACAGGGCTCCCAGTTTCTGGACTTTCTAGCAGGTGGCTGGCAGGAGGCCAAAATCCGTCTACCAGTGGCTTATCTGAGACTAGGCCTCGAGTCTGAGCTTGGCCGCAGTGGAGAAAGAGCAGCCAGAGTAGCTGCCCTCTGGGTGCTCAGCTGCTCTGTGGCATCTGACTCTTTGCGACCCTGGACTGTAGCCCGCCAGGCCCCTCTGTCCGTGGATTTCCCAGGCAAGAATACTGGAGTGGGCTGCCGTTTCCTTCTCTGGGGGATCTTCCTGACCCAGGGATCGAACCTGTGTGTCCTGCATTGGCAGGCGGATTCTTTACCACTGAGCCCCCTGGCAATCCGTTACCCTCTACTGAGCCTTCGAAAGGTGCCAGGCACAAGGGTGGCATTCAGTCAAATCCCCATTCAATCAAAACCTCATTCAGTCCTCAGGACAAACCACTCTGTGGTGTAGGCGTCAATCCCCTTCCACAGAAGGGGCTACACACCCATTACACAGTAATAATTTAAGAGCTAGGAGGGCCCTTGGACATAAACTAATATTGATGTTAAAAGCCAACATTTGTCTGAGCAACTTCTTTGTGCCGGGCACCACATCATTCTAATTAAGCATCACAACCCAGCTGCCTGAGGCTGCACACCCATTATGTGTGGGAGCCAGGACCAGAACCTGGATTCAGCTTCGCTTCACCCTAAACCTTCACACCACAGCTTGTGTTCTGTACATTAAATATTCATCGAGTGTAAGGATAGCTAGGGCCAGACAGCAAAACCATTGAGTTTGATGGTGAAAAGGGGAGTACAGAGGACCCCTCCCCTCCCACCACGTAGGTATCCCGCTCCTCATCAGCCGCTGTAACACTGCGGCGAAGGCACCAGGAGCTGGGGCGTCCCTGAGCTGACCCGGGTGGAAGGACCAGCCGCCCGCCCGACCGCCAAAGCTGGCCATGCTCGCTTCAGCCTCAGTCTTGCCTGTTCTGTGTGTCTCACCAACGCCTTCCTTCTTGGGTAATTCCCTTAACTGCTCTGAGCCTCAGTTTCCACATCTGAAAAGGGAGAAAATACTACCTACCTTTAGGACAGTTGGGTTGTGACGCTCAACTAGAATAATGTGGTGCCGAGCACAAAGAAGTTGCTCAGACAAATGTTGGCTTTTAGCATCAATATTAGATTATGTCTAAGGGCCCTTCTAAGCTCTTAAATTATTAGTCTAAGATCAGGGCGATATCCTGGCGCCAATCTGGGCTCCTTCTCCCTGGATTAGCTGGGGTTTGGTGGTTGGATCCCAACCACCCAAGGTATTTTGTACCCTGTCAACTTATTTACTAGTGAGGGCGCAGAAAAAAAAAATGTGATTTGTTAGAACAGTAGCACAGCTTAGACTAAGCGGGTGGTCCTTCCCCTCAGGCCTGGGTGGAACTTTTGACACCTCGAGTTGGGAGGAGGGGGAGGATAGGGGACTCCCCCAACCCCTCCACACTCCCCAACCACTGGCCACCCATCCCCCGCCCTGCCCCCAGGCAGCGAGGGCAGAGCACTTTTGCTTGGTTTCCTGTACCAATGAGGGTCAAGTGTGGTGGTATTCATTCAGCGGACAGGGCTTTTAGGAAACCTTAAAAAGAGCTTTATAAAAGACAAATGCAGCTGACTTTTGAACTGTCACTATCTGTTTTTCTCTGTTCACCTGTATCTGAACTGGCACTAGAAAATTGGATCAGTTCCTTCCCGTAAAGTAATTTCAGACTCGAGTCTGTTTAGAAAGTGAAGTGAAGTCGCTCAGTCGAGTCCGACTCTTTGCGACCCCATGGACTGCAGTATGCCAGGCTCCTCTGTCCGTCCAAGGGATTTTCCCGGCAGGAGTACAGGAGTGGCGAATTTGTTTAGTCCCCGGTTAGAAAGAACCTGGCGGTGGCGGGTTGGGGGCGGGGAGGGATGGGCTCTGCTGATTCGCACGACCAGGGTTACCCCGCACAGACCTCTGCCCGGGCACTCCCTCCCTGGGTCGGTCTGAATGGGGTGCAGACCGGATGGAGCGCCCCCGCGGCCCCGCGCCCGCCCCGCGGCCCCGAGCCCTTACCTGGAGCCGACTGCAGCAGGCACAGGAGCAGGGGGGCCCAGCGTCGGGCCCCCGTCATGCCGGCCCTCCCGCGGCCCCGGGGGGCACCAGGTCAGGCCTCCGGCACCTCCGGCCTCCTGGTTCACACCGGGCAGGTGATGCGACTGGCAGCCAATAGGAGGCCGAGTCGCGGGCCCGCCCCTCCGGGGGCGTGGCCAGGGAGGCGCCCGGGGCTTCCCCTGGGGCCGCCCCGCTCAAACCCTGCAGGAGCTCCCCAGAGCCTCTGCTTCGTTTTTTTCTGCCCGATCCCGGCGAGGGGATGGAGTGGGGGGAGATCAGTAAATCCGCGTATGCAGGGAGGGGAGAAGAGGAAAACTGTTCATAGTTAGTAATCACAGGAATTTCAACACGGGACTTGAAACAAGACAAACTAGTTCAGGGCCAGTTTAAGAAGGTAGTCTGAGACACCACTGGGTGTTCCGGGTGCGTTCCAGTGCCAGGTTCCAGGTCAGGCACTTCGGCCCGTTATTTACTTTAATTCCAGCGACAATGGGGGGGGGGGGGGGCGGGGTCCGTCCTGCTATTCTCTACACCCTTCACGTGGGAATGACAGCCTCCAGAGCTTCCTGGGCATGTTCCCGGGAACACTGGTCCCTCTGATGCCAAAGCCTGTGGCGTGGTGCCTGTCACCGGATCAGTAATCGCTTCCAGACAATGGAACAAGCCTCACCACAGAAGAGTCTACAGTCATTAAAAAAAAGATGCTGCCAAGACATACGTAGTCACTCAGGGATATTTACTCAGTAGCAGAAAAGCAAGTACTGAAATACAAGCGCATTAAAAAAATGTGTGCCTATAGGCATTTGTGGGCGTCCCAGGAGGCACGGGTGGTAAAGTATCTGCCCACGCGGGAGATGCAAGAGACTCAGGTTCAACCCGATCGGGAGGATCCCCTGGAGTAGGAAATAATGGCCCGCTCTGATATTATTGCCTGGAAAATTCCATGGACAGAGGACGCTGGCGGGCTACAGTCCATGAGTTTGCAAAGAATTGGATACAACTGAGCAGGCACACACACATAGGCATAGAGAGATTTGGAAGGGTATAACCCCAGTATGTTCCAGTAGTCATGTGTGAATGTGAGAGTTGGACTATAAAGAAAGCTGAGCACCGAAGAATTGATGCTTTTGAACTGTGGTGTTGGAGAAGACTCTTGAGAGTTCCTTGGACTGCAGGGAGATCCAACCAGTCCATCCCAAAGGAAATCAATCCTGAACATTTGTTGCAAGGATTGATGCTGAAGCTGAAGTTACAATACTTTGGCCACCTGATGGAAAGAACCGACTTGTTGGAAAAGACCCTGATGCTGGGAAAGATTGAAGGCAGAAGGAGAAGGGGATGAAAGAGGATGAGATGTTGGATGGCATCACCGACTCAATGGACATGAGTTTGACCAAGCCCTGGGAGATGGTGAAGGACAGGGAAGCCTGGTGTGCTGCAGTCCATGGGGTTGCAAAGAGTTGGACAGGACTGAGCAACTGAACTGAACTGTACTGAACACCAATACGTTAGCGTTTGTTATCTCTCAATGATGAGGATATTTTTAAGTTTTCTTCTTTCTGTTTACGTCTAACTTCTAAAGTTAAGTAATTAAATTAATCCAAAACTAATTTCTAATTAATATATATTGGTTTTCCAACAAGAAAAGTCACTTGTATTCTAAAGAATAATCATACCTTTCCTTTATGAACACTATTGTTTTCTGTTCTTCCACAACTCTCAAAGGAGGTTTTGCTTCCTCTTAACAGATGAGGAATCTGCCATTCTGAGAACCCAGAGAGCTCACACAGGTGCTGAATTCCGGATTCAGTTCCAGGCCTGTCTGACTTCATGGCTACACTGCCTCAGGGTAACTGCTTTGTTCATTCTCTGGGTCTCAGTAATGGGCCTGGTAACTGTTGATCAGTTGTGACCAAGCCCATGAACTAGGACCAATGAAGTTGCAGAGAGAATCCTGGGGCTCGTCTGATTGGGTTCCGGCAGTTCTTGGGAGAGAGAATGCATCTTCTGGGGACTTGGTTGCCCTGTAATTTGTCCCTGGGTGCAGATGTTCAGACATTTCAGGAGACTTCTGGGATTTGCATCATGCATTGAATTCAATCAGCATTCCTTAACATGGGCTCCCAGAAGCTGAACATGGGCTCCAGACCTCAAAGGCGAGGAAAATAGAAGCAGTTTCATCTGGGAGCATACTTAAGTATCTTTGAATCGTCTATGGAACCGTGGCTTCATCTGACCAACTGCAGTTCTTTCAGACCCAGCATCCCACTGAACTGGGAGCAGTTTAGCAGGGGGCACAGAAGTGTCTTCCTTTGCCACCTGTTCCACATACGTGGCTCATCTGAATCTGGCACCTGTTCTTTTTGACAAAACCTGCCACGTACTCGCTCTCCCTAGTTCCCTTTCTCCCCACCCCATAGTTTCAAAGTAGGAAGTTGTGTGTCTGAATGCCTTGCTGCAACAGTTCGAAAGGACTTTTTGTGACCGCAGAAGTCGGGTAAGCTGCATCTCTCAAAGTGTTAAAAGACGTCATCTTGAGGAAAAAGAAAGAGGAAAGAGAAAATCTCAGCTAGTTACCACGACCTAACCTCTATGTAGGTCCTCAGGGAGCTCCTTCCGTTTCTTTCCAGTATCTCAAACAATGATTATAAGTCCATTCTGGAATAAAATGAGTGTATCTCTATCAAGAGCTCTTTACCTAAAACAGCGTTCAATAGCATTAGTCCTTCAGTCCATAATAGTCCTTATTATTCAGCAGGCATTACAGTTTACATGTATTTAGTACACACATCAATCCCATGAGTGGGTATCAATATCTCTTCTAACAGATGAAATTGAGAGACGGTGCTGCTTGCCCAAGGTCACACAGAGGATTAGTGACGGGGCTGGCATCTGGGTCTCAGTCTGACCTATGGGTTTAAAACTTCTTCTACTCAGTCTCCTGATGGTTAAGGGCAGATGAAAATGAAATGCCCCGATCTTGATCACTTCCTGATTTGCAAAGATCATTAGCACTGAACTCACCAGTGCTGGGGTGCCAGCTTCCTCTTTGGCGAAAGCAGAGGTGCTGGTGTTTAAGGACTGGGTCTCGTGGGGCAGGGGAAAGCCCTGCTTGGTAGCATTTGCCAGTTTCAGTGGTATACATACCTCCATCATGATCAATTTCGGTTTGAAGTCACTGAATGCAAAGTTGGGAAGAAATGCACACCATGGTCTCTCCTGAGTCTGCGGTAGCCTGCTTCAACACAACACAGGGTGGAAGAACCAGAACTGAGCTTCTCCTTGTTTCGAACAAACCACTATCTCAAGACCTAGGTGGCCCATAGGGATCGTGTTGAAGTCTCTGGTCCTGGCTCGTGATCCCTTACATGGCAGTCAAAGGCTTTTACAGCGGGGCCTCCACTGACCTTTTGAACCTTCCTCTAGTTCTCTGTTCTCCACCCACACCGAGAGTCCTCCTGGAGGCTCTCTCTGTCTCTCTCTCTCTCTCTCCTCCTCCTCTTGCTCTCGCTTTCATTCTCACGCTCTCTCATCTTTCAAATACTGTGCCCAGGCTTCCCTTCCTATGCCCAGGATTCCCTTCCCTAGCTTATCTCCCCCCGAGTCTTGTAGTCTTTTAGCCAGTTCCTATTCTTGCCTCCTGTCTCAGCTCATGAGTCACTTTCTCAGGGAACTTAACCCCTGACTTTGGTTTGTTCTCAGCCCCCAAACATGTCTCCTCCGGCAGTACTAACCACCATTTCATAGAAATCATTTTGTGCCTTTAATATTTCTCTGCCTGGATATATCCTCACAGCCTAGGACATAGTAGCTATTCAGTGATGAGTGAGTAACAGCCTTTTTTCCCCCTTAACTTTTTACTTTATATTGGCCTACAGCTGATAACAATGTTGTGATCATTTCAGGTGGACAGCAAACGGACTCAGCCATGCATACACGTGTATCCATTTCCCTCCAAATCTCGCTCCCATCCAGGCTGCCAGATAACATTAGGTGGAGTTCCTTGTGCTATACAGTAGGTCCTTGTTAGTTGTCCATTTTATTTTATTTTATTTTTTAATATATTTATTTCTTTAACTTGTCTATTCTGGCTGCATCAGGTCTTTGTTGTGGGACGTGGCATCTTCATTGTGTCATTCAGGATCTCTCAGTTGCAGCCCATGCTTCTCCACTTTTGGCACATGGGCTTAGTTGTTCTGCAGCATGTGGGATCTTAGCTCCCAACCAGTGATTGAACATGTGTCCCCTGCATTGCAAGGCAGATTCTTAACCTTACTGGACCACCAGGGAAGTCCCAGTTATCCATTTTAAATAGAGCAGTGTGTTCATGTCGATCTCAATCTCCCTAACTATCCCTTCCCCCCATTTTCCCCACTCAGCAACCATAAATTAGTTCACTAACAGACTGTCTGGAGTTCAGGCAACCACATTTCCAGATGCCTGAGACAACTCAGCCCCACTCCTGGCTCTTAGCTGTCACATGGTAGTTATTCTGTAAATGTTTATTAGGCTGTACTTGGCTTATGACTCATGCTTGAAAGACCTCAGTATCTCTTCTGAAAGTATGATTTCACAGTCATGCCTCACTCCATAGATGGGATTTTACAATCACACCTCTTCCATTGACTCCGAGACTGATCTGCATAAATCCACATTACTGTACAAGGAGTTATACCTTTCTTCTTTCCTTCCTGCTTCCAAGATCCAGCAAGGTTGGATCAGGATCAGTGAACATTGAAAAAGGCTGATGAGAAGGAAAAAGCTAAGAGCCAACTGGGGCTTAGGTGTTTGGAGAAGAAAGAAGCAAATTTAGGAGCCAGCTGCGGTGACGGTGAGATGAGAGAGATGGAGAAAATAGATTTTAAAACTTTTTGTTCTGTGTTGGGACTGGAATCTGTTTTGGCATTTTTTAAAGAGACTAAAGATTTTATTTTATTTTTTTCTTTTTTTTTTAATGTTTTTTTTTAAATTTTTTTCATTAGTTGGAGGCTAATTACTTCACAACATTTCAGTGGGTTTTGTCATACATTGATATGAATCTGCCATAGAGTGACACGTATTTCCCATCCCGATCCCCCCTCCCACCTCCCTCTCCACCCAATCCCTCTGGGTCCTCCCAGTGCACCAGGCCCGAGCACTTGTCTCATGCATCCCACCTGGGCTGGTGATCTGTTTCATCATAGATAGCATACATGCTGTTCTTTCGAAACATCCCACCCTCACCTTCTCCCACAGAGTTCAAAAGTCTGTTCTGTACATCTGTGTCTCTTTTTCTGTTTTGCATATAGAGTTATCATTACCATCTTTCTAAATTCCGTATATATGTGTTAGTATGCTGTAATGTTCTTTATCTTTCTGGCTTACTTCACTCTGTATAATGGGTTCCAGTTTCATCCATCTTATTAGAACTGCTTCAAATGAATTCTTTTTAATGGCTGAGTAATATTCCATGGTGTATATGTACCACAGCTTCCTTATCCATTCGTCTGCTGATGGGCATCTAGGTTGCTTCCATGTCCTGGCTATTATAAACAGTGCTGCGATGAACATTGGGGTGCACGTGTCTTAAAGAGAGTAAAGATTTTAAATGGTTTGAAACTATTGTTGTTTTGTCTGCTGTTTCTATTGCTCTTGCTATTTTAATGCAATTCCAAGCAGGCCTCAAAACAAGGACAGAAAGCCCATTTTTGTATGATAGAATTACTTAAAACTTTTTCCAATGGTAGGGACAGAAACCCCAAACTGTCTTAAGCCAAAAAGAAATTCTGCAGGCTCACCAGATTGGGAAATTCAAGAATGGATGTGGCTCTGAGAAGGCTCTGGCAGAAAAAGATTCTGCTTGGGTCAGGTGCCATTCCCTGAGCCAATCAGTGTGGTCAGGATCAGTTCAGTTGATCAGTCGTGTCCTACTGTTTGTGACCCCATGGACTGCAGCACACCAGGCTTCCCTGTCCATCACCAACTCCCAGAGCTTGCTCAAACTCATGTCCATCAAGTCGGTGATGCCATCCAACCATCTCATCCTCTGTCGTCCCCTTCTCTTCCTGTCTTCAGTCTTTCCCAACATCAGGGTCTTTTCAAATGAGTCAGTTCTTCGCATCAGGTGGCCAAAGTATTGGAGTTTCAGCTTCAGGATCAGTCCTTCTGATGGATATTCTGGACTGATTCCCTTTTAGGATGGACTGGTTGGATCTCCTTGCAGTCCAAGGGATTCATGGGAAAGTCTAATTGACTAGTCTGGGTAGTGCGCCCTCCTCTGGGGTGTGAGGCATGAATGGAACGCCCTGATTGACAGCCCATTCAACCACGAGGAGGTGGTGAATGGGCAGTTTCCCAAAGAATGGATGTGGAGGGGATAGCGCATATCCACTACAGAGGGTTACATGTGAGGAGACCTCAGAGATCATCCACAGCAACTTCCCACCCTGGAAATGTTGGCATCCAGATGTGGTTTGGAATTCTCCAGTGATGAATACTTTGGGGCTTCCAATTCTGTTTCTGAACAGTTCCATGTAGGAAATTCTCTCTTGACTTGATCTACCACCTTGTAATTTTTCACTAGTCCTCTGACTCTTCCTTTTGGGGTCTCTCAAAATAAAACAAAGCCTTTCTTTCCATGTCAGCTTTTCAAATGTTATCTCTTGAACCTTCTTATTGGATGGTTGGGGTGACAGCTAGTTTTCTAGGGGTAAAAGCACCAGTCTGGAAATCTGGGGGCCTGAGTTCCAGACCTCATTCTGCCTTTAATGCAGAATCATGGCCATCTTGGGAGCGGGTATACACTGTTCCCATGTTACAGATGATTGTACCCCAAATTCATATGATGAAATACTGACACCCAGAGTGATGCAGTTGTGAGATGGGGCCTTTAGGAGGTAATAAGGCCATGAGGGTGGAGCCCTCGTGAATGGGATTAGCACCCTAAGAAGAAGAGACACAAGAGAGATCGTTTTCCTCTTGGCCATGTGGGGGTAAGAGGAGAAGACTTCTGCTGTCAGCAGACCGTGAAGAGCACTCTCAGCAGGAACAGAATTAGCTGACAAATTGGCTGACATCTTGAACTAACCCCTGGTAGCTCAACTGGTAAAGAATCCGCCTGCAACGCAGGAGACCCAGTCCGATTCCTGGGTCGGGAAGATCTGCTGGAGAAGGGAACGGCTACCCACTCCAGTATTCTGGCCTGGAGAATTCCATGGAGTTGCAAAGAGTTGGACACGACTGAGCGACTTTCACTTGGAACTTTCCAGCCTCCAGAACTGTGAGAAATAAATGTTGTTTCAGTCATCCAGTCTGTGGTATTCTGTTAGAGCAGCCTGAACTGACTAAGACAGACACTTAGGTAGGGAGAGGCAGGCCCAAGTTCCCGCAGTTGGAAATGGGGAAGCTGCAATTTGTAGCCAGGACCACATGATTCCAAAGCTTCTAGTTTTAATCACTCCATGGCCTTACACACAAGTTACATCCTTTCTCTGGGCCTCAGTTTTCCCATCGTAATTTGGGAACACTAGTGTGCCATAGAATCACTCCGAGGGTTTGTTAAACCACAGATTGCTGGGGCTCATCCCCAGAGTCCCTGATTCCGTGTTTCTGGGGTGGGGCCTCAGGATTTGCATTTTAACAAGTTCCCAGGTGCTGCCAGTCTAGGTTCCACACTTTGAGAACCACCATAGTAATGGATTCCAGCTCTAACATGCAGGTTACAGGAGGGGAGAATTTTTTCCTTCCCATTTAGCTTAGCTTAGTCCTTTCTATAGAGGAGGGCATGACAACCCACTCCAGTATTCTTGCCTGGAGAATGCCATGGACAGAGGAGCCTGGCAGACTATAGTCCATGGGGTCGCAAAGAGTCGGACACGACTGAAGCGGCTTAGGACGCACATAGTCCTTTTAAAATGGCATGTGTGTGTGTGTGTGTGTGTGCGTGCGTGTGTGTGTGTGTGTGTGTGTGTGTGTGTGCGCGCGCGCGTGTCTGTGTGAGGGAGAGAGAGAGAGAGAGAGAGAGAGGAGGAGGGAACAGTCAGCAGGAATTTTGCTCCACAATAAAATTAATTGGAGGGAAATTCAAGAAGTAGGTAAACAAATGGGGATAATGTGGAGTTAATGCTCATATCTGAAGAGAAACAAAAGGAACATGTTCAGAATCTTATAGGTTTTCTAAGTATGATAATTCCACTTATTGAGCACCTACTGTGTACCAACTGCCTTCGCTACTTTATCAAATCTACCTCTTACAGCCAGTCTATAAAGTAAGTATCAATACTGATGCTTTGCCAGTGAGAAACTAAGGTTCAGAAAGGTTAAGAATCTGAGCTAATGGGTATGTAGTTAGGTGCAGCCGCTGTAGAACAAATTCTGGTGGTTCCTCAAAACGTTTGTATAGAGCGATGGTATGACTCAACAATCCCACTCCGGGGTATACAGCCAGGAGAACTGAAAACATTTCCACTCAAAGACTGCACACGAATGTTCAGAACAGCATTATTCATAGTTGGCCAAAAGCGGACGCAGCCCAACTTTCCAACAACTGATGAAAGTATAAACAAAATGTGTTATATCCATACAGCAGAATACTATCCAGTAATACAAGGAATTGCATATTGATACAAACTACAACAAGGGTGAACTTTGAAAACATTATGCTAAGCAAAGGAAGCCAGACACAAAAGGCCATATGTTGTATTCTACTTCTATACTCCATTTATACGAAATGTCTTGAACAAGCAAATCTATAGAGACATTAAGTATATTAGTGATTGCCAGGGGCTGGGGGAGGGCGGGAGAATAGAGGAGTGACTTTCTTAGTGGGTATGGGGTTTCTTTCCCAGGTAATGAAAATGTTCTGGAATTAGTGGTGATGGTTGCAAAGACTTTGTGAATATATTAAATACTGTACACTTTAAAAGGGTGAATTTTACAGTAGGTAGGCAAATTATACTCAGATATAGAGGGGGGCGGGGTTCCTAAGGGTACACAGTTAGAGAGAGGTGAAGTTGGGAATTGAACGCAGGGGTTTATAGCAGCCTGGAAGGAGCCCATGGCTAAGGATCTTGGATCAAACGTTAGTCTTAGGTAAGGCCCCTGCTTCACCCCTTCTGACCTCAGCCTCCTCTGCAACAGGGTGAGAGGGTGTGATCCCTCAAGGGCCTGAGGTGAGTAGACTCCAAGTGTCAGTTCAGTTCTGTCGCTCAGTTGTGTCCGACTCTTTGGGACCCCATGGACTGCAGCATGGCAGGCCTCCCTGTCCATCACCAACTCCTGGAGCTTGCTCAGACTCATGTCCATTGAGTCGGTGATGCCATCCAACCATCTCACTCTCTGTCGTCCCCTTCTCCTCCCTACTTCAATCTTTCCCAGCATCAAGGTCTTTTCCAGTGAGTCAGTTCTTCACATCAGGTGGCCACAGTATTGGAGTTTCAGCTTCAGCATCAGTCCTTCCAGTGAATATTCAGGACTGATTTCCTTTAGGATGACTGGCTGGATCTCCTTGCTGTCCAAAGGAGTCCAGTCCAGTCCCTTGGACTCCAAGTGTGGGGCTGCCTCATAGGACTGCCCCAGCGGCTGCGGGCACAGAGAGAGTTGGGGAGAAGGGGCAGGACAGCCCTCTGCCCAGAACCCCTCCCTTTCCTGTAAGAACAGCCTGGCTCCTTCCAAACCTGCCCGTAGCGCTCTTTCCCGGCCGCGGTTCCCAGGTGTGCTGGGCTCCGGGCGTGCAGGGGCCAACGCTGCGCCTGCCCAGACCGGCGGCCTGCCCGCTCCTTCAGGCGGCAGTGCCAGGCGGCACCTGCGGTCCGATCTGCGCATCTCGGCCCGGAACCTCTGCTTCCAGCGGCTTCCTCCTTCCGACCCCGTTCCCGTCTGCCTGTCCTGGCCCACAGATTGTGCGCTCCATCTTCCTGGGGCCTCCTCCCTCTCTTATCCTTAATTACTTACTCCTTTCCTCCCTTTTAACTCTTTCTTGTATCTCTTCTTAATAATGATGTTTTAATTACACCCGCAATAGATGAATACGTGTTCCTTTTAATGCATAATCCTCTGTCCTTTCTCCTCTCCTCCCTACCCCTCCATACATAGACAGAGTAACTGAACAGTTTGGGGGTGATTTTTCATGAACCCATAGAAAATATGATATTGTGTGTCTCTGTGTGTGGTTTTTAATATATATTGTTTTCCATAAATTGTCCTACTCTGCCTGCTTCTGGCATTTTTCGCTCAACAAGACTTTGATGAGAACTTTACACGTTGTAACACAGAGACTTTTTTTCCCTCCCTGCTCAAAGTATTTCATATTTCAGGCGCATGGCGACTGCAACCATAAAATTAAAAAATGCTTGGCTCCTTGGAAGAAAAGCTATGACAAACCTAGACTACATATTAGAAAAACGGATACATCACTTTGCTGACAAAAGTACCTATAAACAAAGCTATGGTTTTTCCAGGAGTCACGTACAGATGTGAGAGTTAAACCATAAGAATTGATGTTTTTGATTTGTGGTGCTGGAGAAGACTCTTGAGAGGCCCTTGGACAACAAGGAGACCAAACCAGTCCATCCTAAAGGAAATCAGTCCTGAATATTCATTGGAAGGACTGCTGTTGAAGCTGAAGCTCCAATACTTTGGCCACCTGATGCAAAGAGCTGACTCACTGGAAAAAACCTTGATGCTGGGAAAGATTGAGGGCAGGAGGAGAAGAGAGTGACAGAGGATGAGATGGTTGGATGGCATCACTGATTCAATGGACGTGAGTTTGAGTGAACTCTGGGAGACAGTGAACGACAGGGAAGCCTAGCATGCTACAGTCCGTGAGTGGCAAAGAGTCGGACACTACTGAGCGACTGAACAACAGCAAAGAATTTGATGGTCTGGATGTGCCATATTTTATTTAACTGGTCTCCAATTGTTGGATATTTAGGGTGTTTTAAATTATTCGTGTTGACAAAATGCCCTGACAATCACGTTTGTACACTACACATGCTTGGGCACGTGTTATCTGCTGGGTCGCAGGGCGTGTACATTTCATAATTTAACAGACATGGCAAATTGCTCTTCACAAGGCGGAGCCAATCTATTCCCTACCTGGAGTATACATGAGATTATCCTCTCCCTAACATCTTTGTCAACCTTTGCTTTCATCAAGCAATTTTTTTTTTTGTCAATAGTGTTTCCTTACTGTAGTGCTAATTTGCATTTGCATGGAGATTATTTTGAAAGTCCAGGTTGCCAGTGTGGGGGAAGAACTCAGGAATCGGGATTCAGTGGCCTGAATGCTAGGCATCTGCTGTGTGACTTGACCATGCCAGTCACCTCTCTGGTCCAGGCGTGTTCACATACACCATCGCTCTGCATCTGTATTTCTCCTGCTGCCTCAGAAGCTTGGTTATGAGTTTTCTTTCGGGTTCCCTGTTTCTTTGTCTCTGGGATCCAAGGTTTCTTGGTCCCCAAGGAGCCCATCCTTCCCTCTCTTCTCTCTACCAGGACTCTGAAATGCATGGGTAAGGCACAGTGTCCAGAAGTTCTTGTTAGAATGCACATATGTGCCACCAGTGGACAAATCTTCAACTTGTCCATTGCTCACTGAATTCTGACCAGCTTACAACAGACAACAGGGGCGGGACACCAGACAGAAAGGGTTTTATTTTTTTCTTTTGTAAAATTTCACTGTGTTGTTGTTTTTCAGCCTCTAAGTCGTGTCTGCGACCCCATGGACTGCAGCACACCAGACTTCCCTATCCTTCACTATTTTTGGAGTTTGCTCAAACTCATGTCCACTGAGTTGGTGATGCCATCTCATCCTCTGTCACCCGCTTCTCCTCTTGCCCTCAACATTTCCCAGCGTTGAGGTCTTTTCCAATGAGTTGGCTTTTTGCATCAGGTGGCCAAAGTATTGACGCTTCAGCATGAGTCCTTCCAATGAATATTCAGGGTTGATTTCCTTTATGGATTGACTAGTTTGACCTCCTTGAGGTCCAAGGGACTTTCAAGAGTCTTCTCCAGCATCACAGTTCAAAAGCATCAGTTCTTGCCATATGACCCAGCAATACCACTTCTGGGCATACACACTGAGGAAACCAGATCTGAAAGAGACACATGCACCCCAATGCTCATCACAGCACTGTTTATAATAGCCAGGACATGGAAGCAACCTAGATGCCCATCAGCAGATGAATGGATAAGGAAGCTGTGGTACATATACACCATGGAATATTACTCAGCTGTTAAAAAGAATTCATTTGAATCAGTTCTAATGAGATGGATGAAACTGGAGCCCATTATACAGAGTGAAGTAAGCCAGAAAGATAAAGAACATTACAGCATACTAACACATATATATGGAATTTAGAAAGATGGTAACAATAACCCTATATGCAAAACAGAAAAAGAGACACAGAAGTACAGAACAGACTTTTGAACTCTGTGGGAGAAGGTGAGGGTGGGAGGTTTCAAGAGAATAGCATGTATACTATCTATGATGAAACAGATCACCAGCCCAGGTGGGATGCATGAGACAAGGGCTCGGGCCTGGTGCACTGGGAGGACCCAGAGGAATCGGGTGGAGAGGGAGGTGGGAGGGGGGATCGGGATGGGGAATACACGTAACTCCGTGGCTGATTCATGTCAATGTATGACAAAACCCACTGCAATGTTGTGAAGTAATTAGCCTCCAACTAATAAAAATAAATGAAAAAAAAAGCATCAGTTCTTTGGTGCTCAGCCTTCTTTATGGTCCAACTCTCACAACTGTATGTGACTACTGAAAAAACTGTAGTTTTGAGTATATGTACCTTTGTTTGCAAAGTGGTATCTCTGCTTTTTAATATGCTGTCTAGGATTGTCATGGGCTTCCCTTGTGGCTCAGCTGGTAGAGAATCTGCCTGCAATGCAGGAGACCTGGGTTCGATCCCTGGGTTGGGAAGACACCCTGGAGAAGGGAAAGGCTACCCACCCCAGTATTCTGGCCTGGAGAATTCCAGGGACTATATAGTCCATGGGGTTGCAAAGAGTCAGACACGACTAAATGACTTTCACTTAACAGGTTTGTCATAACTATCCTTCCCAGGAGAAAACATCTTTTAATTTTTGGCTGCAGTCACCACCTGTAGTGACTTTGGAGCCCAAGAAAAGAAAACATGTTTCTGTTTTCACTTTTCCCCTATTTGCCATGAAGTGATGGAACCAGATGCCATGATGTTAGTTTTTTGAATGTTGAGTTTTAAGTTAGCTTTCTCACTCTGCTCTTTCACCCTCACCAATGGTCTCTTTACTTCCTCTTCACTTTCTGCCATAAAGTGGTGTTATCTGCATATCTGAGGTTATTGACATTTCTCCCAGCAATCTTGATTCCAGTTTGTGATTCATCCAGCCTGGCATTTCTCATGATGTACTCTGCATATAAGTTATTAAAAAAATACATAGGTTAACAATATACAGCCTTGACGTACTCCTTTCCCAATTTTGAGCCAGTTCATTGCTCCATGTCCGGTTATAACTGTTGCTTCTTAACCTGCATACAGGTTTCTCAGGAGACAGGTAAGGCGGTCTGGTAAGTCACTTCAGTCGTGTCTGACTCTTTGGGACCCCATGGACTATAGCCCACCAGGCTCCTCTGTCCATGGGATTCTCCAGGTCAGAATACTGGAGTGGGTTGCCATGCCCTCCTGCAGGGGATCTTCCCAACCCAGGGATCGAACTGGCCTCTCTTATGTTTCCTGCATTGGCAGGTGGATTCTTCATCACTAGTGCCACCAGTTATGAGCAAGACTTTACTATAAAAACTAGAATGTGCTCAGTGTATAAAATTAGAAAGGAAATTTAAAAAATATAATCCCCCTCCCTAAAGAGACTCCTTGCTGCCATTTATGTGTCTATCTTTGATTTATGTGTACATAGATTGCATTTTAATATACATTTTGATACTATTTTTTCCCTTACCATTATATGATGAGCATGTCATTTAAAGCATTTTAAAAAATCAACTATATCCCAGTAAAATTTAAAAAGAAAAACCATAGTTTTTAAAATCTCGATTTTGTTTTGAACTGCTTTCAGAAAAGTTATATCAGTTTGGGTTGCCCTGGGGAGGTTTGGATGGGTAAGCTTTGAAAGAAGCAGCATGACCCTCATCCACTCTGGTCTCTAAGGATTGGAAGACTCTATTTAGGAGAGAGTTCCTTTGAGAGGGTGGTCAGAGGAGCCCAGGTACCACATCCACTGGCTCTTCAAGCTCACAAGCCACTGGGAAAGCCCGGTCAAGCTCACAGTGCAGTTCAGTTGCTCAGTTATGTCTGACTCTTTGTGACCCCATGGACTGCAACATGCCAAGCCTCCCTGTCCATCACCAACTCCCAGAGCTTGCTCAAACTCATGTCCATCAAGTCAGTGATGCCATCCAACCATCTCATCCCCTATCATCCCCTTCTCCTGACTTCAATCTTTCCCAGCATCAGGGTCTTTTCTAGTGAGTCAGTTCTTGGCATCAGGTGGCCAAAGTATTAGAGTTTCAGCTTCAGCATCAGTCCTTCCAAAGAATATTCAGGACTGATTTCCTTTAGGATTGACTGGTTGGATCTGCTTGCAGTCCAAGGGACTCTCAAGAGTCTTCTCCAACACCACAGTTCAAAAGCATCAATTCTTTGGCGCTCAGCTTTCTTTATAGTCCAATTCTCACATCTATACATGACTACTGGGAAAACTATAGCCTTAACTAGACAGACCTTTGTTGGCAAAGTAATGTCTCTGCTTTTTAATATGCTATCAAGGTTGGTCATAACTTTTCTTCCAAGAAGTAAGTGTTTTTTAATTTCATGGCTGCAGTCTCCATCTGCTGTGAGTTTGGAGCCCAAAAAAATAAAGTCAGCTGCTGTTTCCACTGTTTCTCCATCTATTTGCCATAAAGTGATAGGACTGGATGCCATGATTTTTGTTTTCTGAATGTTGAGCTTTAAGTCAACTTTTTCACTCTCCTCTTTCACTTTCATCAAGAGGCTCTTTAGTTCTTCTTCACTTTCTGCCATAAGGGTGGTGTCATCTGCGTATCTGAGGTTATTGATATTTCTCCTGACAATCTTGATTCCGGCTTGTGTTTCATCCAGCCCAGTGTTTCTCATTATGTACTCTGCAAATAAATTAAATAAGCAGGGTGACAATATACAGCCTTGACGTACTCCTTTTCCTATTTGGAACCAGTCTGTTGTTCCATGTTCAGTTCTAACTGTTGCTTCCTGACCTGTATACAGATTTCTTAGGAGGCAGGTCAGGTGGACTGGTATGCCCATCTCTTTAAGAATTTTCCACAGTTGATTGTGATCCACACAGTTAAAGGCTTTGGCATAGTCAATAAAGCAGAAATAGATGTTTTCTGGAACTCTCTTGCTTTTTCGATGATCCAGCAGATGTTGGCAATTTGATCTCTGGTTCCTTTGCCTTTTCTAAAACCAGCTTGAACATTAGGAAGTTCACGGTTCACCTATTGTTGAAGCTTGGCTTGGGGAATTTTGAGCATTACTTTACTAGCATGTGAGATGAGTGCAATTGTGCAGTAGCTTGAACGTTCTTTGGCATTGCATTTCTTTGGGATTGGAATGAAAACTGACCTTTTCCAGTCCTGAGGCCACTGCTGAGTTTTCCAAATTTGCTGGCATATTGAGTGCAGCACTTTCACAGCACCATCTTTTAGGATTTGAAATAGCTCAACTGGAATTCCATCACCTCCACTAGTTTAGTTCGTAGTGATTCTTCCTAAGGCCCACTTGACTTCACATTCTAGGATGTCTGGCTCTCGGTGAGTGATCACACCATCATGATTATCTGGGTTCTGAAGATCTTTTTTGTACAGTTCTTCTGTGTATTCTTTCCACCTCTTCTTAATATCTTCTGCTTCTTTTAGGTCCATACCATTTCTGTCCTTTATTGTGCCCATCTTTTCATGAAATGTTCCCTTGGTATCTCTAATTTTCTTGAAGAGATCTCTAGTCTTTTCCAGTTTATTGTTTTCTTCTATTTCTTTGCATTGATCTTTGAGGAAGGTTTTCTTATCTCTCTGTGCTATTCTTCGGACCTCTGCATTCAAATGGGTATATCTTTCCTTTTCTCCTTTGCTTTTTGCTTCTCTTCCTTTCACAGCTATTTGTAAGGCCTCCTCAGACAGCCATTTTGCTTTTTTTTGCATTTCTTTTTCTCGGGGATGGTCTTGCTCCCTGTCTCCTGTACAATATCACGAACCTCTGCCGTAGTTCATCAGGCACTCTATCAGATTTAGTCCCTTAAATCTCTCTCATTTCCACTGTATAATCGTAAGGGATTTGATTTAGGTCATATCTGAATGGTCTGGCGGTTTTCCCTACTTTCGTCAATTTAAGTCTGAATTTGGCAATCAAGAGTTCATGATCTGAGCCACAGTCAACTCCTGATCTTGTTTTTGCTGACTTTCCCCCAAATACTCTTAGAAAATCAACTGCATTTCACAATAGTGAACACCAGGAGGCACCACACACCAAAGGAAAGTAACCTTGACTGGGAGATGTGTTGGATCAAGAGCTTTCTTGGGCCACTCTAAGGCAGGGAGAGCTTCCCTGATAGCTCAGACAGTAAAGAGTCTGCCCGCAATGCGGGAGACCTGGGTTTGATCCCTGGGTTGGGAAGATCCCCTGGAGGAGGGCATGGCAACCCACTCCAGTGTTCTCTCCTGGAAAATCCCCATGGACAGAGGAGCCTGGTGGGCTACAATCCATGGGGTCGCAAAGAGTCGGACACGACTGAGTGACTTAGCACAAGGCAGAAAGAAGGTCACTTCTCCTGACTTCCTTGACATCCTCCTTAGGGGACCTCCTGCAGCCTCTGGGGAGGATTACCCTCAGATGTGCCCATGGGAAGCTCTGGGAGCTGGAGGGGCATGTCTGGGAGCACCATGGCAGGGGGCAGGATGGTGGTGGGAGCCAAGGTCTGCAGTTTCCCCGCTGTGTGTCTTTGGGCCAATCACACCACTGCCCTGAGCCTCAGTTTTTCTCATCTGTCAAGTGGGAGTGACAATTCCCTGCCCCCTTCCCCTTTTCTTTCTTTTTTAAATTCTGTGTAAAAGTTATGCAAAAGTATTCAGTTGGCCAAAAAGCTTGTTTGGGTTTTTCAGAACACGGTACGGAAAACCCGAGCTAACTTTTTGGCCAACCCGATACTTTGGAACCAAGGCATACGGGCTCTGCAGTGTGAACAGTAGAGGGCAAGGGTGCATGTATGAGGACTAGTTAGATGGCTGCTCCACCAGAGCAGGGCAGATGAGGATGCTGGGAGCTGTGGAGGAGATGAGCAAGCAGCAGCTGGATTCCGGGTATGTTTCAAATGTAGAACCAATGAGATTTGTTGAAATATTGGATATGGGGTGTGAGAAAAGGACAGGGTCAAAGGTGATATCAGAGCTTTTGGCCTGAGCAGAGACCAGTGATGCCTGGTACTCAGATGGGGAGGATGGTGCAGGGATGGCTTGGAGGTGCATGTCGAGTGTTCATATTTGGACATGGTAAGTTTGAGACGCCATTTCGGTCACTGAGAGAAGATAGAGATCAGAAGATTGAGCCCCGATCCCTTTCCTCGGATACTGAGAAAAGTCACTCTACATAGTAGATTAGACTAGATCAGAGATGAAAACACACCTGACATACACGCTGTCACATCCCTTCCAGCCTCCCTGGCAGACTCATTGACTCATCATGACACCCAGAATCCTTCTCAGCCCAGGGTTTTATCAACCAAGTGGAGGCGATGCCAAGGGGAACGCTCTCCATCATCCTTGGACTTGATGGGGGGCTTGAGACCCCGATGCTGGGAAAGATTGAGGGCAGGAGGAGAAGGGGACGACAGAGGATGAGATGGTTGGATGGCATCACCAACTCAGTGGACATGAGTTTGAGTAGGCTCCGGGAGTTGGTGATGGACAGGGAGGCTTGGCACGCTGCAGTCCATGGGGTTGCAAAGAGTTGGACACAACTTAGTGACTAAACAACAACTGAGAAAATAGTTAAAAGCATAGATTAAAAAAATTTTTTTTTGGAGTATAGTTGCTTTACAGTGTTGTGTTAATTTCTCAGTTCAGTTCAGTTCAGTTGCTCAGTCGTGTCCGACTCTTTGCGTTAGTTTAGTTAGTTAATTAATTTAGTGTTAGTTTAGGTAGTTTAGTATTAGCTTCTACTGTACCACAAAGTGAATCAGTTGTCCATACACATATACCCCCTTTTTTAAAAACATGGAACACTTCATGAATTTACATGTTATCTTTGCACAGGGGCCATGCCAATCTTCTCTGTATCATTCCAATTTTAGTATATGTCCTGCCAAAGTGAGCACAAAAGCCATAGGTTTTGAGTCAGAAAGACCTGGACAAGAAACCTAATCTTGCCACAGACTAATTTGAGACCTCAGCAAAAAGAATTTATCCTTTCTGCCTCAGTTTATTCACTTGAAAAATGGGGCTAATAATAGATCTTATCTCATGGGTTTGTTGTGAAGATTAAATGAGATGATACAAGAGGCCTCCTTAGCACAGCTTCCCTGGTGGTTCAGATGCTAAAGAATCCATCAGCAATGCGGGGGATCTGGGTTTGATCCCTAGATTGGGAAGATCCTCTGGAGGAGGAAATGGAAACCCACTCCAGTATTTCTTGCCTAGAGAATACCCATGGACAGAGCAGCCTGGCAGGCTACAGTTTACAGTGTTACGAAGAATCGGACACAACTGAGCGATAAGCGTGCACGCACGCTCTTAGCATAGCACTAGGGACGAAGTCAGTTCTTTATCCATATAAGCAGCGGCAGCAGTAATGTCATTGACTGTATTGTTCCAGCTGAACCAGTCTAGAAGATTTCTTGCTTGGTATTTCTGACCTCCAGGCCAGAGACGTTGTAATGCTGCATCCTTCCAGCAGGAGGCACTGTTGACACTTACAGCTCTAATGCCTGCAGAGATTCAGGAAGTGGGGAAAATTTTTCTGTGGGGGACCGTCCTCCAAGGACTGTCCTGGCTCTGCCTAGACCCTTTTTCCCCTCAGCTCTTGGTTCTTCCCAAACCACAATGTCTCAGCTTTCTCACTGGATCTGTTCTATCTTCCCCGGTATACTTCCTGGGCACCTCCTGCTGTGGTCCATCCAAGCTACTGAATCTGGCATCCCAGGCCCCTGCCAACCTCGCCTCGCTGTCCAGTTTCCCAAGGCGACCAAGTGCACGCCGGCGGCCTTCCCTTTGCACATCGTGTCCACTTGGTATGTGTCTCGGGCCCTCTCTCTTCCCCCCAGCTCTGTAGGAATCCTTTTCTCAATTCCTCCTCTTCGGGGCAGGAAAGAGACAGAGGTGGGTTAGTAGGGACAGAAGCCAGACACGTGTTCCCTGAACCGCCCAGTCTCGGTCGTGGGTGAGCTCAGGAGGAAACCAGAACCCGGGTCTCCCCAGCCTCAGGCGTGAGTGAGTCACTTGCCACCCAGACCGCATTCATCTTCCGACTCAGACTCTCGTTTGGCCTGAGTTGAGCACCTGTGATTTGCCAGGCCCCGTGCCCAGCGCTGGGTCAAATGGAGATGGAGGAAGACTGTGTGCCAGGCCTCAAGGGGCACGGTCCTGCGTGGGGGAGATGGGTACAGCCCTCCAGTGGGCTACAGTGGAAGGATGGGCCCCCAGTGCGCGGTCTGGGGGTGACCTCTGACTGTCTAAACAGCAGATTCCGTGGAGCGTGTGCCTATGTTAAAGGGTCCCTCCTGGATCCATCTTTTCTCACACTCTGTGGCCAAAATGGACCCTTCCTCAGCCTCCATATCCCTTTCTTGGCCAAATATCACATCCTCCCCACTGTCTTCCGCACCCCCAACACAATTAGACACATATGGACCACACACACACTGATGCTTAGAGTAAGATGACCTCATGGGAAAGCCCTGGAAGAGGGCCAGTCGCTTGGGAAGTAGCCTCTGAAACTGCCCCATTTCTCTCCCTCCCCTCCTGCTTCCCTGCCCACCATCCCTTTCCATGGGCCCCCTCCACGGTTTGGCATCCAAGGCCTAGAGGATATCTGTCCCCAACCTTTATCCCTCTCCTCTGGTAACCCCAGTTTGTACACAAAGATGCCAGGACTTATGGCCTGATGAACTACAGCATGCCTCTGCCGCCCGCCCCTGCCCACCCCCCGCCCTCCAAATATGAAATCTGCAATCTTTGGCATGTGTTTGCTACACAGAATGCTCCCAGTAGGTCATTGGTTGTCAAGATGAACAAACGAGAAAAAAAAAAAAACACAACAAAAAGTGGACTGCTTCTCAGGACTCTGGTGCCCCAAACCACGATGACACGCCTACTAGTTTTCAGTGGAAGGAGGCATGGCATCAGCGTAGGTGCTGGCTGGGATGTCACATGAGTTGAAGTGGGTAGCAGTTATTCTATAGATTAATCAAAATAATCTCTTTATTTCTTCACAAAGAAAGATATACATTAGATGTTAGAGAAACTAGGAACTTGACATTTTCTTTTCTTTTTTAAGGAAATAGACATTTTTGGTATAACAAACAAAAAATAAAGGCGTATGGGCCCCCCAACCATACAGTAGGGGCTTCCCTGGTGGCTCAGATGGTAAAGAATCTGACCAGAATGCAGGAGACCCGGGTCTGATCCTTGGGCTGGGAAAATCCCCTGAAGAAAGAAATGTTAACCCACTCCAGTATTCTTGCCTGGAGAATCCCGTAGGCAGAGGAGCTGCAAAGAGGGGCTGCAAAGAGATGGACATGACTGAGCAACTAACACCAAACATGCCATGTAGAATTGATCAATTCCTGAGAATTTCACACAAACCACACGCTTCTTTTTTCTTTAACACAATGAACTCTTACTGTAGAAGCTGTCTTTTTAAAGAAAAATGGAACAATATATCATAAGTGAAAATAGCTAACACTTGCGAAGACTGACTCTGTGTAAGGCGCAGTGGAAGGACTTTGTATATGGAGTTTCATTTAGTCAACTGTGTAAGATTATTTACTGGCCCATTTTACAGAGTCAGAAAGTCAGAGTCAAGTGCTCTTTTGACCCTAAAAGGCAGTTAAGAGATAGGCAGAAGGCTGGCCTGGGAATTGGGAGACCAGGCTCCAGCTCATCTTCTCCCTGGTTCAGGGCCTCAGTCTTCTCACCTGAGAAACGGGGGAGCAGGGCCAGAACGACTTTCCCTATGTGGAGGGGGTTGCAGACCCCTTCCCCACTTACAGAGGTCACCTACTCTGAGGCCTTACTTCACCCTTGTTCTGAGGCTGACGGCAATCACTCATGTTCACTGAGTCATTCTAAGCACTTCTTTTTATCCTCCCTACAGTCCTAAGAAAACCTGGGTTATTTTCATCGCCCGCTTTGACAGGTGAGGAAACTGAGGCATGGAGAGCTAGAGAAACTTGCCCAATGTCATTCCATGAGTAAGGGTCAGTGTCCAAATTCAACCCCAGATCCAGTCAGCCCCACACCTGTGTTCTTAACCACCCCCGGTTGCTTTTGAATGCTTCCTTACCCATAGGAAGACAGACACTTTACCTCTTGACTGGGTAAACACACACATATCAAAATTTAACTGGGATACAAATTTCATGAGCTAAAATCATATCTGTACCATGTGAGATGCTCTCAATGTTGTTTTTCTATTCCATTAAAAAAAAAAAAAAAATCCTGGCTGCAACCACTACATTTGGGCTCAAAAGGGGTCGTGACCCATAGTTTGAGAACCATTGCTTATTCAGTCCCTTCTCTGCCCCTGGCGGGAGGCCTTTTTAATGGGTTCACAGTCTTTCTCTTTTGATCCTAGGAGTAGCTGGTAGAGGCACTGTGACCTATGTCAGAGAGGAGGGAGCTAAGGACCAGAGAGGGGTAGGGCAGGTCCTGCCGGGGGCACACGGAGAGCCCCGGCCTTCCCACCTAGGGCCAGGTCGGGGGCAGATTCAGGCCAGTTGACGCAGCGCCTTTACTGATCAGCTGCTCTTTGTAGGGAGTCACATACCTTAGAGCACAAGGTTTAGCTCATTCAACTTCTCAGCCACCCAGGGTGAGGGAGAGATTAGGGGCCCCTTGTCACAGATGACACAGCTGAGGTTCAGAAAGGTTGAGTGACTTGGCCAAGGCCACACAGCCCGGAAGAAGCCAGGCCTGGCTTGGGTCCCCACCGAGCTCCCGGACCATGCTGGGGACCTGAAGCCTAACAGATGCTCGGCGAGCGTGTGCCTCTGGCCGGCCCCAAGCCCCCTCCCACTGCCCGCTGCCGGGGCTCCGTGATTTCCACTTTAGCCCCTCTTCCTGGGAAGCACGGCCGCAGGCGTGGACGGCTCCCCCAGAGTTCGGGGCTTGCTGGGGCTCGGCCTGGGCGAGGGTCCCTGGGGTGCGCACTCTGCTGAGTTTCGGTTCCAGGTCCCTGCACGCTCGCTGGCCCTGCCCTGTCGGCTGGGAGGGAAGGAGGGAGGAATCGAGACCGCTCCCCTGGGCTTGGGGCGGAGGAACCCTGCTGGCGCCTCTGCTGCTGGGCCTCTCCCACCCCGCCTCGCCTCTCACTCCCAGGCTGGGTTCTGGGGCCTCCTGTGGGGCCCAGGCCCTCTCTGGTCCTTCCTCCAGCCTGGGTAGGGGCTCTCCCTATCCGTCTGCCCTTTCCCTTGGGGGAGAGATCCCAGGGAGAGGGTTGAGCTTCAGGTCTGACTCCAGGGCTGAGGTCAAACTTCCCCGGTGGAGAGGAACAGACAGGGAGCCTTGCACTCTCTGTTCCATTCACTCTACGCATTGTGCCTGCCCCAGAGGAGGGGAGGAGGGGCCCCTGCAGTCCTAAAGCTGACCCTCCCTTCCCTGAGCAGGAAGGGGTCTGACCCCACCCCCCTAGCAGGAAGCCCAGAGCTGACTCAGGACACCTTCCAGACCTGGGAGGGGAGGAGGGGGAAGGAAGGAGGGCTGGAAGCCAGGGCAGAGGGCCAACAGCTGGGCTTTGACAGGGTTCCGCATGGTGTGGAAGTGCCAAGTGTTCAAGGGGAGTGCCATTTTCACCTCCACCCTCCTCCCTGCCTATCTGGGCCTCACCCCTCCTAAAGAGCTGGCTCAACATTGCCTTCCTCCAGGAAGCCTTCCCGGGTTGACCCCACCTCCCACTGCCTGGCATCGCTTTGCATCTTCTGTGAGGGAAGGAGGTGAGACTAAGACCCAGTACTGCATACACTCACAGCTGGGAGCTTACACATCTCAGAGGGCTTGGTCTGCTTTCCATCTCTTGCACAAATGTTTGAAAATGACCCTCTGAACCAGTTTGCAGATAACACACACACAGAGGCACACAAGTACCTCTATCATTTCTTGATTGTCCTATCTTGGTTTTGGCCAGGAACAGATGTTTCCAAAGTGAATTCTGGACTGTCCATCGATGTTAATCCACCCACCTGACTCTTCCACCAGAACAGAGAGTCCTGTGGTCAGAGAGACTTGGAGCCTTGAGATTTAGGGATTAAACAATGCTAATCTGATTTCTGGACTGCAGGCCTTCTCAGATCCTTTAACAGTTAATGCACATTGTGAATCTCCGAGTGTCAACCGTTTCCCAAATTTACTTGACCTTAGAAATTTTGTATAGTGGAGCATCTTATGTCTAGCGTGCTACTGAGCACCCTTTGGAGAACATTGGGATATGGAATATTCTAGAAAGAGCTGACACAACTGAGCAATAACTTATATCAACAACACAATATACTTCCATGGACTGAGTGCTTACTCCCTGTCAGGCTCAGTACTAAACCTTGATGTGATAGATCTTAGCAAATTCTCAGAACAACTCGTGAGATGAATATTATTTTGGAAGTAAAGAGGATTTTCTGAGTCATTTGGTAGGTTAATTCATGACGATCTCCTAAACTATGGATTCTGCACTATCTGAAGTGATATTCAAAATACTTATCAACCTACATGGCACTGATCAATTTATCAGAGATCTCAGATTCCTGCGTAGTAAACATTCGCCCTTTACTCTTTGGATTGTGAGGAGACCTGGAAGATTTGAGTGTAGGAGCAAGGATCTCTGGGGTGATGAGGAGGGTGCATTCAACGTTAACCCCGCAAGAGGGATCTGGTTCAGTTCTCTGGGTGTTGAGCCCTGGGAGCCACAGGGCTTTTTCTGTACGTTGAGAAGAGAAGTGGTACCGCCCGTCTGGTTGGCTTGAGCTGTGACCTGGCTTCAGAGGCGGAGGCGTGGATGACCTGGGGGTCCCAGAAGTGCACCACGGGCAGTATGTACGGCTGAGGCACTGCTGGACCTGCAAGGTTCCATGGATAAGTCACTTTTCCTCTCTGGCCTCAGCCTTCCCATCTGTCTGATGGGGGCGCTAGAGACATGATTGCTTTTTGGCCCTGTCCCCAAAGTCAAGCATGGTCCAATCTTGCCACTGCCTCTCAACTGATACCCTCTCTTTCAACCAGATCCTGGGCTGTGTCTACCCTGACATCATTCTTTCTCTCCTCTGCACTTCCCTTCTTTCAGAGCTGCAAGATCTGACTAAACTCGCTTCTCCTCCTAGAAGTCTAGAGCCCTTCTGGCTATCCCAGCCTCACTCTCTCCAATGGTTTCCACTTGTGGAACCAGAGCCTCTGAACTTTCTCCAGGCTTCGGGAAGATTAACAACAGCTCATACAATATAGCATGCTTATGTGCCGGGTACTGTACTAAACGCTGGATGTTGACTCATTTAATCTTCACAGCAGCTCCTCTGTACTTATTCCCAATTTACAGATGGGAAAAGTGAACCAGAGTGATTCAGTAACCTGCCCACAGACACACAGCCAGTATGTGTTGAAGCTGGGATGCAAACCCAGTTGGTATGGCTGTTAGGGCTTTGTTGTCCAATGAGGGAGCCTCCTCCAGCCACATGTGGCTATTGAGCCTTGGACATATGGTTAGTGTGAACTGAGATGCACTGTAAGCATTCAATGCACAACAGGTTTTAAGGCGTGGTATGACACAAAGGATGTCAAATATCACATTAGTATTTTTTGCATTGTTTGTATAGTGAAATGGTATTTTAGACTTATTGAATTAAATAAAATAGATCATTAACGTTAATTTCACTTTTTCTTATTACTTCTTGATGTGACTGCTTGAAAATTTAGAGTTATACATGTGGCCCTTTTATATTTCTATTGGACAGTGCTGTTCTAAACTCTGTGCTCATGGGCGCTTTGTTAAGTTGTCTGCTTCTTGGGAGGAGGGAGGTGGGGCAGGTGATGAGAGTGGTAATGGTAGTCACAGTGATAGTGGTGATTTGTTGGTGACGTGGTGGTGATGATGGTGATGATGATGATGGTGGTGGTGATGATGGCGGTGGTGATGGTGGTGGTGGTGGTGGTGATGGTAATGATGGTGGTGGTGGTGGTGGTGGTGATGGTAATGATGGTGGTGATGGTGGTGATGATGGAGGTGACAGTGGTGATGGTGGTGATGATGGAGGTGGTGGTGGTGGTGACAGAGGTGATGGTGGTGGTGGTGGTGATGGTGGTGGTGGTGATCGTGGTGATGGTGATGGTGGTGGTGGTGGTGGTGGTGGTGACAGTGGTGATGGTGATGGTGGTGTCCATGGTGGTCATGGTGGTGGTGGTGAAGGAGGTAATGATAGTAGGGAGGAAACATTAGTGGGGTGGTGATAGATGAAGCCATCTCATTTATAGCATCTAATATTTTAAAAGAAACATCTGTTTTTTAAAAAAAAAATACATATCCATTATAAAAGTGCTTTCCAAGTGGCTCAGATGGTAAAGAATCTGCCTGCAATGCAGGAAACCTGGGTTGGATCCCTGGGTGGGGAAAATCCCCTAGAGAAGGGAATGGCAATCCACTCCAGTATTCTTGCCTGGAGAAATCCATGGACAGAGGAACTGGTGGGCTACAGTCCATGGACCCAAAGAGTTGGACACAACTGAGTGACTAATGTAAAATACATATCCATTATAAAAAATAATTTTAACAATAGAAAGTGAAAGTATCCCTCCATTCTTTTACTTCAGAGATTACCAGTAGTTTAATGGGTGCAATCTTCTAGCCTTTCTGTAAAAAAAAAACAGCAAGAGGATATAAACTTAAAAAAATAGATGGTTTGATAATATATGCTGTCCTGTAACCTGTTTTTTGTTGTTGTTTTTCCTTTACTTAGCAATGTATTGGGCCTTTTTTTCTCCATCAATACAAATGAACTTAATTCATTCTTTTTACCATCTTAAAAGTATCTCGCATGGTTCTGTCCAAGTTATTTAACAAGCCCTGTACTAGTGTTCATTTGAGTGGCTTCAAATTTTTACTATTTAAGCAGAGATAAAATGGGTATCTCATATACCTGGTGTATCTTCAAACTTTTGAGACATCATCTCTGTAGGACTGATGGGCCAGAGCAGAGCTGCTTCATTTACTGTTTTGCTCAGGTTGCCAGTGGCCCTCAGAAAGTACCCTCCAGGGCACATGTAGGCCCCTGCCCCATCTCGGCATCATCAGGTGCTGCTATGATATGAGCATGAGCCTCTCAACTCCCTGTCCACATTCACCTGCCACCCTCCAGTTTTTCTCCTCACAATAGCCAGAGTTGCCTTTTCAAAACACAGATCTGATCATGTCATTACTTGTCGCCTCCTCCAAAAAAGCCCCTTTGAGGTCAGACTGCCCTTGGGTTAAAGACAGAGTCCTTCCCACGCCCTGGAAGGCCTGTAGGATCTGGCCTCCGCCCACCTCACCAGCTGCTTCTGATGCATGTACCCTTCAATCTCGGCAGCCACACTGGTTCCCTGTGAGTGCCCTGCATTCTCTGTTTTTTTCCCACCTCAGGGCCTTTGCACGAGCTGTACCCTCTGCCTGGAACACCCTTTCCAGCCCTTAATTTACCCTTTCACCTATTTAACTCCTGCTTATCCTTCATCTCCCAGCCCAATGGCACTTTCTCAAGGAATCCCTCCCTGATGCACCCCCAGACTAGGGTCTCAGAGGACTCCCCACCCCCACTTCAGCACACTCCTCACTATTGCTGAGCACACAGTTGTCTATGTGATTATCCTCCCCTTTGAAGACCAAGGCCCCTCCCCATGGAACTCAGGTTCCAGCACAATGTCTGGCTTCCAGACATTCAGTAAAGATTCATTGGATTTTTTTCTTTAACCACATCAGTTCAGTTGAGTCGCTCAGTCGAGGTCCAACTCTTTGTGACCCCATGGACTAAACCACATGCTTGTTCATAAAACCCTAACCCATACAATGTGTTATTTATTTATTTATTTTTTTGGCTGCACTGGTTCTCCATTGCTGTGTGCGGGCTTTCTCCAGTTGCGGCAAGTGAGGGCTGTTCTTCGTTGCGGTGCCTGGGCTTCTCACTGCGGTGGCATCTCTTGTTGTGGAGCACAGGCTCTAGGCTTGCTGGCTCAGTAGTTGTGGCATACGTGCTTAGTTGTTCCATGGCATGGGATCTTCCCAGACCAAGGATTGAACCCGTGTCCCCTGCATTGACAGGCAGATTCTTAACCAGTGGACCACCAGGGAAGTCCCAAGATATGTTCTCGTTTGACTCTCCCTATGACTTTGCAAGGTAAACAACGGTATTGTAGCCATTTTACAGAGGAAGAAACTGAGGTTTGGAAGAGGAACCTGCTTTGACTAAGATCCCTCAGCAAGTAAATGGGCCGGGTGCAGGACTTGAACCCCACCTCCCGTTCTGATACTTCTCACACCTGGACTCTCAATCTTTCCTTTACTCTCTGCAGAAAACTACACCTTTATCATTTTCATTTTGCATCTATTGCTGATCTTCCATCTGGCCTTCTGTGAGGGGAAGTCAGTGGGAAGTTCTGGGCAGCAGAGTCATACAATCTGATTTATAGTCTTAAAATACCGTTCTGGCCCCCATGTGCAGATGGACTGTGAAAGGGCAAGAGTAGATGGGACATAGGTTAGAAAAGATGGGTGATTCAGACCAGGGTGGTGGTGGGGGGAAGAAGGGGTCGGACGTGGGTATATTTTGACAGCAGACCTACAGGAGGTGCTGATAAATAGGCTGGGGGTAGCGGGGGTTGGGGGGGGTGTGAGGGAAAAAAGGGGAATCCAGAATGACTCTTGGACTTTTGCCCTGAGCACCTTTTACTGGGTTGCAGAATCTGGGAAATGAACAGGGGTGGGGTGATGATCAGAGTCTGGGGGCATGTTAAGTTTGAGATGCTAAACTCAAGACATCCAAGACAGTGAGCAGACAGAGTATGAACCCAGCCCAGGGCAGGGGTCTGAAGAGGTACACACTTGGGAATCATCAGCTTACAAATGGGACCAGGGTGGCGTCTAGACTCCTGGCCCAGTGCTCTTTCCACTGTTTCTCTTTCCGTCTGGCTCTTTCTTGCTCTCTCAGCTCCCTGGCAGATCCTCCTGGGAGCAGGCAGTGGGGGTGGGTCTCTGGGGTGACACAGAGCCCTGCCCACCGTTTCCCCCACCTGCCCTGGCCCCATTCCCTTGGCAAACAGCCCTGGGCCTCCTGGGCTGCTGTATTTCAGAAAAGCGTTCCAGGTTGGCAGAGCAAATACAGCCGAGGAGAAAGGCAACACCTTTCAAAATTGCACCAGGCCCTCAAAGGAGAGTTTTCTTGGTCTTTTCTTTAGCTTTCTTATCTGGCCTCAAGCCAAGAATGTGTCCTGTATTTTCTTCTTTGGTCCCTCCCCACCGCCCACCCCATCCCTGGTGTCTGCAATTCCCAGAGTGTTAATCTCCCATCACGAGACTGGGAAATCTCAGAAATGGCTTGGAGCTGCACAGCTGGCCTGGGTCCCTCCTCTGCCCTCCCACAAAGCCCGGGCTTCCAGTGGAGTGCCGGGAAGGAGTGTGGGCCCTGGAGTGGGACTGCTTGGATTTCAGTCCTAGCATGGTGGCTGTGTGACCTTCGGCAAGTTACTTCCCTCTCTGTGCCTCAGTCTCCTAATCTGTGAAATGGGGACAATAATAGTACTACTTGTCAGGTTTGTTGTGAGGTGTGCATGAGTTAGTACAGGTAAAGCCTAGAATGGTGATAATTATGATCTCCCTGGATTAGGTCAAGATAAAGAACACAGGCCCCAGAGGGGGTACTGCCTGAGTTCCAGGTCCAGCTCCACAACTTACCACTTAATCCCTGAGTGCCTTGGGTCTTGTCTAGGGCAGAGCTGTCCTCACAGGGGTGGGGGCCTGTGCAAGTGCTGCAGGCGGAGCCCTTACCAGTGCCTGACACGCATCCTCAGTGCTCTGTGGATGTTGACTTAATGGAAAATCAGTGCACTTTCTTATCTGGGCTTTCTAAATCTGGCCCAGGCCTCTGACCTCCTCAGCCCAGGCTGAGATCACTCCCTGGCAGACTTCTCAGGCCAGACTTATCTTGCTGATGCCTGAAATTCCACCATTATTGCCTCACTTCTTTGACTGAACGCTTTGCCATCATTAAAGCACAGATAGCCAGGGAAAGGGTCACCAGTTCTATATTCTGTCTTTTATTCCTCAGTGTGAGGACATTCATCAGTGATTCTCCTGAGAGGGATACGGGAAGGAAAAACATGCTCACCCATTATGCCCCCTGCCCTGGGCTCTCCTGTTGCCCCTGAGGGGAGTCCGGTTTCCTTGCACTGGCCCCCCGCAAACCCCGTCAGGATCTGGTCCAAGCCCACCTCTCAGTGTGCATGCCCCCTGTGACCCCTCGGCCAGCCTGGATGTCTTCTCACCCATCGTTTGGGCTTTCTGGCCCCAGTGTCTTTGCTCATTCGAGTCCCAGCACCTAAACCATACCCCCATCCCACTCGCACTGTTCTTCGCCTCTCTTGGAGGGTCTGCATCATGGTTTCTGAGCCTCAGCACACCTGACCTTTGGGACGAGATAACTCTTTGTTGCGGAGACTGCCCCACGGTGCACAGGGCGTTTAGCATCACTGCTCGCTCCTACCCACTCTTGCACCTCTCTAGGTGTCACAGCCCCAAATGTCTCCAGACATTGCTCAGTGTCCCCTGGGGTGGGGTGGGGTTGAGAATCACTGGTATATAATGTATGACAAGGGATTTGGAGTTGGCTAGACCTTGGGTTCACAGCCTGCTCTGCTCCTGCTAGCTGGGGGATGGGTGGTTTGTCTTGGTTTGCTCAGCTGCAAAACAGGCACCAGAAATCCTGTCTCATAGACAGTGTTTTAAATCTATTTTTATTCATTTATTTAAGCCATGTCGTGTGACATGCGGGACCCTAATTCCCCAACCAGGGATCAAACTCATGCTTCCTGCAGTGGAAGCATGCATGCCCCATGCATGGATTCTCAACCACTGGACCACCAGGGAAGTCTCCAGACAACATTTTAAAATGATAACTGTTGTAAGATTATGTTGATAGATGCTTGAAAAAGTGAAGCAAAGATTCAAATAGCAACCATGCCTTCTGCTCAGACTAAATTCATCCCCTGTCTCCTTTTTTCAGGAAATGAACCCCTGGCCTTCTACCTAAGTACTGTCAGGCCCCAAACTCTGGAGTCTTCTTTGATTTCTACCTTTGATTTCTACATCTGTTCATTTGTGAAAGCTTTGAGCACCTCCCAAACCAGTCCCAATCCAGCCCTTCTACCAACTTCCACTTCACTCACCCCAAGTCTCCACTGTGGGCATCACGGCAGCCTCCCTGCCAGCCTCCAGATTCTACGCTGTCTAGTCCACAGTCCACACAGCAGCCAGAGGGTTCTTCTTACAACAAACTCGAGTCAAACTCTAGTTAACCTCAAACTCCATACCAGGACCTCTAGAGCCTCCTGCCTGGCCCTGCCTTCCCACCCCTTGCCCAGCGGACAGCATCCTCCCTGGCCTTTTCCTGTTTCTCAGACAGCATTGTGACCACGGCTGTCTCACCAAGGCCCTCACACTGGTGGACTCTCTGCTTGGCACGCAGGCCTCAGTGCTTACTGGCTGGCACCTTCACACCCATCCTGTCCCGCCTCCAGTGCAGTCTGGGGACCTTGCTTGAGTCCCCACCTACAGCAACCTTCCCCGCCCCCAGTTACACTTGGTCCCTTTATCCCACTTCATTCTCTTCACAGTCTTTATCATGATCAGAAAGTATGCTCTTTATTTATTTACAACCTTGCCTGTTAATAGTCCTCCCCAACCAGAATGGTCAGCTTCTTGGGAGAGGAGTCCTGTCCACTGTTGCATCCTCAGGGCCAGAGACAGCACCTGGCACACAGCAGGCATCCAAGAAATGCTCGACGGATACGTGAATCCAGTTGTAAAATTTCATCATCTTTCAAATGCAGCCCAGAGGCCACCTGCCTGTAGCCCGTCCCTCAGTGGAAGCCGTATTCCCCTCCTCTGAGTCTCTGAAGGATCTGTCTCTCTCCCTTGGCTGAATCACTTGGCCCTATTACTTTCTTTTTATTAAAAAAAAATATTCTTTATTTATTTGACTGTGATGGGTCTTACTTGCATTATGTGGGATCTAGTTCCTTGAGCAGGGATCAAACTGGGGCCCCCTGTATTGGGAGCACAGAGTCTTAGCCAGTGGGCCTCTAAGGAAGTCATGGCCCTGTTACTTCTTTATGGCAAATGGCCCATTTCTCCAGATTTACTGTGAGCTGGAGGGCAGGGACCCGGACAGGCTTATTTCTGTATCCCCCGTGAGCTTGGCACAATAAATACGGATGGGGACAGTGGGCACCTAGGGAGGGGTAAGAAGGGCCCTGTGATTTGCTGGTCATTTCTGGAGCTTGGCAGACAAACTTCACCTCCCTTGCTGTAGCAGATTAAAGATGGCTGCAAATTCTTTGACGTTCCTCCCGTGGAGAGGTGGGGTCAAGGTGGGCCTAGATGGGCCTCGACTGCTTTGACCAACAGAACTCAGCAAAAGCGGTGCCCTTCTAGGCCCTGGCTCAGACCTCGAGAGGCTGCAGCGTCTTACCGCCCTCGTCCTGGCTGGAGAGGTCACACACTGAGGTCCCAAGACCGTGGAAAGGGAGAGCCACCCCCCTGGGCCCAGCCGATGCCCATCAAGTCGCCAGGAATGTGGGCAAAATGGATGGACCCTTCAGATGAGCCCAGCTGCCAGCTGAATCAAGCAATCTCAGTAACGCCATGTGGAGCCAAAGCGTTGCTCCACCGACCCCTGTCTGAATTCCTGACCCACAAAATCACGAGATGTCATAAAATGCTTGTTTAAAACCACCAACTTTGGGGAACCTCCTGGTGGTCCAGTGGTTAGGACTCGGAGCTCTCACTGCTGGGGCCCTAGGTTCAGTCCCGGGTCAGGGAACTAAGATGCTGCAAGGGGTCTGTGCTCTATTAGCGATGTCTGCCATGGGTACGGAGCGGAGTACTAGAGTTATTTCCTGGGCTGCACTTTCCATATGTCTGGCCGATTCATGTTGAATACAGTTAACACATGATTTCTTTTAATCCTCATAGGTAGGGCTCATCATCTGTATTTTATTTTCTGTGTTTTTTTAAATCTGTATTTCCTTATAAATATGGAAAGCGAGGAACAGAAAAGTTACATAGCTTGCCTAGTCGTTTACTCAGCTCATGGGGCAGAGGAGATTCTGGGGCGCAGAGTCCCCTAAACAAAGGCAGAACGCAGGCGTCTCCCGGGAGGCAAACCTCCCCTCCTTTCTGATTGACGGCTGACCCCTCACCCACTCTTCTGTTTGCTAGCGCTGGGTCAGGCTTTACTCTGGGACCAAGAGAGCTGGCACTCAGCCAGCGTCACCAGGGCCCCAGGACTACTGACTTCCCCCACCCCGGCTTGTCATGGGAGGCTGGCGCTTAGGCATCTCTCAAGGGTGGAACCACCTAAGTTTGTAAAGAGCTTAAGGTAATACCCGGTTCACGTCTCCCAGCTCCCGGAGCCAGGCAAAGCCAAGCGCTCCCCGTTCAAGGTTCTTAGAGAGCAGTTACGCAAAGCTTTCTTGGGGGAGTCAGAACCCAGGATGGGGGAGCGTGGGGGAGGGGTTGAGAGCTCAAGCCCCGCTCCACCCCTTCCTGGAGGTGTGATCCCGCACAGGTGACTTCACCATTCTGACTCTCAGTTTTTTCATCTGTCAAGTGGGGATTATTAGACCTACCCTGCCTAGTCATTTTAAAGATAAAGGGATTTAATGTGAGTAAATTCCTAGAGTCACGCTTGGCACACATGGGTGCTTATTAAATATTTCTTGATGAATGAGTGAATGAATGAATGAACAGCTGGATAACACTTTACCACGCTGAGGCGTACTTAGTTCTGGATCTCAGCTGGCACAGCGAGGGCACCTAATATATATTTGTCAAAATAATTCTTCTAAGTCTAAGCTAAGAAAGTCGTTTCCAGGCGCACACACACACACACAAAATCATACCATACTGTACATTCCAAAGCAGATAGAATTTATTCAGGTGATGATAGCACCTATGCTCTTCAGACTCCATATCAGGCAGCCTCATCTGTGAATCAGGAAATAAGCAAAAAAAAAAAAAAAGACCTCTGAACACACGAAACAGACAGCATAAAGTTCATGCGCTGATACCTGTGGCTTTTCTTCTGAAAGTAACCTCTGGTCCTCATTTTTAACCTAGTAACTCTTTGTTTACAAGCAAATCCAACAAGCATCATATGATGGTTTTGAAACCCACCTTTCTCAGATGAGAAGGCACAAGCTGGAAATAAAGAATGAAGAGGCACTCAGGAGGAGATGTATCCCATGGGAAATTGGGCTTTGCATCCCTAAGATAGGAATGATAGCAAAATTCAACAAAACCCCACAATGATACAAATTCTGATAAACTGCAATTGGCAATTGGCTCCTGGTCCCCTGTAAGTTATGACCAACTAGCTACTTTCAACCCCATGGACTGTAGCCTACCAGGCTCCTTAGTCCATGGAATTTTCCAGGCACGGGTACTGGAGTGGGTTGCCATTTCCTTCACCAACTAGCTACACAAGTGACTTTAAATTTGCAGTACACAATCTTGCTTGTCATATGATTGAATCTAACCCCTACCACCATCCTATGAGATGGGTTATTATCCTCTTATTACAGGGCAGAGTTTCTCATTGAATTTATGGATGATACTGATATTTGATATCAGTTGATATCAGTTGATATTTAGGGATGGATAATTCCTTGTGGGGAGCTGTCCTGCGCATCGCAGAATGTTTAGCAGCATCTCTGGCCTCAGCCCACCAGATACCAGAAGCACCTCACCACTCCTGACTTGTGACAACCAAAATTGTCTCCAGGCATTATCAAATGCCCCTGGGGCAGAATTGCCCCCATGAGAACTGTTAAAGATTTAGGGACTGAGGTTCAGAGAGAGTGAGGGTTGTCCAAGATCATACAAGCCCATGGAGCAACCTAAGCTCTGAGCCCTTAAAAATTATGTCAAGTTACGCTTGACTGTTTAGTCAAAGCTATAGTTTTTCCAGTAGTCCTGTATAGATGTGAGAGCTAGACCATAAAGAAGGCTGAGCACCAAAGAATTGATGCTTTCGAACTGTGGTGCTAGGGAAGACTCTTGAGAGCCCTTTGGACAGCAAGGAGATCAAACTAGTCCATCCTAAGGGAAATCAACTCTGAATATTCATTGGAAGGACGGATGCTGAAGCTGAAGCTCCAATATTTTGGCCACCTGATGCAAAGAGCCTACTCATTGGAAAAGACCCTGATGCTGGGAAAGACTGAGGGCAGGGAAAGGGGGTGACAGAGGATGAGATGGTTGGACGGCAACCTTGACTCAATGGACATGAGTTTGAGTAAACTGCGGGAGATAGTGAAGGACAGGGAAGCCTGGCACTGGGCAGTCCATGGGGTCGCAAAGAGTCAGACACGACTTAGTGACTGAACAAGTAACAGCAATGCTATTGAGACTGTTGCAAGGCTCGTATCCTGGAATAAAGGTCACAAATAGCCATTCTTAAGTTGTCAGTGACTGCCCTGGGTCCTGGGGGATGACCTTTGTCCTTGGGGATGAATTTCCCTGAACTGCATCCTTGGTCTCCCTGACCCTCTCCTCTTCGACCTTGACAGCATCTGCATCCCTCTGGGCCTCACCCTCTGTGATCTGAACCCGGAGGAGTCTAGGTGGAGGGCTCTCTTGGGGGTGTGTGTGGAGTGGGGGCCTCTTGCACACAGAGGTAGACAGGGAGCTGGGTATTGAGGCCGCTGAACGCAAAGCTGCGGGAGCCTGGCTTGTGACAAAGAGAATTCAGCAGCCTGATGTAGTCTGTGTTTATTTCCCTCTGATTCACCCCCACCCTTCAGTTTAGTTCAGTTCAGTCGCTCAGTCGTGTCCGACTCTTTGCGACCCCATGAACTGAAGCAAGCCAGGCCTCCCCGTCCATCACCAGCTCCCAGAGCTTACTCAAACTCATGTCCATGGAGTTGGTGATGCCATCCAACCATCTCATCCTCTGTCGTCCCCTTCTCCTCTCGCCTTCAATCTTTCCCAGCATCAGGTTCTTTTCCAATGAGTCGGTTCTTTGCATCAGGTGGCCAAAGTATTGGAGTTTCAGCTTCCCCACCCTTAGCAGTGTCTTATTTAAAGGGTCTCAGCTGTGCTGTAGGGAATGAAGCAGAGAACTCTAAGGGTGCACATTAAGCAGACCATCAAAGGGAGCACCGTGCTTCCTTCTCCAAGACAGCAGGGACCCTGGAGAAGGCGAGTCTAGAACCACAGGCCCTGGAGCTGCCCGGTTCTGTGGCCCACCTTGGAGGCTGGGGCTTTGGCAGGCAGATTCCTTGTAAAACACCACGCTCCCCAAGATTAGGGGCTGATTCAGATCTAGAGTGGGAGGAATCTTGGAAACATCTGAACACAATCACACCCGTGTGGCTCCATATGCATGTCACAGCCCTGGGTGAACACTTGAAAGAGCCCACAGTGTGTGGAGGCCACAGACCCTGGTTATTCAGGGCAGCTGCTTTCAAATAGTCAGATGTCTTATTCCAAACCGTTAAATGATAAAAAGCTTTAAAATAATGGTAAGCACGAACCTCTTCTTGGGATGAGTTAATTCATTCAGTAAATGTTTACTGAGCGCCTCTGTGTGCCCAGGATACTATTAGGCACAGCGCTGAACAGAACAAAGATCCCTGCCCTCTCACTCTAGGGAGAGAGACAGACGCTGCCAAGCAAGAAAGTAAAACAGCATCTGTTACGCAGTGGTGGTGTTAAGGGAAAAAGACAAAGCAAGAAAGAGTAGGTGAGGTGGGAAGTAACCTATCAAAGGAAGGAGATGACAGTGAGAAAGTGGTTGTCAAGCAAAATCCTGGAGGACACGCGGGTGCCAGCCACGGGATAGGAGGGGAAGAGCATTCCAGGCAAAGGAGACAGCAAGTGCAAAGGCCCTGCGGTATGTGCCCGCCTCATAGGAGGAATACCTGAGAGTCTGAGCAGAGTTGGCAGGGGGGAGGGGGGCGGGGGGCAGAGACGTGAGAGGCCCAGGCCGTGCTGGGTCCACAGGGTGTGGTAAGGAATCTGAATTTTTCTCTCAGTACAGAGGCCATGTCGCACAATGTTAAGAGTGTTTTGGTTTGTTTTTTTTTTCCCAGGAAGTAGAATTTTGGATAATTTGTCTTTGTTGTTTGTGTGTTTGCCTATTAATACAATGAGTATCCATTGCTTTTAGAGGAAGGGGAAAAAAAAAAAGCCAAACAGCTTTCTAGTTTGAAAAGTTTTGCTGAGTTTCAAATGTTTTTGAGTATTTTTGAAATACTTGAAAATATTTTGCTGAGTTTTCTGTTTTCACCCTATATTTGAAGACAGTTCTTAAGAATATCACAACATTCAATTTGCATTACGAAAGATTGTCCACAGAGGTAAAAACCGCCTGAAGTCTTTAATGGAATGAATTGGGTAAAAAATTAAGTGTATTAAAAATACAAAGTAAAGGCACTTTCCTGGTGGCCCAGTGTTTAAGACTCCACACTCCATGCAAGGGGCTTTAGGTTCGATCTCTGGTTGGGGAGTTAGATCTTGCATGCCCCAACTAAGACCCAGCACAGCCAAATAAATCTTTAAAAAACACAATGTATAATATGTTTATAAGGTAGGAAATATGCTTTCCTCCAGTCCACTTATTGAGGGTGTTCCCAGGGTGTAAGGAATGCTGAGAAGGGTGCAGGCACCTGCAGAGGGCCTGGGGCAGTGGCTAAGGGTATGTTCTCATGCCCATTCCCACTCTGCCACCCTGGTAGGCTTCCTGATCACCTGAGGCTCAGTTTTCTCACCTATAAAAAGAGAATAATAATTATGCCAGTGATAGTGTAGGAAACAGAAGCCGCTCAAGGTACATTAAACAAGAAGGATTTAACACAGGGAAGTAGGGGCTTATAGAATTGGTGAAAGGGCTGAAGGAGAAAGCTCTAGGATGGGCCTCTGGGAACGGTGTCCAGAGTGACCCATCAGGGGAGCTGTAGCATCTGAGACTGTGTTCAAGACATAACCCCCCTCACTGCCAATCACAGAACAGGAAGGCAGAGTTTGAAGCCACCATTACAGTTGCCTCCTGGCACCTATGTTTAAGGGGCACAGGAATTTATTGCAGAAAAGCCTCATGTTTTCCCAAACTTCATTGGCCAGAAGAAATAATTAAAAGCAGAGGAAAAGGGGGCCCTGCCTCTCTGCAAATCTCTCACTAGAGCCACTAACTGGCAGAATCTAATTCATAGCTAGAACCCTAGGTGCAAGGGAGTGCGGGAAATGTAGTTTTTAACTTTCCAACCTTTTCACAAAAGATGAGATCATCTGCGTCTTCTGAGAAGCAGAGGCCAAGACAGAGTATTAGGAGAAATGTCTGAGTAGAGTAGAGAAAATAAAGTAGTAGGTAAAGGGCCGAGTGAGGCTGGAAGAATTGTCAGGTTGCAAAGAAAGTTGACTCAGTGAAGGGGAGATGGAGAGAAGGCTGGGTGGAAGCATTTGAGGAGGTTTCAGCAACGCAGTCTGAGAATCCTTGAACCAACCTTGGTCTACAAAGTAGTCTACGTCTCCAAGGAAGGAGTCTGTCTTCACATCTCCATTACAGTCAGTCATCAGTGGCGTCTTTCCGTGGGGATGGGTTGCAAAGCACCACCGCTGGGGTCCTTAGGCAATATACTCCCTGTAGTTGGACGCCTCCTGGGCCTGTTTTCATGCCTCCCCCACAAGGATAGGAGGTCAGGCAAATCAATCCACAGAGCCTACCCTGATAACAATACCCGTTTCCTGGGATTCCTGTTCTGTTTCTCTGTGCATGCTCAGTCGTGTCTGACCCTTTGTGACCCCATGGACCATAGCCCGCCAGTCTTCTCTGTCTGTGGAGTTTTCCAGGCAAGAATATTGGAGGGCATTGCCATTTTCCCCTCCAGGGGATCTTCCTGACCCAGAGATTGAATCCGCATCTCCTGCATTGGCAGGCGTTTCTTTACCTAGGGTAATGTAAGGGTTAAATGAGATAGTAGAAATAAAGTGCTTAGAATAGTACATGCCAGAGAATAAGTGTCCAGCAAATGTTTGGGGAAGGTTGGAGATCACGGAGGCTCCTTCTGGCCCTCAAGGCCTTCCACCTTCTGTGGGAGACCATGCCGAATGTCCTAGAAACAAATGAGAAGACGATGTGCTGCAGGCAGGGAGGGTGTACATGGCTGCCTGTTCTTAACAATAGGGAAGCTTATCACATGACGGTCTCCAGGCCCCACCCTGGAAGTGCTGATTCAGCTGGTGGGAGGTGGGGCCTGAACACGCACAGTTTGCTCATGAGGCCTGGGGTTCTGAGACCAGCTGGTTTGGGATCCCAATTGTAGATGTCAGAGGAAGGAGTGCTTAGCGAGGTAGCAGGTAAAGAAAGGAAGGTAGAAAAGACTTTGAAGAAGGGATGGAGCCTGAATAGGGTCTTGAAGGATGAATAGGAGTTGAAAGTGAAGGAGCAGAGGACATTGCAGGTGAAGGGAGCAGTGTACATGAAGGCAGAGTGGCTTTAAAGAGCTCAGGGTGTTTAGGAACCCACAAGGTTTGGTGTGATTAGGTCAATGATTTTTTTTTTTTAAATGAACATTTACCAATGACCAGGTTCAGTGCTAAGGGTTTAACATGCTTTATTTTACTGAGTTCTTACAACAATTCTATGAGGTTAGTATTATTATTCCTCCCATTTTGCCGATGAAGAAACTAAGGCTCAGAGAGGTTGAGTGACACCCCCTAAATCACACAGCTATTTTAAGGTGAAGTAGGGTTGGAGTTTATTTGTGTCCAAAGGCTGTTCTGTTGACATTCCTGGGAGAAGAGGCTAAAAAAACAGGTAGTCATCTGTGCGGGTGGAATGTGGCATCTATTAATAGGAACACAGGATTTTGTGTCATCAGAAGTGGGTTCAAACCGCCCCTATGGGCTCTGGTGCTTTGGGCAAGTTAGGTAGGGTCTTCAAGCCTTGTTTTCTACATGTGTAAAATGAGGTAATAATGCCCATCTTAGGGTAGGTCTTCCCTGGTGGCTCAGAGGTTAAAGCGTCTGCCTGCAATGTGGGAGACCTGGGTTCGATCCCTGGGTTGGGAAGATCCCCTGGAGAAGGAAATGGCAACCCACTCCAGTATTCTTGCCTGGAGAATCCCATGGACGGAGGAGCCTGGTGGGCTACAGTCCACAGGGTTGCAAAGAGTCAGACACGACTGAGTGACTTCACTTAGGGTAGGTCATGAGATGGAGTGAGTTATGTAACACACCTAGCACAATGCCCTTTTCATACTGTTCATGGGCTTCTCAAGGCAAGAATACCGAAGTGGTTTGCCATTCCCTTCTCCAGTGGACCATGTTTTGTTATTCATTGGAAAGACTGATGCCGAAGCTGAAGCTCCAATACTTTGACCACCTGATATGAAGAACTGACTCATTTGAAAAGACCCTGATGCTGGGAATGATTAAAGACAGGAGGAGAAGGGGACGACAGAGGATGAGATGGTTGGATGGCATCACCGACTCAATGGACATGAGCTTGAGCAAGCTCTGGGAGTTGGTAATGGACAGGGAAGCCTGGCATGCTGAAGTCCATGGGGTCGAAAAGAGTTGGACATGACTGAGCGACTGAAATGACTGAACACAATGCCTGGTTCTTAATAAGAACATGGTGATTGACAGCTATTATTATTAACTCATTGAAATGTGTTGGGACTTCAACTTGTAGAAGCTGGGGAACCTAAAGAGTTTCAAGCTGCAAGATCATAAATATTTCTAGAAGGTCCATGAGGGAGCGAAGCTGTGAGTTCAAGGAATGCCACTCAAATGGTGAGCTTTCAGGCACGAACTGGGGGCCCAGGAGACTTTGGGGGCAGGTGTGATCATGGAGCCAGTTGACTCTGTGAGTGTTCTGGAAGTCTCATCAAGTGGTCAGTTACCAACTGCCCAGTCCATCAGAGAGCGTTGGATATTACTTTGGAAAATCTCAGGAGGGGCTTCCTGGGTTGGGCTGAAGGAGAAGGCCATCCACGGTGCCCACTGCTCTAATGTGGGGGTCACAATCCTGTAAAGACTCAGTTCCCCAGATATTAGAATAAATACCAAACTGTGACATATGCATATTCCATGGTGGTGGAATCACTGGGGGTCCCTTTTGTGTTTTCGCATGTCTTCTACCCTGAGTATGTACTGATTTCTGTTTTTTGAAATAGCAAAGTAAATGTTATTTAAAAAGGAAAAAATAGGGACTTCCCTGGTGGTCCAGTGGTTAAGAATCTGCCTGTCAATGCAGGGGGCATGGGTTCAATCCCTGGTCCAGAAAGATGCCACAAGCCTTGGAGCAACTAAGGCTGTGTGCCACAACTATTGAGCTTGTGCTCTAGAGCCCATAAGCTGATATTACTGAGCCCACATGCCTAGCACCCATGCTCCACAAAAAGAGAAAGTGAAAGTCGCTCAATCATGTCTGACTCTGTGACCCTGTGGACTCGTCCATGGAATTCTCCAGGCCAGAATACTGGAGTGGGTAGCCTTTCCCTTCTCCAGGGAATCTTCCCAACCCAGGGATGGAGCCCAGGTCTCCCGCATTGCAAGCGGTTTCTTTACCAGCCGAGCCACAAGGGAAGCCCAAGAACACTGGAGTGCGTAGCCTGTCCCTTCTCCAGGGGATCTTCTGACCCAGGAATCAAACTGATGTCTCCCGCATTGCAGGCAGATTCTTAATCAACTGAGCAACAAGAGAAGCCACTGCAATGAGGAGCTGAGCGCTGCAGCTAGAGAGTAGCCCCCGCTCGCCACAACCAGAGAAAACCTGCCACAGCAATGAAAATCCAGCGCAGCCAAAATTAAACAAATAACAAATTAATTAAATAAAAAGAAAAAAATAGCCCCTGTGTGGGAAGGCTGATTCACATCTCCCGCAGCAGCCCATCAAGAAGGGCTGTGACCACCCCCTACCCCCACCCCACCCTGACTTCCTCTGTGGCAGCAGTTCCATCAAAACCCTCCGGGGGCTGACAATTCCTTTATCCTCATCAGCAAGCCGGTGGTGGCGTGTGTGTGTGTGTGTGTGTGTGTGTGTGTGTGTGTGTGTGTGTGTGTGTGAGAGTGGGGGTGGGGGTGAGGTGGGGGAAGGGTTAGGGGAGCTGTTCTCAAACTTCATCATCTCAGGATCAGTTTACACTCTTAAAAATTATTGAGGAATTTTATGGGTTATGTCCGTGGCTAATTTACCTGGCTCCAAATGTCGATATTGCCAAGCTTTGTTGTCGTTGTTCAGTTGCTCAGTCATGTCCGATTCTTTGCAACCCCATGGGCTGCAGCACCCAGGCTCCCCTGTCCATCACTGTCTCCTGGAGTTTACTCAGATTCAAGGAGGTTGCTAAACCTAATTTAAAGCAAGGATAATAAACTCACTATATGCTAACATTAAAAAAAATTTCATAAAAAGTAGCAAATTTTTTCAAATTAAAAACATTAGTGAGAAGAGTGGCTTGTTTTTAGATTTTTGCAGATCTCTTCTATGTCTGATTTAATAGACGACAGATGGATTCTTGATTCCACATGCATTCAATCTGTTGTGATATCATGTGTCATGTAGCTTCTGGAAAATTCCAGAGAATGAGTTTAGTCAGAGAATGACAGTGAAAAAGACAAATAACATCTCAGATCTACTATGAAAATAGTTTTGACCTTGTAGACCCCTTCCGTGGGTCTCAGGGACCCCCAAGGGGTCCACAGTCAACATTCTGAGAACTGTTGCTCTAGGCAGACTCTCCCAGACTGTTTCCAGAAACAACCATTGTGATTTTGGTGTGAACACATCTGGCCCACTGTCCCAGGGGGAGGGCAGTGGGGGGAAGGGATTGATGAAAAGCCAAATGTGTGTCTGTGCCCCGAGCAAGCACGGCCCCTTTCTCTCACGGCATTACTGTGTCAGCTGCTAGACAATCCGTGGTAATTTCTAATGACAGCTCTCACGTTTCACCTCTGCTGAGAAAACAACAGGCCAGACAAGGGGGAATAAAAGGCCAGAGGAGAGAGGGTGGGGGAGGTGGGCTTTGCTGGCTGTTCCGAGGGGCAGAAAGGGGTGCTCTGGCTTTGGGGTCCCTGCAGGGTGTGCGTGTGTGCAGAGGGCCCAGGCCTTGAGCTGGGCCCCGGGAGCAGAACTTGGGGTGGCCCGCCTGGTCTGTGACTCACCCACTCAAGTTTCACCGGATGCAGTTGGCTAATTTTTGGAAGGAGAGAGGGAGCCCCAGTCTCTGTGGTCTGGGAGGGGTGAGCCTCACCCCTCATTTCCCAAGAGGTCATGAATCCAAGTCAGGAAGCATGGTTCCCTTGGTCCTCCTCTGGGGCACATCCTTCCTGGTCCCCACGCCCCCTCCCCAGGTGGTGGGGACTTCCAGCTGCCATTCTGGGGGGCTGAGGAAATAGGAGTGTGAGGGCTTACCAAGCGCTTGCTGTATACAGTGGGCTCTGAGCTAATCCCTTCCAGCGCCTGCTGCATTTAACCCTAACCTGTGCTGTGGGAGTCGTTATTATTCTCCTCCTTTTATTTTTATTTTTTTAAGGGTTAAAAGTGCAATCTTATTTAGATGTTACTTGTGCATCATCTATAGTAAGATAGATAAACAGATAAACATTGTTTACTGGTAGGTGTTTTTTTTTTAAAATACCACTTTAAATTCAATTTACAACAGCATTGGTAATACTGCAAGATGACAGACTCCAGGTTACAGAGCAAAAATTACTTACTACACTGGTTGATATAGTCCCATGAATCTTTAATGGGTGAAAATGTGTCATGAATTTCAGCTGCAAATTATTAAAAAGTTTTCACAACCTAGCCACTTGATGTTCAGAAAATATTTTTGTATTCTAAAAATGTACTTAAGTGAAAATGCTGTTTCCAACAGTGTGGTCGATTTTCTGTTGTTAACCCCAAACTGTTCCCCTTTTATCTGTGAGGATACAAAGCCCAAGGAGGAAATGGCTTGTCCATGTGCCAAGCCAAGGACTGAAGCTGGGCTTGGACTAGATTTCTCTAGACCCGCAGCCCAGACTAGTAACCTCTCCTCTATAAATTGTGCTAAGAATCAGGCTCTGTGGCTCAGTTGGTGAAGAATCTGCCTGCAATGCAGAAGACACAGGTTCCATCCCTGGGTTGAGAAGATCCCCTGGAGAAGGAAATAGCATCCCTCTCTAATATTCTTACCTGGTTAACCCCATGACAGAGGAGCTGGGTAAGCTATAGTCCATGGGGTTCAGGAGTTGGACACGACTTAGCTACTAAACCACAATGAACCATAAGAATCAGGCATTTACTAACGTACCAGATTACTGAACCCTGGGCTAGCTGGCCCCACACAGAATGAAACAAACCCCCTGCTCTCCTCCCAGCTTGTGGTCTACTTGGCTGGGAGATGTGGGGTGAGTGAGGGCTGAGCAAGCAAACAGGTGATGGCAACTGGTTGTGCCAAGTACTGCGATGGGGCGAGCGGGCAAGGGAGCCAGAGGAGATCCTAACTCAGACTGCGGAGGGGGTGGGCAAGGATGGCTTCCTGGAGGAGGTGGTGTGTAAGTGAGAGACAGGTTGGGTCCCCCAAACAAGGGGGAGGAGGAGAAGTGTCCCAAGGAGGAATAGCAACTTAGAGGCACATAGCAAGTGACCTTGTTCCCCTTTCCACTCATTCCTGGGACACTCTTTCCCAGCCCAAGAGGAGTTCCAGGATTTTTGCCATGAGTCTTGACCCCCGTTTACATCCTATTTCTGGAGTGAGAATCAGATGGTGTTACCAGCAGGGAGAGTAACTGCAGCCTCTTCCCCTTCCTGGAAGCTGGGGCCAGCAGTGGGGATGGGGTCTCAGGGTGTCCTCCAGGGCCCAGGGCGTGGGAGGTCAAGCCACTTTTAGAAACTGAAATTTGTACATGGAGCCTCTTTTCATGTCAGGCATTGACCTGGGCTTTCCTTGTGGCTCAGCTGGTAAAGAATCCACCCACAGTGCGGGAGACCTAGGTTCGCTCTCTGGGTTGGGAAGATCCCCTGGAGAAGGGAAAGGCTACCCACTCCAGGATTCTGGCCTGGAGAATTCCTGTATAGTCCATGGGGTCACAAAGAGTCAGACACGACTGAGCAACTTTCACTTTCACTTTCATTGACCTAGGTGCTGAACATAAAGTATCTCATTGGAATCTGACAATCCGCTTGAGATTCAGGATGAATTTGTTTCAGGTGGGAACATTTTCACTAAAACCTTACATATTTCTAAACTTTCGTGCTATAAGATCAGTTCCGGCAAAGGTGTCTTGTGTTTTTTTTTTTTTACCATCCAAAATGTACAACCATGAGGCTGTGGTGTGCAGAGGCTACTTGCTCAGCCTGCTGTGAAATCATGTGGGTCTTGATGCTTTTCTTGTGGGGAGGAGCCGCGTATACGCTTTCATAGTTGGGTGATGTTTTGTTGACATGTCCTTGTACTGCACAACCTCCTTCTTGGCACCATCACTAACATCACTTTGCAGATAAGGTTTTGAGAGGTTAAGGACCAGTCTGGGGTACATAGTGGAGCTGGAATTGGGTCAGGTAGACTGACCCCCAACCTCCCAATCTTTGCCCTGCTTCACTGTTCTAGAAACATCCCTGAATCTGGGAAGACCTCCTCCCTCCACTGTTCCTGAGCATCGCCTGGCCTAACTCTTAGATCACTTTTCAAACCTTTCCTCCGGGAGAGAGAGCAGCAGTGGAAGAGGGAGGAAACTGTCTGAAGCGTGTGTTTAAGACTTTCCCAAGTGACTGGGGAAGACTCTTGAGAGTCCCTTGGACAGCAAGGAGATCAAGCCAGTCAATCCTAAAGGAAATCAACCCTGAATGTTCATTGGAAGAACGAATGCTGAAGCTGAAGCTCCAATACTTTGGCCACCGGATGCAAAGCGCCAGTTCATTGAAAAAGACCCTGATGCTGGGAAAGGTTGAGGACGGGAGGAGAAGGGGGCAAAAGAGAACGAGATGGTTGGATGGCATCACTGATTCAATGGGCATGGGTCGAGAGATAGCAGACATAACTCTGAGGGGTAGCGAAGGACAGGGAAGCCTGGTGTGCTGCAGTCCATGGGGTCACAAAGGGTCGGTCACAGCTGAGACTGAACAACAGGTGACTCTGGGGCTGGGCCCTCAAAGAAAGTCAGCCCCAGAATGCCTGGGCAAGCCCCCCTGTCTCTGTCCCCCCTTCCCTCAAACAAGGGAATGAGTGTGGGGCCAGATGGGGTCAGAGAGGCTGTAAGAGGGGGTGCCAGTTGTGGGGGTAGAATAAAAAGATCTTAAAGCTGATCAACAGGAGTGAAGTCATTTCTTACTGTTTCATAATAACTTCTCTCTCTTCCAAAAATAATAAAGAAAACTCAGAAACTCCTGAGAAGCCCAAAGAAGAAAGTGTAAAAATCCACAATCTTAGCACTCGTGCAGAAATGCTGTTAGTATTTTGGGTGTGATTCCTTCCAGTCTTCTTCTACGCACCTATCTATAGACCTATTTATAGTTATAATAAAAATGTATTCATAATAACATTTTATTATTGTCAAAATAATACACGTTCACTGTAGAACAGTTAGAGAGTAGAAATGCACAAATGAAGACAGTAAAAATGTTACTCTTAGCTAGCAGAACTTTCTAGGTTTTTCTTTTTTTTTCTTGATTGTGTTATAATGGTATTATTAATAAAAAAAGTTGTCAGCATGTAGGCAGGTTTATTGAAATCATTTCTCCAAGCCAACAATTTGAAGATAAAACAAAGTTGTGGATTTTAGCTTCTTTTAGGTCACAGAGGCTCTTGAGAATTTAAGCGTGATGGACACACTGACTGCACATATAAAGTCTCCCTGAACTGTCAGGGGATCTGAAAACTCTCCAGAACCCCTGCATAGGCAGCTGAGCCCCAGTGTGAAATTTCCCCAGTTCTTCATGAATTATTATCAAGTGAAGAAGGGCTTTTCGCTTCCCTCAAGTTGAAAGGAAAGTTACACCCAAAACCTCTGCTGCCCTTACCTCTCCTCTTTTTCATCTGCATTTGTTAAAATTTGTGTTCATTTATTTATTGGTGGCTGCATTGTGTCTTTGTTGCGGTGTGTGGGCCTCTCTCGCTGCAGAGGACGGGCTCGAGAGTGCGCGGGCTTCAGTAGTTGTGGCACATGGGCTTAGTTGTTGCAGCTCCCAGGCTCTAGAGCAAGGCTCAATAGTTATGGTGCTCAGACTTAGTTGCTCCGAGGCATGTGGGATCTTTCCGGATCGGGGATCAGACCTGTATCTCCTGCATTGGCAGGTGGATTCTTAACCCCTGGATGACCCGGGAGGTCCCTATAAGGTGCTTTTTAACTATAACAGTTTCAGTCCTCATCTCTAAAATGGAAAAACGATAGAGTTGTAATAATGAAAGAGCCAGTATGTGGACCAGAGCAGTAGCTGACCCTCAGGGAATCTCAGCGGTCATCCCCAGGCGGGGCCAGACCTGCCTGCAGAAGGGTCCAGGAGCCCTTGCCCTGTGCTGAGCGGAGGCTGAACAACAGTGAGAGTGGGCCAAACAGGAAAGACAACCATGTTGAGAGGCCAGGAGGCCACTTTCTCCCCGAGGCTCCACAGGGAGGCTGGATCACTAGTCCCCTCCTCCGGATTCTCAATAGGTGAGGAAAAATGACATACTCAGACACATCTGTTGGACTTGAGTCTTGGCCCCAGAGATTCCTCTGTTGAAAACTGATGGGCCAGGTCGCTGAGGATGTGGGGCTGGAACCCCCAGCACTGTGGAGGGGGATCTGAATTTGGTGTATGGGCACATGTGTCCCCAGGCATCACACAACACTCATGATGTTAAGACTGGAGTGTGGACTGTGAGGATCTCCACTTGTGTTTTTTTTTAAGAACAATGGAGAAGTATCTTACTTCAATATTTGGACAGAGGTTGGTTCACACCATCGTGAAACCATAGCCTCAGGTTTAGGAGGGATCTCACTGGTCGTTGCCTGCTCTTTCTCACTCCTTCTCCTCCTTTTGAGGAAAACAGAACAAGACTATAGGTAAACTCAGGTTTCTGAGACCACAGACCTGGGTTGTAATCTGGCCTATTCCGGCAGTTTTTCAGATAAATAATGCTCTCTTTCTCTCGCTAACCTCTGGGCCTTGGCACAGGTTGATCTGTCTGAGCGGTCTCCCTCAAACTTTTATCAGACCAGTACCCACTCCTTTCTTGAGATTCAGCGTAGACATCATCTCCTCCGAGGAGCTTTCTCCGACCACTGCTCACCCCATTTCCCCTGAGTGTAAGACTTGCCAAAGATGTTGGTTTCATCCAGCATACCACTTATTAGTTTGAACACTCTTTGGCATTGCCTTTCTTTGGGATTGCAATGAAAACTGACCTTTTCCACTCCTGTGGCCGCTGCTGAGTTTTCCAAATTGGCTGGCATATTGAGTGCAGCACTTTCACAGCATCGTCTTTTAGGATTTGAAATAGCTCAACTGGAATTCCATCACCTCCACTAGCTTTGTTGGTAGTGATCGCCCTCTTGACTTCACATTCCAGGATGTCTGGCTCTAGGTGAGTGATCACACCATCATGGTTATCTGGGTAGTGAAGATCTTTTTTGTGTAGTTCCTCTGACTGTTCTTGCCACCTCTTCTTAATATCTTCTGCTTCTGTTAGGTCCATACCATTTCTGTCCTTTATTGTGCTCATCTTTGTATGAAATGTTCCTTGGTATCTCTCATTTTCTTGAAGAGATCTCTAGTCTTTCCCATTCTATTTTTTTCCTCTATTTCTTTCCATTGATCACTGAGGAGGGCTTTCTTATTCTCCTTGCTATTCTTTGGAACTCTGCCTTCAAATGGGAATATCTTTCATTTTCTTCTTTGCTTTTTGCTTCGCTTCTTTTCACAGCTATTTGTAAGGCCTCCTCAGACAGTCATTTTGCCTCTTTGCATTTCTTTTTCTTGGGGATGGTCTTGATCACTGCCTCCTGTACAATGTCATGAACTTCTGTCCACAGTTCTTCAGGCACTCTGTCTATCAGATCTAATCCCCTGGATCTATTTGTCGCTTCCACTGTATAATCGTAAGGGATTTGATTTAGGTCATACCTGAATGGTCTAGTGGTTTTCCCTACTTTCTTCAATTTAAGTCTGAATTTGGCAATAAAGAGTTCATGATCTGAGCCACAGTCAACTCCCGGTCTTATTTTTGCTGACTGTATAGAGCTTCTCCATCTTTGGCTGCAAAGAATATAATCAATCTGATTTTGGTATTGACCACATGGTGATGTCCATGTGTAGAGTCTTGTGTTGTTGGAAAAGGGTGTTTGCTATGACCAGTGCATTCTCTTGACAAAACTCTTTTAGCCTTTGACCTGCTTCACTTTGTACTCCAAGGTTAAATTTGCCTGCTACTCCAGGTATCTCTTGACTTCCTACTTTTGCATTGCAGTCCCCTATAATGAAAAGGACATCTTTTTTGGGTGCTAGTTCTAGAAAGTCTTGTAGGTCTTCATAGAACTGTTCACTTTCAGCTTCTTAAGCATGACTAGTCAGAGCATAGACTTGGATTACTGTGATGTTGAATGATTTGCCTAGGAAATGAACAGAAATCTTTCTGTCATTTTTGAGATTGCATCCAAGTACTGCATTTCTAACTCTTTTGTTGACTACGATGGTTATTCCATTTCTTCTAAGGGATTCTTGCCCACAATAGTAGATATAATGGTCATCTGAGTTAAATTCATCCATTCCAGTCCATTTTATTTCATTGATTTCTAAAATGTCGATGTTCACTCTTACCATCTCCTGTTTGACCACTTCCAATTTACCTTGATTCACGGACCTAACATTCCAGGTTCCTACGCAATATTGTTCTTTACAGCATCAGACTTTACTTCCATCACCAGTCACACCCACAACTGGGTGTTGTTTTTGCTTTGGCTCCATCCCTTCATTCTTTCTGAAGTTGTTTCTCCAGTAATCTCCAGTAGCATATATTGTGCACCTACCGACGTGGGGAGTTCATCTTTCAGTGTCCTGTCTTTTTGCCTTTTCATACTGTTCATGGGGTTCTCAAGGCAAGAATATTAAGTGGTTTGCCATTCCTTTCTCCAGTGGACCACGTTTTGTCAGAACTCTCCACCATGACCCGTCCGCCTTGGGTGGCCCCACACACAGCATGGCTCACCGTTTCATTAAGTTAGACAAGGCTGTGGTCCATGTGATCAGATTGGTTTGTTTTCTGTGATTGTGGTTTTCAGTCTGTCTGCCCTCTGATGGAGAAGGATAAGAGGCTTATGGAAGTTTCCTGATGGGAGAGACTGACTGAGGGGGAGACTGGGTCTTGTTCTGATGGGCGGGGCCATACTCAGTAAATCTTTAATCCAATTTTCTGTTGATGGGCGGGACTATGGTCCCTCCCTGTTGTTTGACCTGAGCCCAAACTATGGTGGAGGTAACGAAGATAATAGCGACCTCCTTCAGAAGGCCCCATGCAGGCCCTTCTGCACTCAGTGCCCCCAGCCTGCAGCAGGCCACGTCCGATCCACGTCTCCACCAGACCCTCCTGGACACACATGGGCAAGTCCGGGTCAGTCTCTTGTGGGGTTGCCACTACAGGTCCCTTGGGTCCCGGTGCACACAAGCTTTTGTTTGTGCCCCCTAAGAGTCTGTTTCCCCAGTCCTTTTTTAGGTTCTGGTGGCTCTGTGGTGGAGTTAATGGCCACCTCCTCCAAGAGGGCTTATGCCATATCCAGTTCTACTGCAACCAGAGCCGTTGCTCCGGCAGCAGTCCACTGCTGAGTCATACCCCTGCAGGAGACCCTCAAACACAATTCTGGCTCAGTCTCTGTGGGGCCTCTGGGTCTTAGTGCACAAGGTTTGTTTGAGCCCTCTGAGCATCTCTGGCAGGTATGGAGTTTGATTCTAAACGTGATTTTTGCCCCTCCTACAGTCTTTTTGGGGCTTCTCCTTTGCCCTTGGACATGGGGTATCTTTCCTTGGTGGGATCCAACATTCTCCTGTCAACAGTTGTTCAGCAGCAAGTTGTAATTTTGGAGTTCTCGCGGGAGAAGAATACACGTCCTTCTACTCCACCGTCTTGCCACATTATAGTGTAGCTCTGTATTTTTCTGCCTCTGCTGTTGAATGCATAACCCTCAAAGGCAAGGCTTTCTGTTATTCATCTTATTGACCTCCCACTAGTCTCTCCTGCTATAGCTCTGGCCACACACAAGTACATTTGGTGAGTGGCTCAATAGTAAAGAATCTACCTGCAACTCTGGAGACACAAGAACCACAGATTCAATCCCTGAGTTGGGAAGATCCCCTGGAATAGGAAGTGGCAACCCACTGCAGTACACTTGCCTGGAAAATTTCATGGACAGAGGAGCCTGGCGAGTTATAGTTCATGGGGTTGCAAAGAGTCGGATACAGCTGAATGACTGAGTACACACACACACACACACACACACACACACATCAGTCAGTCAGTCAGTTCAGTCGCTCAGCTGTGTCCAACTCTTTGCGACCCCATAGACTGCAGCTCGCCAGGCCTCCCTGTCCATCACCAACTCCCGGAGCTTACTCAAACTCATATCCACCGAGTCGGTGATGCCATCCAACCATCTCATCCTCTGTCGCCCACTTCTCCTCTTGCCTTCAATCTTTCCCAGCATCAGGGTTTTTTTCTAGTGAGTCAACACACACACACACAAATATGGTGCCAGGCACCATGCTGAAGCCCCTGAGTGCATCACCTCACCACCTCTCACAGAAATCCCGAGAGTGGGTCATGTAAACCACACTTTACAGCTGTGGCAACTGAGAATTAGAAAGTTGAAGTGATTCAAGTAAGGTCACCCAACGAGGAAGAAGCAGCATCAGGTTCCAAGGCAGGTCTGTCTGAATCTGGAGCCTATGAGGCTGACCACTGAGCACCCAGCCTCGCTGAGAAGTTGTGTGGTTGAGTCAGTCAGCAGCCAGTGTGGCATGAGGCTTGTCACCTGCACTTCCTTAACTCTAGTGGCACCTGAAAGAGGCCTTTCTCTAGTCAGACTCTCTTTCTCCAGGGCCCTGGAATCAGCCTGCTTTCATGGGGCCAAGACCCACCTCCTCTAGTCCCACCAGAGGGGGCAGAGGGCTTGGTACAGTGCTAAGCATAGGGTAGGCACTCTAGTCACCTTGTCAGCTGATAGATAGAGCAATTGGGTGACGCAGAGAGCCCATGGGTCACGGCCCTTGTTGTGAAGTGGCTCTGGGTTCTAGAGCAGGGAAAATTCCTTCCTGCCCACCTTGGGAGGGATGTGTTGTCAGAGGGCCAAACACCCGGAGCTTGAGGCAGTCATAGGGACAGCTGCAGGTGGGGTAGATGATCAGAAAATTTTCCAGTCCCTTCCCCTCTCCTAGTCCTGTGACCATCTCCACATGCACTGCCAGTCATCCCATGCACTGGAGTTCACAACACGCTTTCACATCCATGAGCCCATCTCCAGGTAGGCGTGGATGGGAGGCAGCTTGGCCTGGTGACAGAATCCAGGTTGTCAAGTCCTCAGACCTGGTTAGACGCTGGCTCTGCCACTTACTAACCTGAAGTCTTTGGGAAGTTTACTAAACCTCTCTGAACCTGGGCATCTTTTGTCTGTAAAATGGGGATAAGACTAGCCCCTTCATCATAGGGTCCAGTAGGAATTCAACGATAGTTGTCACACTTGGAAGAACTAAAAAAAAAAAAAAAAAAAAAGAACATTAAAAAACTAGGTATGCCTTACATAATGATGACAGAGTCTGTGGCCCATTGGATGTGTGACTTACCCAAGGTCACCCAGCTCATAAGTGGTAGATCTGGGGATCACACTCAGTTCTGCTGATCCTGCTGCAGGGATAGTACCAATAGGTGCTTTTTATATAATCCAGCCAAGCTGAAGAGGATTGGAGAAAGGTTTCAGGCTGCCCTTCAGCTTTTATCAAGCTTCTCAAGGACAGGAAAGGGCAGGAAGCTGGGAAGGGAAGCAGTCTGGCGCTCAGAGGCAGCAATGTGGGAGCAGGGAATGGTGGAAGGAAGGAGGGGCCCCCTATGATGTTCTTGCCTCCTTTCCACGACCCCCCAAACCCCCACTGCCGAAGGCCTCCTTCCTGCCAGTCTTCTGCCTGGTGCTGAAACTTTCCAGTCCCTTAGTGATTTCCCAAGAAGAATGCACCACACCTCAAAGAAGCTATTTGCCTAAATCATAGGATGTTCTTGGCTCACTCAATGAATGAATATTTATGAAATCTCTACAAAGGCAGACAACCCTATAATCAGGGCTGGAGGGTGGAGGTGCAGGACCGAAAAAGATCTGGGCCCGCAAGGATCTTCCGATATAGAGGTGGACCCAGGAAGCAGTTCTGGGTGGAATGTATTTCTGTCCCCTCCACCTCATTCCTGGTTCACACACACTCAGGTTCTTTTAAAATCAGTGTCAGTTCTTCAGTTTAATTGGCACACCGTGGGTGGAGTTTGGCTTCTTTTAGTCCCCAGGGGCTGTCTGGCTGGGTGGGTTTGGAGGGAGCCAAGAGCAGACAGCTATTTAACATTCCCTGGGAGAGGGCCGAATGACTCACAGGTTGACTTAGGCGGTGAGTGCCAACTGGCCTGGTGTCATATCAATACCCAGGAGTGGTAGACTCCATGCCCCTGGTTCTCAGGCCCTCCCCTGAAGGCAGCTGACGTTTCTGGGAGGAAAAGATGTTGGGCAGAAGTTCGGATGCTCTTAGCCTCATATCAGCATCTTCTTAAGCCTGTGGTCTCCTTTGTCCTAGGTTTTCACCTCAACGGGATGTGACAAACTTGAGAATATGTTGCTGTCAAGGCCAGTTGGGCCCACTTTCGTTTTCTCTCTCCCCCTTAGAAAGAAATGAGAGGCGGAGAAAAGGGAACCCTCTTGCACTGTTGGTGGAAATGTAAGTTGATATAGCCACCGTGGAGATCAGTGTGGAGGTGCCTTTAAAAACTAAAAATAGGGCTATCATATGACCCAGCAATCTCACTGCTGAACATACACCCTGAGAAAACCACAAGGCAAAAAGTTACATGTGTCCCAATGTTCATAGCAGCACTCTTTGCATTAGCCAGGACATGGAAGCAACCTAGATGTCCATCAACAGAGGAATGGATAAGGAAGATGTGGTACATATACACAATGGAATATTACTTAGCCATAAAAAGGGACAAAATTGGGTCTTTTGTAGTGATGCAGATGGATGGATGGCCATCATACAGAGTGAAGTAAGTCAGAAAGAGAATAACAAATTATATTAACGCATATATATGAAATCTAGAAAAATGGCACAGATGAACCTGTCTGCAGGGCAGGAATAGAGATGCAGACATAGATAATGGACATGTGGACACAGAGGGAGAAAGCACGGATGGGACAAGTTGAGGGAGTAGCATTGACATGAATACGCTACCACGTGTGAAGTAGACAGCTAGTGGGAAGTTGCTATATAGCACCGGGAGCTCAGCTCGGGGCCCTGTGATGACCTAGGTGGGTGGGAGGGGGGCTCAGGAGGAAGGGGATGTATGTATACATATATGCATGTAGCTGATTCACTTTGCTGTAAAGCAGAAACTAACAACATTGTAAAGCAATTATACTCCAATTAAAAGAAAGAAATGAGTCACACAAGATAGTCACTTGAGTATCAGACAAGAAATACGTATCTACACAATTTGAAAAAAGGGAAAAAGAAAAAGAATTTTTAAAAACCATATTTAGACCCACCACCCAAAGTCAGTCACTACAAATTTTGGTATATTTTATTTGAATCCTTTTTATAGTATCATTTAATAAAAACGTTGATGCTAGGTTTAATGAAATAAGCCAATTACAAAAAGGCAAATACTGCATGATTGCACTTTCCTGAGGTATCTAGAGTAATCAAATCAAAGAAATAGCAAGTAGGTGTTGCCAGGGCCTTGAGGGTGGGAGACATGGGGTGTTGTTGTTTAACGGGTTATAGATTGCAGTCGTGCAAGATGAAAAAATTCTAGACCTCTGTTGCACAACAAGACACTTATAGCTAGCAATACTGTACTATACCCTTAAAAATTGTCAAGAGGGTAAATTTATGCTTTGCATTTCCTGCCATAATAAAAAAAGTTTTTGGTCTTACATGATTGTTCTGGTATACATGCAGCTTTTTATCCTGCCTTATTCATTCAATGTAAAATATGCAAGTAAATTCACATTCTTTACTAGCACTATTTTTAGCAGCTACATAATATTTACTAGGTAGCAGTTTCATAATTAACATTCTCCTTTTGAATATTTAGATTGTGACTTTATTGAATAAATAAGCACAGATGCAGTGAGTATATCTTCTCTAAAGATTTTCTCAATTTAAGATTCCCCGAGTTAGTCTCTCTAGACAGAAGGTGCAGGATCAACAGATGTAAACATACCATGGCTTTTGATACACATTGCCACATTGTTTTCCAAAAGGGCTGAACTAATTTCCACTCTGACTAGCAGTTGAAGAGAGTGTTTCACCATGCCTTTGGCAATACCTGGTGTTATCATTCTCTCAAATCTGGGCTGATTTGGTAGGCAAACATTTGCATCTTGTCTTAATTTTCATTCCTTTCATAACTAATGAGAAGGAACATCTTTTGGGAATTGTTCATTCCTATCTCCTAACCATCCCTTTCCTTCATCCCTTTAGCATCTGGCATCTTCAGAGTGTTTTGGATGGAGTTGCATAAGACCATCTTCCCAGGATTGAGCTTTTGATCCATCACATAACCTCCATGGAGTGATATGTGTTCCATCTTCTCTTCAGACTTGGGGTGGCCCTCTTCCAACTCCTGCACCTTCTTCAAGGCCCTATTAAGGCTCCTCTTTCTCTCCAAAGCCCACTCTGCTAGCCCCATTCTCTATTTTTCCTTTCTACTTTGTTCAGCTCAATCAGGCTTTCACAACTTGGTTTTGTTTTTTAGAATCCTTTGGCTGGGTCTCTAGTGTTTCACAGGGTCTCAGCTTCCCAGGGAGACTGGTGTTCCCTGCACTTTTGCAAGATATGCAAATAAATGCACGTTGAATGGACTTGGCAGACACCTGCCAGCTCTGAAACTCTCACACTTCCTCTGCTCCGTGCCCAAACCACAGCCAACCCACAGGTCCACTTCAGGAAAAGCAGTGATGACTGTGGCTTGGGTTTGAATTCCAGCTTCTCTACTGACTTCATGTGGCTAAACTACCTGTACTTGCTGGGTCTCTGTGCTTGTCCTTCAGGGTCCCTGTTCCTCTCAGCTGGCAAACGGGATGACAGTTTCTATTCACTGGTTGATGCAGAGGTTAAGTGAGATATTTTGAAACAGAGTTTTGAACACTGCTTGGAGCAAAGTAAACACACATATACAGGCGTTCTTACGATTTCTTCACCGCTGATTCATGTCTCCTCATTCAGGAAACTCGACTGTTCTGAGATGACATCCGTATTAGTTTCCTATTATTGTATTCTCTAGCACTTCTGAAGGTCAGAAGTCTAAAACTGGTTTCTTTGGGCCTTAATCAAGATATTAGCAGGGCCCAGTCCCTCCCAGGCTCTAGCGAAGAATCTGTTTCCTTCCCTTTTCCAGCTTCTGGAGGCTCCCTGCATGCCCTGTCTCATGGCCTAATCCCCATCTTCAAAAAAAAAAAAGTTAAAATGACTTCAAGCACTTTAATATTTATTTATTATTAAAACAGTGACTCTGAGGTAAAGAATGACTTCTATATCTTTAAATTTTCCTTGTAGCATAACCTACAGTCCATTTCTGTACTTGTTCTTAAGATTCTCAAACGTACTTCTCCAGAATCTGCAATTTGGGAGGCATCTACTCTCTTCTCCTAGCCAGGTTTCCCTGCTCATGCAGTTGAGACATCACTACAGTATTACTCAGTGAGAAGCGGCAAAGGCAGTTATTAAAAAAAAGCTAGCATCATCTTGAGGTAACTATTTTGAGTGAGATTTTGAGGGGCTCAGGGCTCTTCCTCCATCTTTCTCTCACGCTGCTGACTGTCCTGCTTCTGTCTTAGAAGAACTCTTGTGATTACACCTGACCCACCAGATAATCTTTCCATCTCAAAGTCCTTAACTTAATCACATCAGCAAAGTTTCTTTTACCTAGTAGGGTAACGTAGTCACAATTTCTGGGGATAAGAGGTGGACATTTTGGGGACCGTTATTCAGCCCACTATATCCCCATGCCTGCTTGATTTGGCTTCCCACATCCTGTGCGCTTGGTTGTTTTGCATTCATATAGAAAGAGACGTGGAAGGAAACATGATAGATTACAGAGCGATTCTTGGGGTAGGTGACCTGATTCACCTGGGGATGGAGATTCTTATAATGCCCTGAGGAAATCAGGACTCAGAGAGGCCCAGTGCCAGCCCAGGAGCAGACAGTGAACTCCAGACAGAGCCAGAGCTGGGGCCCACCAGGGCTGCCTGCGTCTGGGTGTGTGTCCTCGGTTACCACCTGTGAGTTTCTGGGATGAGAGTCTGCATTTATTTCCTTTGAGATGGGGCTCAAAGACCACTATCTCCAAGAAACTCGAAGAAATTAATTTTCATTTTTTTTCTGGACTTTTGCTTTTAAATACCTGTATTTATTTTTTAATTGAAGTATAGTTGATTTACAAATTATGTTAGTTTCAGTGGTACAACAAAGTGAATATATATATATATATATGCTCTTTTTCAGATTCTTTCCCATTACAAGTTATTATAAGATGTTGAATATAGTTCCTTAAGTTATACAGTAAATCCTTGTTATTTATTTTATGTGCATAGTGTGTGTCTGTTAAACCTACATTCCTAATTTATCTTTCTCTTCTCTTTCCCCTTTGGTAATCATAACATTGTTTTCTTTGTCTGTGAATCTGTTTGTATTTTGTAAATAAGGGCATTTGTATTATTTTTTAGATTCCATATATGAGTAATATAGTATTTGCCTTTCTCTGTCTGACTTACTTCTCTTAGAATGATAATCTCTAGGTCCATCCATGTTGTTGCAAATGGCAATATTTCATTCTTTTTTTATGGTTGTATATATGTGTGTATATATGTGTGTGTGTGCGAACATATATCACATCTTTATCTATTCATCTGTTGATGGATGCTTAGGTTGCTTCTACGTCTTGGCTATTATAAATAGTACCATTATTTTTATATAGTATAATATTATATATATAATATATATATAATATATTATATATTAATAAAATATATAAAATATATAATAATAATATATATATTATTATTATAGTGCCATTATTCAAATATTATGAACATAGGGGTGTATGTAACTCTTCAAATTAGAGTTTTCATCTCTTCTAGGTATATGCCCAGGGGTGGGATTGGTGGATCATATGGTGACTCTATTTTTAGTTGTTTTTTTTTAAAGAAGTTTACGTACCGTTTCCACAGTGGCTGCACCAATTTACATTCCCAACAATAGTGTAGGAGGGTTCCCTTTCCTCTACAGCCTCTCCAGCATTTATTATTCATAGACTTTTTGATGATGGCCATTCTGATCAGTATGAAGAAATTAATTTTCCATGTTTTCAGAATAATATGCTTGGACCTCTACCACGGATAGCTGCATATAAGCACTGTAGTCTAGCATTTGAGTGTGGGCTCTGAAGTAAGATAAACCAAGCTTTGCCCCTTACTAGCTGTGAAATAGGGGACATAACTTCCCCCCCACAGTGTTGTACAAACTAAATGTAAAAATAAGCAGAAAACATTTCATAGTGACTGGCAGACAGTAAGGGCTAAACACATTGCCATTCTCCCCTACTACCCTGTAAGTCCTTTTATGACTGGAAGTAGCCTTTATCCATCCTTCTATCTCCCAGAGAACTCAAAGGGAAAAAGGAAATGAAATAACCAGTGACACTCATTTACTGCATGCCAGCATCTTGCTGCATATACATATTTCCTTTTAATTTCCACAACAACTGGTATTATAATTACCTCCATCTTACAGGTGAGGGAATAGAGGCTCAGAGAAGTGGAGTGACTTATCAAAGGCCATGCAGAAAGTCACTGGCAGAGCTAAGGTCTGAGTCCAGACCATGTGCCTTCAGAGTCCAAGCTAACTCAATAATTCACCCACAGTTCAACGCAGCTTCAGTTCAGTCGCTCAGTCGTGTCCAACTCTTTGCAACTCCATGGACTGCAGTATGCCAGGCCTCCCTGTCCATCACCAACTCCCAAAGTTCACTCAAACTCATGTCCATTGAGTCAGTAATGCCATCCAACCATCTTATTCTCTGTCGTCCCCTTCTCCTCCTGCCCTCAACCTTTCCCAACATCAGGGTCTTTTCTAATGAGTCAACTCTTCACATCAGGTGGCCAGAGTATTGGAGTTTCAGCTTCAGCATCAGTCCTTCCAATGAATATTTAAGACTGATCTCCTTTAGGATGGACTGGTTGGATCTCCTTGCAGTCCAAGGGACTCTCAAGAGTCTTCTCCAACACCACAGTTCAAAAGCATCAGTTCTTCAGTGCTCAGCCTTCTTTATAGTCCAACTCTCACATCCATACATGACTACTGGAAAAACCACAGCCTTGACTAGATGGACCTTTGTTGGCAAAGTAATGTCTCTGTTTTTTAAAATGCAGCTTAGCAGGTCCCTTAGAAACCACTCAACATGTGTGGCAGCTGTCACTTTAATTATGTTTCCTTGAGAGCAAGTTCTGTGTCTTACTTCTCTTCATATTTCTGATAGAACCAAGTATCTGTAGATACTGTGCCTTGGACATGGACATTTTGCTGGATGGATGGATGGGTGGATGGATGAGTGGATGGATGAATGGATGGATGGATGGACAGGCAGAGTAGTTAGTGAGTAGAAGAACAGAAGAGTTCCAAGATAAAGTACTTTCACACCAAGCATTACTGTTTAATAGCTTTCTACTCCCTTTCCCAAGGACAGGCTTAGAGTGGGAAAGATTCCAGTAGACGAGTGCGGAAGGAAACACTCCATGTGATGACCAAGCTTCTTTCAAATGTCATCGTGGGGTGGATACAACAGCAGTCAGATTCTAGCCATAACAGTCATGCCAGTCGCTTGGATGCCACCATGTGGGACAGACTTCCCAGGCACTCATCAAGTATGGCGCCAGAACCTAACTCATTCTTTACCTCTTTCCCCCCCTTCCCCTCCACCAGCACCCACTGCCCTGCCACAACTCTAGAGTATAAGAAAAGAGGCTGTGGATCAGATTTTGCCACCACAGCCACCAAACCCCCAGAGAGGCCCTGAGACCAACTTTGGCCCAGGAAGTGGGTCAAAAGCCACTGCCTCATTATTGAAATAGTAGCAAAATCCTGAGATGCTTAATCACCGTGCTGAGCTGATAGTATCTTTGCCTCCCCATGACAGATACCCCAGGAGGAAGGGTGGGAACCCAGGGCGATGAAGATATCTATCTTCAGCCCACACTCCCTTGGGAGGGATGAAGGAGAGGATCCATTCAAGCACTTAGTGTAGAACCTGACTCATAGTAAGTGCTCAATAGGTGGGAGCTGCAATTATTTGTGTTATCAATTATGAGTAAAGATGATTAACTGCTACTGAGGGGGCACTTTACTCTGGCTACATTTAGAAAGTATTTGAAGCCCATGGTTTAATAGCCAAGTGCATGTCACACCCTAAAGAGGTGGCAATAAACATAAAAGGAAAGATTGATTTTGACACCAGGCAACCTATAGAGTTCGGAGAGTTGTTCAGTTCAGTTCTGTTCGGTTGCTCAGTCGTGTCCGACTCTTTGTGACGCTATGGACTGCAGCACACCAGGCCTCCCTGACACCACTCCTGGAGCTTGCTCAAACTCATGTCCATCGAGTCAGTGATGCCATCCAACCATCTCATCCTCTGTCGTCCCCTTCTCCTCCTGCCTTCAATCTTTCCCGGCATCAGGGTCTTTTCCAATGAGTTGGTTCTTTGCATCAGGTGGCCAAAGTATTGGAGCTCCAGCTTCAGCGTCAGCCCTTCCAATGAATATTCAGGACTGATTTCCTTTAGGATGGACTGGTTGGATCTCCTCGCAGTCCAAGGGACTCTCAAGAGTCTTTTCCAACACCACAGTTCAAAAGCATCAGCTTTTCAGCACTCAGCCTTATTTATAGTCCAACTCTCACATCCATTCATGCCTACTGGAAAAACCATTGCTTTGACTAGACGGACCTTTGTGGTAAAACAATGTCTCTGTCTTTTAATATGTTGTCTAGGTTGGCCATAGCTTTTCTTTCAAGAAGCAAGCGTCTTTTAATTTCATGACCATCTGCAGTGATTTTGGAGCCCTCCAAAAATAAAGTCTCTCACTGTTTTCATTGTTTTCCCATCTATTTGCCATGAAGTGATGGGACCAGATGCCATGATCTTAGTTTCCTGAATGTTGAGTTTTAAGCCAACTTTTTCACTCTTCTCTTTCACTTTCATCAAGAGGCTCTTTAGTTCTTCGCTTTCTGCTGTAAGAGTGGAATCGTCTGGGTATCTGAAGTTACTGCTGTTTCTCCCGGCAATCTTGATTCCAGCTCATGCTTCATCCAGCCCAGCATTCCTCATGATGTACTCTGCATATAAGTTAAATAAGCAGGGTGACAATATACAGCCTTGATGTACTCCTTTCCCAATTTGGAACCAGTCTGTTGTTACATGTCCAGTTCTAACTGTTGCTTCTTGACCTGCAGACAGATTTCTCAGGAGGCAGGTCAGGTGGTTTGGTATTCCCATCTCTTTCAGAATTTTCCAGAGTTGATTGTGACCCACACAGTCAAAGGCTTTGGTGTAGTCCATAAAGCAGAAATAGATGTTTTTCTGGAACTCTCTTGCTTTCTCGATGACAGCGAATATTGGCAATTTGATATCTGCTTCCTCCGCCTTTTCTAAATCCAGCTTGAACACCTGGAAGTTCACGGTTGAAGCCTGGCTTGGAGAATTTTGAGCATTACTTTGCTAGCATGGGAGATAAGTGCAATTGTGTAGTAGTCTGAACATTCTTTGGCATTGCCTTTCTTTGGAATTGGAATGAAAACTGACCTTTTCCAGTCCTGTGGCCACTGCTGAGTTTTCCAAATTGGCTGGAATATTGAGTGAAGCACTTTGATAGCATCATTTTTTAAGATTTGAAATAACTCAATTGGAATTCCATCACCTCCACTAGCTTTGTTTGTAATGATGCTTCCTAAAGCCCACTTGACTTCACATTCCAGGATGTCTGGCTCTAGGTGAGTGATAATCATGGTTATCTGGGTCGTGAAGATCTTTTTTGTATAGTTCTTCTGTGTATTCTTGCCACCTCTTCTTAAAATATCTTCTGCTTCTGTTAGGTCATACCATTTCTGTCCTTTATTGTGCCCACCTTTGCATGAAATGTTCCCTTGGTTCCCTTGGTATCTCTAATTTTCTTAGAGGAGTTGTTAAAACCATGAAAGTTACTGTGTTTATTGCCAGTATTTCTACTGCCATGCTTCAGTGTTCAGGTATGAAGTCAAGGGGAACTGTGAGCTTCTGTGAGTCACTTATTCTCCCAGAACCTCAGTTTCTCTCTCTGTCAAAGTCCTCCTTCTGAACTTGTTAAATGATTTGACGAGTGCTGGTGTCCCTAAGCCTGGACTGAATGAGAACTTTGGGAATAATGACACAAATACAAATCCTATATCTCCAGCAAGCCCCTAGGCATGTCTAATGCAGTGGACAGCATACCTGCTTCGGGTAACCGTGGAGTCAACATTTGCAAATGAGCTTAGCACAGTTCTTAACACTAGTAAGTGCTCAGTAGTGTGAGAGTTGGACCATAAAGAAGGCTCAGCACTGAAGAACTGATGCTTTCAAACTGTGGTACTGGATAAGACTCTTGAGAGTCCCTTGTACAGCAAGGAGACCAAACCAGTCAATCCTAAAGAAAATCAATGCTGAATATTCTTTGGAAGAACTGATTCTGATGCCGAAGCGCCAGTACTTTGACCACTTGTTGCGAAGAGCCAACTCATTGGCAAAGACCTTGATGCTGGGAAAGGTTGAAGGTGGGAGGAGAAGAGGGTGGCAGAGGATGAGATGGTTGGATGGCATCACCAACTCAATGGACATGAGTCTGAACAACCTTCGGGAGATAGTGGAGGACAGAGAAGCCTGGCGTGCTGCAGTCCATGGGGTACTAAAGAGGCAGATACAATTTAGCAACTGAACAACAGCAACAGTAATAAGAACAATTACTGTTACCAGCAACCTCTGAGGTGGCCTTGAGCTCTCTGTTCCTCACCTCTGTTGGCTGACTTCCTAATTAAGTCTAAATCCATCCAGTGCTCGCCATGTCAGCTGTTACACCTGGGTGCATGCCATATGGATCCCTGCATTTGGTTTCCAGGCTTGGTACCCCATAGTCTAGTACTCACCAGGCAGCCACAGTGATCTTGTTTTTCAAATGGCTAAAATCGGACCTTGACACGTAAAACAAAACCCAAACCCCCTCCATGATTTTCAAGATCTAGTCTTCCACCTGTCTCTCCAACTGTATCTTGATCTCTCACTCAGCTCCAGCCACACTAGCCTTCTTGCTGCTCCTAAAACAGACCAAACCTGTTCTCACTTCAGGGCCTTTGCACTTACTGTTTCTTCTGCTGAATCCATTCCAAGTCTGGCCCATTCTCATCATTCAAGACTCAGTTCACCTCCTCAAAGAAGACCTTTATGACCACCTTTACAAATGTTCGGTTGTGTCTGACTCTTTGTGACTGCATGGGCTGTAGCCCACCAGGCTCCTCTGTCCATGGGATTTCCAAGGCAAGAACACTGGAGAGGACAGCTACTCCTTTATCCAGGGGATCTTTCCAACCCAGAGATCGAACCTGTCTGCTGCATTGCAGGCGGATTCTCTACCGTCTGAGTCACCAGGGAAGCTTTTGCAAATGTTGCCTCAACATATTGCATTGCTTTCAGCACTTTTTTTTTAATTTACAAAATTTTATTGAAGTACAGTTGATGCATACCTGTTAGGTTCAGGTACACAACAAAGTGTATTTGTTTACATATATGTATCTCCACTATTTTCCCCCCCATATTGGTCATTAAAGAGTATTGAGAAGAATTCCCTGTGCTGTACAGTAGGTCTTTTTCATTAGTTATTTATTTTGTATGTAGTAGTATGTGTACATCAATCCTAATCTTCCAATTTATCTTCTCCTCATCTGACCCTGTACCCCTGCTGGTAAATAACCACAAGTTTGTTATTTACATCTGTGACTTTATTTGCATTGTTTTCTTTACAGCACTATCTGAAATGAAAATTTTAATTTATTTTAATTTTGTGGTTTATGGCCTGATAACTCCAGGGAGGAAGAGACCGTGTCTATTTTGTCTGTTTCTATGTCCTCAAGGGCCTGGAAAATATTTATGGCTATCATAAATATCTTCCTAAATCAATTAAGGTATTGTTACTGTTGTTATTGTTAGTATATTAAAATGTCTATGATAGACTAGGAGTAAAAGGTGGGTTTTAAGACAGAAGGTTGTGGGAACTTCCCTGGTGGTCCAGTAGTTCAGAATCCTCCCTCCAGTGCAGGGGACTTGAGTTCATTCCCTGGTGGGAGAACTAAGATCCTACATGCCACAGGGCAGTTAAGTCCTTGCATGGCAGCTAAAGAGAAACTCTGCATGTTGCAATAAAGACTCATCACAGCCTCCAAATAATAATAAATAAAACAGTAGGTTGTGATTCTCCTTTTCCTAAACTTTCATTTCCAAAGCACACACATACAAGCAAAATTTTACACACCCAAATATGTATGTAAATCTGCAAGGGGAGACATCAAAAAGTTGAATGTTTTTTGTTTACAGTCAAGATGCACATATTTAAAATCAGAAACAACCTATAAAACAATTTCTATTTTGAACAAAATGACGTTTAAGAACTCTATTTAAAACAAAACAAAACAAAATAAACAAACAAAAAAATAGAGCAACCAACAGAAAGAAGAGAAGTCTCATTGTACCTAGAATCTGGGCTTACCATGTGAACATCACATTGCATTTCATTTCTAAACTTTTCACTTCCAAGGAGGTATGGAGCTGTCCCAAGGAAGCATGTGTGTTGGTCCCAAGAGACACAATCTCTCCTAGAGTTTGGCTCTGGGCAAAATAAAGCCTGGGAATCTTGAGATAAAGGAAATTGTGCAACTTGGTGAACCACATGCTCGCCAGTAATACCAATCCATCCTTCAGTGGCTGCCTGTCATATCCACCCTCTCTAAAAACCGAGGGAGAGTATCATATCACAAATCAGCAAAGAAATTTTTGCATGTAGCAAAGCTAAAGTAACTTGGATACATTGCCTAATATACGGCGCTCTCAGACACTCTTATGATGCTGACAGCAGCTTCAGCTAGGCTGCATTCCAAGCACTTTATATGCGTTTGTTGTTCAGTCTTTTGGTCGTGTCCAACTCTTTGTGACCCCACGAACTGCAGCATGCCAGGCTTCTCTGTCCTTCACTGTCAGCTGGAACTTGCTCAAACTCATGTCCATTGAGTCGGTGATGCCATTCAACCATCTCATCCTCTGTCATCCCCTTCTCCTGCCTTCAGTCTTTCCCAGCAACAGGGTCTTTTCTAATGAGTCGGCTCTTCCCATCAGGTGGCCAAAGGATTGGAGCTGCAGCTTCAGCATCAGACCTTATAATGAATATTCAGGACTGATCTCCTTTAGATGGACTGGTTGGAGCTCCTTGCAGTCTAAGGGACTCTCAAGAGTCTTCTCCAACACCACAGTTCAAAAGCATCAATTGTTTAGCATTCAGCCTTCTTAATGGTCAAACTCTCTTATCCATACACAACTACCGGAAAAACCACAGCTTTGATTAGATGGGACCTTTGTTGGCAGAGTAACGTCTCTGCTTTTTAATATGCTGTCTAGGTTGGTCATAGGTTTTTTTCCAAGGAGCAATGCTCTTTTAATTTCATGGTTGCAGTCACCATCTGCAGTGATTTTGGAGCCCCCCAAAATTAGGTCTCTCACTGTTTCCATTGTTTTCCCTTCTATTTGCCATGAAGTGATGGGACCAGATGCCACGATCTTAGTTTTCTGAATGTTGAGCTTTAAGCCAACTTTTTCACTCTCCTCTTTCACTTTCATCAAGAGGCTCTTTAGTTCCTCTTCACTTTCTACCATAAGGGTGGTGTCATCTGCATATCTGAGGTTATTGATGTTTCTCCCAGCAATCTTGATTCCAGCTTGTGTTTCATTCAGCCTGGCATTTCACATGATGTACTCTGCATATAAGTTAAATAAGCAGGGTGACAGTATACAGCCTTGACGTACTCCTTTGACAATTTTTAACCAGTCTATTGTTCCATTCCTGGTTCTAACTGTTGCTTCTTGACCTGCATACAGGTTTCTCAGAAGGCAGGTAAGGTGGTCTGGTATTCCTATATCTTGAAGAATTTTCCAGTTTATTGTGATCCACACAGTCAAAAACTTTAGCATAGTCAATGAAGCAAAAGTAGATGTTTCTCTGGAATTCTCTTGCTTTTTCCTATGATCCAACAGATATTGGCAATTTAATTTCTGGCTCCTTTGCCTTTTCTAAATCCAGCTTGAACATCTGGAAGTTCTCAGTTCACGTACTATTGAAGCCTGGCTTGAAGAATTTTGAGCATTACCTTACTAGTGTGTGAAATGAGTGCAGTTGTGCGGTAGTTTGAGCATTCTTTGGCATTGCCTTTCTTTGGGATTGGAATGATAAGTGATTCCAGTCCTGTGGCCGCTGCTGAGTTTTCCAAATTGGCTGCTTTAATCCTCATAGTAACCCTATGTGAGATAGATTCTGTTAGACAGCTATCATCATCCCCATTTTGCTGAAAACTTCAGCAACATGACTAAGCTTGCACAGATAGCAAATGGGTTTGGACCCAGGTGGGCTGGCACTTAACCATCAAGCCATACTGCCCTCCGAATGAGGGGCTTCTGGGGCAATTATGCACCTCTTTCAACTCATGATGATTTCCTCTGTTCCTGTTCACTCGGGTATTTTGATGTTCAACTGTTTCAATGGTCATCGTTCTAGCCAGCTCTCTCCCATAAGGTCCTGTCCTTTATTGAAGTGTGCCTGAAGATGCCTGGGCCAGTGGGGTGGGAAGGTAGGAGTGTGGGCTTGGGGACCAGACTGCCTAGGGTTTGAACCCCAGTTCTAACATTGTCAGCTGTGTGACAAGTTTTTTTTTAACAGCTCTTCACCTCAGTTTCCCCATGGAGAAAATGGGAGAGCCCACACCTTCTTCTTATGGGGGTTGTAGAGATTAACCGAGATCATCAGCCTGAGTGTGTCTGTTTGGCAACCCAGCTCTATCAGCAAGGCACTCGATAAAAACAAGTTCTTCTCTGCTGGGAGCCAAGTCCAGCAGTCATTCACTTATCCAGTTTCCTCTTCCATCATAAGACCTAGTTCATGAGCAGTTCTAGTGACTTAACATAATAATGTACCTGCAGTGCTTAGCAGGGTAGCTGGTACATCATCCACACTTAACAACCGTTAGATACCCTCATCGTCATCACTGTGGTGTTAGCATAACAAGGTGGGTAAGAGTAGGGGCTCTCCAGGGTCACCCTGCCTGGCTTCTGGGGCAAATTCCTTCACCTTTCTAAGCCTCTGTTTCCTCATCTGAGAAATGGGATACTAATAACACCAAAGGTGACCTTGTGTGTAATGCTTTGGCACACTGCCCTGGCAACGAAGCCCTCAGCTACCTCACTTACTGATGCATATTTACCCAGTGCCTGCTTGGTCCTAAGTACCCGTTCCCGTGGGGAAGGAGTTGGGCTGATTCTGCATCTCAGGGGTCCTGAGCTTGTAGACCACCTGCCCTGTGCTTGCCACACACTCTACAATCGATGAACGGCTATCCCGGGGAAAGCTAGCCTGGGCCCTGGCCGAGCGGGTGGGTGGAAGAGATTCTGGCTTGAAGCTCAGGCGTGAGTGCCTCCTGGTGCTTCTGCGCTTGGCAGACACTGTTGAAAGCTGAGGCCCAATTTCAGGGCTGGGCCCTGGCCCCCGGCCCAGAGGAAGCCCTTGGTCTTGCCGATGCCCCGAGCGCACTTCGGGTTTAGGCCCTAACAGAGCTTCCTTTGTGCGGTGACAGCAGCAGGGAGCCACTCCTGGGTGGCAAGCTCCTCGGTAGAGGGCAGCCATCAGCTCAGTAATTGGGGGATCACGGGGCTGAGCCAGCTGGGCCACCCCGAGGTGCCTGGGCCTGGAGACGGGACCCTAGGGCCTCAGAGCTCAGGCCCTTTCGCCCCAGGATGTCCAGCCTCACCCAAAGCCCGAGGAGAGATGAACCAGAGGCAGCACAGGGCCAAGGGACAGCTGTTATCTCCACAGTGGAATCTGGAATCTTCGAGGAGGGGAGGGTTCTCAAACCCTGCTAAGGTCCTTAAGCCAGCCAGTCTCAGGCTCCTCTAGTCCTCGCAGCAAGCTTTTGCCAGGCAGGAATGATTCTCTTCACTTGGATGCAGAGGAAGTGAGGCTCGGAGAGGTTGCGGCTGAAGGGTCCAAGGGCGCCCAGCTGACCACAAAGCCCTCCTTCCTGCCCGGCCCGGTGGTGTTGAAACAAGAGGAGGATGAAGAGGGCCAGAGCCAGCGTTTCATCGCACTACACACTCGGTGAGCCTCCACTGTGTGACAGGTGCTAAGCCAAGCAGCATATGTTCATTGCCTCATTCTGTCTCAGCATTTCCTCTCTGAGGTGGGTATATTTCCCTGTCTCTAACAGATGAGAAAAACTGAGGCCCAGGAAGGTTATTTGTCCCAGGGCACACAGCTAGTAAGTGGCAGAATGAGAATTTGTGCCCTCATGTCTCTGGCCCCAAAGCCAGAATCTTTCCTTTCCATTTTACATTACTCTTCCACATAACGTAGAACCTGGGAGAATGCATTTCAGAATCAGGGTTGGGGGCTGTCCTGGTTGAGGAGGGGGCGCGGTGGGGGTGCTGGGGAAGAGGGTAAGGAGTAAAGGCCGGAGGAAGTAAGTCAATGGTGAGTTATTACTGTATACTGATTGAAGCAGGTTGGCAGTAGTGTGAGTCTTTTAGCATCTTTTTTATTGGACGTCCCTGGTGGTGCAGTAGATAAGAATTCGCCTGCCGATGCAGAGGACATGGGATTGATCCCTGGTCAAGGAAGATTCCAAATGAGCAACTAAGCAGAGCAACTAAGCCCGTGTGCCGCAGCTACTGAAACCCACAAGGTGTGTGGGTTCTTGGTAGAACCTGTACTCTGCACAACAGAAGCCACTGCAATGAGAAGCCCGTGCACCACGATGAAGAGTGCCCCCCACTCCCTGCAACTAGAGAAAGCTCGTGCAAAGCAACGACAAAGACCCAGGGCAGCCAAACATTTTTTAAAAATAATAAATAAAATTATTTTTAAAACTCATTTTATTAATAAACAATACACATGCAGAAAAGAGTAATATACATTAAAGTGTACCAATCACAAATTTTCACAAGCTGAATACTCCCATCAGCACCTAGATGAGGAAGCAGAACATTCCCGTTGATTCAGATGCCGTGTGCCTCTGTCCTGACCACGTCTACCCTCATCAACTGGTCATATCTAATTTGCTCTTTAGCTAAATGAAATCACACGTCATGGATTCTTTTTTGTCTGGCTTCTTTCCTGCAACATTATGCTTCTGTACAGCCAATGTGTCCTTCAACATTTTATCTTAAATATTTTCAAACATAGAGCAAAATGGAAAGAATTTTACAGTAACACCCACAAGTCTGCCACCTATATTCTACTATGAATATTTTACTGCACTTGACTTTTTAAAAAGTATTTTTATTTATTTATTTGGCTGTGTCAGGTCTTTGCAGTATCCACTTGTTTTTCTTACACATAAACCTATCTCTCCATTCACTGAAGCTATATCTCCATTCACTAATGCCCATTTTACTATGCACTTCAAATGAAATTCAGTACCCTTCCCCTAAAATACTTCAGCATGCATGTCATTAAAGAGTTTAAGGCTTGTTCATAATGTTTGTATTTTTTATTAAAATTTATATACAATGAAAATCTTAAGTGCACAGTTATTGAGATCTGATAAACATACATGTGGAACCCCCAACCCTATCATCCCGTCACCCTAGGAAGTTCCCTCTTGCCTCATCCAAGTCAATACTTATGCTTCCCACCTTCCAGTCCTCCACCTCACGCCTCCAGGCAACCACTATTCTGATAGCTTTCTGTAGTCAATTATTTTTCCTATTCTAGAAGTTCTTATAAATGGAATCATACAGTATACACTCTTTTGTGTAAGAGTGCTTTTACTCAGCTTAATGTTTCTGGGACTCACCCATACTGTTATACACATCAGTAATTTGCTCCTTTCCACTGGGTAGGATTCTACTGCAGTAATGTGCTACAGTCCGTCCATTCTCCCATTGATGGACACCAGGGCTGTTTCCAGGTTGGAGCTAATGTGAAAAAGATGCTATAAACACTCTTAAACAAGCTCGTTTAGAAATATATCCTTTCGGATGGGGAATACATGGCTGATTCATGTCAATGTATGACAAAACCCACTGACATGTTGTGAAGTAATTAGCCTCCAACTAATAAAAAAATATATATATATATATGCTTTCATTTCTCTTGAACAAATACTAAGGGGTGTACTTTGTTCTTCTAAAAAACCTGACATTCTTTTCCCAGTGGTTGTATCATTGTCTATTACCGCCACCAATGAATGAGCATTTCAGTTGCTCCATTGTCTTGTCAGTTGGGATATTGTCAGTTTACCTTAACGTTTCCGATAGGTATATACTAACATCTCATTGTGGCTTTCATTTACATTTCCATGAAAAGGTGGATATAGCTCCTTGCTGAGGCTCACAGTTGAGTGAGCAGAGTACATATTCTCTTGTACAGATCACACCCTGCCCAACTGTACAAAACATCTCTGTTTCTGGTCACCTGTCTAAAGGGCACAATGAATAAGAGCCAACTCTTGAAGTACCATCTTTATTTATTTTAAAATAGTGTTTATAGTGGTTGAGAATGCTTGGACTGCCTGGATTCAGATCCCAGCTGCCACATACTGGGTGGGTGATGGTGCACAAATTACTTACCATTTCTAACTTGTTCTCTCAGATCTTTTCATAGGTTTGTAATGAAGATTAACAAGATAATACACATACTGTGCTTAGCTCTGTGCCTGGCACACAGTTAGCACCAGCAAATTCAGTTGTTTTGTTATTTTTGGGTCTGACTAGAAAAGTTATACAATGCCACTGTAGAAAATTTAGAAAATAAGTAAAAGTAGAAAGAAGTGTAAAGTTATATTTACTCCACCACTCAAAGATAACTGTTATTAATATTTGGTGCATTTTTTTTTTTTAGTATTTCCCAGGTAAAATAAAAAAAAAACACAATTGGCATCATACGCTATATGCAATTTCATATGCTCTTTCCCATACTTAATGCTACATCATTGATGTCTTCTCATGTTATTGCATCTTCTTTGAACAGTCTACTCTTAAAGAATATCCAAAGAATGTTGATGTTCTGACAAGAAATATAGCATGTTTGGAGTGTATCCTACGTGTGGAAGGCTATAAGACAGTAGGTTCAAGATCAACAACTCTAGATATAGCCTTGACACATGGGATATTTCCTTAGGAAATTTTTAAAGTCATTGATGAACACTACCAAACCAGAGCACCATGTAAAAATGTATTTTTTCACTTTTCCCCAAACATAAAAGTATGAGGCAAGGAAAAAAAAAAAGGAACTGTGAAGAAAAAAATTAGGTAATATAAAAACATGAAAAAATAGAAAGTAAAATCTTCTCCTCCTTCTCCTGATAATTTCACCATTAAAGGACAATCACTTTGACACACATGCTTCCAAACATTTTACCCGTAGAGGTATGACCATAGGTATAAGGATGCTAATAATTGACCCCAAGGGTAGGGGGGATCTGGATCCCACCCAAGCCCAGTTCCAGCTCTGATTCTGTCTTGTAGTAACTGTGTGACCTTGGGTAAGTTAATTAGCCTCATTGGGCTTTATCTTTTTTTTTTTCATTAAAAAATTTTTAAATTATTTTATTTTTGGCTGCACTGGGTCTTCATTTCTGCACCTGGGCAGTCTCTGGTTGTGGTGGGGGGGTACTCTCCCGTTTCGCACACAGGCACTTCACCGCTATGGCTTCTCTTATTGCAGAGCAACACGAGGCTGTAGGGCGCGCAGGCGCAGTAGCCGTGGCGCACATGCTTAGTTGCCCCGTGGCATCTGGGATATTCCTGGACAGGGATCGAGTCCATGTGCCCTGTGTTGGCAGGCAGATTCTTAACCACTTAACCAGAGAAGACCCCGGGCCCCATTTTAAAGACTTCAGGCAGTCATTTCTGTAGGGATTTTCAAATGTCTCCAGGGCCCTCAAACTTCTCAACCCTGGAGAGAAACAGAAAAGTGGATGAGAGCCCTGCTTGAAGCTGGGAGTCACCTGGATCAGCCCCTTGGACCAAACTTTCTCCTGCTGAACTGCTTCCTCAGAGTCCTGGCACCGTGGGCAAAATCGGGGCCCCCTAGAATTTCAGCAGGTAGAATGGATTCACCAAGGCAAATGGGCAATTGCACAAATTACCTAGGCAGATGGGTGGCTCATGTGGAGTCACCCAACACTCACCCAGGAGGAAGTGGTTACCTGGGGACAGGTGGGTGTCTGGGCCTCGCATACCGCTTAGAAGCCCCCATCATAGTCCCTGTCCTTGTCGAGCGGTGGGGTGGGGAATGCCACCACTTATAGCTTCTTCAAAAACAGCATCACCTTCTCTACCCTGGGGAGTCAAGCTGTGGTTGTCACCATGGGAGAGGGGGATGACTCATCAGACTTTTTTTAAATTTAATTTTTATTTTATATTAGAGCATAATTGCTTTACAATGTTGTGTTAGTTTCAGGGGTAGAGCAAAGTGATTCAGTTTTATGTATACATATATTCACTCTTTTTCAGATTCTTTTCCCATGTAGTTTATTCCAAAATGTTCAGTAGAGTTCACTGTGCTATGCAATAGGTCCTTGTTGATTATCTATTTTATAAATGGTAATCAGTCAGTTCAGTTGCTCAGTCATGTCCAGCTCTTTTCGATCCCATGGACTGCAGCACGTCAGGCCTCCCTGTCCATCACCAACTCCCGGAATCTACTGAAACTCATATCCATCATGTCGGTGTGTTAATCCCAAACTCCTAATTTATCAAGGACTTCTAAATAAACATGGAGCAAGTCACGGTGAGTAACTCTCATCTCACTTAGGTCTTCACCAGGAGCTGCCAAATGCCACCTTTAGCTTACTCCTTCCGGAGCCCAGTTACATAGGTGTTTTCATCACCTCTCAGAGCTGACCTCATTCAACAACACAGGGAAAATCAATGGTGAGCTTAATCATTAATCAATGTCATGAGGAATTAAACTAAAACCCCAAGATACTCTCTGTTTTGTCTGGAGACTTCACAGAGCTGCTTCTTCCGGGAGGAGGGAACTGGGCCTTTTGTTTGGTTTGTTTACTTACCTGCACACATCTGGCCTACTACACTGCACGGTGATTCATTTCAGGAGAGGCTGATCAGATGGGAAGGCATCCAGGGAGGAATCAGTCTGGGAAAGGATGCTAGCATCCCAGAATTGCCTTCCTGGTAACCTTGACAGCAGGAGTCTCCTGCTTCCATTCTCTCTCTCCTTCATAAGGAGTTTCCTCCCCGGAAACCCCATTAATCCTGAGACTTTCTGAACATTTTCCGCAGGTAGATGGGGCTGGTCTTTGAGGGGAGGGGTTTTCCAGGAAAACCCTGCACGCTCTGCATGCATCAGGGGATCGCCGTGAAGGTGACCTAAACTCCTCGAACCTCCATTGCCCCATCTGCAAGAGAAGTTTCCGCACGGGGTGTTGCAGGGTTTCAGCGCATTGACACTGTGTCCCAGGCCAGCTTCTGGGCCTTAGCACATGCTGCAGACTCTCCCTGAGACACAGTTCCTCTCTCCCACCGCAGCCAGGCCCCTCCACTTGAGTGACACCTGTAACAATCCTTCCAGCCGGAAGCAAACGCTGTTTCATCAGAGAACACCCACAGCCCAGTCAGGCGCCGGGTGAAGAGCACACACAGCCCCTCCTCGTTTCTCTCCCAGCCCCATCGCAGCTGGGGTTTGAGTAACGCCCGCTTCCTTGGCCCAGACTGGGGACTCTGCAGAGCAGGGTGGGTCTGCGTGGCTCATCCCTCTGCGCCCAGTCCATGCACAGGTCCGAGCCTTGGCTGACACTCAGGAAACATCAGCGTCCCTTTCAAAACCATGGCCTGTGGATCTGAAACGTCCAATACCAGCCTGAGGCCTTAGGCTCGGCGTCTTGCGGGATAAAGTCTGGGCCGAAGCCAAGGAGGCTGTGGCAGAAACCTTGGAGCTCAGCCTGGGGTGCCTCGTGGCTCTGGGCCCCGGAATGGGCTCCCCTAGAACTTGGGGTTCAGTCGGTTCCCTGATTCTGTGGTGAGATCAGCGGTGGGCAGGCCCGGACAGGCCAGTTCTGAGGCAGAGGCCGCCGGGGCGGGCAAACCCTGGGCCTCACCCTGTAGTCGGCACACACGCAGGCTGCTACACGCCTGGCGAAACTCGGAGGGCTGCTCCGCTTCTGCAGTTCCTCCTCGTGTCCATCTCGAGAGAAAGGAAGTGCCTGAAGGAGAGCGTGGTCCGATCAGGCTCCTGCGCTGAAAGGAAAACACACAGACACGTGGGCTCCCGAGCACATACGTGCTCACAGACACACTCCGCTCAGAGAGCGCTTTGGAGCAAGGCCCAGCCCTCTGCTGCGGTTTCGTATGGTCCCGAATATCTCTCCTCTTTGGGTTATGGGCTGAGTTGAGAATTCTGATAATCGTGGCCCAGGGCCACAGGGACCTGAGTGTCTGTGTGTCCTGGGGAACTGTACTGAGAATAAGAATAATGCCAACAGTGGCAAGCCTTTTATCAAAGACTTACTGTGTGCCAGGCCCTGCACAGACTCTTGGGAGACAGTAATGAACAAAAGAGGTAAGGTCCTCTGCCCTTGTGGTTGGAGAGGACAGCTGATGAAGGAACTAAATAAGTAAGGTATAGAGAGTTTAAAGGGCTTCCCAGGTGGCACTGGTGCTAAAGAGCCCACCTGCCAATGTAGGAGATGTAAGAGAGGCAGGTTCGATCCCTGGCTTGGGAAGATTCCCTGGAGGAGGGCATGGCAACCCACTCCAGTATTCTTGCCTGGAGAATCCCAGGGACAGAGGAGCCGTCTGGCAAGCTATAGTTCATAGGGTCACAAAGAGTCAGACACGACTGAAGTGACTTAGCACGCATGCACAGTGAGTAGAAGGTGACAAGTGCTTGTTGTTGTTCAGTTGCTGAGTTTTGTCCAACTCTTTGCTACACCATGAACTGCAGCATACCAGGCACCTCTGTCCTCCAAAATATCCCAGAGTTTGCTCAAACTCATGTCCAATGAGTCAGTGATGCTCTCTAAACACCTCATTCTCTGTCGTCCCCCTTCTCCTTTTGCCTTCAATCTTTCCCAGCATCAGGGTCTTTTCCAATGAGTTGGCTCTTCATATTAGGTAGACAAAGTATTGGACTTCAGTTTCAGCATCAGTCCTTCCAATGAATATTCAGAGTTGACTTCCTTTAGGATTGACTGGTTTGATCTCTTTGCTGTACAAGGGACTCTCAAGAGTCTTCTCCAACACCACAATTCAAAAGCATCAGTTTGACACTTGGCCTTTTTCATGATTGAGTGCTACAGAGGAAAATAAAACAGAAAAGAAAGATGGGCCTACGAGTCTAAATAGTGCAATCAGGAAAGGCTTTCCTGAGAAAGTGACCATGTGCCATCTCATGTAATCTTTTTTAAAAATTTTTATTTTTTACTTTTCTGGCAGCACTGCGAGGCACATGGGATCTTAGTTCCCTGAGCCAGGATCGAACTTGTGGCCCCTGCATTGGAAATGTAGAGTCTTAACCACTGGACCCCCAGGGAAGTCCTCCTGCAACCTTCTTAACAAGCTCCTGATATTGTTACACTTTGATTCCCATGTCATGGATGAGGGTACTGAGGCTGAGAAGGGAAATGACCTTGCCCAGAGACTCTCAGCCTGTGAGGGCAGAGTTGGGATTTGAACTGAGGTCTCCCTGATGTCAAAGGCCTGACCCGCCCTGAGATCCTGCCTGCCGGGCCGATCGGAGTGCAGGCCCCAGCACTCGGAGCTGTGTTCAAAATTGCAGCTGCTGGAAGAGGGACGGGCATGTGCCTCCAAGTCAGACCTGTTTGGGCTGGACAGCCCAGCCCCTGAAAAAGTTCTTTTGTGCTCTCTCTAAGGGCCTCACAAGAGGGTTAAATGCCCTCGCATTACTGCTAATTTGGGGCTGACTTTCCTATTCAGCCAGTGACAAAGCTGGGTGTTTGCACAAGCCTGAGGAATGGGACCACACGCGGTGCCGGGGCGCAGGCTCCGAGCCCGCAGCCGCCCCGCCCTCGCGGGCACCTGCTTCTCTAAGCGGAGATTCCCCATCCTCCGGCTCTAGCTCTGCATGTGTGTGTGTGCTCAGCCTCTTCGGTCGTGTCCGACTCTGTGCGACCCTATGGGCCACAGCCTGCCTTCATCTGAACAAGCCTTTGTCTGCCTTCCCCCACCCTGCCACCCCAGTCCCCGAGAAAACCTGCTGAGAAGGAATGGAAGCTCCATCTACAAAGGGTCCCACTGGGCCTTAATTCAGTAATGAACCCCCATTGCCATGAGCCAAAAATGTCTGTCATGACAAAAAATGAACAACCCAAATGTTCATCGAAGGGGGAAATGGTTAAATAAATGGGAGTATATGCACGCCGCAGATATTTGAAAAGAGTGAGGCAGATCTGTGGTACAGGAACACAGAAAGTGCCACACAGCTTGCTGTTATGTGAAGGAAGAAAATTGCAAAATAATATATATATAGTTGTTGTTGTTCAGTGCTAAGTCGTGTCCGACTCTTTGCAACCCCGTCGACTGCAGCACGCCAGGCTTTCCTGTCCTTCACCATCTCTCAGAGTTTTCTCAAACTCATGTCCATTGAGTCAGTGATGCCCTTCAACCATCTCATCCTCTATCATCCCCTTCTCTTCCTGTCTCCAATCTTTCCCAGCACCAGGTCCTTTTCCAACGAGTTGTCTCTTTGTGTCAGGTGGCCAAATTATTAGAGCTTCAGCTTCAGCATCAGTCCTTCCAATGAATATTCAGAGTTGAGTTCCTTTAAGATTGACTGGTTGGATTGATCTCTTTGCAGTCCAGGAGACTCTTAAGAATCTTCTCCAGCACCACAATTGGAAAGCTTCAATTCTTTGGTGCTCAGCCTTCTTCATGTCCCAGCTCTCACATTCGTAGGCTCTCATTTAGGCTAATTCAAAAACAGTCCAAATAGGTGCCTATAGCCTTTAATATGATTGTAAATACATATGAATTTGATTAAGAAGATTTAAAAATCATTGCTCTTTCAGAAAAATAATAAAAATATGTTGTGTTCAGTGGTTCAGTCATGGCCAACTCTTTTCGATTCCATAGTCTGTAGTCCATGGGGCTCCTCAGTCCATGGAATTTTCCAGGCAAGAATACTGGAATAGATTGCCATTTTCTTCTCCAAAAAATATGTTACAAATGCTTAAAAATAAAGAGGGTCTGAAAAGAATCCTTCAAATCGTTGGGGAAAGAGCAATTGGCTGGGGATGGGGATGGGAAAATGAAGATGGACTTTCAATGTTTTGACATATGAGCATTTTCTTTTGAGATATTTTTGGAAAGTTTTAAAATAATAGGAATATATGTATATTTACACATATGTATTTATGTATGTTTATCTGTGGAGGGGGCAGGGGAGAGAGAGAGAGGCTTTTAATGAAGAATTCCCATTTTTGTTATGCACAATTCTCATTATTCATGATAGTTATGTCCTCTAAAGTTGCCACGAACCAATGAATTGAATTGAATGAGCCAGTTCTGAAGCACTGATCCTATAGGAAATACAGATCTCCGTTTCTGTGAGCCTCTGATCACAATATTTTCATTCACTGATCAACATACCACCTGGTTTGGTGTGTTTCTGTTTAAATATATCTTGTTTAATATAAATGGCTGGAACTTCTCTGGTGCTCCAGTGGTTAAGAATCCACCTTCCAATGCAGGGGATGTGGCTTCCATCCCTTCCATCCCACATGCCATTGGGCAACTAAGGTTTTACACTGCAGTGAAAGATCCCTTGTGCCGCAACTAAGGCCCAATGCAGCCACACACACACACACACACACACACACACACACACACACACACGTATAAATCGTTGACTAGGCTAACATCGACCCCTGTAACTCGTGGCCAAGTGGTTTCTAACTCATGTGTGTTCCCCATGCGCCTTCCTGCTTCGGGGCACCAGTCAACACTACGCTTGGGAGCCATTTTAAACAGTGAAATCAGCGAGAAAAAGCACAAAAAAAAATGTGAAAAGAGCAATACCAAATAGAGCACAAAAAGGACCCAGGTTTATTTACTTATTTTTCCTTTTCATTTTCCGGCCACATCCTATGCTTGTGGGATCTTAGTTACCCTACCAGGGATTGAACCCAGGGGCTGAACTAGGCGTTGAGAGTGCAGAGTCTAACCACTGGACCGCCAAGGACGTCCCCAGGACCCATGTTTATAGGATAAGAACTGACGCAAGAAGGCAGAGCCATGGCCAGGAAGATGCTGCTGGGGGCAACTTAGAGTTTTTGCCACTCTGAGCGTGTCCCGGGGTGATCATGAAAGTGCCCTGAGGGACTTCCCTGGTGGTTGAATGGTTAAGATTCCACATTTACACTGCAGGGCGCACAGGTTTGATCCCTGGTTGGGGATCTAAGGTCCCACATGTTGCTTAGCATGGCTAATAAATAAATAAGAAAGAAGATGTTCTGAGTATTGATTTGAGGATTAAAAAAATTTTTAGTGAGGAGGCAAGTTCACAAAAATAGAATCTGAGAATAATGAAGATCAACTGTGTATAGTTCAGCCTTCCTCCCATGCCCAAGATCATTCTCATTTTGGGTTTTTAAGGTTCTGTTTGGCGTCTGAAAGTTCCCTAGAACCGATGCATAGAAAGTACTCAAAAATGGTGCTGCCACCACCACTGCTGCCACCTGTGTTGGGCAGTGGTTCCACTGAGGTTTGGCAAAAGGCTGTCCTCACCAGAACTCCAGGCTGGCATCCTTCCCATGTACTCTTTGCCCCATCTTTCCCTTCTCTGGCTTCACCTACAAAAGCAGACAACATCTGATTACTGGATGTGAAGGGAAGTAAAAGTCACTCGGTTGTGTCCAACTCTTTGCAACCCCATAAATTATACAGTCCATGGAATTCTCCATGCCAGAATACTGGAGTTGGTAGCCTTTCCCTTCTCCAGGAGATCTTCCCAACCCAGGGATGGAACCCAGGTCTCCCGCATTGCAGGTGGATTCTTTACCAGCTGAGCCACAGGGAAAGCCAAGAATCCTGGAGTGGGTAGCCTATCCCTTCTCCAGGGGATCTTCCCAACCCAGGAATCAAACTAGGGTCTCCTGCATTGCAGGCAGATTCTTTGCTGACTGAACTATCAGGGAAGCCCATAATTATTGGACAATTGAAGCCAATAAAATTACTTGGTGACACCAGCTCTTGTGGGCACTTGTCCCCTTTGCAATGCCAGCCCCCTCCTCTTCTCTCCCGTCACCTCAGGTGTGGCCCTGGGGCTCTGCTCTCTCCTTGGGAGTCCCATGAGCCTGCCTAGTGAGGGATCCCTCTGGCTTATGGTTAAGAGTCCTAAAAAGGCTCAGGCTCAGGGCCAGACTGGCAGCGCCCCAGGGCTGGGCTGCTGCTTACTCAATACTCCCGTGCTCAGCACAGGCCTGGCGCGGATCTGTGCCTGCGAAAGGCTATCCACTGAAGAAACAGGGCTCAAGACTGAACCGAGCTTCCTGATCCCAACCTCCCGCGGTACCAAGTAGAAGGCAAAGAATATGTGAGGGGTAGAGACAGTAGTAGAGTTTTGCTCAGTGCTCTCTGCTCAGGAAGCAGTATCTCACGTTCCTGGTTTTTTCAACTTAGTCTAGTGCATCTAAATTTCCTAAATGGCCCTAAAAAAAATTTTTTTCACGCTAATGAAACTACTATTTCATCAGAAATTTCACTCTAAGGCAACCTGGAAGAATAATGGGAACTGCAATTTTTAATTTTAAGAAAACTTTTAATACTGGAAAGAATGGTTAAGAAACGAAGGAAGCAATGGACAGAGCACTCAAGAGTACATTGGGTTGGTCAATGCAGGAAAAGGGAGGAAACTAAATGCCTGACAAATGGATGACCACACTAGCAAATGAACCAACTTGTGAATGAAATGGAAACGCTGTAGCACTCCTTCCCCTCCCACACCCCCACCAAGGGAAAAGGAGAGCAGAGAAGTGAGTCGGCCAGGTAAAGCACAGGCCTTAGCACACTGCTATGTGACTGGCTCTGTGCCTGCCTTTCAAGTATATTAACTAACTGAATCTTCATGTCAATTCTAGGAGATAAGTACTACTGTCCCCATCTTACAGATGCACAAACTGAGACCCCTGGGAAGCAAAGCAACTGGCCCAACATCATGGGGCTGGTTAGCAGGGCAGCTGGACTTGAACCTGCATGGCTGGCTCTATGGGAAGTTGCCTCCCCAGCCACTACCAGATACTGTCCCTCTGGGCTGTGATGGCTCTTATCCCTCAGAAGCACTCCCAGGAGGCTGACATCCTACGGGGTGGTGGGAGAGTGGGGCTGTATCCTGCTCAGGATGGTGCCCAGATCCCACTGCCCAAATCACTGGGCGTCAACAGAATTTTTCAAACCTTACCTCTGTCCACTTTGTTCCTCGAAACGAATGCTGGGCCCCAACCTGGCTGCTCCCTGGCCACACCCGTGCATTCCTCTCTCTCTGCCTCTCCCACTGCTGTTCCTGCCTCAGCCCAGAATGTGTTCTCCCATCCGTGTCTATCGCCATCGTCCCCACGTCTCCGAGCCAAGCTTCAATGCCACCTAGTCCATGCAGCCCTTCCTGGTTGTCCCTGCTGGAACACATCATATCTTGCCTGCCTGCCCTTGGGCGTCAGCAGCTAACTCTACATCATTGCCCCTCCTCCCCCCTCTCCCTGCCCCCCACCATTCCCACCCTCAGAAAGTCTCATCTGCCAGCAGCCTGGGCTGCACCCCTCCCCACCCCTGACCTTAGGATGCTGGAGAGCAGGGAGATTTGTCCAGCTCATGCTCTTATCCCCCAGCCTGGCACCGAGACTGACATAGTAAATGAACTCTTGGATACAAGGAGGATGTTAACAGTAAAAGTCAATGACAGTTTAGGGCTTCCTTGGTTGTCCAGTGGTTAAGAATCCACCTTAAGATGCAAGGGACATGGGTTCGATTCCTGATCTGGGAAGATCCCACATACTTCGGCGTAACTAAGCCCAACTGAGCCACAAGTACTCTGCATTCCAGAGTTCTCAGCTATGGAGCTCTGTCGTGTCTGACTCCTTGTGACCCCGTGGACTATAGCCCGCCAGGCTCCTCTGTCCGTAGAATTCTGCGGGCAAGGACACTGGAGTGGGTAGCTGTTCCCTTCTGCAGAGGATCTTCCCAACTCAGGAATCGAACAGGGGTCTCCTGCATTGCAGGTGGATTCTTTACCAGCTGAGCTATCTGGGAAGCCCCTCGACCATGGAAGCCCCAGCCACCTAGAGCCTGTGCTTGGCAACAAGAGAAGCTACCACAACAAGAAGCCCGAGCACTGTCATGAAGAGTGATCCCCGACTGCTGCAACTAGAGAAAGCTGGAGTGCAGCAACAAAGACCCACCACAGCCAAAAGCTAAAATAAATAAATAAATCTTAAAAAAAAATTGTTTAAAAAGTCAACGACAGTTTGAAAGTCATCTGCTCCGTGAGTTAATGTTCAGCCACTAGCTGCTAATAACATGCTGGTGTTGCAGATCTTTGTGTCCAGGACTCAAGGCCTGCTCAGTGTACATCACTCTTCATCACACCTCTGTGCCTCTGCCTGTCTGTCCGCCTGTGTTTGAAATGGCCTTTCCCATCTCAGCTGTACAGGGAATCCAGTCCTTGCAAACTTGGTTCAAAGTCCCCTCCTCCAAGAAACGTTCCCTAACTACCCAGCCCCCTCCTTTGCCCCAGAGTGAACCACTTCTTCTTTTTAAATGTTTATTTATTTTTTTTTATTTAGCTGCGCCGTGTCTGAGTTGTGGCATACAGGAGTTTTAGTCTTGGCATGTGGAATCTAGTTCCCTGACCAGGGATCAAACCCTGCCCCCTCCGCACTGGGAGTGCAGCGTCTGAGCCACTGAACCATCAGGGAAGTCCCCGAACTACTTCCTGTTTCCAGTTGTCTCTGATCCTCACACCAACCTGCGTGGTGACTAAGGTTGGCGCTGTACTGCAATGGATTTGTCTGTGTGTCTGTCCCCCGACAGCTCTTTGAGGCCAGGAACATGTCATATCATCTCTCAGGCCCCAGAACCAAACATGGTAATTTTCAAGCATATTTAAGGGTAGACTTCTTTTTCCAAAAATTCTTTACTGTTCAGACAGTAAAGCATCTGCCTGCAATGAGGGAGACCCAGGTTTGATCCCTGGGTGGGGAAGATCCCCTGGAGGAGGGCCTGGCAACCCACTCCAGTATTCTTGCCTGGAGAATCCCATGGACAGAAGAGCCTGGTGGGCTACACTGTCCATGGGTTTGAAAAGAATCAGACACGACTGAGCAACTAACACTTTCACTTTCAGTTTAAAACAAGTACAAGAAAAGCAGTTCTGGGTGGAGATGGGGAAAGGGGACAGGGGGACTCCTCAGACCCTGCCTGGGGACCACTCTTGGAGTTCCCAAGCTTCTACAAAAGCTTAAAAACTCCTGACTCAGTACAATGCCGGGAACAAGGGTTGTTGTTGTTTAGTCACCAAGTTGTGTCTGACTCTTTTTGACCCCAGGGAAGCAGTCCAGGCTTCCCTGTCCTTCGCTATCCCCTGGAGTTTGCTCAAACTCTTGTCCATTGAGTCAATGATGCCATCCAACCATCTCATCCTCTGTCCCCTCCTTTTCCTCCCGCCCTCAATCTTTCCCACCATCAGGGTCTTTTATAATGAGTTGACTCTTTGCATCAAGTGGCCAAAGTATTGGAGCTTCAGCTTCACCATCAGTGCTTCCAGTGAATATTCAGGGTTAATTTCATTTAGGATTGACTGATTTGATTTCCTTGAAGTCCAAGGGACTCTCAAGAGTCTTCTCCAGCATTTCAGTTCAAAAGCATCAGTTCTTCAGCCCTCAGCCTTCTTTATGGTCCAACTCTCACATCCATACATGACTACTGGAAAAACCATAGCTTTGACTAGATGGACCTTGTTGGCAAATTTAATGTCTTTGCTTTTTAATATGCTATCTAGGTTTGTCTGAGGAGGCCTTACAAATAGCTGAGAAAAGAAGAGAAGTGAAAAGCAAAGAATAAAGGGAAAGATATACCCAACTGAATGCAGAGTTCCAGAGAATAGCAAGGAGAGATAAGAAAGGGTTCTTAAGTGAACAACACAAAGAAATAGAGGAAAACAATATAATGGGAAAGACTAGAGATCTCTTCAAGAAAATTGGAGACATCAAGGGTGCTGCTCAACAAATGTTTTGTTTTTTTTTAAGAAACCCACCTTTACTTTTTGTTTCAGATGTGTTTGTTCATGTTTGACTGCACTGGGTCTTTGTTGCTGTGCCCAGGGGCTACTCTCTAGTTGCTTCTCATTGTAGTGGCTTCTCTTTCAACAAATACTTTTTAAATGATTTGAAGACCAAATACCTTCAGGACCCAGAAGAGAGAATTCCCCAGAGTACAATTTCAGACCCCTTGCCTGGAATAGGGGACACAGGAGGGCTTCCGCTCAGCAGTGAGGGGTTTGGGGCAGCCCCATCACTCTCCAGCCAGGCAGGGACCTCACCTCCTGGACCACATTTTTCTCTTCCATAAAATGAGAATAGGACTGGGCTGTGATTATTTATTCCTGGGGTTGGGGCGAGAAGCCCTCGCTTCTCCTCCAGTCATATCATCCATGTCCACCTGAAGGAAGGCCATGTGGGAGGTAGGAGGTAGGCCAGTCTGGGATGATGATTTGAGCTTGGGCATTGGCGCCAGCTCCCGAGTCTGATGTTGATTGGCTGTGGATCATCTCTGAGCCTGAGTTTGCTCACCCATCAAATGGGGACAAACAGTAGTTCGCAGGGTACAGAAGCCTTACAGTGTAGGAGGGACCCACGTGGTTAGGTCCAGACTGCCCTGCTTTGAGTCCTGGCTCTCTCATTTTCTAGCCCTGGGGACCTTAAGCAGGTTAGGTTATTTAACATCATTGAGTCTCAGTTTCCCCATCTGTAAAAACAGGGTAATAATAGAACCTACCTCATATGATTGGATAAATTACTACACATGAAGTGCTTAGGACAGTGTCAGGCATATAGTAACTGCTACAGATATATGAGCAATTGGTACCACCCAACAGGGCTGTGATGAGGATTAAATCAGAGAATACTTAGAATATGCCCTATCCCAGAGCCTGGTATATGGTAAGAATTCAATTGACAAAAGCTGTTATTTAGCATGAATTTAGCTCAAATTCAGCACGCTACGTATGAGCTCTTGGGGAAAAAACAGACAAAGCTGGACAGGAACTCCAAGGCTTTCGATCTCACTCTGCGATCTCCTGTGAAAGGGGCCTGGGTGGGTGCCCCGCGGTGCAGTTCTGGGTGTGTCCCACCTCTGCCGCAGAGAAAGGCGCCCCCTCCCACCTGTTCCCACCCGTCTCCCTCGGAACCCTGTGTCTGCCCATCCATGTAGCAATCAGACTTGACCCTGGAGAACAGCAAAGATCCTATCACTGCCCCTGGGGCTGACAGGAGGGGTTATAATTATGGGTTTCACTGAAATTGTGGATATGATGAAGGCTGCTTTCTGTGGCTCCTCTAAGGGTTCCGAGGGCCCCTCCCCGGCCCCTCCCGCCTGGGTGCCCCCTGAAGCCGGCACTCCCAGCCCAGCGACTGACTACTAACCATGTGCGCTAGGTGCTTTATGTGATGTATCTCATTCTGATCCTCACACAGGGCGTCAATTCCTCCATTTTTCAGATGAGGAAACTGAGGCTCAGGGAGGCCAAGTGATCCACAGTGAAGGTGGTGACCTAAGCAGGCTCCAAGGTCTTTCCAGCCCTAGGGTCTAGGAGCTTAACCTCCACCCCAGCGTGCATCCCACACGGGACCAAAATTTGGTTGTAATCGTCCAGTTGGGAACCTGGGCTCCGGAACGCAGGAGCCCTGGCTTTGATTCTTGGCTCTGACCTGTGTCATCCCGGGCTGTCGCATCTCCGCCCTGAGCCTGGGTTTCTTGCCACATGTGTTGCAAGGACTAGCTGAGAAAATGGATCTAAGCACCTGGGACAGACCGGGGTTCAGTAAGAATCAGTTATCATTCAATCACTGCTGCTGTTGTTAGGCTGCATTGATGAAGAACACAGAAATCACTGTCTTTACAGATACAGACATCAGAGCGTTAGGAAACCTCTTGCTATTAGACCTGCCACATGTGACATTTTCAACTTTGTCCAGACCCTGAGTCATGAAAAAGTGGACTGAGTCATGGGGTTTCCATTTTGCTTTTATTAAGCCGTCAAAGCCGCCAGCTGCGCAGTAAACAACAGGATCCTGAACGGAGAGCAGATGAAATGGAGCCCCGGATTTGCCGTGTGAGTGGCATTCAGTCACTGAACCTCTCTGTTTCTGAGCTTCTCCCTAGAGGAACGTGTTGGTCGTTTGCCCGGAGGCTGGCAGGGACTGCAGGGTAAAGCCTGGAGCTCTCAGAGGGAAAGGGGTTTCAGAGGTTCTGTGTCATCCTGTCCTTGTTTTCCTTTTCCTGTCTCCGTCTCCACGATGACTTCCTGGGAGGGGAAGATGCACAACAGGGAGGAGGAGAGGGAGGGGACAGTTATTTACTAATCTGGTAGCACCTCTCCAAGGCAGAGCGCCGAGGCTGATCGTCTCCTGTGACCCACTTCCTTCTGTGGCCCAGAGCAAGTATCACCCTGGCTGCTGGTGACTGTGCTTCGATCGTTTTGCTCCAACTTACTCACCTCTCCCGGCGAGCCAGGAAGGAAACACCACGCCTGGCGTTGGGCAATGCCAAGGCCCAGGCAGGGCTCCATTAACCCCCAAAATGAACCCCGGTTCCCATCTGCTGGGCCCCACCCGCACTATGCTGGGGCTTCTTCGCTAATTTATGAGCTTCTCCACTTTGCCTGTTATTGTGTTCCTCTTATTAATGAGCGGGTTTAGCATATTCAGGACTTCCTTAATTAGCGCTTCCTCCTTCCTGAGCGTTCTGTCTTAGGACTTTTATAGGTCCTTTATGGCCTTGCACAGTTTGACATCGTGCCAGACGACTCGGTATTTCCACTGGAAAGCACCAGGTGCGGGATGAGGAGCAGCTTCTTCGAACGGATGGACTGGGAGCCACGTCAGCTCAGGCCCAGAGGGGTTCTTGCTCCCGAGGGCCACCAGCCCACCAGCTCCTTCCATGGAGGGCAAACACCACATATGACCAGCGTGAAACAGGGGGGATTCTCTACACACACTTCTTTCAAAATTCAGAGGCCTCGAGTTTGGTCTCTAAAGGTGCATGCGTGCTAAGTTGCTTCAGCTGTGTCTGACTGTGTGACAGCATGGACTGCAGCCCGCCAGGCTCCTCTGTCCAAGGGGATTCTCCAGGCAAGAATACTGGAGTGGGCTGCCATGCCCTCCTCCAGGGGATCTTCCCAACCCAGGGATTGAAACCATCTCCTGCATTGGCAGGTGGGCTCTTTACCACTAATTCCGCCTGGGTAGCAGAGTTCTACCTGGTTCACTGCTCTTTTGAGCTTCCTGGTTTCTGAGGGAGGTCTGTGGGGCAGCTTTTCACTTTGGAGGCGCTTTTCCCTCAATTTCTCTCTGGCTGAGGCGGGTGGGGGGAAGGGTCGGAAGTGAGGGGACACAGTCCCAGGGAACAAAAACGCCTTTCTTTTCATTCCGTGGCGTTCCACACACCGGCACGCTTAATAAAACAGGTGGCAGGCCCGGCAAATCCAGGTGCTGACTCAGCCCTGACACCTCTTCCCTTTCATCTTGGACCTCGACTGTTTTAACAGCCGTGCTTAATGAGAAGCGAAGGAAGAGTTTATCTCCTTAACATGCCGCCTTGAAGCTGCTGTGCGTACCGTGTTCCTCTCCCAGGATGTTGCGGCCATCATTTCTGGTTGTATTAATAATTTACCTGGTCTGCCCAAGAACTACTGATAGGGTCATCCTGAAAACAACAACAACAAAGCCAAACCATTGATACGGTTACTTTTTTTAGGGGGGGGGAAGCAAGTTTATAAAACACAGTGGCTGATGTGCAATTCCATATTTTTGGTGGAAAAAAAAAGTTCCACTTATGGACAGAAGTACAGTTAGGCAGGTTTAAAAGATTAGCATTGAATGGTGGTATAAAACATTTAAATTAAAAAAAATTTTTTAAATTTTTTTTTAGGTATTGATTGCCTTTGGTAATTTTGAAAAATTTCTCCAACGGAGAGGGAGGTGGGAGGGGGGTTCAGGATGGGGGACACATGTTCACCCATGGCTCATGTCAATGTATGGTAAAAACCACTACAATATTGTAAAGTAATTAGTCTCCAATCAAAATAAATAAATTAAAAAAATTTCTACAACAAACATAGATTTTTTTTTTTTAATAGATAAATCCACAAACCCCAGGATATCCATGGTTAATCAAACCTGGACTTAATTTAAACTGTCTCTCGGATGCAGACAAAAAATCTATATGTCAATAGCTAATTTCCACTTTTATCCCTCCTTCCTCAATTCAGATCCACCCTTCCCCCCACCCCCACCCCAAGCCCAGGGGATTGAAGCTAATGAGAAATTATCGCTCATTATGTGTGTTTGACTCTGTACCACATTCCCCTCCCACCCCGAGACCTGGCTTCTTCCCATAGTGAGAGCTGTCACAGAAGTACGCAGGGGCGGGAGTGGCTGTCTTTCCACAGCCCTAAAATGTTTGGTTTCCCTAACCTCTGCTTTCTCCTGAAAAGCTGGGGATTAGAACTACTATCTGTTCTCAGAGGGGGTTTGTTTATAAAAATTTTCTGTTCAAACCTGGTTTGAGACAAGCAGAATCTCGAGTGTGGAGCCAGGCTTCTCTCTTCTGTCTGTCTGGGGCTGTGTCCTCTGCAAGAGCCAGGAGAAAGCCAGGCCTCAGAGAGAAGCTTCTAGTCTAAGTGTCTCCAGTTTTCTCGAAAACGGCCTTCCTCCTCCTCACCTGAAGTTAAGCCTTGGTGAAGTCTTGGTATCACCCCACTTCAAGGAAGGAGAAGAGCTTATATAAAAAACATCTAGAAGATTGGGAAGATGACAACCAGTCATTCAGGAGTAAAACAGCATTTCTGGTTGATGAACTTTGAAAACTGAAAATTTTGAAACCCCAGGTGGTAGTTCCCTGGGGATGAGGAGAAATGCCCTCCAAGCAGGAGGCAGCTACTGGAGCCACCTTTCTCAGAGGTTCTCCCGCGCCGCCCTCCCACTCACAGTCGCAGAGCACCGTGGTCCGTGAGGAGGGCCTCCGAGTGGTCCAGCCCTCCCTCGGACTTGCTGTCCTGGTGCCGTTCCAGCCGGGAGGCTGCAAACTTCAGAGGGAGGCGACCTCCCAGGAGACTATATCCACCCCAAGGAAGGCTTCTGTGAAGGGGGCTGAGGGAAACGGCGTGTTTGAGTGAATACCAGCGCCACAGTGGGCACTCAGTAAACGAATCTTGGGAAGGTGTCATTAAGAACATGAACTCTGGGACTTCCTTGGCGGCCCTGGGGTGAAGACTCCGGGCCCCACTGCAGGGGCCACAGGTTGCATCCCTGGCTGGGGAACTAAGACCCTGCCTGCTGTCCAGGGCAGCCAAAAAACCCGGAATGTGGACTTTGGAGCTGGTGGATCTGCATTCACATCCCAGCACGGGCTCTGAGAGCTGAGTGGCCTTGAGCAAAGGAGAGCCGTGTGCCCACCACACAGGGAGGCTGCGGGAGTCAAGAAGGAGAGCTCTCTGCAGTACAGAAATGGGAGCGATAGACAGTAACAGGGAACGCAGGGAGTGTCAGAACTGTCCTGTGTCTTGACTGTGGTGGAGGACACACAATATCGCACATTTGTCAAAACCCACGGTTTGTACACCACAAACAGTGAATTGTACTTGATGTAATTTTTTTTTGAGAAACTGGTTATCTCGATGATTTCTTCCGGTTTTGATGTTCTGTGGATTTCCTCACCTGTAAGACAAGAGCTGTTGTTGGAAAAGAATGATAAAACTGTCATGCTTTTGCATCATGGTGGGGAAAAAAAAGACACGTATGCTCTTAGAGCTTCATTCATTCACCTCAGTGCCCTGGGCCCGTCTGCCCCCGGTCCCTTCAGGGTTTCCCCAGGCCAGAGATGGACAAGGATGCCAGTCAGAGTCTCAGGTGGTGACCTGGAGCAGCCATACCTCAAAGCTGCATCGTCCAGGATGGTAGCCCTGGTACACCACAGGCCTAGCGCGGCTTCAAATGTGGCAACTGTCACTGAAGAACTGAATCTTAACTTTCATTTCAATTAATTTACGCTTAAACTTGGAAACTGAATCGGCGTAGAATATTTTCCTATTAAAAACAGCTTTATTCAGGCAAAGACAAATATCATATGATATCACTTATATGTGGAATCTAAAATAAAGACACAAATGAACTTATTTACAGAATAGAAACTGACTCACAGACTTTGAAAACAAATTTATGGTTACCAAAGAGAAAAGGTTGGGGGGGGGGGGTAACATACACACACCACTATATATAAAATAGCTAATTAACAAGGACAGATGGTAAAGAATCTGTCTGCAAGGTGGGAGACCTGGGTTCAATCCCTGGGTTGGGACGATCCCCTGGAAAAGAGAACAGCTTCCCACTCCAGTATTTCTGCCTGGAGAATTCAATGGACTGTTTAGTCCATGGGGTCGCAAGGACATGACTGAGTGACTTTCACTTTCACCTTTTTTTTACTGTGTAACACAGGAAACTCTACTCAGCACTCTGTAATAACCTACATTGGAAAAGAATCTGAAAAAGAACAGATATATGTATGTGTATACCGGAATCACTTTGCTGTACCTGAAACTAACACAACATTGTGAATCAAATATACTTCAATATAAAAAATAAATTGAAAAAGGACAAAAAAGACAACTTTACTGTTTTGGTGTGACTACATTTTATTTTTAAAATAGCATTCATTTTAAAAATCAAGACAGAATTCCTATACCATTCAATTCACTATTTGGAAGTATACAACTTAATGACTATTGGTGTATTCATGAGCTTATACACCCATCACACTTATTCCAGAGCAATTCATCACCCCATAAAGAAACTCTGTCCCTAGTAGCAGTCACTCTAAAACCCCCCAACTCCTAGTCCCCCGGCAACCACCATCTGCTTCCTTTCTCTATGGATTTGCCTATTCTGGACATTTCACATAAAAGGAATCATTATAAATATATATAGTCTTTTGTGTCTGGTTTCCTTTCCTTAGCCTCTTTTTTTTTTCAAGGTTTCCTCCTATTGTACTTTATTCCTTTTAAAGGCTGAATAATGAAAGTCAAAGAGGAGAGTAAAGTTGGCTTAAAACTCAACATTCAGAAAACTAAGATCATGGCATCCGGCCCAATCAGTTCATGGCAAATAGATGGGGAAACAATGGAAACAGTGAGACTTTATTTTGAGGGGCTCTAAAATCACTGCAGATGGTTACTGCAGCCATGAAACTAAAAGACGCTTGCTCCTTGGAGGAAAAGCTATGATCAAACCTAGACAGCATATTAAAAAGCAGAGACGTTACTTTGCCAACAATGGTCCATCTAGTCAAAGCTATGGTTTTTCTAGTAGTCACGTATGGATGTGAGAGTTGGACTATAAAGAAAGTTAAGTGGCAAAGAATTGAACTGTGGTGTTGGAGAAAACTCCGGAGAGTCCCTTGGACTGCAAGGAGATCCAGCCAGTCCATCTTAAAGGAGATTAGTCCTGGGTGTTCATTAGAAGGACTGATGCTGAAGCTGAAACTCCCATACTTTGGCCACCTGATGGGAAGAACTGACTCACTGGGAAAGACCCTGATGCTGGGAAAGATTGAGGGCAGGAGGAGAAGGGAATGACAGGGGATGAGATGGTTGGATGGCATCACTGACTCGACGGACATGAGTTTGAGTAACCTCTGGGAGTTGGTGATGGACAGGGAAGCCTGGAGTGCTGCAGTCCATGAGGTCGCAAAGAATCTGACACAACTGAGCGACTGAACTGAACTGAACAACTGTATGGATATACTACCTCTTGTTAATTTACCAGTTGGTGGACATGTAGATTTTTCCACTTTTTGGTCCCTAGCCCTTGAAAATGTAGCATCCAAAATGAGCTGGGCTGTAGCGTTAAAATCTGTATCAGAGTTTAACAATTTGTACAAAAAATAAGATCCCCTCATTAGTGCTTTATGTACACTGACTACACACTGAAGTAATAATTTTAATACATTGGGTTAAATATATCATTTTTTATAAGAAGAGCCTAAGAATAAGGCTTAGTGGCTCAGATGGTAAAGTGTCTGTCTGCAATGCAGGAGACCTGGGTTGGGAAGATCCCTTGGAGAAAGAAATGGCAGCCCACTCCAGTATTCTTGCCTGGAAAATCCCATGGACCGTGGAGCCTGGTAGGCTACCGTCCATGGGGTCGCAAAGAGTTGGACATGACTGAGCGACTTCACTTTCACTTTGAAGAACAAGGCAGGGAAGAGTGAGCTGTTGAGGAGGGGGCAGGAGCCCGTCCCCCAGGATCTCGCCCTTCAGCACCCCGTGCCCAGTGCTGAGTCTCAACAGGGAGCAGCGTGGGCCCGGCAGCAACAACAGCCACTCTCAGAGTCCCCCTGCCTCGGCACACAGGGGAGCTGCAGAGAGGACAAGTCCGGGCAGGAGCTGGTGGATGACTGTCCCCCTGGGAGGGGACCTGAGACTGGAATGACTGCACAAAAGGAGTGATTGGAGCGGCCAGCGACAACAGTGGCTTCTCTGAGCACCTGGCCTGTGCCTGGCCGGAGAGGCGGTCAAGTCCCCACAAGTTCCTGGGCTCCTCTCCTTGCCCAGGAGGGAGGGCAGTGACTGGGTGGAGACAGAGGCTTCTTTCTCTGGGCACCAGGGTCCCAAGCAGCCATGGGGAGGCTGGAGCCCAGGCCTTGCTGGGTCAAGTACCTCACGTACGTGTCTGTAGGCAAGTCCATTCCACTCTCTGGGCTCGTCAAGACGGGATGAGATGACTTGGAAGGTGTTTTCCAGCTTTAATATTTTAGGTTTCTGCAAAAAGTCCTGAGTGAGATATCGTGAGCTCAGTGCAGGCTTTATCCTTCCCAGCTGGGTGACTTCTCTGCTCCTCATTCCCTGTCTTTAAGATGGCAAAGTAATCGCTACCTCACAGTGATACTGCAAGGTTTAAATCAGACAAGTCATTGCTGACACTTAGAGCTCACTGTGTACCAAGCACTGTCCTAAGGGATTTGCACAGATGAGTTGATTTAATCTGTCCACCAAACCCTCTAAAGCAGGGGTCCTCAATCTCTGGGATCTAATGCCTGATGATCTGAGGTGGAGCTGATGTAATAATAATAGAAATAAAGTGCACAATAAATGTAGCACTCTTGAATCATCTAGATACCACCCACCCACCACCACCACCACCATCCTGCTCTGTGGATGAAACTGGTCCCTGGTACCAAAAAGTCTGGGGACAGGTCTCAGAGGATTCCCATTATCCAAATTCATACAGTGAGGATGCTACATAGTGAGGGTTTTGAACCCGGAACGCCCAACTCCAGAGTCTGTTTCTTTACTCACATGCCAACCTGCCTCCAGCATGGATGGGAGGCATCACATTCAGTAACTGTTGGAAAGAGGAGAAAGGTGGAATTCCATGATTGTTAAAATACCTCTGGCGGAAACACTACTAAGGCGATAGGGACACCAAGCCCAAAAGGATGAGGTGACGTGTCCTGGGCACCGCCAAAATGGTGACAGTGCGAAACCCGTCTCCTGGCTCAGAGCTCCCCTGTGTATTTGAAACTGGAGTGGATCTCTAGTTATGCATGCAAATCTGCTGGCAGATACGTGGCCCTGGCCCAGGCTGATTTCGGCTGATTAAGATCTGAATATCAGGGCAGTGCTTCTGGAAGTGCCTTTGCCTTCTTCTGTGCACAGCCTCTGAATTTCCTCCAGGTACCAATTTTAGTTGTTCAGTTTTGCGTTATTAAGAACTGGCTATTCAAGGCGCTTAAAGTCACTCTTGTCTTCAGAGACAGTTTAGATAGTTCGTGAGTGTTTATTGTGTGAAGAGCATGTACTAGGCATGGGAGCTACACATGGAAGGAACTGTTAATACCTCCCTGCCCTGCCCTCTGGGAGTTCCAGTTGAATCAGACAGATAGAACAAATTCCCTTGCTCAAGAAAATTCCTTATAGATGGACAAAAATGATAAAAACCAGTGTTGGTGATGATACAGGGAAACAGTCACTCTCGTTCCCTCTTGGTGGGAAAAGAACTCGCTATAACCTTTTTGGAGGGCAGTTTGGTAACAGGTATCAAAAATCATAAAATTGTACCTACCCTAAAACCACCCTGAAATTCTACTTCTTGAAATTGGCTCCAAGGAAATAATGATGGCTGGACACAAATGTTTAGTCATAGTTCATGCAGCACTGTTGATAAAAATAGAAATGCTGGATATGTCCTGAATATCCATCAGTGGGGGACTGATAAATGAGGCCATATCTTCCATACAAAGGTCATAATGGAACATTTGATGCTGGAAAGAGATTCACATTGTCGGCTAGTGGGGGTAAAAAGCAGGTTATAAACAGGATTTATGGTGTGATGGCAATTTTTTTCCCCCCAAGAATCTGCACTTGCTGTAAGGAGAGCTAACATTTGCTGAGTCACTTTTAGGTGTTATTTCAATCATATAACATAGATGCTGTCTTTAAAATTAAAAACATAAATATTTTTATTTTCATTTTACAATTGAGGAATTGAGGCTCAGAGGCTTCAAGAGACTAGCCCACATGTATACAGTTGTGTTAAAGTCCAGTTGGAGAGGTTGTGCATTTAATTGCAGGGCAGTGGTCTTCCTCTAAACAGGTAAAGTGTAGGGAAGAACAATGGTGGTTCTCTTTGGATAAAATTTCTTCATTATGTGTATTGCATTTTTTTTTTCAATCTCAAAGACCATGCATTTCTATTGAAATAAGAAAAAAATCATTTTTTTTATTTCAAATAACCTGATCTATTTCTACAAATCAGAGACCAAAAACATGACCAAAAAAATATTGAGAGGATTTTTTCCTGGCAACTCCTCCACCTGCCAGATAGTTGTTTCAGGTTGAGGGCAGAACACGCTAAGGTCTGGTCTTTAAAACTACTAAGGGGGACCCTCATCCTCAGCCAGCCCCCCTCAGGCAGAATCCCAAAGGTCAAGGGTCCAGTTGGGGGCTTCCAGTCGTCCCGTCAGCCCCTGAACTCCAGGGCCTGGACTTCACCTGCACTTCTAAGGTGGGCAATCAGGTCACAGTGGCCCCGTTCATGTTTAAGGCTTCAATCCAATCCATTTCAGAAAGAGTTAGGCAAGGAGAAGCCCAAAGAAGGAGCCAAAGATTCTTTTTTTGACCCAAATCATAAAGATTCCCTGGAGTCATTCACACCAGGGAGTTGGCTGTTTTTTTTTTTTTTTTTTACTCCCTGGGCTGACTGGCTACTCTGATGTGTTTGTGATGGAAGTATCTATCACAATGGCTTAGACAGACGACTATATCCTGGGTTTCCAAAGAAGTGTGTGTGTGTGTGTGTGTGTATGTGGCAGGTGGGTAATGGGGAGGAGGAGGAGACAGCGAGTTGTAATCATAACAGCAAAATGATAATACTAATACTCAACTTTTACTGAGAACTTACACATGCTGAGAGGTTTACATGCATTATTGCATTGAATGAATCCTCCCTTGAAACAAGTATACTATCAAGGGTGAAACAGATTTCCAGTCCAGGTTGGATGCATGAGACAAGTGCTCGGGGCTGGTGCAGTGGGAAGACCCAGAGGAATGGGATGGGAAGGCAGGCGGGAGGGGGCATCAGGATGGGGAATACATGTAAATCCATGGCTGATTCATGTCAATGTATGGCAAAAACCACTACAATATTGTAAAGTAATTAGCCTCCAACTAATAAAAATAAATGAAAAAAAAAAAAAGCCATGAGGTAGGCACTGTTACACCGATCTCAAAGGTGGGAGATCCCATGCTAGGTCATATGAAACAACTTGCCCATGGTTATGTCATGTGACTGATAAATGGTGAAGTTAGAGTTACAAACCCAAGTCCTCCCCTAGTTAAGCACCCACTTCCTGGAGCTGTGGGAGCCCTCCAAAGACTTCAGACTTCCCAGAAACACACACACACACACACACACACACACACACACACTTTCAATCTCAGGGAAACCACTGTTTTCAAGTCTCACATTTCACCTGGATGAACTGTGTCACTGTGGAGCTAGTCCAACTTCATGGCTCTGAGATCAGGCAGACCTGGGTTTATATCCTATTTCTAGCACAACACACTCCTCTGACCTTAGGCCTCGGTATTCTCAGTGTAAAGTGGAGACTGATAACAGTAATACACACACACACATACATAATCACATAAAGCTTGGACAGTTCAGTTCAGTCTCTCAGTAGAGTCTCTTTGTGACCCCATGGACTGCAGCACGCCAGGCTTCCCTGTCCTTCACCAATTCTCGGACCTTGCTCAAACTCGTGTCCATCGAGTCAGTGATGCCATCCAACCATCTCATCCTCTGCACATAGATACTATTGTGTAGTTGCAAAGTCATGTCCAACTCTGCAATCCCATGGACTGTAGCCCACCAGGTTCCTCTGTCCATGAGATTTCCCAGGCAAGAATACTGGAGTGGATTGCCAGGGGATCTTCCTGACACAGGGATGGAACTCAGATCTCCTGCATTGCAGGTATTATTTTTACAGTCTGAGACACCCTTAATTTGTCTATAATATAGCTAATGTATATAATGCAATATAGCTAAACCATTCACATTTGAGATGCAGATTTTTCTGTTTTCAGATTTAATGGCTATCCTGTATCTCATGGGGATTGTGTGTGTGTGTGTGTGTGTGTGTGTGTGTGTGTGTCTGTGTGTGTATACTTGTATAAACACATCAATTCAGTTCAGTCACTCAGTCGTGTCTGACTCTGCGACCCCATGGACTGCAGTATGCCAGGCTTCCCTGTCCATCACCAACTCCCAGAGCTTGCTCAAACTCATGTCCATTGAGTCAGTGATGCCATCCAACCATCTCATCCTCTGTTATCCCTTTCTCCTACCATCTTCAATCTTTCCCAGCATCAGGGTCTTTTCAAATGAGTCAGTTCTTCGCATCAGGTGGCCAAAGTATTGGAGTCTCAGCTTCAATATCAGTCCTTCCAATGAATATTCAGGACTGATTTCCTTTAGGATGGACTGATTGGATCTCTTTGCAGTCCAAGGAACTTTCAAGAGTCTTCTCCAACACCACTGTTCAAAAGCATCAATTCTTTGGCACTCAGCTTTCTTTATAGTCCAACTCTCACATCCATACATGACTACTGGAAAAACCAAAGCTTTGACTACACAGACCTTTGTTGGCAAAGTAATGTCTCTGCTTTTTAATATGTTGTCTAGGTTGATCATAGCTTTTCTTCCAAGGAGCAAGCGTCTTTTAATTTCATGGCAGCAGCAGTCACCATCTGCAGTGATTTTGGAGCCCCCAAAATAAAATCTCTCACTGTTTCCATTGTTTCCCCATCTGTCTGCCATGAAGTTATGGGATAACTAAACACATGTATAAGGAACTTAGCACACAGCTTGGCTCGCAGCAGCTGACATACATGATAGCTCTTGTTGCTTTTCAAAATTAGGAAAAAAATTTTAGTTTTATTATTTGACTGTGTCTGGTCTTAGCTGCAGCTGTTGAGATCTTTAGTTGCGGCACTCAAACTCATAGTTACAGCATGTGGGATTTAGTACCCTGAAGAGGGATCGAACACAGGCCCTCTGCACTGGGAGTGCAGAGTCTTAGCCCCTGGACCACCAGGGAAGTCCCTGCTCTTATTTTTAAGAATCTGGCTTCAATTCAATTTTGCAAACATTTGATGAGTACTTTGTGTGTGCAAGTTAGGCTTCAGCAATACGTGAACCGTGAACTTCCTAATGTTCAAGCTGCATTTAGAAAAGGCAGAGGCCAGAGATCAAATTGCCAACAACCACTGGATCATCGAAAAAGCAGGAGAGTTCCAGAAAAACATCTATTTCTGCTTTATGGAATATGCCAAAGCCTTTGACTGCATGGATCACATTCAACTCTGGAAAATTCTGAAAGAGATGGGCATACCAGACCACCTGACCTGCCTCTTGAGAAACCTATATGCAGTTAGGAAGCAACAGTTAGAACTGGACATGGAACAACAGACTGGTTCCAAATAGGAAAAGGAGTACATCAAGGCTGTATATTGTCACCCTGCTTATTTAACTTATATGTAGAGTACATCATAAGAAACACTGGGCTAGAGGAAGCACCAACTGGAATCAAGATTGCCAGGAGATATATCAATAATCTCAGATATGCAGATTGACACCAACCTTATGGCATAAAATGAAGAAGAACTAAAGAGCCTCTTGATGAAAGTGAAAGAGGAGAGTGAAAAAGTTGGCTCAACATTCAGAAAACAAAAATCATGGCATCCGGTCCCATCACTTCATGGCAAATAGATGGAGAAACAGTGGAAACAGTGGCTGACTTTATTTTTTTTTTGGCTCCAAACTCACCGCAGATGGTGATTGCAGCATGAAATTAAAAGACACTTACTCCTTGGAAGGAAAGTTATGACCAACCTAGACAGCATATTAAAAAGCAGAGACATCACTTTGTCCACAAAGGTCTGTCTAGTCAAGGCTATGGTTTTTCCAGTGGTCATGTATGGATGTGAGAGTTGGACATAAAGAAAGCTGAGTGCCAAAGAACTGATGCTTTTGAACTGTGGTGTTGGAGAAGACTCTTGAGAATCCCTCGGATTGCAAGGAGATCCAAACAGTCCATCCTAAAGGAGATCAGTCCTGGGTGTTCACTGGAAGGACTGATTTTGAAGCTGAAACTACAATCCTTTGGCCACCTGAAGTAAAGAGCTGACTCATTTGAAAAGACCCTGATGCTGGGAAAGATTGAGGGCAGGAGGAGAAGGGGACGACAGAGGATGAGATGGTTGGATGGCATCACCGACTCAATGGACATGGGTTTGGGTGAACTCTGGGAGTTGGTGATGGACAGGGAGGCCTTGCGTGCTGCAGTTCATGGGGCCGCAAAGAGTCAGACATGACTGAGCGACAGAACTGAACTGCTGTGTGAGGGCCCTGGAGGGAGGTCACATCGGGGAAGCAGACATGAACATGAGTAATTCTCATGGCAGGTGGTCTATGGTAAGCAATGTGCTGCTGGTGTAGACAGAGTGCTTTGAGAGAATAATGGACAATGGAGTGAATTCTTGTCAGGGCGACCTATGTGGTAAGATTTTTATTTCTAGATTAAATTTACAACACAAGGAACTGCACAGATCTTAAGTGTACAATACAATGAATTCAGACAATTGTACACACTTGTGTAACCACCATCAGAATTAAGGTAGAGGATATCTCCACACCCGAAGAGCCCCTATGCACCCCTCCCCTTCCAATCAAGCCCTACTCCCCAAAGGCAACCACAGTTCTGATTGCTTTTTTCCACAACAGATTAGTTTTTGCCTATTTTTTACTTTTGTCTAAATGGAATCATTCATAATGTTCTCCTTTTGTGTCTTGCTTTCATTTAACACGGGTGGCCGGTTTGGATCTGAGCCTCGAAGCATTCTTAAGACTGAATACGTGACAGTAGGGGCAGGAGAGGAAATCTGAGGCAAAAAGAATAGCTTGGGAAAAGGCAGGAAGGAAGAAAGACTGTATCTGGGGAGGTGGGTGAGACAAGAATGAGTACCCAATGGGAAGGAGTAGGAAAGAATGATGAAAAGGTAGGTTGGAGTTTTGCTTTCAGTTCAGTTCAGTTCAGTTGCTCAGTCATGTCCGACTCTTTGTAAACCCATGAATCGCAGCACGCCAGGCCTTCCTGTCCATCACCAACTCCCAGAGATTACTCAAACTCACATCCATTGAGTCGGTGATGCCATCCAGCCATCTCATCCTCTGTCGTCCCCTTCTCCTGCCCCCAATCCCTCCCAGCATCAGGGTCTTTTCCAATGAGTCAGCTCTTCACATCAGGGGGCCAAAGTATTGGAGTTTCAGCTTCAAAATCAGTCCTTCCAGTGAACACCCAGGACTGATCTCCTTTAGGATGGACTGGTTGGATCTCCTTGCAGTCCAAGGGATTCTCAAGAGTCTTCTCCAACACCACAGTTCAAAAGCATCAATTTTTCGGCACTCAGCTTTCTTCACAGTCCAACTCTCACATCCATACATGACCACTGGAAAAACCATAGCCTTGACTAGACAGACCTTTGTTGGCAAAGTGTCTCTGCTTTTTAATATGCTGTCTAGGTTGGTCATAACTTTCCTTCCAAGGAGTAAGCGTCTTTTAATTTCATGAGCTTTTCAGTAGCTTTGCTTCACAGGGTTTTAAATGCCAGGTCAAGGCATATAGACTTTATCCTGAAGGAAGCAGGGAACAGGATTCCTGGACAATAAAGTGGACTGATGAGATCTGGGTTTTGAGACCATATATATACAGCTGGTAGCATAAAAATGGAGTGGGAAGAGCCTGGAGGCCAGGAGATCAATTATTAGATCATTCATTCCTTCACCCTAAAAGTATTTATCTGATACTAAGCTCTGAACTTTGACTATTCTCCATTACATTCCATCCCTGGCTTGGTCCTCGGAATAGGAAGTGAGTAAAAGTTGGTAAACCCTGTCTGCTGGTTGTTTCAAATCCTATGCCTCCTCTTCCCTGCAAAACCCCTGATTTTTTCTGGAAGTGGCATCTTCATCAAATCGTGTTAAGAGACTCTTCATCCCCATTGAGTATGTCTTTCATGAAGACCCTACTGAGCAGATGTCACCTTAGATTATCTTGCATGTTAGATCAGCCCAGAGAAATAGGAAGATCAACTTTATACTTTGGTGGCAGGCTGAGGGTAGCATTTAAGTATGTTCCACAGTGGATCACTGGTTCTACGGGTTTTATAGGTATATAGAAGAGATGAGAGGGAGATGATTTCATGGTCAGCTCAGTTTGTTGAAAAAACAAACAAAACAGGCTTTCTCACTGTAGAACTCTTCAGCGACTTGGCTTGATAGCTGTATATGGTTAATTTCTGGAAGAGTCGGGTATGAAGCTTTCCCCAAATGTTTCGATCCCAGAACCTTTTCTGCCTGGAGCATCTTGGGCATTCTTGTGTCTCCCAGAATACATTTTTGGGATTCCCTGAAAAAAGCAAAATGGCTGTCTGAGGAGGCCTTACAAATAGCTGTGAAAAGAAGAGAAGGGAAAAGCAAAGGAGAAAAGGAAAGATATACCCATTTGAATGCAGTTCTAAAGAATACCAAGGAGAGATAAGAAAGCCTTCCTTAGCAATCAATGCAAAGAAATAGAGGAAAACAATAGAATGGGAAAAACTAGAGATCTCTTCAAGAAAATTAGAGATACCAAGGAAGCATTTCATGCAAAGATGGGCTCAATAAAGGACAGATATGGTATGGACCTAAGAGAAGCAGAAGATATTAAGAAGAGGTGGAAAGAATACACAGAAGAACTGTACAAAAAAGATCTTCACAACCCAGATAATCACCATAGTGTGATCACTCACACTCACCTAGAGCCAGACACCCTGGAATGTGAAGTCAAGTGGGCCTTAGAAAGCATCACTACAATCAAAGCTAGTGGAGGTGCTGGAATTCCAGATGAGCTATTTCAAATCCTGAAAGATGATGCTGTGAAAGTGCTGCACTCAATATGTCAGCAAATTTGGAAAACTCAGCAGTGGCCACAGGACTGGAAAATGTCAGTTTTCATTCCAATCCCAAAGAAAGGCAATACCAAAGAATGCTCAGTCTATGGCACAATTGCACTCATCTCAAACACCAGTAAAGTAATGCTCAAAATTCTCCAAGCCACGCTTCAGCAATACATGAACTGTGAACTTCCAGATGTACAAGCTGGTTTTAGAAAAGGCAGAGGAACCAGAGATCAAATGGCCAACATCTGCTGGATCATTGAAAAAGCAAGAGAGTTCCAAAACATCTATTTCTGCTTTATTGACTATGCCAAAGCCTCTGACTGTGTGAATCACAATCAACTGCGGAAAATTCTTAAAGAGATGGGCATACCAGACCACCTGACCTGCCTCTTGAGAAACCTATATGCAGGTCAGGAAGCAACAGTTAGAACTGGACATGGAACAACAGACTGGTTCCAAATAGGAAAAGGAGTACTTCAGGGCTGTATATTGTTACCTGGCTTATTTAACTTATATGCAGAGTATATCATGAGAAACACTGGGCTGGAGGAAGCACAAGCTGGAATCAAGATTGCCGGGAGAAATATCAATAACCTCAGATATGCAGATTGACACCACCCTTATGGCAGAAAGTGAAGAAGAACTAAAGAGCCTCTTGATGAAAGTGAAAGAGGAGAGTGAAAAAGTTGGCTTAAAGCTCAACATTCAGAAAACTAAGATCCTGGCATCCGGTCCCATCACTTCATAGCAAATAGATGGGGAAACAGTGGCTGACTTTATTTTTCTGGGGGCTCTAAAATTACTGCAGGTGGTGATTGCAGCCATGAAATTAAAAGACGCTTACTCCTTGGAAGGAAAATTATGACCAACCTAGACAGCATATTAAAAAACAGAGACATTGCTTTGCAACAAAGTCTATGGTTTTTCCAGTGGTCATGTATGGATGTGAGAGTTGGACTATAAAGAAAGCTGAGCAGTGAAGAATTGATGCTTTTAAACTGTGGTGTTGGAGAAGACTCTTGAGAGTCCCTCGGACTGCAAGGAGATCCGACTTGTCCATCCTAAAGGAGATCAGTCCTGGGTGTTCACTGGAAGGACTGATGTTGAAGCTGAAACTCCAATGCTTTGGCCACCTGATGCCAAGAGCTGACTCATTTGAAAAGACCCTGATGCTGGGAGAGATTGAGGGCAGGAGGAGAAGAGGACGACAGAGGATGAGATAGTTGGATGGTATCACCGACTCAATGGACATTGGGTTTGGGTGGACTCCAGGAGTTGGTGATGGACAGGGAGGCCTGGCGTGCTGCGGTTCATGGGGTCACAAAGACATGACTGAGCAACTGAACTGAACTGAACTGACTTCAGAGAATTTGGAAGCAGTTTGGGTCCAGGAGAGTTATGGAGCAATCAGCACAGGAAACTGGAGCCAGAGCAGGGCAGAGCTGCCTGTTGTGAAGAAAAGCTACTTCCTTGGAAAGGCACAGGGAGAGGAGGGAAGGAAGTGGGCTTGCCTTGGGGCTGAGCAGTTACACAAAAGCAAGAAGAGGAAGAACACTTCCCAGTTAGAGAAGGAACGGGCTCAGGGCTGGACTAGACCCTGGAAAAGGCATCCACAGGCAGAATTCTTCCAGACTCTTAATCTTCAAAACTGGCTGCATTTGGACGTGTCATTTGCTGGACAGGGGGGAAATGTCCATGGTTAACTGGCCACTGGATATGACAGTGACTGGGAAACAGGGTCCCCCATTTACCCCTGGAAACAGCCTCTTCCACAGACAGAAGTGAACGTGAAAGTTGCTCAGCTGTGTCCAACTCTTTGTCACCCCATGGACTATACATATATACAGTCCATGGAATTCTCCAGGCCAGAATATTGGAGTGGGTAGCCTTTCCCTTCTCTAGGGGATCTTCCCAACCCAAGGATTGGACCTAAGTCTCCCACATTGCAGGCAGATTCTTTGCCAGCTGAGTCACAAGGGAAGCCTAAGAACACTGGAATGGATAGCCTATCCCTTCCTGAGGGGATCTTCCTGACCCAGGGATTGAGCTGGGGTCTCCTGCATTGCAGGCGAATTCTTTACCAACTGAGCTATGAGGGAAGCCCCAAGAGCCCTGAGCTATCAAAGGACTAAAAAGCGATCAGGTAGGTCTTCTAGAAAACCGAGCCTGAGGTTTCAGAGAAGGTGGGTACATCTGCCAGGGCACAGCTTCACCAACAAGGCTTCACTCAAGTTTGCATGAAGTCATGGCTGCAGTGGATGCCCTGCAGTAATACAAGCGCCAGCCCCACCGCTGACTCTGAGCAAATCACTTTACTTCTCTGGACCTCAGTTTTCTCACCTGAAAAATTAAAACCATATTTTTTTCCCCACTGTGAAGCCAGTAATTTTTTAAGTAAGACAATGGATGTAAGATGTTTGGCACAATGCTGGGTACTCAGGGCTTCATAAAAGGTCCCTCTGTTTGCTAGTTACCACCAACAAATTCCTCTTAGATCCATTGTCTCTGTAAAGGTAAATTTGTTACATTAAAATGGCTAAGTGTAGAGGGTAAAAACTGGTAGAACGAGTTGAAACAAACTGCTTTTCATTTTCGGCAAATCCCACCCAGCTCATCCCCCTGAGGCTTCAAACAGAGCATAAGAATAACTCAGTGGGACTCTGCACTCACGGAGACCCTCTGGGGAGGGACTCCCCAGTCCTTAGGGATGCTGGCCGCCTCCTCCTTTCCCAGCATTTGTCTGCTGCAGGGGGTGGCTGAGACAGCCGGGCAGGCCAGGAAGGGGGGTAGAGTCAGAGGTCACTAGACCAAAAAGAAACGGTTCTATTTCCCTGGCAGGGCCTGTTTTACAACAGATCAGAACATTTTCAGGCTACAGAGGAAACATCCCTTGCCATAAACTAATCCTTTGATTAGACTCTTGCCTAAGGCACAGAAGGGTAAAATCCTGGGGTATGATGTTGGGGGCTGGCTGGTTCATTGTGATGCGATTCACTGTCATGCCCGCTTTGCTTTCTTCCCTGAGGCCTGGCTGTGGCTCCAGTAAGCTTCTTGGGGCCTTTCTAACCATTCCTTGGGTTGAGAAGGCTCAGCCTAGAGGCTGCTGGATGGGGTGGCTTTTGAGGATGGTGTCAAGGGTCCTGGGATCTGTGAAATGTAATTTTGGCAGATGAAAACATCTGGTACTAACTTTTTTTTCCTGTTTTTTTTTTTTTTTTTTTTTTTTAATATATATCTTCCAAGTCACAGTTCACAGATATAAAGCAGCTAGAAAGAACCCAACTGACCTTCAATCTGAAAACTTTCATTTCACAGTTGAAGAAACTCAGAGATGGGGAGTTAACTTGCCTAAGGTCTACACAGCCAGTGAGTAGCAGAGCTGGAACTCATACCCCAATCTCTTGACTCTGGGTCCAGCACTTTCTCCCTCATTGCCTAACTACAGGACTATGTGCCAGGCACTATATTAAATGCTTCAAATGCATTTAATCCTCATAACCACCCTATCAGGTAAATAATATTATTATTCCCATTTTACAGTGAGAAAACAGGCTCCTGAGAAACAAGTTATTTGTTCAGGGTCCCAGCTGAGTCAAAATGCTCAAAAGGCTGAGCCAGGTTTTGAACCTGGGTCTTGAGACCTGGAGCTGGCTATCATTAACAGGAAACTACCTAAGGCACAACCAGCCTTTTAAGTTGACAGCCTTCACTTTCAATACCCCCAACCACATCACGGGCTTCAGGGAACCCCCAGGGACTGGGGAGTGGAAGACAGTGAAACAGACATAAGCTCCTGAGCTTGTCCCATCCAGACGGTGCTTGTGTCTGAGTTGTCACTTAGTCCAAGGGTGGCCAAATGAAATGCTGTGACCCTAAACTGGGTCATCAGTCAATCCAGAGATCACTAGCAATTTGGAAGTACAAACAGTCAAAGCCACTGGCTAGAGAGTCAAGTCTCTCTCATCTGCCTATCAACTGCCTGGAGTCTGATCTCCAGGGAGATTTCCCTAGGGTCCATCAATGGGTAAAACTGGGGATCTGCACATGACCTAGGAGGGTACGAAGGACTGAGTTTATTGCGAAAGGGGAGTGGGTTGAGGCTGAAGGAAATCTCTCTTTAGAGAGAGCTGCCGAGGCATGAGTCAGATTTCAGAGGCGCCTGGGCAGAGGGGAACATTCATGCTCACGTCCCTTGTGAGGCTGGGGAGCTGGTGACTAACTCCCAGGCACACCTGCCTTGGGCTGAGTGTCCTGGGTGGCAGGAGCAAAGGAAGAGACAAGATGGGAACGCACTGTTTCACTGGGGAGGCCAGATAGGCCCATCCCTAATGATAGCGACAATAGCTTACATCATTAGGACTGAGTGTACAAGAGTGGTGTAAATGCTTTGCATGTGTTACCTCATGTAAAACCTTACAAAGCAGGAGTTTAAAGATGAAGAAACGGAGGATCAAAGAGATCAAAGGACTTGCCCAAGGTCACACAGGTAGTAAATGGCAGAGTCAAGATCTGAACTCAAGTAGCTCATCTCCAGAATCTAAGTTCTCAACAAGACCCGTATGCCTGTGTGCCAAGGCAGGTGCATCTGCAGATTACAGTGAACTCTCACGGAATCCTCCAACACACATGAATCCCTGTTATCTGAGAGTAAAACCAATTTTACAAAACTACAGTGACAGAGAAAGGTGGAAAGGTTTTCCCCAATAAACGAATTTGATGAAGGTTCATCCACCAGGTTTCTGTGTGGGCAGAAAGAGACACATTATTCATTTCTCTCCCCACCCTGTGTATAGATGCTTGGCCAGAGCTGGTCCTCACTAAGTCCACTGAATGACTGCTTTTTCAAGCAACAGAAAGTGGTGGTTCAGGGATTGAATTTATGAGCCAAACAGCCTGGGTTCAGATCCTGGCTTGGTTACTCAATTCCTTCACTCCTTTAAGCCTGTTTCCATACCTATAAAGTGGAGGTGATGACTGTACCTCAATCTCTGAGCGGCTGTAAGGACTGAGTGAAACAGGGCAGGTAACATGCTTAGCCCAGTCTGGTATATAGTTATGTGTTCAAAAAATGAGAGCTACTATTATGATTTTTAATGATGAAATTAAAAAAAAATCATTATAATAGTACTTTGGCCACCTGATACAAAGAACCGACTCATTGGAAAAGACCCTGATGGTGGGGAAGATTGAAGGCGGGAGAAGAGGACGGCAGAGGATGAGGTGGTTGGATGGCATCACTGATGCGATGGACATGAGTCTGAGCAAACTCAGGGAGATGCTGCAGTCCATGGGGTCACAGAGAGTCAGACATGACTGAGCGACTGAACTGAATTAGGAAGTAAGTCTCCATACTCACTGAATGAACAAAAGAATTGACGTGTGAACACAACTGCATTCCAGAGCAATTGGGGCGGGGGTGATAGAGCCAAATAAATGAGTCCGGTCGAGGAGGGAAAGCTGGCCACGCCGTCGCAGGACACGTGGCCAGGCCGTATGGGCAGCCCGTCTGGAGCACAGGCTGAAAGGTAAGTTGGGGCAAGTGAGGGGTGGTGAGTGGTTGCTGACCTTCCGAGTTAACTGCCTGCCTGAGGGACCTGATCTTGGTGTAAGATATGGTCCACAGGTCCCTCTAGGCCAGTTTCAGAACTATTCCCCTTTCCTTTCCCCACTGCTTCACCATCTTAACACCAACTGAGACACTTGAGAAAGTCTTCTGGACAGGCCAGCGGAGGATTCAGAAAAACCCTCCCCTCAAAGAGCAAGGTCAAGCACTTAACCTCTGACCATGTGGCCCCTGCCTTCCCCAGAAGGTATACAGCTTGGGAGCAAATCCCCTCCCCTCCTACTACACCCTCCTCCAGTGAGATGAGATCTAAACAAACATCAGAGGCAGCCTTAGAAGGAAAACCCTTAAGGAAAAGGAAAGGACTTTATGGGTTAATTGTGCCTATCTGAACCTCCCCGAGCCTGGAGCAGGCCACACCTGTCCCAACCACCCCATCCTACCCCACCTCCCTCTAACCTAGGACGGCAGCCCTGACCCCAGACACTCACTTCTATTCAGCCCTGGGGGTCCAGGATCCTCTCTGTCCAAACCAGGCCTTGGACATTCTCTCAAGGAGACCGTCATCTGAATACCCAAGTCCCCAGGGTGACCCCTTCAGATAGATGAAATACAGAAGGAAATGCATTTTCAGCCTCGCTTGTCAGGGTGGTGGTAGGGACTATGGTGCTTCTCATTTACTTTTATTTGAAGCTCTCTTTTATTTGGAAGTGGGCAGTATCTGGTTTAATGGCCTTTTTCTGAAGTGGGCTGGTGATGGCCCACCGTGGTAGGAGGTGGGCTACTAGGGCCCGAGGCCAGGTCCCTGGACAGAGTGAGCCTCAGGGGCTGAGCCAGCTGGGTTCTGTTCCTCCCAGTGGGTCCTCTCCTTCCCAGACGGCAGCCACATTCTTCCTGGCACTCCTCTCTCTGGCTGACTCCTGTTCTGGCTGGTTCCTGGCAACAGAGAAAGAATCTCCAGATAGCAGTCCGGCAGCTTCTTCCTTCTCAGTTCAGGGATAAGCCTTCTCTGACTTGCTGTTCCTTAATAACTATAAAGAGTCTATTTTTTTTCCTATTAATGGGAGAAATAATGTTGACCGATATACAAAAAGAATAAACTATAAATCACCCTGATCCTACCACCCCTGATACTCTCTAGTGTGTATCTTTCCTATTCTTTCTCCACTCAAGGAAATGGGTTTTAAAAATAGGAAAGGACTCATTTACTAAAGGTAAAGAGTAGCTGAAAGACTTAAAAGTAGGGAATGAGACCCAGGTTCATTCGAAACAGGCTCAGAGACCCCCCTGGAAATGACCTTGGGTGGAGAAACACCGGGAGACGGTGAAGGACAGGGAAGCCCGGTGTAATGCAGTCCTTGAGGTCACAAAGAGCTGGACACGACCAAGCGACCAAACCCCATCAGACATTTTACTTCTAGGCCTCACTTCCCTTGTTTGTAAAGTAAAGATAATAGTCCTTACTTCACTTGGTGGTTGTGAGGATTAAATGAGACTAAACAACTGAGCTCAGAGCCTCGGACACAGTAAAGGCTCAAAAATGCTAACAATTGTCCTGCAAGCACAGGAAGTAATTTCCATGGTGTTAGGGGCCTTCTGTAGCATCCTTTTGAACTGTGACTCAATATCCAACTATATTCAAGGATCTTAATTTACTTCACCGAGCCTCTCTGCTGAAGGTATTTATATTAATTCTAATTTTTCAGAATTATAAACAACGCTCTGATGCGTATCCTTGCAGATAACTCTCCACACACAGATTATTTGCTTAGGCTAAATTCCTATGAGCGAAAATGTAAGATCAAAGGATGAGTTGAAATCTAACTCCAGTCTGATTCACACTCCCTCCAGCAAGGAGAGAGCTTGCTTTCTCTCACCCTTGCCAACACCATTTTCTTTCATCTTTATCAACTTGATAAGGGGGGGGGGGGGGGGGCGCGGCAGGGAGGGACCTGCTTCTCTGTTTCCAGATTTTTTTTTTCTTTTAAGGGAGCTCTCAGGATGACTTTAGACCCCATGATTCCTCATGTCCTTCCATTCCTCTCAGAAGGAATGTAGGTGGTGTTATTGGCCGAACTGTGATAAAAATCTAAAGTACAGAGTGTAAAAGGGCCTGGAGGCTGCCCACTCCTTGTCCTGATTTTTCATGAGTACAACTTCCACGCCTTCTAGTTAGGGCTATAGTCTCTGTCGGGTGTGCGGCCTGTCCCTCAACTTAAGTCCAGCGATGGGGTAGAGAAGACTATCAGGATGACATAGGTCTTTATGGGCACACCTAGGACAGTACTACGGTACCCACAGGATCCATAATGGTATCTATGGTGATGCTTTGTCCCAAATATGAAGTTCCAATCCAAACTCCTTTGCTTAAGTAGGGGTGTTTTCTTTAAGCTTCAGTTTGTATCATGTGGGGCCAGTGATAACATTCTGCCCCTACCTCTCTTGTGCCTTTATCAGAGAAGATAAACCATAGGAAAACACTATGTAAACTGAAAAGAGCTTTACACATAGAAGAGGTTTTTTTTTCTCCTGACTGCACTGAACAGCTTGCTGGATCTTATTTCCCAGACCAGGGATTGAACCCTGGCCTCAGCAATGAAAATGCCGAATCCTAACCACTGGACCACCAGGGAATTCCCTGAAGGAACTGTTTTTAAGGAAGGTTGAGTGCTGAGTGCCATAAACTGTGTAGTCAGGCTGGTAACAGGTGGTGGCTGGGGATCCCTTTCTAAGCTGGGTGCTCACCTATAATACCAGCTTCCTACTCGTGGCCATTAGCTCTACATGGAGACCTTATTTACGCCGCAGATCAATCCCACTGAGGGATGACGGGGACCCTGAAATTTACAGACTGAGTCATTGGCCCAAAGGTATATGCTAATGACAGGAAGGGCAGCGATTCAAACTTTGGAGGTCTTTCCTTGGGGGTGGGGACAGAAGGCAACAGCTGATATGCCAGAATGTCAATGACCTTGTGTAAATTATACACATTTGTTCAGTTTTCATTTATTCAACAAATATTTCTTGAACACTTGTTGAGATCTGGGACGAAGTGCCAAGTGAGGTTTCTCCTTGTATAGTTTCTGCAGTCCAAACACTAACAAATCCTTCCTCGTCTTGTAAGTGCTGTCAACCAACCTACCTACTTTCCTTCCTTCCCTCTTTCCTTCTCCCCATCCATCCATCCATGACTTTGTTCCAAAAGGGGATGTAGGAGGTTGAAAGGACTGTTCCCATGGCTCTGCGGTCATGTAGAGATTGATTTGATCCTACTTGGTTACTAGGTAGATAGCCAAGTGATCTTTGATGAGTTACCTCACTTTTCTAAGGCCGCTCCTCCTCTGTAAGATGGGGAAAATTATGACAACTATGCCACAGGACTCAAGACAATTACTTGATATGTACCTAACATACCTAGAACTGTGCCTGGCACATACTAAGGACACCGTGTTATCTCCTTTAAGTCTCGTAGTGATCATTTCACTGAGGAGGAAATTTGAGTAATGAGGAGGTGAAGTTGCTTGTCCAAGGTCTCAGGCAGCTGACTCTGGAATTACTCCTTTAGTACCTTGCTCAATACTCTGGAAGTTGTCTGTCTGGAATGAATAACGTGAGCCCGTTTTGCAGGGAGGAATGAACAAAGCATTTAAAGAAAGCATCACAGAGTAAGTGCTCAATAAATGATAATAATTCTAATTAAGATCTGATCTGATTCCTGAATTCACTGCCTAGAGCTTTCAGGTTGGACAGCCCTATTCTCCATTCATGCATCTTATAGGGAAGCTCTGAGCAAGGACTCTGAGCTTTTATTATCTTTATCTCCACTTTTACTCCAGGAAGAATGGGACATGATGACCATTTAGTCAAAAGGCATTTATTTTGATTTATTATAGCAGAAAGTGAAGAAGAACTAAAGAGCCTCTTGATGAAAGTGAAAGAAGAGAGTGAAAAAGTTGGCTCAAAGCTCAACATTCAGAAAACTAAGATCATGGCATCTGGTCCCATTATTTCATGGCAAACAGATGGGGAAACAGTGGCTGACTTAATTTCTGGGGGCTCCAAAATCACTGCAGATGGTGATTGCAGCCACGAAATTAAAAGACATAACTTTTTGGAAGGAAACTTATGACCAACCAAGACAGCATATTAAAAAGCAGAGACATTACTTTGCCAACAAAGGTCCATCTAGTCAAGGCTATGGTTTTTCCAGTGGTCATGTATGGATGTGAGAGTTGGACTATAAAGAAAGCTGAGCACCAAAGAATTGATGCTTTTTAATTGTGGTGTTGGAGAAGACTCTTGAGAATCCCTTGGATTGCAAGGAGATCCAACCAATCGATCCTAAAGGAGATCAGTCCTGGGTATTCATTGGAAGGACTGATGCTGAAGCTGAAACTCCAATACTTTGACCACCTGATGTGAAGAGCTGACTCATCTGAAAAGACCCTAATGCTGTGAAAGATTGAAGGCGGGAGGAGAAAGAGATGACAGAGGGTGAGATAGTTGGATGGCATCACCGACTCAATGGACATGAGTTTGGATAAACTCTGGGAGTTGGTGATGGACAGGGAGGCCTGGCATCCATGGGGTCGCAAAGAGTCAGACATGACTGAACTGAACTGAATACATTTAAATTGGGATTCTGTTTATAATTCCTAATCATAAAAGCACAATCAATGGACAAAATTTGGTGGGGGAGGAGAAGGATAGGGAAACAATTAAAATTCCATCATCTTGGGGAATTCTCCGGTGGTTCAGTGGTTAGGACTCTGCACTTTCACTGCTGTGGGCCTGAGTTCAATCCCTCGTCATGGAACTAAGATCCCTGGTTGGGGATGTAAGATAACACAAGCCGCCACATGGCCAAACAAACTAAATAAATAGAATTCTGTCATTTTGGCACCCACAGAGGACCACTGTTGACATTTAGGTATTTGTCCTTTCCATGTTTTTATATAGGTCAACAAATTGCCATTAAGTGTGGAACAACCATAGTTTTAATGTGTTAGAAAAGGAAGAGCTGTCAGCAGGGCATTCACGCCGAACACTGCAAGGCCCCTACTGTAAACAGCGCTGGGACTGTGCAGCGCACAAGCTGCGGAGACATGCAAGCAGCTCCGGGTCTCAGCAGTCACCTAACTCAGTGGTCCTGACCTTTCAGTTCAGTTCAGTCGCTCAGTCGTGTCCGACTCTTTGCAACTCCATGGATGCAGCATGTCAGGCCTTCCTGTCCATCACCAACTCCCGGAGTTTACTCAGACTCATCTCCATTGAGTCGGTGATGCCATCCAACGATCTCATCCTCTGTTGTCCCCCTCTCCTCCTGCCTTCAATCCTCCCAGCATCAGGGTCTTTTCAAATGAGTCAGTTCTTCCCATCAGGTGGCCAAAGTACTGGCGTCTCAGCTTCAGCATCAGTCCTTCCAATGAATATTCAGGACTGATTTCCTTTAGGACGGACTAGTTGGATGTCCTTGCAGTCCAAGGGACTCTCAAGTAAGTGTCTTTCCCAACACCACAGTTCAAAAGCATCAATTCTTCAATACTCAGCTTTCTTTATGGCCCAACTCTCACATCCATACATGACTACGGGAAAAATGATAGCTTTGACTAGATGGACCTTTTTTGGCAAGGTAATGTCTCTGCTTTTTAATATGCTGTCTAGGTTGGTCATAACTTCTCTCCCAAGGAGCAAGCGTCTTCTAATTTCATGGCTGCAGTCACCATCTGCCACGATTTTGGAGCAAAAACTTTCCTAACAATTACTCAGTGCTACATGCCAGACTCAAATTCATGTCCATGAGTCGGTGAAGCCATTTAACCATCTCGTCTTCTGCCGTCCCCTTTCCTTTTTGCCATCGATCTCTCCCAGCCTTCATGGACATGAATTTGAGCAAATTATTGGGAGACAGTGGAGGACAGAGGAGCCTGGAGTGCTGCAGTCCTCAGAGTGACCAAGAGTTGGACACGACTTATCGACTAAACAACAACAATGTGCCAGGCAGGCTTCCTTGGGGGCTCACTGGTAAAGAACCTGCCTACCAATGCAGGAGACACAGGGTTGATCCCTGGGTCAGGAAGATTCCCTGGAGGAGGAAATGGCAACCCACTCCAATATTCTTGTCTGGGAAATCCCATGCACAGAGGAGCCTGGACTACATGGACTGTAGTCCATGGGGTTGCAAAGAGTCGGACTCTACTGAGTGACTAAACAACAACAATGCACTTCATATACATTATCCTATTTAATTCTCATAATAACCTCACGAAGGGGATACTATTTTTATAACCATTTATAGGTGAGGAAACAAGCTCAGAACGCTTAAGTCATTTGCCCAAAATCACACAGCTAGTAAATGGTGGGGCTGGGATATGAACCCAGGTCCTCCAGTCTCAGAGTAATACTGACAGATAGCACAGATAACTTTTAGCACTATGCTTGCAATACACAAACAGGAAATAAATTGCAGTCATCATTACTTACTGTTATTATTGTGAATACAATCATTATGTCACATATGATTGGTGAGTCTCTGTTTTCAATCTCCTCTGCCAAGAAACCAAGAACTGGGCCAATCCAAGAAGGGGAAGAGATGCCAGCCCAGCTGAGCCCTGGGCTGTGCCCATGCCACACAGGAGTAGGAAAGGAGTAGGAGTGGGGGCAAAGCTTGGGTAGCGTCTCTAAAAAACCTGGCATCTCTGAATGCTTCAGCGAAGGCCTAGAACAGCCCACGCCCCCATACTGAGAGGCCTAGCTTCTGCGGGAGGGTCCCAGAGACCTTATAAACTGATTCATCGTACCCTGCCGACCCCCCCTGGACCACAAGTCCCTCCATCTCATCCAGCGTGCCTTCTGGAGCATTCCGTCTGTGGAGACGTTAAAAACCCTCTGCCCCACGACCTGCTGATCTCCGTAGATGGGTGAGGGCCATTAAAGAGGCACGATCCAGAGGTGTAGAGAGAGAAGACCCATTTAAAAAGCCCAGCGAGCACAGACACGCTGCCCGGGTTCCCAGTCTCCACCTGAGCCCAGCCAGCGTGAGTCACCCCCATGGCCCTTTACCTGTGAGTTGCAACACAGCTGAAAGAAACTTCACAGCCTTCCAGGAGGCGGGCAGACAGGGACACAGACAAGTGTGCCATCCTTCGGGCGTTACTAAGCTTTGCAGTTACAACTGGCACCAAATGGCCCTCCTGCCACCAATAACCCCTGCCAAGGGCTTGGGCATCCAGGCTCTGCTCTCTGATCAGATCCCAACTCTAGCGCTACCACTCCTAGGCCATGCAGCTTGAGGAACTTATTTAATCACTTCATACCTCCTTCTCCTCATCTCTAAAACAGGGATAATACAAGGGCCTATGGCACACAGTGGTTTTAAGGATGAGACAAGGTACGCACAGGCTCAGCACAACGCCTGACGTGTGAGGTACGCTGGGCACCTGCCGTGTGCCAGACACAGTGGAAGGCGCTGGAGAGTCAACAGTGACCCAGACAAGGTCGCTCCTCCTACAGAGGTTACACTCTAGAAGAAGGGGCAAAAGACAATAAACAATCTAGAGAGATGTCCAAAAGTCATAAGGGGTTCAGAGAGCCAGAATTAAGTGATGTGATACAGTGACTGAATGTCTACTTTAACAAGGGTGGCGGGAGAGGCCTGCTCTGAGGAGGTAGCTTCACTAGCAATTATTATCATTATTTACTGTTGTTTGTCAGGACCCCCTCCATTATCCCCAACATAGCTTCCAGCGAGGAACCAGCCTCTGACAATTCTCAAACTCAGTATCCTCTCTCCATAGGCCTGACCACACCTCAAGAGGGCTCCTCTGGATTCTGGCCGTACCTTGAAAACCTCCATCAGACTGGCAGGAGTAGCTGAAACCCTGCCTTTCCCTGAGAGAGAAAGGAGTGGGCCAAGGTGAGGCTCTCAGGAAGACAGAGCAAAGGAATGATGTGTCCAAAGGTGTGGGGGTGGGGGGGTAGGGGGCGGGGAGGAGAAAAGAAAGAGAGGAAAACAAAAGATAACAAGACTGGCTGAGACTTCAGTTCAGATTCGTGGTGGAAGCTCTATATAAAGTTCTAGCATTGTTATGTTTGTTGTGGATCTTCTGGGTTTACCAACCTTGTTCTTTATGGAAAACAGCTCATGGCAATCATTCCACAATTACTTCGTCTAACAGGCAACAGATTTCTCCTGCATTTCCAGTGCAGAATGAAGCACTTACGGGAGTTTGGGAAATGACTGGCTAGCTAAAGGTTTCGAAGGTGACCGACTTCAACTTTTCCATCCCTTGTGTGCTGGCCAGAGGTATGTGGTTTGCTGACATCTCATTCAGATCTGTATCACACCAAATAAAAGGCTGCCTGCATCCTACACCCCCACTCCCAGCCACCAACACACACACACACACACACAAGATCATAAACTCCAAGAGCAGTGACCCTATCTTTTTGGCCTGTCTCCCCAGAACCCAAAGGAGGGCCTGGCACACATTAGGTGTTCCATACATGTCTGCTGAATTGAGGCCAGTGACTTCAGCTCAAAGGGACAGCCACATGCGGAGTGAGATGACTGAAGATTCAGATCTGGGCTCTGACACTAGCTCATGCCCTTGGGCAAGTCACGTTTACCCTCGGGCTTCCATTTCCTCACCTGTGAAGTGTGTGTGTGTTGGGGGAGGAAGAGAGAATGCTAATAGCTACCACAGTGGGTTGCTGAATAACTGTAAAAGACTATTCAGAAATAAGCTTTCCCTTAAAGGGAGATCTCTAGGAAAAAAAAAAGGGGACTTGCACAGAGGCCCACAGGGGAAGATCTGCTCTTGCCTTTGGGAATTCCCTGGTGGCTGTGAAGTAGCGATGCTGGTTAGGGGAGGAGGCCAAGGGAATTTGGCAGGGTGGTGGTGGGGAGGGGCGGGGGGGCAGGCTGTTCCAATGTTCCAAGTATCCAGGATACTAGAAACAGGAATCAAGATTTTCTGCAGCCAAGTATCTGTTTGTCCCTGTATTTTTCCTCTGGCTATCTTCTCTCCAGCATTTTTTTTTCTCCTCCCTCATCTCCACCCCCACCTCCTCACCAAGGAAGGAATTGGCCAGTTCCACCCAGCCAGCACCCCCCATGGCTCCGCCCCCAACTCGGCAGGCCAAGAGTTAACAGCTGCACCTGTTGAGGTATACCTGCTGTCGCCGGCACCTGTACCTGCAGCCAATCAGCGCCAGCGCTGCCGGGAACCTACCTGTCAGCAGAATCCCCACACTGAAACCTCAACATAAATCAAACAGTTCCCTGGGCAGGGAATGTCTGTGTCAGGCGAGAATTAGAGACGAGCGGTCAGCAGAGCCTCGGTGCCGGGTGCCGATCCATCGTTCCAGCCTGGGAGCCTGGGAGCAGGAAGATGTCGAATGAACTTGAGTGAGTAAACAACCGTGGATGCCTGGCGTTCTCCGAGCGGGGAGACTGTATGGGGTTTCTAGAAGGGGAAAGGGCAGGGAGACCGGCGCCAAGATTCACAGGGCAATTTGTAAGGGTAAATGAATGGGCTGACGATCTCACTGTAGCGTGTTGAGGCAGGCCCCGTCTCAGGCGAGAGCTGAGTGTTTCCCTGGGAAAATCTTTTTTTTTCTCTCTCTCTCTTCTCTCTCTGCTGAGCAGTTTCGAGACAGGTAGGGAAACACAGGACTGAAACTGTGAAGGCTTTCGGCACCACTTTCTGATACATCGAAGGAGCCTTGGAAGTTAGAGACAGCGGCCAATCCCATCTAGGCTTTCCATTTTCTTGCCCTAAAGAAGTTTTTTGAGGTGGTTCTAAGAACTGTCTTAGGCAGAGAGTTGGGTTTCTCCAAAGGGACTTGCTTGTTGGAACAGTCCCAAGTGGGAAAGTTAAGTGTGCTAGTTAAACATATGCACTCTTTAGTCAGTTTGTCCTATGTTCAAATCCATGCTCAGCTCCTCGTGAGCTGTGTGATCTTGATTTGGACAAGTCATTGAACTGATCTGAGCTTCATTTTCCTCATCTAGAAAATGGGTACAAGAATGTTCTGGAGGATTATTGAGAGTTAAGTGTGATAAACTCTGTAAAATGCTTAGCACAGAGCCAAGGTCTGAAGACGCATTCAATAAAACGTGGTTGACTTTATTCAGAGGCTGTTCTAAGGCTGAGGAGGCTGAGCTGTGGTTTTCAGTGAGGTCATCTCTATTGCCTGACAGGACGCAGGTGACTTCTTGCCCACAGCTGGGATTTAGAATCCCTGCTGGCTGATACTTTTACTATGGACTCCCAGCTTGGGGTCCAGACCTCAGAGAAGGTGGGATGAAGCTGGGATTCTGGGCTGCTGTAACCTGAGTTTAGGGAGTTGGCAGAAACCAGGTTCCTAAAACAGAGACTATCCTTTTCCTTCCACCCTCAGAGGTAAGAGGGCAGAGTCAAGGATTAAACAATCTTTTTTTTTTTTTTCCTAGCTACTCCTTAATAGATTATTTAAAGAACTTGAAAACCTAACAGCAGAGCATGTGGTGGGACCTGACTGCAGACAAGATTCCATGATACCAGTCAGCACTTGGATTCTCCTGGGTTAGCTATCTATGTTCATGGTAGAATCACTGGTCATCAGATTTCTCTAGAATGGGCTTCTTGGGGTTGATAATGTGTTAACAACTGGAATGAAAGCAGGTCAGTGAAGCCAACACCAAGGTTCAAGTTCCAGCTCTGCCACTAATTAGCTGTGTGACTTTGGCCAAGCCACTTCACCTGAGGGTCAGTTTCCTCACCTGTAAATTGTGGTCATATTGGTACTCACTTAATGGAGCTGTTGGGGTATCCAATAACTTTAGAAAAGCAATTGGTTTAAATCCTGGTTAAGGAGCAATCTGAAATACCTTTGTTACTTCATTCAAAAATAACCAATCAATGAGCATTTCTTGCTTTCTGTTATTCTTTATTTCTAATATTTTTAATAATTCTAATTTAATATTTCTAATATTTATTCTTTCAATATTCTATTATTTCTTGCTTTCTATTATTCTATACTTTGAAAACAAAAAACATTTGATGTGTCCCATCCCACTTAGCTCTGACAGCAGAGACTGCAGACAGAAATATGTTCATTGGTGTCCCTTAGGGGCTAAGTGTCTTGAAGCTAGGCTACTTGAACAAAAAGGTTTCCTGCGTTTCTCCTCCTCAATGATTTGACTCTGAAGTCAGAGTTGGGTTGGGGTGGGGTGAGGGGAACCTGTGCCTGCTGAGTAATTGCAGGCAGAGTCTGAAGTCATCACTAAAGATTACAATGACAGTCTCAGTGCCTGGGGGCTCAAGTGCCTTTACTGATAAAGGGGGGTTGGGAGCGGAATCCACTGCTTGGCTTGCAAGTTTTGAGCTGCTTGTGCCGGGGACACTTGTCTTGCTGCTGCCGTGCCCCCAGAAGTGCAATTAAAGAGAGTTGGTCCTCGCATCCATCTTGATCCAGAAGGAATGACCACCTCTTGCCAGGCCCTGGTGTAGTGGGAAAAGCCCGACTTGCACAAGAGTCTAAATTCTGCCACTTAGCAACTTCAGGATCCTAGTGAATTTGCTTCTCTTCCCTGACCCTCAGTTTCCTCGTCTCTCCAGTAAGGATACAGACACCCACCTGGTCAGGAAAACAGTGGGCACCCGTAGGTGGGCCACCCGATCCGGAGGAGGAGCTCCGTAAATGTGAGAGCCCAATTACTAGGCCACTTCGAAAGCCGGCTCTTGGCGGGCATGGAGGCCAAGCGGTGTAGTTAAAAGCCAGCTCAAGGCAGCTGGCAGGTGGGGCGCACGGGACTTTTCATGTGGTTGGAGCTGGGCGCATCTGCCAGCCTCCAGCCCTCCACAAACCGCTGGTGCCTCCAGCCCGTGGTTCCTACCCAGCGCCTCGGGGGCTGGAGCCGGTCGCAAGGGATCCTGGGGCGGCGCCGGAAGTCGCTGCCAGACGCCCCCGTCTCGCGGGAAAGAGCTCCACGAGAGAGCTCTACGGGTCGCAGTCAGGCTGCCATGTTTGGAGAAGCGCCTTTTTGGGCGCGAGGGTGTATTGGGCACTTGGTTGGCCAGTGTTGTCCCGTTCTGGCCGTTGAGGAAATGAAGGGTGTGGAGATTAAGTATTCAGCACGCAGTAGGTCTGTGGAATGAAGGGAAGTGAGGGAGGCACCCCGGGATTCCCTTCGAGCTGCCGCCTGCCCCCCCTCCCTCGCCCCGTCTGAAACCGTCTACCTCCCCGAAGCTGTCTGAATCTGAAACCATCCTCCTCCCCGAAGCTTGGAGAGCCTCAAGGAAGGGTGGGAGGGGGACTCGACCCATCCCATCCCGGTCTGTGACCTCAGGCCTCGCCGCCACTCCACCCAAGCTCCGAGAGAGAGCGCTTGGGCTCCAGACTGCCTGCAGCGCTGAAAGAGTTAACCAGGAACGCCTCCCGCTGTGGTTTTGTGGTCGAAACCATGATTGCCAGGAGCAAATTTTTGTCGTGTTATTAAAAGTCAGGGCTACGCTGCTGGTGAATGAAAAGTTAAAAACCCTCGTTAAGACCGGACTCTGAAACAGGCAGACTGGGCCGAGAGGCCCCTGCGACGACCCTAAGGGCGGCGGCGCCTGCCATTCGGTCTGCTGCCTTCTGCTAGTAGGAGCCCCCGGTCGGTGCCTGGAGCCCAGACGGTCTGTTCAGGGGTCCACACGGAGGACGACGGGAAGGAAGAGTCTCAGGGCTGAAAACGCAAAGAGCTATCCGAAGCACCCTTCGGTTAAAACAAAAGTAACAGTCAAGTTTTTATTTGAGCTCTGACTTCACACTGGGCACAGGGTCTGGTATTTGATAAAGACATCATCTCCTGTAACCCTCCCAGCACTTCAATGAAGGATGGGAGTATAAATAGTTTTGCAAGTGGGGGGATTTCAGCTTGTCCCAGGCTCCCCAGGATCTCGCTGAAGAGCTGGGATCTTATAAGGGGCCAAAAGGACGCTCCGCACCAATGTGTCACCCTGCTTCCCACCAGCACAGATGTTGAAAACTGATGAGATACTGTCAGACTGTTGACTGTGCTTATCTCTGAGCAGAGGAATGCAGGTGAATTCTAGTCTCTGCTTCCAATTTTTCTGTATATTTCATTTTTATATATTGTGTTTTATATATTGTGTCAAAAGTGACCCTGTGTCACTTTTGAAATGAGGAGAGGGAGGAGTCATAATTTTTTAAAAGAATTATTGGTTCACCTTAAAAATCAAAAAAACGATATTCTCAAAGTGTGGTCCTTGGACCAGCGTCATCATCATCATCACCTGGGAACTCCATAGAAATGCAGATTCTCAGCCCCACCCTAGAGCTACTGAATCAAAAATTCTGGGGGTGGGGTTCAGCAATATGTGTTTTAACAGGCCCTCCAGGTGATTCTGATGCCTGATCAAGTTTAAGAACCATTGGCCTAGAAGACCTGGCAGAGGATGGGAAAGCAGGAGCTTCCCAATTCCACGCTGACCTGCAGTGTAGTTGCTGAGTCAGCAGGCTGAGAGCTTTGCTCTGGAGTCACACCTGTGTTTGAGCCCAGCTCTGCCAGGTAGGAGCCACTGGTGGCTCAGACAGTAAAGAATCTGTCTACAATGCGGGAGACCTGGGTTTGATCCCTGTGTTGGGAAGATCCCCTGAAGAAGGAAATGGCAACCACCTCCAGTATTCTTGCCTGGAGAATCCCATGGATGGAGGATCCTAGCAGGCTACAGTTCATGGGGTCACCAAGAGTTGGACACGTCTGAGCGACTTCACTTTCCTTTCACTTTTCCTGCCAGGTACAGCGTGGGTAACTTTGGGACGGGCTCTTTAACCTCTGTCAGTGTTTCTGCATAGGTAACATGCACCTCACAGGGCATGGATGAGAATGAAGAAGCACAAGGCCTGACTTATAAAATAACTTAGTTGCTTTCCTTCCCTTGTCAGAAACTCAAGTTTTCGCATTTGTGGTGGTGGTGGTTTAGTTGCTAAATTGTGTCCAATTCTTGGTACCCCGTGGACTATAGCCTGCCAGGCTCCTCTGTCCACGGATTCTCCAGGCAAGAATACTGGCGTGGATTGCCATTTTCTTCTCCAGGGGATTGTCCCTACCCAGGAATCAAACCTGGGTCTCCTGCATTGCAGGCAGATTCTTTACCAATTGAGCTACAAAGGAAACTTTGTTCCATTAATAAAATGGAACAAATAATCCTGGCTGGCTACCCACCCCCTCCACCCCACACCCCCAACCCCATTCCTTTTGCTTCTTTAAAAAGGTCAGAGCAACTGATCTAGTGAAAGTCTTGAAGGGAAAGGCTCTCACCAATATTTGATGTTATTTCACTGGGGCTTCCTAGGAGGTTTGCAAGAATGAGGAACTGTTGAGGGCTGGAGCAGCATGGTATTTACCTTTGTGTCCCAGTATCAGACCTGTTCAACACAGTTGAATGAATGAATGAAGGGATGTGGTGCCTTGGGTCTCTAGATGGAGTGCACTTCGTTCACATCTCAACTGAATAACAGAAAAGAATTAGGAAAATTGGACAGGAAACCAAGAGGAGAATATAGCATGAAAAAAAAAAATTCCCATCGAGGGAAGAATTTTCAAAGGGGAGAAAGTGAGTTTCTGGTATAATTAGAAAATGGCACATAATTAATTTACATGCAGCTAAAAGTGTTGGCTGGAGCCTGATGGCTCTCGGTTAACTTGCCTACCTGGATCCAGATGATGAAGCTGGTGATGCTTGCAGCCCTTTGTCTGAGAATCTCTGGTCTCCTTCTGTCAATAGTAGAAGGAGAAAGTGAGGCTGTGAGTTGTACAGTTTTCTGGGGGCTACCCCACAGGGTGAGTGTTAGTAAGAACAATTCATGTTTTTATGTGCTGGCACTATACTGAGTACTCTGCCTTCATTATCCCTTTGCATTTTCCAACAGTAATATCTCACAAAGGTGTAAGAGTAAACCAATAAATGACTTGAAATTGTTGGGCCAGCATCTGGCCCTTGATAAGCCCTCAATGAATAATAGCTGATGTTATTGCTCTCATCTTCTCCCATTTTTTACTGGTAAGAAAGTTGAGGCATGGAGAGGTCAAGTGTAAAGTCACACAGTCATAGCCGAGCTGAAACTGGAACCAGCTCTGCCTAGCTCTGAGGCCCACTCTGTAACTATTTACAAAGGTAAATATCATGTTGTCCCTGCCCTCAGAAGTTCCCAATCCTTGCTAACCTCCTCATTCAAACTGGGGTCGTTGTAGAGCCATTCCCTAAGCACTGCCATTTCCCCATTGAGGCCCCCACGTGAGCCCCCAGCAGGTGACAAGGCATATTTCACAACCTGTGCATCCAGAAACCAGATGGGCCACTTGCAAGCACAGCAACCCTGGAGCGGTCTGTCATGCCCAGGGAACACCTTCCATGGGGATGACTGAAAAATGATTCCTCCGTGAGCAGTTGTGGCAGGGCCTCCCCATGGGTAATTAGTGAGTGTGATTGATCACTGCTGATGAGCTGTGTGGCTTACAACAGGGTTTGACAAGTCATTGGGTGTATCTGGGTGTCAACACCCAGCTCAGGCAGCCTCTGGAACTCTTCCTCCTCAGGCTGGAGGGAAGTGGGGCCCAGATGCCTGGATCGGTCCTGTTTCAGGGATCTCCTTTAGTGGGGCTTGAGGCTGCCCCCTTGGTGGTGAGTTTTCTCCCCCCTTCTGTAAAATTAAGTCACAGGCCTTACTTTTCCATCTCTGAATTATAGAAATGCCTTTGAGATAAGGTAGTGACTGAGCTGAGTACTGGACAGGAAGCTAAGAGGCTTGAATCCCAGCCCTACTCTGTGCTGTGTGTCCTTAGGCAAGTCACAGTTGCTGCCAAAGATTAGATTTCTAGGGACTTCCTCGGCAGTCCAGTGGTTAAGAGTCTGTGCTTTCACTGCTCAGCACCTAGGTTCCATCCCTAGTCGCGAAACTAAGATCCCACAAGCTGGGTGGTGTGGCCAAAGCAGACAACAGCAACAGAAACTAAAAAAGAGAGGCTAGATTTCTAAAGTCTCTTTGCACACTAACTGGAACACCAAAAAATATCCCTCAACTAGTAGCTTTACATTTGCTTAGTCCCATTAGGATTCTTAAGTTGGCTTGGCCAGAAAGCTGTGCATATTCAGAATCTGAAAGGACTTGGGATGAAACTATACTTCACCACTGTAGGCACTTAACCTCTCTAGGTGTCTGAGGAGACAGCCTTGTCAAGGTTCTTGATGCTAGAAGACAGAGCCCTCTGTTCTAGGCCTGGCGCCATGAGATACCAGCTAAGTAGACTTAGGCAAGCCACTGGCCTTCTCTGTGGCTCATTTTTCCTGTTATCAAGTGGGGATAGTCATACTCTCCCTCCCTACCTTATAGGAGCATTGCAGGATCAGAGATGATGACAAATGTATGAGAAGCATGTTGAAAAATATAGCACACTATGCAAATATGAGGGATTGTCAAATCTCACACTTGAGTTTCCTCCTCAGTGGACTGGCCTTCCTTGAAACAAAGCAACATATGCAAAAACCCTGGCTCACACCTGGCACACAGTAGGCGGACAATCTCTGGGAGCTGTCCCAGGCTTATGCCTTTGATCCTGCCTTTGATCTGGAAGGTCAAAAATCCTCTCACACCCATCTTCACATTTCTTCTTCCCCTCCACTCCTCTTTTCAACCAGCATCTAGTTATTCCCCAAAGTTGAAGCAGGTCAGAAGTCCTCTGGCTTCTTTCCCTTCATAGCTTTCTTCACCTGATGGTAGCTGTCCATTTGTTTTTGTGGTCATGTTTGTCTTGCCTGCCACTAAGCTGCAACCTCTGTGACAATAGAGATCTTATTGTCTCGCCCGCCCAGGACAAAGCCTGGCACGTAGTACAGTAAATATTGACAAATATTTATTAAAATGAGGCATAGATGGTTAGGTGGATGGATGCCACCCAGCTTTATTGTTTTTTCCCTCTCTTTTGCATCCCTTCTTAGAAACTAGTGGTTGGTGGAAAAGCAACTAGTCATGGAATTAGATTCCAGGAGGCTGGCTTTGTAACTCACTGGGCCAGTCCCCTGGAACAGGTCACCTAAAGTCTGTTGTCTGTTTTCTGGTCTATAAAGTAGAGATAATAACACATCATGTATGTTGGGAGGCTCCATGAGATAATGAATGTGAAAGTCAAGGCAAGGGGTTATTACACTGTCTCTTTTGTTTTTGACATGGAACCTGTTCACAGACAGGATGCTGGGAGAGGATGTTAATTTAAGAACCTCAGGCAGTGTGTCCCCTTTACTCTCATTTGGGGGTTCTAAGAAAATGATGGTCATGATGATGGTGGTGATGATGGCTGTTATTTACTAAGCGATTATTCTCTGGCAGGCTCTAGGCTTAGCACATTTCTCATGTTAATACACTTAATTTTCCTAACAACCCAGAGATTATCCCCACTCTGAAGTAGCCAGCCCTGGTGACTCCATCATATGACCATGTTCTAATTTTCTTCACAGCACTTATCACTAACCCAAATTAACTCATTTACCTACTTGTTTATAGTCTGTCTTCCCCCCAATTAGATTGCAAGTTCCATGGGAGCAGAGCCTTATCTGCCATGCTTTTGGCTGATTCCCCAGTGCCTAGAAGAGCCCCTGGTTAGCGCACAGAAGACACTCAACAGACCCATTTAACAGATGAGAAAATAAGCCCAGAGAGGCTCAGTGCCTTACCCAAGGACACACAGTTACTTGGGTCCGTCAGGCTATGCCCCTGATGTTACAATACTTCCTCCCACAGTACTACGGATCCTTCTGTGCTGCACCTGGGTGAAGATCTGATGGCAGGAAGGCTGCCCAGAGTCATGTCCTCTCCCTATAGCCTCCTCCGCCATCCCCCTTTCACCTTCTGCTTGTTGAGGAGCTCTGCTTTGGACAGGGACACCAACAGAGAGTTTGCAGAGGCCCTCGGGGAAGGTGACTGGTCTCCCGTCTTTGTTCTGGCTCTGTCTCCCACTAGTAGGGCTCACACCTTCCTGGACCCTTTCATATCTGTTCCCCACCGGGCCCTCAGCCCTCAATTCTAATCTTTAGGAGAACAGGGAGCCAAACATTTTTAGATTTCAGTATTTGGCACATGAATCAATGCTAATTAACCTTATCCATAGCCAAGTCTTTTTAGAAGCCAAATGCTTTGACTTGGAACATGACATTGATTGGTAGCATGAACAGGCTTGGGAACCAGAACTCTGGAGCCCGCCCCCGACACTGCCCCCAGTGCCTGGCTAGAAACTTCCAGTCATCTCACTTCTTCCCTTAGGCCCCCTTGCCTTGTGTGGGTGGGAAACCCTTTTCTGCCTGGCAGTGGAGGATTGGTTCACTGTATTCCAGAGGAGGGAAATGGCCAGAATAAGAAAGGCATTTGAAAGGAGACTAGCATGGGGTTAAGAGCTGCATCTTGGAGTCCAACAAGTCCAGGTTCAAGTTGTGCTCTGCCACTTACTAGCTGAGTGACTTGAAGGTAATATCACCTGAGTCTCAACTTCCCCAAAACCTGTTGTGCAGAGTAGATAAGACAATGCAGAAAAATAGCTGTGGGAGTGGTGTAAATGCTGGTAAATGCTTGAGGTCGGGTAGCTGCTGTGTATCAAGGAATCAGACTTTGGGGTCTCCACAGGATGGATTAGAGACCCTCACAGGCCAGAAGATCCTCCTGGATGAACAGCAAACATTGTCTTTTCATTTCTGATGCCACTTTATCTTTGTCTTCTAAAATTTAACTTTTGAATAGGGTTAGATAACTGATAGCTCATTAAAGCTGATAATGGTCATTCCACCAGAGTCAGCAAATTGGTCCTAGGATGGCTACCCACTTCAGTATTTTGGCCTGGAGAATCCCATGGACAGAGGAGTCTGGCAGCTGCAGTCCACGGGGTCGCAAAGAGTCAGACACAGCTGAGCGACTTTCACTTCTTCACTTCCACATCTGCCAATGACTTACAGGGTGACCACGTCTTGTACCACTTTGCAAGCACTCAATGTCTAGCTCCAAGCTGGGCTGAGAGCACGAATATTTTTTTGCACATTGCTCCTTTATTAGAAATTATAAATGAGAAATTAAATCAACACCTGAAGACCAAACCTACAGCCTAAGATTCCATAGACTCAAGATTTTTGACATTCTGGAATGAGCTTTCTGTAACGTATACCCTTTCTGTGGCATGAAAGCATCATTCTTTTTGTATAAAGCACTTGTTATGTTCTAGTTGTGAGCATTCTTCCTGTGACGGGGTCACTCAGTCCTCATTGTCCTATATGGCAGGTGCTTTTATTTGACTCATTTTGTAAACAAGGAACAGTGCTAAGTGCTGGGGTTCCCAGTTGACCCAGAGAGTGGGGTCCACCAGGCCTTTCCCTGTTCCTTCTGTGCCCCCTTGGTTTGGGAGTTCCATTTAGGCTGAGGCTGGGAGGGGTTTGGGGGCAGCCACCTGGTCTTGCTCCGTAAGTTCCTCTCACCCCAGGCCCAAGAGGCAGCTGGGAGGGGCCTTTTCTCACCCCTCCATCTTAAGGCCCATGATTTATCGCAGCAGAAACTTGGGGTGTGCCTCCCTCTCTATGCCCCTGGAGCAGGAAGGTTTCTGTCATTTCTCTTTCCTGTGTGACAGCTCCCTCTCCCTCCCTTTCAGAGCCTAATACCCCACACCCGGGGGCTCAGGGGGATGGGAGACGCTGCCCTGGAAGAAGCCCCTGGGAGAGAGCCACCCCCGGCCTGTCTGTGTGTAGGCCTGGCTACTGCTCCCGCTCCGTGTCTGAGAATGCAGGCTTGAGCTGCGGGGCAGCGTGAGGGCACTCCCTGCGGTGTGATTCGGTTTGTGAAGGCCCTCGCCCACCCACCAGTCTGCCGCAGTGCCTACAGTTCCATAACTGAGCCTCTTCCTGTTGTGGCAAGGATTGCCCTCTTGCACTGCGGGAAAGCCGTGTGGCTTAGTGGAAAGTGTGTGGCTTGGGTACTTGACAGTCCTGGTTGTGTCATGGGCTAGTTGGGTGACCTGAGGGACATTTCCTCCAAGTCTCAGGTTTCTCCATCTGTAAAATAAAGCAAATGATCCTTGCTTCTAGTGTTCTTGTGAGGAGCAGAGCTGATTAGTGGAAAACATACAATAATAGCACAGTGAATGGTAGCTGACGTTACTCCTGTGTCCCTTAACAGGGGAGAATCTGGGAGACTCACCTAGCAGGGGGCATCAGGGCACCAGCAGACCAGTCTGTGCCCGCTTCATGTCTGGGACTCTTTTCCCATCCTGGCTGTCTGCTGTTTCTCACCTCCCGCTATCCCCCCACATTCTTTGCTCTAAAATGAACATAACCAGAACTTCCTCACATCTGTGCCCTTGCTCATGATTAAGAGCATGTTCTACATGAATGATTCACAACGTGTGGTCCCCAGGCTACCAGCATCAGCATTACCAGGGAACCCAGGGGTGGGGCCTGGAAATCTGTGTCTTAACAAGCCTTCTGTGCCATTCTGATGCAGCGAAAGTTTGACAACACTATTCTGTGTTACAGCACCATCCTGCTCGAGCTTGAGTCCCCTCTGGGCCACTCACTAACCCACTAACTGGGACCTTGGGCACCTCCCTTAATTTCTCTGAGCTTCAGTTTCCTCATATATAAAATAGGAACGATAATAGTACCTGCCTCACAGGGTTGTTGTGAGAATTAAATGAGATAATCCTTAATAAGTGCTTATCTCAGTGCCTGAAACGTGGTCAGTGTTCAGTAAAGATTATACATTATTTTTGTCATCATTACCATTATTCTGTATTATGTAAATGTATATATAATATATACGTGAATATATATTTAGAATATATATGTATGTGAATAAATATATAGAATATATGTATATTCTATATTCCTGGGACCCTCCCCCCACATATGACATAAGTGATATAATTACCCATGTTGAATGTCCTCCAAAGAGTCTGTCTTGATCACTTGCCTTTGAGTCCACGTGGCTTGTATTTGTCTGCGTTCTCAGTGAACTGCCCAGGTTCTGTCTGCCTAGGTGTGCCCGGCAGCATTCCACTCCAGTTCCTGGCATCTGAGCAGCTGCTTGGGCACTGTACAATAATTGTTGGTCTGAAATGCCGTTTACCAAGACCCTGTCTGCCTATGGGCTTCCTTACTCTAGCTTTCTCTGTCACTTGCCACATTCTCTCTCTAAGTTGAAATGATCTCCAGCCTTCTGTGTCTTTCACGGTCTTGAGGAGAATGTCATCAGAAGCCATGCTGAGTTATCTGGAAATCTTATTCTTTGCACCTTGTCATTGTTATTTCCCATCCTTGCTACACTGATTCCTCTTGAATAAGTACTTACTATGGAAGCATTTTTTTGAATCTTCTCTCAAGCCTTGCAAGGTTGGGATTGTAGTCTTCCTGTTGTAGTTGAGGGAACTGAGGCCCCAAGCCTACAGCTTCTCCTTGGCAACATTTGGTGGTGACCCAGGGCATTTGGCTCCAGAGTTTAGGTACTTTTTACTGCCTCATCTGTCCAATGATGACACAATAAGCATCTCAAGTTTTCAAGGCTGGTAGCTCTCTGAATTTCTGAATGTTGGTCTGAGGCTGACCATTCACGGACCTTCTGCTGCGCATGCATGTTCAGTCATGTCCTACTCTGCAACCCCATTGACTGTAGCCTGCCAGATTCCTCCATCCATGGGATTCCCCAGGCAAGAATACTGGAGTGGGTTGCCATTTTCTTCTTCAGGGGATCTTTCTTACTCAGGGGTCAATCCCACGTCTCTTGAATTGGCAGGTGGATCGTTTACCAATGAGCCACCTGGGAAGCATACGCATGCCTTCTGCTGGGACAGCCTAAATTTGACCTTCCTTACCTACTTTTCAGTTTCAGATCTGTTCGGCTGCTAAAGAACGACCCAGTTAACTTCCAGAAGTTCCCCTACACTAACGAGGATGAGGCCTGGAAGACCTACCTTGAAAACCCCCTGACGGCGGCCACGAAGGCCATGATGAGAGTCAACGGGGACGACGACAGCGTTGCGGCCCTGAGCTTCCTCTATGATTACTACATGGTAGGGAGTAATCATATGTCCGTATGTCCGCCACCTCTGGGCATGCCCCCCCCCCCCCCACAACTGAACATGCATCTTCGCTTTCAGGCTTCATGGCTCTCCAGCCCACTTTGACCACCCCTGACCCCTCACCATGTTCTTTCACACCTCTGGGCCTTTGCACATGCTGGTCCCTCTGCCTGGCACACTCCCCACTCCCCTGGCGAAACCCTACTCTCAGCTTTAAGTTACCTCATTCATTCCCTGAAGGTGGGGAAGGCGTTCTGGGCTTTCCCATGCTGTGGCTCCTCTGGGCACCCTCAGCAAGTACCATCATTTTCCTTGACGCCGTCTTCAGAAACTTGCTGTTTGTGCATTTATTCCTCCATCTCACCTATAACGCTGAGCTCCTGGAGGGCAGGAACCATGTCATGGTCATGACTGAGCCCCCAGTACCCCACACTGCCTGCCACACAGTGCTTGATATGTACTGATTGAATGGATCAATTCCTTGGCCACACACACCACAGCGATTACCTCTAACCCACCATCTTCTTTCTGTCCCTTAGGTCATCCCAGTTGCCCTGTCATTCCCCACCTGCCTATTTGAAGCCCCACCTCCTAGGACATGCCTTCTGCTCTTGAGTCCATTCGTTTCCTTCAGGGCCCTTCCCAAGGCCCAGATTCTCTCAGAAGCCCACCTCGTATCACCTCTCCCTCTCCTGAATGTCTCACTGTCGTCCATACCCTTGTGCCATCATGTGCACTAGACCACTTCCTGACATACCATCTCTTATTGTTCTCTAATTATTTCTGGGGCCTTGACTTTGACACTGTCAGTTCCTAAGAACAGAAATTAGGCCTCTCACGTATGAGAAGTGTGCTTAAACCTATTAGTAACCGCAAGTACATAACGCACATGACATCACCCTCTTCCAGTGCCTTTGCCAGACACTGCTAATGGATTACAACCTGTATTCGCACTGAAGACCACAAAATCTTTTTCAGCCTAGTAACTCCAGGCACCCCCACCCATCTGTCTGAATTGCCATGACAGCATACTTTCTTGCTATCCCTGTGCTGGGTTATTGCTCCTAGAGACTTTCCCAGATTGGAGGCTGGGGACATGAATAGCTGATTGTTGTGATAACGGAATCTGAAGTTTGAAGATTCAAAGCCACCTTATAAATAAACCTTCAGATTCACTGGCCTAAGAAGTAGTTTATTCTACACAAAGGAAGGCAAACTCTGCAAATTCAGAGACCAAGTTGGGGGAAGTGGTCTCAGATACAAAAGAAACCCCAAATTATCTCTCTGGCCTTTAGTTCTCATCTAGGAGTTGTATGGTACCCTCCTTTCCCTTCTCCCAGCAGACTGATGATGGAAAAGAAATTTGAGTTGACTGTCTCAGCCTGGGGACCTGGTAGGAGCCAGAATTCTAGGTCTGAGCTTGAAATAACTCCAGCCTGGGATATATCGCTTGAGACTGGGCCATAAAATAAAATCTAACACTATCTCCCCTGAGCAAGAGTCCATTCCCAGGGCCAGAATGGTGGGGCCGGGCTCTGAAGGTGACACTTGCAGTGGTTTATTGCAGTACAGCATCCCGGGGAGATACACCTGTCCCCCGCCCCCTTCCCAGAGCACATTAGGTCAGAGGAGCACTGCAGATACTAAGAGCACAGTCTGACGGTGTGGACAGAGCTCCAGGTTGGGAGTTGGAGACCTGTTCTACCACAAGCTGGCCGTGTGACTTTGGGCAGTATAGTCCTAAAGGTGACCACTTACCATTTCTTATTGAATGCTGGACACTGTGCCAGGTACCTTTCCTCATGTTCTCCCATCAGTGTGATTAAAAACCCGGGCACTGACATCACTAGACTTGGTCGGAGACCTTGTTCTGGCTTTGTTAGCTTTAGGGAGAAATGACCCAAATTCTCTAAGATACAAAATATTATAATTATAATCATGAGAGGTAACATTTACGTAGTGCTCTGCATGTGCCAGGTGCTAGTCTAAGCACTCACAACAATCCCAAGGGTTGGTATTACTATTATTATTCCTGCCATAAAGATGATGACAGTAAGGTGCAGAAAGGTTGAGGGCCTTGCCCAAGGTCACACAGCCAATATGTAGCAGATCTAAGAACTGTACCCAAGAAATCTGAATTCAGAGTCTGTGCTCCTAATCACTAAGATGACAGAGCCTCTCTGGACTTCAGTTTTCCTCATGCGTGTAATGGGGATAACATTAGTAGACGTCACAGAGAGGTTGTAGAGATTAAATTGGAGCACGCAGAGAAGCCACTTAGCACAGGGCCCAGTGCGTAGGAAGTACTCCATTAAAAAACAGTGAGCATTATCTTTATTAATAAATCTTCACAACCCACTTAAGGGAGGGACTGTCATCCCCCAGACATATGAAGAAGCTGAATCTCAGAAAAGCACAATCGTTTATCCAGAGTCACACAGCACTTTTAAGTGGTAAGGTTAGAACTTAAGCTGGGCCCGCCTGACTCCAAATTCCATGATTCCTAAGTGCTAATTTCAGGGCACTTCTTCTCACTCTGTAACTTGGAGCTCAGACTAAATGGTCTGCTAACTCAAAGGACTGGCAGGTTTCCTCCCAATGACTAAGGTAGCTCCCCGCATGACCAAGTCCCCTGGAGGGAGTTGAGGCTTGTGACAGTCAGATCTTACCCAAGAGACACACATAAATCCTTTCTTCCTTTCTTCTCAGGGCCCCAAGGAGAAGCGGCTACTGTCCTCCAGCCCTGGGGGCCGGAATGACCAAGGCAAGAGGTGAGGCTCTCCCTCACCACCATCCCTGCCCCTCTGCCCTTCCCCACCCCCTCCCCGCCTCACCTCGGGCCCCTTATCCACTGGGCTCAGGAGGGACAGTGTCGGTACTAGGGTCCACAGCACCCTTGTGCTTAGTCCCTCAGTTGTGTCCAGCTCTGCAACACTCTTGTCCATGGGGATTCTCCAGGCAAGAAATACTGGAGTGGGTTGCCATGCCCTCCTCCAGGGGAGCTTCCCAACCCAGAGATCGAGCCCAGGTCTCCCACATTGCAGGTGGATTCTTTACTGTCTGAGCCACCAGGAAGTCCACTAAGGTACCCTTAGGGGCCCACAGAAGTATTTTATCTATTCTTAACATCAGAAGAAAATGATATAATCCAGCCTGGATTGTATTTGTATTTATACTGAGGATTTTTAAACTATTTTTTATGGATGAAGGGACCTATGATCGCAAGAGACTGGGGCCCACAGAGTCAGGGTGAGACCCTGCTTGAGTGCACACACACACACAAGTGCCTGCCGGCCACGTGGCTAAAGTTTACTAAAAACAAACTTCAAAGCCACAGCAGTGGAAAAGCCCTGCTGGAAGCTTTGCTGTCCTAGCTTCAAAACCCTCCCTGCAGCCTCAAGGGGAGGGGACACCTGTGTTCCCTTATTTCTTTCCCTTGGCTTTCTTAGGCCTCTGCCTTGGACTTGTGCCTCAGAGCATGTATGTTCCTTTTCTTATAGAGAGCGGCCCAGGCCATACTCATTGCCAGATGGGCGCTGGAAGAATACTCCCCCCCCCCACTGCCCCCCTCCCCCCACTTTTCCTTATCCCCAGTAGGCAGGGCTTCTGCTGAGAAACCTTCTGGGTTTCCTTCTCTTTTCCTTCTGGAAAGCCCAAACTGCTAAGGCAGGCACTGAAGCACTTGCGGCTGGCTTAGGGCCCTCCACTGCTACAAACAGTGGGTTTTTGTACATTTTCCTCAAAACTAATTTTTTTAAATGTTGTTAGCTTTTCTGATTGTAAAATACCTGCTTTTTATAAAGTGTTCAAATTCTGTAGAAACATATAAAATAAAAAAGGAAGGAAGGGGAGGCAGGAGGAATGAATTGGTAGATTATATAATGTATTTGTTCATTTGAAGAAAATTGTATATAGGTGTATGACAATTTTAGGGAAATTATGAATAAATAAGTAGAAAATTCTAAAATGAGGAAGTTCAAGTTAATATCATAATTCCAGTAGCAACAGAGGTTGTTCTAAGAAAACTTACCATAGTAAAATATTTGACCAGCCAGCAAACAATATTTGTGTAGTTATAACAAGTAAACTATCTACTGTTGAAACTATTTTTAAGTTTAGTTTACTTTTTAAAAGCAAATTTGATGTAGTAATAAAATAAATATCCATATTGAGGCTGGTGCTTGAGAATCAGAAGTCTGGTGGTGGAAATGGAAGACTGGCACAGTCACAGGAGGGCACCCGTTAATCACAGAATCATCTTATGATAAGGTCTGTGTGTTCACTCAGTGTCTCTGATTCTGTGACTCTGGGGCTCAGGAGTGAAAATCGTTTATCTGGCTCTTTTGACAAAGTGAGGACTGTATGCAAAAATTCTCTGGATTCTGTACAATGAAATGCATTAAAGACACTGTTACTTTTGCTTAAAAATACGAAGTAAAAAAGTGAAAGTTTCTTGCAATTCTACTTTCTTATTTCCCTTAATAGTTTGGGGTATATCCTTCCAGACCTTTTTCTTAATGTACACTATCTGTACTCACAAATACCCACTCTTGCCCTCACCAGGAATGACTCAGTACAGTAATCTTAGTGTGGGGACATCTGACCCTGGATGAGAAATGAATAAACTTTTCAGTTTTTAAATTACCAAGTACTGTAATGGAGAAAGCAGGCATTTGCGCCCTGAACCTCGATCCGGTATCTGGTTCCTCCCTGCTTCCCCCTGTGACACACCAGGCCCACTGCAGTGTCTCATTTCAGGCCCGCTGGGAAGACCTAACGTTACCTTGGATTAAAGAAGGTCAAATATGTCAGTGTGATGGTCACGCTGCAGTCCAGCCAAGGACCCCGTCTAGGCTCCAAGGAAAGAGGTGCACCCACTTATCCCTCCCCTCTCTCCTCAGGTACTACCATGGCATGGAATATGAAATGGACCTCACCCCCCTTGAAAGTCCCACGCACCTCATGAAATTCCTGACAGAGAATGTGTCTGGAACCCCAGAATACTCAGATGTGCTCAAGAAGAATAACCTAATGAGCGTGGAGGGGGCTGCACCCACGCCAGGCAAGGCAGCTCTCCTCCCCGCGGGCCCCAGCAAGCTGGAAACCGGCTCCGTGGACAGCTACCTGCTGCCCACCAGCGATGTATATGATAATGGCTCCCTCACCTCCTTGTTTGAGAGCATTCACGGGGTGCCTCCCACACAGCGCTGGCAGCCTGACAGCACCTTCAAAGATGACCCACAGGAGGTGAGGGCCCACCCGCACACCCCTCCAGCATCCCTGGGTACCTGCATGTACAGAAGCAGAGAAGACAGTGAGACGGTCAGAGCTTTGGAATCACTGGGAGAAAGAGTCCTTGAGCTGAGGCAGGGTCGCCATGGACTTTTGTCCAGGTTGTGCACTGTACAACCTTCACAGTTGTATGTAGTGGCCCTGGGTTGAGGTCCCAATGGAACTGAATGTGAACATTTATTTTCCCTGAATTGTGTTTCTCTACAGTCTCTACTCTTCCCAGATATCCTGAAAACATCCCCAGAACCCCCGGGTCCAGAGGATTATCCCAATCCCAAGAGGTAAGTTAGCCTCTCTGGACCCTTGACCACTGGGCAGTGGGCAGGGGACTGCAGACAGAGCTGCACACTGTCCACAGAGCAAACATCACCACTGAATGAAAAGAGAGACGTGAAGACATGTGAAAGAAAGAGTGATTTCTACATCCCTTTCCCAGGTTGTGACAAGCAGCTCAGAACTCAGCACCATGTTAGAAAATCTAGGTTCCATTGTTTCCTGGTCTCCCTGGAACTTGGTCACCCCTCAGGGCTCTCTCGTTTCCATTATTCGTCATTCAGGAGGATTGTGCCTCAACAGAGCCATTGAATAGAAACCCTGAAAACGCGGAAATGGAGGCCCTGGGAAGTAGAGTGATTTAGTGAGGTCGCATGGTGAATCCACAGCAGAGCCTCAGGCTTCCCGCACCACTGCCCGCTGGGATACTCCAGCCTGGGAGCCCAGCCTCACTGTCCTCTCCCGCCTCCCCGCAGTGACTTTGAGTATACCCTGGGCTCCCCCAAAGCCATCCACATCAAATCAGGCGAGTCGCCCATGGCCTACCTCAACAAGGGCCAGTTCTACCCTGTCACCCTGCGGACGCCGGCGGGCGGCAAGGGCCTTGCCTTGTCCTCCAACAAGGTCAAGGTACGTCGGCCGCCCGGGGACCGCTTGGGAAGCGGGCGGGGTGGTCAGGTCAGCCCTGCCTGCCGGGGCCTCCAGGGAGAGGGTGTGGTTAGAGGACTGCCCGTTGCCAGGGAAGGGGGGCAGCCCGGCCAAAGGGCAGGGCCGCCTGACCCTGGCTCCGGGCAAGGAGGTTGCCCGGGCCTCTCCTGAGGCAGGGGGTCACGGTGACCGCTGTGCTTGCAGAGTGTGGTGATGGTGGTCTTCGACAATGAGAAGGGCCCGGTCGAGCAGCTGCGCTTCTGGAAGCACTGGCATTCGCGGCAGCCCACCGCCAAGCAGCGGGTCATCGACGTGGGTGAGAGCCCGCTCACACCCTTCCCCCCAGTGTCTCTCTCTCTGACTCTCTCTCACACCTCTCTCTCTCACACACACACACTCCAGTCAGGCCTTTCTTGCTGTCCCCCTTTTCCCCACCCACTTCTGACCTCTGCAGGGCTTATTTCTGACTCCAGCCGCCTGCCTGGCCCCTGTCTCCAGGTCATAAGCTGTGGGGTTTGCAGGGATTTGCATGTTGACTGGAAGCAGTGACCTCTTTTCTTTGTTGCTTTGGGATAAACAAGGCTCTGGGGGCCCCAGGAGTACCACATAAACAGACCCCTGGGGTGCTGGCCGGCCTGTCCCCATCTGGGGTCTTGGCCAGTTGAGACACAAATGCATGAGATAACTGCGGGCAACGGGTGCGCTGGAAGCTGGAAGCACAATGCCAGGGCAGCCCTGCTTTGGAAGCTGGAAGCTTCGTGCTTTGTTGGTGAGCAGGGAGCCAGGGAAGGCCTCCTCCTGTGTGCTGCGAGTCCCGGCCCTGAGACGGGTGGGAGGGCAAGCCCATCCTCGGATCTCCAGGCCCGGGCTCTGTCACTCTCTTCCTGACGTGTGACCTGTGTCATCTCCCCTTCCTGAGCCTCGGCTTCTTCAACTGTCACCTGGGAAAATACCAGCCGCCCCATCTGCCTGCTGTGCAATTTCTGCCTTGGACCCATGTGTGCTAGAGAACATGACACAAATAGGGACGATTCAGTGACTTCTCTGAGAGACCAGATGGCACAGTGGTTAGGAGCCTGGGCTCAGGAGCCAGAGAGAACTGACCTCCAGACCTTGCTCTCCCTTTTATCAGCTGTGACCAGACTTCTCTGAGCTCTGTTCTCCTCATGTGTAAGCTGAATATTCATAGCATTGCTATAAGGATTAATTGAGGGCTTGCCGTATTGTAAGTGTATAGCTCAGTTCAGTTCAGTCGCTCAGTTGTGTCCAACTCTTTGTAACCCCATCGACTGCAGCATACCAGGCCTCCCTGTCCATCACCAACTCCCGGAGTTTACTCAAACTCATGTCCATTGAGTCGGTGATGCCATCCAGCCATCTCATCCTGTCGTCCCCTTCTCCTCCTGCCTTCAATCTTTCCTAGCATCAGGGTCTTTTCAAATGAGTCAGCTCTTTGCATCAGGTGGCCAAAGTATTGGAGTTTCAGCATCAACATCAGTCCTTCCAATGAATATTCAGGACTGATTTTCTTTAGGATAGACTGGTTGGATCTTCTTGCAGTCCAAGGGACTCTCAAGAGTCAAGTGTATAGTAGTACTATCATTCATTTAATGTTACAAGTTCAATACTGGTAGTACTGATTTTACTATGGTTATGACTACTACTGTGACTTCGATTACCATTTTACCTAGGAGATCTCCTAAATCACAGTCCCACTGAAAAGAATAAGCTCCACCCCCAAATCATGTGGGCCCTGGCCTAGATGGCAAAGTTAAGGAATCCCTCTGGGATTTGGGCAGATCTCCTTCCCAGGCTGGACCTCAGTTTTTCCATCCGTAGCCCAGGGCACAATGAGTAACTTCCTCCCTAGTTTGAAGCATGGTTCTTGGGGGAGAGAATCCACCTCCCTGCCAAGAACGGGGTCCAGCCCCTAGTGACCCCTCCCCATGGTGCCCCCAAATCCCTTGTCTCCTGACTCTCCTCTGGTCTCCTGTGGTTTCAGCTGACTGCAAAGAAAACTTCAACACTGTCCAGCACATTGAGGAGGTGGCGTATAACGCACTGTCCTTCGTGTGGAATGTCCATGAGGAGGCCAAGGTCAGTGCTGGGGGCATGGCTGGGATGGGACTGGGCTGCCAGCAAGTCCTAGGAAAGGGACTGTCCCTAGGATGGTGGTAGCTGCTCCAGTGAGGGCACCAGGGAGGAGGCAGGATACAGGAGTGAGGGAGAAGCACAGGCTCTAAGCTAGAGTGGCCGGGCCCTTATCCCACCTCCGTGACCTTGGACAGGTGCCTTAGCTGAAAATTGGGAGTGTAACCTTAGCGTGAATGGATAGGTTGGCATGAGGCTCAGGTGAGATAAGAGAAAGGTAGAGCACAGCCTGGTGCAGAAGTGGTGGCTGTTGTTGTTAGTCCAATCCACCCATTTGCCAGATGGGAAAACTGAGTTGTGCAAGCCACACAGCAAGCTGCTGCTGCTTGGGTCTCCTGACATGTGAGCCAGTGCAGAGTGTTGCAGGAGGAGTGCTGTGGGGTCTGATAGATGAAGGCTGAAGTCCGTTAAGTCACTCATGGAACCCATAGGAAGGGAAGAGCAATCTGCCTCCTAGAGTTGTGGTGGAGATCTGAGGAGATCATGCAGGATGGAGCAACGGGCACTTTGTATGCCAAGCCCATCGGAGAGGCCTGAGAAATGGAGCCTCTGTCAGTATTTTTTTCATACCAGTGATGAAGCCACGTAGTGCTTGAGACCAGCCTCAGGCTCGCCGGTGCTGTCGGGTCCCTCGGAGTCTCGGTCTTCTGTTTGGACAGGTGGTATCGCGGAACAGGCACTAGTCAGAGGGTCAGGGGCTGGGTGACCTTGGGCCTGTCCCTTCACCAGCCTGGGCCAGGCTTACCGCATCAGACCAAGTTTGGGTCAGGCTCGTGGCAAAGTCCCTTTGGCCTGGGAAAGCCGGGGAGCTTATCCCTGCCTCCCTGCCACCCCACCTCCCCTCATGGGGCGGTCCGGGCTGCCCGGAGAAAACCAGGGTGAATGGGCTCTGAAAACAGCAAGGAGAGGCACAAAGGCAAGGGATTATTATTATTCAAACAGACACCCGGGACTGGGGAGGAGCTGGGGCCTCCAGTTCAGGGAGTGGGGGAAGAGTTTCGTGGGAAGGGAGCGGTGGGTTTCGGTGGGGATTTTCTCACAGCCTCTTAAGCCCCCAGGCTTGGGTCTTTGTCAGGTGTGAGCTGGGTGGGGGCGGCATCAGGGCTGAGCTGGCTGAGGGGGAGGTATGTCTGGCATGCATCAGGGGGCCTGGCCCCCAGCAGCCAGGGAAGGAAGGGGGTCTGCTCCAGCACCACCCCACCCCCACTTGTTCAAGTCAGGATCGTTTCCAAGGGAAGCGTCCCAAGGAATAGGGGCCAGCCTGGAGTGGGTTCTGGCCTGGTGTCCCATGGAGAAGCCAGCAGTAGGCAGTCAGTAGGTGAGCTTGCTAAGAGACGTCCAGCTAAGACTGACCCCAGGCTACCATCAGCTGGACACAGGCTTCTGGTTGAGACTCCCATCTGTCCCACTCACAACAATAGTTATGAAATATTCAAGTCCCCTAGGTATTCTGCCACCCTCACAGCCACAGGAGGTAGGTTTAATTGTCCCCATTTTGCAGATAGAGAAACTGAGGCTTCGTGAGGTTCAAGGACTTATCTAAAGTCACATGGCTTGAGGGGCAGAGTCTGAGTGGCCCCGCGTCCAAGCTCATTCCTCTCTGCCACCCTGCCCAGCTCCCTGTGGAAGCATTAGCGAGTCACATGCATGCTCAGAGCCTCCGTCTCCTCGGCTGTGAAACGGGGGTGACTGGTTCAGCTGCTGCTCGTGCTGGTCATTCAGGGGCACAGGCACGTGTGCCACTCTCTGGCCCTGGGCAGGCAGGTGGCGGGGAAGGGATTTGGGCCCTTCTCTACCTTCTTGCTCTGAGTTTAAAAAAAAAAAAAAATGAGGCTCTGCATTTTAAATTCCTGAAGGACCCTTAATCTCCCTCCCTGTCCCCTGATCCTTTGGGCTGCCCCTGGCAATCTAGCGGGCGCTGCATTGTCCACTGGTGACACCCTGAGCTCCAGCTCCGGTTCCCTTATACGCTCCCTCTGTCGCCCTCGGACAGCGGCCCTCTCAGAGCGTGGGTTTTCCCTGGAAAAGAGAGGCGGTGAGGTTTGCCTTCTGGGGGCGTTGTGAAGTTGAGGGTGCCCATCCGTGCCCAGTAGACTCCATGGTCTTCAGGGAGGTCGTGGGACCGCAGGTCTGGGGACCTGGGCCGGCTGTTTAGTGAGCTCCCGCCTCTGTCCCCAGGTGTTTGTGGGCGTCAACTGCCTCAGCACAGACTTCTCCTCCCAGAAGGGGGTGAAGGGAGTCCCCTTGAACCTGCAGATCGACACCTATGACTGTGGCTCCGGCACCGAGCGCCTGGTGCATCGTGCTGTCTGCCAGATCAAGATCTTCTGTGACAAGGTGGCCGGGCAGACCCTCCGCGGGGCCCTGGGCGGGCGGGCCAGCCCGACCTGCGCGGCCTCCTCTGCCACGCTGGGTGCACCTGCCTCTGCTGCTGGCTCTCTGAGCGTCTGTGTCTTTGTGTGCTTGTCATCTGTCTGTCTGGCTCTCTGTGGGTGTAGTCTCCTCTGCTCAAGCCTTCCTCTTTCTACGCATCTCTTTCTAGGTCTCCATACAAAGCTCTCCAGGTTTCTTTTGCTCTGTGTCCGCCTTTTTCACGTTTCCCTTTCTTCTTCCCTCCCTCTGAGTTCCTTTCCCTTTTCCCTGTGTCTGTCTCTGTTCCTCTCTCCCCACACCTCTCTGTCTCTCTGTTTCTCTGTCTCCCGAGCCTTTGCTGAATTCAGACAGGGCTGGGGCGCGCTGGGCCGGGTACCTTCCCGTTTCCTGATCTCACCCTGGGAAGAAAGCAACCCTGGAAGTCCCGTAGTTGCGAGGAAAAGCGGCCAGCCCTCCTGAGACCGTTGGTGACCGTTGGTGACCCCCGGCGCCCTGTCTCCCACAGGGAGCAGAAAGGAAGATGCGGGATGATGAGCGGAAGCAGTTCCGGAGGAAGGTCAAGTGCCCCGACTCCAGCAACAGTGGTCAGTGGGCCTGGGCTGGGCTGGGCTGGCGTGAAGGGGAGAGGAGACGAGAGGGCAGAGGCGTGGACAGAGGGGCCTCCAGCACAATGCCTTCCTTTTCCCATTAGGCATCAAGGGCTCCCTGCTAGCCGGCTTCAGGGGCAATGAGACCACCTACCTGCGGCCTGAGGCGGACCTGGAGACCCCGCCAGTGCTGTTCATCCCCAACGTGCACTTCTCCAGCCTTCAGCGTCCTGGAGGGGTGAGGGTCTTGGGCTGAGAGAGGGTCTGGGCCTCTGGGTGGGGCCGTCTTAACAGAGACCAGCGGGGAGCAACCTGCCACGTAGCAGGACAGGCCAAGTTAGAGGTTGATAGGTCCTGACATCACCAAAATGGAAATATCTTTATTGAATCCCAGGGGACTCAAAAAATGTATATACAGTCGTATAAGTTCAGGGACCTTTTCTACTGAACAGTGCTCATGAAGAAATGTACTTCATGCCCATTGAAATGTTCACTCTTGGAGCACACACGGGCGGCTTCTAATGTCCGAGCCCCAGGTTAGAGTGCAGCCGTGTTGGAGCTGGGTGGATGATAATCGTCTCAGCAAGGCTTGTGAGGCTTACTTTACACTAGGCGCTGCTCTTAGCGCTTTCCACGCGCCCTCTCCTTAACCCTCATCACCTCCTTATGAGGTCGGTAATGTCGTTCTCCCTGGGCACGGGATGGAAATTGGGGCACTGAGACCAAAATCACACAGGCCGTGGCAGAGGCAGGACTGGAGCCCAGGCCACCTGGCTTCAGAGACAGTGCCCGTCACCACGGGTCACACACCTCTCAAGACAGGGAGCCGCTCACCAAGCACCTCAACCGGCCAGCCCTTTGCTGCGTCATCTCGTTTCTCCCTCACAGGCATCTTTTGAGGTAGAGGCTGTTATCCCCATTTTTCCCGACAAGGTCACACAACAAGTCAGCAGCAGAATCAAGATCCCAGAGCCTGCCTGTTAGTTTACTTCCATATTATGCAATTCGACCGTTTCCACCTGTTGAGCTCCCCATTTCGGTGGGCATGTTTACAGAAATGGCCATCAGTTCTCAAAGGCGTTCAGTGCATTGACTCCGGACAATAAGATCACTTATGGAGCCTGATGTCGTCCTGATGTCGGCCTTGGCACGCGTTTAAAGCCTCTCTATGTCCACCACACCCCCTTTTCTGCCCTGAAGTAGTTCTGTGGCCCCCATAGCACAGGAGGCTGCATTAACCCGCTCTTCCCCCAGCCCCAACCAGAGGCCTCAAGTAGGGAGACACCCACCTGAGGGATGGAAGCCCCCATCGCCAGGCTGCCAGCTCTCCTGTGGGAGGAAGTGGGAGACCGGTCCTTGTACCTGTGAGCCCGAGAGAGGGGACCCGCGGAGCGGAAAGTCCCCGTCCTTCCTCCTGGGGGGTTGCCCTGGAGACGGCCCTCTCGGGGCCTGGGTGTCTTACCCCGAAGGACCAGTGATGGCTGTCCAGGGGCACAGGAGGGCTCAACAGATGGCCTCTTCCCTTCCGCTCGCGTTCCCTCAGCTCCAGCTGCCTAGTTACCAGCTGCAGGCCGGCCTGCAGTCCCAGCCCCCCCCGGGGGAGCTGGGACTCACTGATTCTGCCGCCATCCCTTGAGCACCTCGTGTGTTCACCGAGTCCTGACTCATCCAACTTGGGCTTGGTGCTTCCTTTCAACTCAACGTTTCAGCTCACTTGAGGGGACTTATCTGAGGAGAACGAGTTGGAAAGGCATTAGAACTGCCTCCCCCCCTGCACCCCCCCACAAAGATTGTTTGTCCCAGAAAGCCTCCAGCAAGCTGAGGGCTCGCCTCGTCTTCCCGTGTGTGTGTGTGTGTGTGTGTGTGTGTGTGTGTGTGTGTGTGTGATGGAAAACGTCTCCCTCTTCCTTGCAGGCGGTGCTCTCAGCGGGACACGGCAGCTCCAATAGGTATGGAAAGGGCCTCGCCTCCCTCCTGCCGCGGCTTGTTGGCTCCCAGCCTGCCCTTCCCTTTGCTGTCCCCCAAGCCAGAGGCTGCGCCCAGAGGAGGCACCCGGGAGACTCTGCCCCCAGCCCCCAAGCTAGACTCATGCTCGTTTCTCACTGAAACTGCCCGAGTTTTTATGGGTTTGTTTTATTTGAAAAGTTGGCGAATCTTTGGTGAGACACCTGCTTGTAAAATGGGAAAGAAAAGGCCTCCGAGATGGTGGTGCAGATCTGGAGTGTGAGGAGGGCCCCTGTGCGGGAGGACTGGGGGGAGCCACCCTGCGTCTACCCCCCGCCCCAACAGACTCCAGGAGGCCCCGGGAGGGGCCAGGCCTCGCCTTCCGCCTGAGGTGGGCCTCTGCGTCCTTCCCTCTGTCAGCTACCGTCGCCTCACCACTTTCAGCTTCAGCTAGAAATCTGTCAGAGGAAAATGGGCTCATGAGGATGAGGCAGATATGAGAGGCGGCTGGAATAGAACCTCTGTGAACAGGAAGGCACTCTATGAAGATCACGTATTGTTGGTGTTAGTCTCTTCCATATAAAAGGAAGTACTTTCACACCAAATTCACTTACCACCTCACAACAGCCCCAGTGAGTCAAGCAAGCAGGGGTTATTGCTTCACTTTATAGACAAGGAAACTGAGGCTCAGAGAAGTGAAGTGACTTGCCAGAGGTCAAACAGCTATGAGTTAGCAGAGGCAGGCTGAGACCTACAGCTGACCTACTCCAAAACCCACAAGCTTCCCTCCTTCCACTGACTCACATCCAACTTGATTCTTTCAAAGAAGAATAATGTTGATGATGAAACAGGAGTCCATATTTATCGAGGCCCTACTGTGGGTCACATGGTGTTCTAAAAGCAGCGTGTATTATCTCCTTCAACCGCACAACTTTAGGAAGCGCCCCATTATAGACAAGGACCCTGAGAAGCTGTCACCCACCTTGGGAGGGGCAGGGCTGGGACGTGAACCCACGCAGGCCAGCTCCAGAACCTGCTGCTTTACCTCTGTCCCACTGCTTTGCGCCCACCCTCTTAGGGTCTTCTTTGCCTCTGGGCCTGTCAGCCTCTGGGATCTCCCCGGTTCCTCACAGGCCTCTTCCTGCCTTCCCCACAGGCTGTCTCTGAAGCGCCCCTGCTCGCCCTTCGCCGAGGAGTTTGAGCCTCTGCCCTCCAAACAGGCCAAGGACGATGATCTGCAGAGAGGTAGCCTCCCTCCCACCCCCGCCCCAGCTCCCCACGAGGCCTCCCCAAAGCCTCCACCTGATCCTGGTCTAGGCAGCCAGAGCCGTACCGCCCCAGCGGGGAGGGCCTGAGGGGTTCTTTACTCTCTGGGGCTGGGGCTGGGCCAGGATTTGAGAGAGGGGCGGACAGCCACGGACTGGAGGGCTTCTGCCTGCTCTGACCTTGGTGGATGTGGATGTCCTGGGGCAGCCGTAAGGCAATAGGCTTGTGTTGTTCTCTAATAGGGGGAGGAGTGGGTGGGCTTTCCCTACCTGGCGTTCTGGCTTTGACACAGTAAGTCTGTGACTTCCTGGGAGAGGGGGACTGGAGTTAACCATCAAGAACAAACCAACCACCAAGATCAAAAGCTTCTCGCAACCTTGAACTGAGCCTTGCACCCTACTTGGTGTCCTGTCAATACTGCCCACAACAACTCTGAAATAGCAGGTGGAGCTGCCTCCATTTTCCATCTGGATAAAATGGGGCTTAGTGATGTTAAAAGAACTTCTTCAAGGTCACAGAGCTGGCAGGTGGCAGGGCAGGGATCAAACCCACCAGCATCAGCAGAGTCTGAGGAAGTCCGGGGGTCTACAGAGCCAGGTGGGGTGTTTCCCAGCTGGGGACAGACCCTCAGCAAGGATTTGCTCTTTTTGCAGAAGTTAATCTCGGGTTAGCCCCCTAGGTGTCCTCTTGTGCCTCTAAAAGCCACCCCTCTGCTTCTCAGTTCTGCTCTACGTGCGGAGGGAGACCGAGGAGGTGTTTGACGCCCTCATGTTGAAGACCCCGGACCTGAAGGGGCTGAGGAGTGCGGTAAGAGCCCCGTGGGCCCCGCCCTGCCCTGGCTGCATCCCGCTCCGCACTCCCATCTCCCCGCATTCGCCACCATCCAGTTCTCATTTCCCACAGGAAGACTCCAGGAAGGAATACTCTGGAACGTCAGCTTTCTGCTGGCCCACCCATCCCGCCCCATCTGAGGGCGCCTGTGGGGCCCAGCTGTGGGGTGGGGGCATGGGGAGGTGTGCCTCTGAGATGTTATCTCCCAACCAGACCCTTGGCTCCACCCGGGGAGCCGCACACACCATAAATCCTGCTTAATCTGATGCCTGCTGTCTGACAGGCCAGAGCTTTCTGTTGGCTTTGCAAACCTGTTTCTGTTTTAATGGGGATGAAACCCCAAAAGGCCAGGCCCCAAAGACACTCTTTTTTTTTTTTTCTTTCCCAGAGGGCCTCATTTCTCCAGCTTGTGGTTGGCCAGGGAGGCACTGGCTAGGGCAGCTGAAGGTGGTGTCTGGGCAAGGAGACCTTCCCCAACCCCCCAAACTGCCAGAGAGTGGGTGAAATAGCCCTAAAGAAAACCCACAGCAGCTCTGTGGTTCAGCTCAAAAACTGAGCAAACACAGCCTCCCCTGGGCCAGCTGTGCTGACAGGTTGAACCATGCAGAAAAGCTAGGTGGTTCTAAGATGTCAGGACGGGGAAAGAAAATGAATGAAAAAGCACAGCTACCTTTTATTGACGACTCACTATGTGGCAGGCATCCTGTCAGGCACGCTGCATTTGCTAGCTTACTGCGTTGATCTAACAACCCTGAAAAGTGGGTGCTAGTAATGATCTCATCTCCCATAAGGAAATAGTCTCCCAGAGGTCAGGTGATGTGCCAGGGTTACTAGAAGTGGCAGAGCTGAGGCTCCAACTCGAACTCTCTCCGATCTGCTGTGTTACCCTAGTCTCTTCACACTGCGTCAGCCTGGCTTGGCACGAGGCCCAGGAAGTGGGGCTCACAAGAGGCCATTAACATCACTAGAATATAGACTCCAGATCTTTGGGTCAGACAGTACCTTAAGGAGTCAGCTCCCCATTCGGTGCCCAAACTCTCTCCTCAGTGACTTTTCCAAGTGGATGCCCACTCCTGACTGTATGCATCAAGGATTGGGGGCTCATTGCCTGGGGGGCAGCCAGACAAAGTGGTTGTCTGTACTATATATAGTTGGAAAGTTCCTAAATTCTTGCTTAGACTGACTCGAGACCTTCCTGAGAGCATCTAGCCACATTGCCACTACAATAAATAGTCTGAGAACTTTTCTTGCCTGGAGCAACCTCTGTCAGGGCAGAGACCAGCTAAGGAGCCGAATCGGCTCCTCTTCTTTAGGAAAGAGAGGAAACGTCCAGAGTGGAGAACCTGAGCCTCGAGCAGTGGAGAACCTGCGCTTCCCGGCGGCTCCAGGGCAGCCAGCAGTCCTAACCAGCGCCATCTGACCCCACTCACCCCAGGGGCGGCGCTGGGCTGGGACCTTGACCTAACCGTCTCAGTTCCTATACAGAAGCACCCGTGTGTACATTCCCATCATGACCCATTTTACAAAGGAGGAAACTGAGGCTCAGTGAAGTAGGGGGACTTGTTCAGAATTCTGCAACCCCAGGTGGTGGAGCTGGGACCAGATCAGTTCTGTCTGCCCCACAGGAAGTGTCAGAGGCCTGGGGACACATGGGCCGGTTGGCTAGGTGAGCTCAGCTAGGCTGCTGAGGCCTCTGAGCTGCAGTGTCCTCTCTGATAGACTAAGCTCCAGCATGCTGGGATGTGATAGGGGCTGGAAAGCTGGGCTCCAGGCTAGGCCTTGGGCACACACCTTATCTTCTCCAAGCTCAGCGTCCTCACCCATCAAATGGGGTAAATAATTCCTACTAGGAAGGGTAAGTAGGTCATCTCCCCACCCCTCACAACAAGACCAGAGCATCCTCATCACTCCACTTCTGAAATAATAATGACCATTTATCAGGTTCTGACATCTATTTAGTACATAGAGGAGCTGTCCTAAGTGTTGTACGCAGACTGGTTCATCTAATTCTTTCGGTGATGCTATGAGCTAGGCCTATTTCCACCTCCAGGATTGGTTTGCACAACTGGTCAGCCCGCTTGTGGAGTAGGGAGCCCTCAGCACTGGAATAATCCAGATGTCTGACCACGGCAAGGATTGAGGGGAAATGATGGACATCCTTTGTGATAGTTTACGAGCACTAAACATGCTATTTGTGAAGTTTGTTGTGATGTGGGAAAGCTTATAATATACAATGATAAGTAAAACTGTCTATGTGGGATATAAAAATACCCATACACATGGCCAAAAGGCAGGAAGGAATACACTCAGATGCTATTAGTGTTTATCTCCGGGACACAGGATTATGGGTGATTATCATTTTCTTCTTTGTATTTTTCTACAATCTGGGTATATATTTTATGATCAGGAAATTAAAAGTCATCATGTAAAAGACTGCTATAAATTTAGTTTTTGGCAGCAGGCAGTGAATCCCCTGCCCTTCTCTTCCAGATCTCTGAGAAGTATGGGTTCCCTGAAGAGAACATTTACAAAGTCTACAAGAAATGCAAGCGAGGGTAAGCGCCCAGCACAGCTCTCGCTCCTCACGCCGCCTCCCCGACCCTGCGTCTTTCCCTCTAAAGCATTGGCTCCGGGAGCTCCCAGCAGGTCCACTCTGCCTGGCAGACGCCCGCGGCTCACGGCTGAGTTGTGCTTGTACTTGGCTTTGTGGAGAGGTGGAGGCAAGGTGGAGTTGGGGTGGAGAACACGCGGTCAGGCCAAGGCCGCCCGCAGAGACCAGACACTGGTCACTGTTGGGAAGGAGAGGGAAGCGCAGGGCCATGTGTCAGAAGTAACCCAGGTAACCCACACATTTGACCATAATGGTGATGACGATCGTGACTGTCATTTACTTGACCACCTACCCGCCACGTGCCGGATACTGGGTTAAGTTTCTCTCATTTCACCCTCGCGGCCACACCATGAGGTAGATCCCATTCCGCACATTTCACAGATAGACAATTGAGGCTCAGAGGTGCCAAGCAGCACAGAGAGCAGGAGCAGTGGAGAAAGGCTCAGTGGCGGGAGGCCCGGCAGAGTTGCTCCCGAGGAGATGCAGGCGATGAGTCTGGGACGGGAGCTGTGACTGGCTGTCGTGTTGAGGGCACCCAGCCAGGGAGGCTCCACAGGCCTCCCCCTCCTTCAAGTCTGGATGAAGCTGTACCTTTCAGGGGGCCGGGCAATGCCTCCCATGTCCCATGGGCTCCAGGGCGTTAGGGTTAGGGCCCATGGCAGCCTTGCTCTCTGCCCAGGAGACCCCTCCTCAGCAGGGGTGGTTTGGGGGGTGGAGTTGGAGGTGCACGTGGTGACCACCTTCCCAGGCTTCCACCCAGCTTCAGAGCCAGTGAACCCGTCCCTGCAGCCCTTGCTGCCTCGGTCACTTCGCCAGCCCAGCAAGGGAGCCCCTGTGCGGTGAGGAACCATGACTGCCACTCCTGCCGAGAGGACCCTGGATCAGGGCCCTGGGAACCAGCCCCCCGTCCCTGCCCACAGCTGTGGACACCCTAAGGCTCACTTCCGCTGATCTCCCTGGCTGTCCCTGGGAGGTGCTCAGGCTTTGCCCTGTGGTGGTTGTCTGTGGCTCTCCTTTTGGAGGACTGCAAACTGAGGCAGGTTTTGTACGCAAGCTGAGGCCCCAGTCCAGCCAGGCCCGGGGGCCACCTCCTTCCTTACTGGCCGGCTTCCCTCATTCCGGCCCCTGCCGCCCCCTCCGCTTTGGCTGCCACCCAGCCTCCCTCCCAGCCTCCCAGAGAAGGGCTGGCGCGGGGGGAGGTGGGCAGCCTTGCAGCCCCTGGGAAAGGATCCTATGGTTTTGGTTGTATGTGTGTCTAGGGTTCTTTGTGTGTGTGTGTTTTTTCCTTCTGAGTTTCGGTTTCAAACTGGGAACTGGAGCTCACATGCTCTCCGGAGCAGAATCCACCTCATCGTGGAGGGCAGGCTCTGCTGTGCCCAGACAGGCCCGGCCCCACTTCCCCTTTGGTGCCAGTGCCCACGCCCCCTGGCTGCCACCCCACCGGCCGCCACTGGCCGCTCTCAGGGAGCCTGCTTGAGGCAGGCGGGCGGGCTGGGAAGTGGCTTTGTGTAAGGTTCGGGCTGGGGGGTGTGCACACAGAGATGCCCCACAGCCCCAGTGGCTGAGTTGCAGTCTTTCCCTTAAGCCCCAACCAGACATTTCAACCGTAATGATAATAACTTCCATTTGTGGAGCACTTCCTACTTGCCAGATGCTCGGTTAAGGAACCCCCAAGCCTTGTCTCATTGACCCTTAGAATTTGCTATTTCTACAGATGAGGAAACAGGGCTTCAGGGTAGTCCCTGGGTGATAGAGTGAGTACCTGGCAGAAGGAATCCTGGCCTGTCTAAAACCCATGCATGCACCCACTATTTTATGTTGCCTCCTGCTTGTTCCTCTAACCGCTAAGCAATGTGCAAATAAAGCTTGTGGCCAGGCCAGCGGATTTATTTTCCTAGCCCCATAGCCCAGGGCATCACCCAGCGGCCTTTCAGAAGCACCCACACCCCATACACGCCCCAACCATGAAAACCCCAGGCCTAGGATCGTCTGAGATGCCTAAATGAGAAGACTACCCCAAAAAGCCTGTCGGGAGAGCAGAGGCCAGGCTCCTTAGCTGCTTCCCTCATCTTTGGAGCAGGCTATTGTCATCACTGGCCTCGTTTATTTTCACAGAACCTTCCAGAAAGTCCTCTGGACAAAGGTAGATACAATCAGCTTTACAAGCACTGCTGAGTGCTTGAAAGATTAACAAATACATTGTTTTTGCTGGCAGCTGGCCAGGGGTTCTCTGTGAACCAGGACAGAAGACAGCCTGAAGCTGGCAAGTGACATGAGGCCCACATTCTGGGACAAGTCCCTGCCTCTAGGGCCCGGTTGTCGTTGACCCCTGAGGGGAAGAGGTCTGGGGGCCTGTCTGGGATCCCTTATGTGTGGGCATGCGCTCTGGGCCCGCTGGGAGGCCCTGCCTGAGAGGCTGGTGCACACAGGGCCCTTAACACAGTGCCCGGCACCTAGAAGCACTTAATAAAGGCCACTATCGGAAACTAACAAAAAGCCCCAACACTGACAAAGCACTCACCCCTGCAGCCCCAGCCCTGGCCTCCTCTGGTCTGTCTGCAGCCTCCAGATCAAGATCCCTCTGAAATGAAGGCACTGCACCCAGGACCCGAGGAAGCCAGATCTTAGAATTAGATGCTGGCAGTCAGCGCCCAGGCCTCGGAGCCTGAGCCCAGACCTCCCTCCAGAGAGCAGCAGCTGCGCAAGGCTGCTGCAGAGGTGACTGGACACAGACCACAGGCTTCAGCTTCCCTGTCTCTGTTGCCTCTCCTGAGCTGGGGGATCCAGGGAGGACAAGATCACGCCTCTCCTGGGACCCCCAGGAAGCAGACAGCTGGCTGCCGCCAGGAGGAGTACTCTGGGCCTCTCAGCCCCACTCCTGGCCAATACAGATCATCTTGCCTGATCTGGAACTCTCCTCCAGCCCTGGATTTTACCTTCCTTTTATATGCTCCTTTCTAGCTTGTATTTATAGGGTTTTATTGTTATTTTTCTTAAAAACACGATGCAGTGGAATGAGACAAAAGTCCAGATTCCAGTTCTGCCATTTCTTAGCTGTGCAACCCCAGGCAAATGAGTGCTCAGCTTCCCCATCTGTGAACTGGAGTAATACCGTTAATCAGGATTCATTCTCCCAGGCCCTACTAGATTTGACACTCCTAGAGGGAGGGACTGGGATCTCTGTGTGTGGGCCCCTGTTTTTGTTTGGAACAAGGCCTTGCACTTGGCAAGACCTCAGCAGATGCTGGTGAAGCGAATGAGGGGAAGCGCCCACCCCCAGCACAAGCAGGAAGCCATTGTGCACAGGTCAGGTCACAGCCCGCGGTCCTTCACGGGGGAGGCAGCGCCTGGAGGGATGCCCTTGGCTACACTGTGGCCTTGAGGCTCTGTGGCCCCAGAGGCTCTGTCCCTCTCAGATTGGCCCAGGTCCTTGTCTGAAGATTGTGAGGGGGAGAGGGCCCTGCCCCTCAAATCTGTGATGGCATCTCTGAGATGTCAACTTCCTGGGGTGAAACTGAGGGGCCCCTTGTGGCACTGGCTTGGGGATCAGGCAGGCACCCCGGGGCGACATGTCGCCGCCTCCTGTTGAACCCACCCCTCATGGGCCCACCACCACAGCGCCCGCACTTGAACTCACACTCCGTATCCAAGTGCGTGGCCTGGCCTGGTAACTAAGGAGCGCTGTGTCTTCCCCACATCTGTGTGTTATTTGCTCACAAGGATCCACACTCACTGCGTGTGAGGAGAGGCTATCTGGTGCAGTAGGCGAGGCACGGCCGCAGCAGGTCCGAGTTTGAGCTGGGCTTGTCCCCTGGGGAATTGTGTCCTCCCCAGTGAAAAGGGGCAGTGAATGCCCCCCTGTGCGGGCTGTTCTGAGGGTCAGAGAGCAAGTCCAAGAGGTGCTGGAAGTGCTGGGGGCCCCCACAGATGTTCACCATGTCTGTCACCCTTCACTCAGAGGCCCTGTGGGGGAAGAGGCCTTTCACCCTCTAAGCACACCTCTTCTCTCCTCTCCCAGAATCCTGGTCAACATGGACAACAACATCATCCGGCATTACAGCAACCATGTCGCCTTCCTGCTGGACATGGGGGAGCTCGACGGCAAGATTCAGATCATCCTTAAGGAGCTGTGAGGCCTGCGCACCCACACCCACGGCCTCTCGACGTGGGCTGCAGGCGGGGAGCCAGCTGGGCGGTGGCCCCGAGCCACACACGACCTCTCCTCAGGCCCCAGTGCCGTTACTTGAACGTCTTCCCTGAAGAGGCCCCCGACCCACAGACCCACAGACATCAAGGCCCAGAGGGGTCCTGATCTGGAGCCCCACCTCGTGCTTGAATCCGCTCTCTGAGCTTCCGGCCAGACGACGACGTTGTGTCCGTTAACCAGCCCAGCGGCTTGTTTGCTCCTCCTCAGACCTTCTCCCCAGCCCATCGCCCTCAGGCTGCCCATTCAGGTTGGGGACGCCAGCCCTGTCTCCCCAAGCCGACTTGACCCTTGGACCCACTTTTGACTCTTCCATCAACTTCAGACCAACGAGTGCTCACCCTTTGGTCACTGAGTTAACTGTCAAACACTGGACTTTCCAGTGCAAATGACTTTTAAAAAGACAGTGTAGTGGGCACACTCTCCACATAGACTTAACTTCTTCAACACAGGTTGGAAATCAGAGCTGATCGACTGGGGCAAAGTGGCCTCTGTGTGAAACAGCCTCCATCCCCGCTCACTGTTGTATACATTTCTTATTTACAGTTTTCATTTATGTTATATATATATAAGTATATATTGTATATATAAGCAACATTTTATATTTTTCATGGATACATTTTTATCATTTCAAAAAATGTGTATTTCACATTTCTTGGATTATTTTTTTAGCTGTTATTCAGTTATGCATTTTGTATACTCATGTGCTATTTAGTAATAAAATTCTCCGTATGTATTACTTCAAATGTCACGCTAGTTCCTCTTGTGAGAGTCTTCCAGAAGGAAAGGGTGAAAGTAAACAAGACTTCTCTGTCCTGTGAGCAGTTTCCTTGGACTTGAAAGACGGCGGTCAATGCTGGGTCCTGGTGAACCAGCGGGGCCACCCTGCAAGGCCGAGGGTCCTGATTCCCATCGTGGGCCCTGTGAGGCCTGTCCTCTCTGGCCCCACAGGCGGAGTTCACCACCTCAGGGTCACTGACCCTGGAGATGAAAGAGGCCTAGGATGCCCTCGCTGAGGACCTCTCCGCGGGGCAGAGGACAGAGCCCAGGGCAGAGAGTCCTGGACCCAAGCTCTCCACCAACTCTCTTTTCCTGGAGCCGGCTCCTACCTGCTCAGACTCGATCGTGCCCTCTCCCCCCAGCTCTGCGGTCAGTAATGTCATTATGTTGCAATGAGGAACAGGAATTGACAAGCGCTACAAATCAGTCTTCATTTCCCCTGGAGAACGGGACAAATCAGAGCATCCTTCCTCCCTCCCTCCCTCCCTTCCTTCCTTCCTTCCAGCTTACCCACACACTCCCCGCTATAGTCCTCAACTTCTTTGGCTGTAAAATGAGGGGCATATTCTGCCTGCGTCATCAGGTAGCTGTCATCTTTAGAGCCCCAGGGCTCACTGGTGGGTCTCGAACCCCCCAACATGTGGGGCACGGGACAGCAGGCAGTCCTTGGGTGTCCTCCCCAGACTTCAGTCATAGCTGCTCTGCTTTTCTTCATGAAAGATTTCTCATGTTAACTTTTGTCTGAACTAAAAAAGTTTGAAAACCATGGATGTCCCCAAGGGCCTTCCAGCTCTGACAGCCAATCCAGAGTTCCTAATTCCCAATGCCCTGGGGCCAGGACTCAGGTCAGGCCAGGGAGGCCCAGCCCTAGCCAGAGAGCTCAGTAATCAAGATAAATCATTGTCCAGTGCAATGCTTTTTGAAATTAAGGCCAAAAAAAAAAAAGATGAAACATCAAAACTTTGAAGGGAGTGTCAGTATTGCAGATGTTTTCCTTTGGCCGCAGACTCCAATACCGCTTCCCCGGCCCTGCCGGAGAGACCCCGTGAAGCAACCAGACTGCTCAGCCCACTCCAGGCCTCACTGCTGCCGCGACATCACCGTGAGGGTGAAAGTGCAGAGTGTGTGTGTGGAGTGTCAGCACGCTGACAGGCCGGCCAGAGGCGCTCAGCATCTGTTCCTTTCCTTCCGGAACCACCAAAACAGGAAGGTGGACTGCTCAACCTTGACCGCGCCTTGGAATTCATCACCCCGGCAGCTTTCATCCCTGCTGCCCGGATCGTACCCTACAGCAACTAGATCAGAATTTCCGGGATTGGAGCCAGACCTCAGTACCTTTAAAGCTCACCCCACCCCCCACCCCCAGATCCTACAATGTGCACTCAGGGTCGAGAACCACTGCTTTAAAGGGGCTTGGTGCAGCAGTCACACCGGCCTTGAGCTCACTGCAGGATCGGTGCTCATACAGACCTCGCCACCTCTGAGACTGCGAGTGTCTGCTAGGCACTCAGGCACACAGGGAACCAAGGGAACCAGGGCACAGCCTGCTGCTGAGCTCAGGAGTGGGCCCCGGGGCTCCCCACACACGCCCTCCACTCACAGCCTCCGGCAAAGCCTCTGAGGCCCACTGCTCGCCCCTCCACACACAGAGACGAGGCAGTCAGTGCCTTAGGAAGGCTGTTGGGAACTCAAAGAGAACCCTGGAAGCCTTGAGGAAATTCTGCCCTGCCCTCAGAGACCATCAGGGAGCAAAGGTGAGCCCGACAACAGCCGTTCGGGGTTTGCCTTTCCTCCAAAGAGTGGAAAAGGCAAGAGGATGAAGGTAAGTCCTCTCCAAAGAGGGGTCACTTTATAAAGCCAGCTGGTGGCTGCTGGAGATGCCATCCTCTACCTGCAGGAAGCTTTGTGTGGTAGATAATGAGGGAGCAAGGGGAGAAAGGGATGAATGAGGACCTCAGGAGAGAGGTAATGAAGGAGTAGTGAGGAGATGAGAAGGAGGGAGGGAAGGAGGGAGGGAGGGAGGGAGGGGAGGACAGTAAGCTGACAGGCAGATGGATGAACGCAGGGAGGGCCAGATGAAGAATTCAACAACTGGGTATGTTCACGGCATCTTTGGGCCTCCCTAGGGGCTCAGTGGGTAAAGAACCCGTCTGCGATGTGGGAGACCTGGGTTCCATCCCTGGGTGGGGAAGACCCCCTGGAGGAGGGCATGGCAACCCACTCCAGCATTCTTGCCTGGGGAATCCCATGGACAGAGGAGCCTGGTGGGCTACAGTCCATGGGGTCGCAGAGAGTCAGACACGACTGAGCGACTCAGCACAGCACTAGACCTTTGGTACTTTAAGTGTGGTCCATGGACCAGCGGCATTGGCATCACCTGGGAGCTTGTTTGAAACACACCTAAAACTAGTACAATGTTTTATTTCAATTACATATCAATTAAAAAAACAGATCTGTAGATTCTCAAGCCCCACCCAGGTCTATAAGTGAAGTGAAATCGCTCAGTTGTGTCCGACTCTTTGCGACCCCGTGGACTGTAGCCCACCAGGCTCCTCCATCCATGGGATTCTCCAGGCAAGAATACTGGAGTGGGTTGCCATTTCCTTCTTCAGGGGATCTTCCTGACCCAGGGATCGAACCCAAATCTCCCGCATTGCAGGCAGATAGATGCTTTAACCTCTGAGCCATCAGGGATGTCCCACCCAGGTCTATAGAACTTTTAATAAGATCTCCAAGTGATTTGCATGCACATTAAAATTTGGAAAATACTTTATTAAGATATCAGGGTATCCTAACCCTAACTAGACTCTCTGTAATCATACCAAGAACTTTTACAAAGATACCACAGCCCAAACCCTACCTCAAGTCTGTTAAATCAGAACTGTGAGGCTCGGGCCTGGGTGGTATGACTCTCGAACGGCTCCCGAAGTGATCCTACCATACAGCTGGGGCCTGAGGACCTCGGAGCAGGACGGAGCTGTGAGCAGCCTACCACATCTTCAGAGAGGCTGGGTGCCACCCAGACACACCCTCAGAGCTCAGAGTCCCAGCTCCAGCCCTGTCTTCTGTGGAACGCAGATTCTGCCTGGCCAAGAGCAGCCCTGACCGTGGCCCTGCCGTCCTCCTCCCAGAGTGTCCGCTTTCCTGATCCACTGGGAGGCGTTTCTACAGAGACAATCCTCATCCGGTACATAGCCCAGGGGTCCCTGAGAGGAGCAGCATACCTTCTTTTCTATGCAGTCCCACCAGCCTCAGCCTGCAGGGACCCCAGGGCTGGTTGCTTCCAGCTCAGGGACCAGCTAAGGTCCCCTGGGGTCAGAGGGACCTAAAAGTCAAGGCCTTCAGGTCTGGCCATATTGTCAAGAGTCAAAGAAAGGTGTGACTTCAATGTCAGCCTTGAAGGGGTCTTTCAGAATTCCTAGTGCCCAAATGGACAATTGATGACTGGCGGAAGAGTTTCCTTTAGCCCAAATAAAAAAATTTTAGTTGAAATAAGGTTGTTCACATTTCCAATCGGAAGTTTCAGGTTTTAAAATTTCCCAGGTTCTCCCGAAGAATCTGCAGATCTGGAGATAGGTAGCAGGCCTTTAGATGGACAGTGGCCTCAGCTCCCGGACCTCCTCTCGCCTCACCTGTTTTGCCCCCTGCCTTGCCCACCCAGTCCTGGGAGTGCTTGACCTTGAGCCTCCAAATTCCGCTCCAACTTGACCCCCAGGAGAAGCTAGGGCCAGAGCGGATGCAGCACAAGGTGTCTGCCTTCAGGTCCAGACTCTGGACGCTCCTGGGGCTACACTCCAGGCTGCCTCCTACTCATCCAGAGCAGTGGGGGCACGTGCCAGGAACCTGAGGTTTACAGCAAGGCCAGCTTTTGTGAGAAACGAGAACTTGGTTTAAATGGACACGCTATTCCATCCTCCTCCTGCCCTCTTCCTCAGCAGCCCTTCCCTGAAAGGAGGGCCCATCAGTGGTCAGCTCTGAGCTAAAACTCACGAAGCAAAGTCTAAGGAGAGAGTCAAGGGCAAGTGGGGGGACACAGGGAGGTGGAGCAGAGCGCGCAGGAGGCTTCCACTTAGGAAGGTCAAAGCCACGGGGGTGGCTAGGGAAGGAGGGGCGTGTGGTCCACTCTAGCTCCTCTGGGTTCTTTGAGAATCCCTTTTCCTTGCCAAGGGGGACTGACGTGACAGGCCTGAAAAGGTTCAGTAAAGGTCATATTCAACTTGAGCAGGAGGTGAGGGGGACAGAGAGGGCCAGGAAAGGGGGAGGCCGGGTGAAAGGACCTACAGGCGCCCCTCAGATCCACTGTGCCCGCGACTCTGGCCCCAGAGGGTCCCGCCTGCTCCTGCCCCTTGGGCACAGAGCCGATAAACCGACGGGTTGGCCTCCCCTGAGGGCGGGTGATGAGCTCACAAGACCACAGCGATCTGCCATGCTCTCCTGAGGTGAGACACGAGGCCTGGGCTGGGGGCAAGGGCCAGGCAGCCCCTCCAGGTCCCTACTGGGCCTCTGGGCCTTCCTGGACCCTAGAGTTCCGGGAGGGATGTGGAGGTCAAAGGCCAAAGGATGGGAGGGTGCCGGGGCCACGGCCGCAGGGTCCTGGCTCAGCATCAGGCTTCGGGATGGGGCATCGGCTGTCGGCAGCCTCCTCTTGGAGGCCAAGCTTCGTGAACTGCTGGAGACTGAGCTGGCCTGGATGGGCGCGAGGGGTGAAATGGCCGAGGGCGGGGGCTCTGTGCACCTCTCGCTTCTGCTCAGGAATCCAAGGGGCTCAGAGCATGGGGGGGGGGGGGCCTCCACGCTCCAGGGGGCGGCTCAGGACAAGCATGGCAGCCCGGTTGCAACAGCAGGCCAGGGATGAAGGGAGGGGGCAGGCCACCCCGTGCCATCAGCTGTCACACACACACGAGATGGGCACTCCCTGCTGACCCTCTGGGGTACCTGGGGGGGATGGCCGGGGGTCTCCTTGAGCTCGAATGCGGCGACTACAGCACCGGGATCCATTTGTTGTCCTCATTGTAGAGAAACGACTGCTTGCCAGGGAATTCCGGCTTGTACGTGGCTGTGGAGAGAGAGAGAGTGTTGAGAAAGAAAAGGCCAGTCCTCAAGGCCCTGACACTTGGCGTCAGAGAGGGCGGGAGCCCCCTGATCAGGCCCCCTGAACCCGACATTGTGGGGAATCAGGGAGGCAGGGACTGGCTCAAGGTCGTCCAGCTCTGAACTGGCCTGGGAAGGACTCAAACTCTGGTTTCCCACCTTCTTCAACTCACTAACTTCTTTAACAGAAGAAAATTTGCAAAAGAATTTTGTATAAAATTTGAGTGGGGCTGGGGAATGAGGAGAACAGTAGTCTTAAAGAAGCAGAGGGTCAGCTTAATGGGGTCTTGCTTTGATTTAGCTCAGAAATTTCCAACCCCCCCCCAAAACCCTGAAAGCCATGACAACAGCAGCCAGGATCACACAGGGCTTGCGAACCACAACCTGGGGTGACTGCAAACTCTTACATTGATGCAGATTTGGTTTATGAGGGAGCCACTGATGGGAGCCACGGCTGTCTAGGAAGCTACAGAAGCCAAGAAGGCAGATGTTTGCAGGTGCTTAGGCTGGGGGGCCCTCGGGGAAGCCCACCTTGGCCTAGAGGAACACAGCAGCAGGAACTAGCCTGCACCTGCACTCCAGGCATCAGCATGGAGAAGATGCTCAGAGAAAGCTCCCAGAGGACCAAGAAAAACAGGGGCAGACCAGGATCCTGCTGTCCCCGGGGTCCTCGTGCTCACCACTCACATGGCACCTTAGTACACTTGCTGGACCGAGCCAAGTTCTGCCTGGACTGACCAGATGAGTCCAAGGTCGAACCTCTGCTGTCTTACTGGCTTGATTATCACTATGTTTCCAGGGACAGAGCCTCGGGAATGACATTCTCCCTGTCCAGTCTACCTTACATTTTATTCACCTGTGTGTGTGGAGGGGTGGGGATGCTTTTGGGGCCTGGCACTGGACTTGAGTCATCTTTGCCACCCTAGGGTGGGAGCCTCAGAGATGCTCATTGAAAGACTGACTTTCACAGGCCTGGCAGTCCCCGAAGTCCTGCCGTCCCCCTCCCAGGTCACCTGCCCACCAGCCCAGTCCCCAATGCCATCAACTCTTCCATCATGGGGACCGTAAATGGCTAAAGAGCTCCACCGAGAGCTACAAGTAGGTGGGGGGTGTGCAGACCCCCCGCTGGAGCACTTCCCCCGACTGTCAGCTCTCAGGCAGATCTTGAGGGGGAGGGTAACAGGGTCCCACCACTCAAGTTCACCTGTAAAAGGGAGCAGAACTAGGTGGCTTGAAAGAGCTGCTCAGGTGGAGCCCTGGTTTATTTCAAGACAGACAAGACATCGAGGGAAGAGAGTCTGGGTCTCAGCCTTGCCACTCCTCCTCCTTGGGCTGGGACACCTCGCTCTCTGGGCCCTCCCCACCTGGGAAGTGACCCCATCAGATTAGAACCATGGCTTAAACATTTTTAAGAACATGAGCTTTTTAGACAAATGTTGTGGCTCTTTCCCCCAGAAAATGATGTCTGCATGCTCCCAATCTGCAGACAGCTTCAAGGTCACAGACCCCCTACAGCCCATCTTTGTGCCTCTTGAACACTCCTGTTTTCGTTGTTGTTTAGTCACTAAGTCATGTCCAACTCTTGCAACCCCATAGACTGTAGCCCACCAGATGCTTGGTCCATGGGATTTCCCAGGCAAGAATACTGGAGTGGGTTGCCACTTCCTTCTCCAAGGGATCTTCCCAACCCAGGGATCGAACCCACATCTCCTGCATTGGCAGACAGATTCTTTATCACTGAGCCAACCAGGGAAGCCCCTGAACATTCACAGTTCTCAGTTACAAATCCCCAGCCTGGATCATCTCTAAGAGCCCTTTCACCTTAAAAAAAAAACAAAAAACCTTTCATACTCTGAAAGTGTAAGCTGAAAAGTCTTCTCTATCCACTCTAACCCCTGTAAAGTGTTTGGCAAACAGCCTATAAATCAGTGGCATCTGATGGCCCAGGAATGACAAACAATTCCAGATTTAGTTTTACAATCACTGAAAGCAGTCCTCTGACCTGGGCCGGGCAGGCCTGGCTGGGACGGCCCCGCTGTCCACCGGCTGGTGCTGGACACGAAGGACGCGCTGGAGATGAAGCGCTTGCGGGGTCCCGCGTAGTCCACGATCTCGTACTGCCCCGGGCCTGGCAGAGGCGGCTTCGGGGGCAGAGGCAAAGGCTGGGCGGAGAAGTTCAGGATGGGGTTTCTCCTTTAGAAAAGACAAATCGGGAAGATGTCACTAAGTCAGTCTATGGGGGAAGTGGCAGGTTTTAGCTGTGGCGCTGAGCCATCTGCAAGAGGACTGGATGTTGCGTAAGAGACCGGTTTCTTCTTCCGGCTCCACTGCTAGTGATCTGGGGGCCTTGGACTTCAGCCTCCTCGCCTACATGAGGGTGATCATAACAGGACCTACCCCATAGGCTTGTTGTCAAGGTTAAAGGCGATGACACCCTTAACACATGGTGGTCAGGACAGAGCCCAGTACAAAGCGAGAGCTTGGTACACAGCGTTGTTGAGGATGACCGAGGTCATCGAGCTGATCGGGAAAGGCAGACAGCATCAAAACCACAGGCCAACTCTGATCACGTGGTAATGCCTGGCCGGAGCTCAGTGTAAAGAACTGAGAAAACTTCCATTAAGTTCAACAGCTAGGTGAGGAAGGGATTAATTTTTCCTTCTAAATCACATGCCCTAGACCTTGCTGAAATGTGAAAAAAGTACAGGGTGGACACACAGTGCACATTCAAGGAACATACTTTTTAAATGAGAGAGAGTTTTCTGGAAACCGCTTTTAAATCACTCCAGCTTCATGTTTCTTCCCCCATCCATTCCCACAGTAAGAAACAAGACGTGCCAGAAAGCACGCGTATTTTAAGAATAACATCTTTATCGGTCTTTCAATTTACCACCTAATTTTTAAAGGGACTTTTACCCTTGTGCTGAAAATTCTAAAACACATTTGATCAGAACAAAATGCAGATTGACTGGAGATATGGACTGATATGGACAAGCCCTGCTGGGGTCGGTTTCACTTATCCTTCTAAAATAAATTTAAACGTCTCTAACTGGGATTAAAAACAACTGACGTAATTTGCTGGGCACAGCAAAGACATGAAATAAACTAATATTTTAACAGGAAAAAGGAAAAAAAGAACTAAGGCCTCACTTGGGCTCAATGGGAAGATGATCAGTAAGCCACGTGTGATGCCTACATGGCCAGGAATGGGATAGGCATCTGGAATTCCAAGGGTTTGCCATCCCAAGATTAGAGGGTGCCCTAGCACTGATGTTTCACAAACATATTACATATTTTTCTGGCAAGGCAGGAGGTAGGAGTGGAAAAATACTGGGTTGGAAATCAAGAGACCTCTGGATAAAAATCACCAACAATTGAGATTTCAATCATTTTTAGTTCTGTCTCCTCCTCCTTCAGGAAAGGGAGTCTTGTAAAGCCTGTGATTGAGAGAATAAACTAAAAAGAGATGGAACCTGAGCCCTCACTCTAATTCACTCTGAGACCGAGTCTCTCCATCTGTAAAATGAGGGGGTTGGACATGATAACCTCTAAGCTGTGACCTCCCATTGGGCCTTGATTCAAAAAGTCCCGCTGGGGCAGGCGATGTGGGTTCCATCCTTCCCTGGGGAACTAAGATCCCACATGCCACAGAGCAACTAATCCCATGCATTCTGAAGCCCGAGTGCCACAACTAGAGCATCCACACGCCCCAAGGAAAGATCCCACCCGGCACAACTAAGACCCAACACAGCCAAGCAAATAAAAAGAGAATAATAAAAAGAGAAAAGCACTCAGGTAATGAGCACAGGTGGAAAAAAAAAAAAAAAACCAAAATAAAAAACCCAAAGAGGTCCACTGGGTTGCCCAGGAATCCTGAGATTACAATAAGGATCCCTCTGCTCCCCCAGCCATACCATAGCTGGGCTGCCCACTCCCACCTCGCATTTGAAGCTTCTCTTTAGGTCTTTCACCAAAAGGTAGGAGAGGTTTCTCAGAGCCCTGAATGACCCCAGGAGACGTGCCCCAGCTTGATGTCAACCCATCCAAACAGAAGAGGGACTGGGATCCCCACCACTAGAATTCTGGTGCCCTTTGGCCAACATCTTCTGAAGAGAGGTGTTCTTAGACTCGGAGAACTAGAGGCAACCTAGAGATGTCTCATCCAACCTCCTTATTTTGCTTAAGAAGTTGGGGCCCAGAGAGAGGAATTAAGTCACCTGATATCACAGGGCAGGTGAGAAGTCGGGTCAACTCTGGAACTCAAGCCTTGGTGCCTAGCAACGTGGAGAGGGCCTCGAGGCAGAGGGGTGTCCTTGAGTTTCAGAGTCACATAGACCTGAGTTGGAATGCCAGTATGCCAAGTCCCTCCTTATAAGGGGACGGAAGACTGGAGAAAAGCTATGTCAGGCGCCTAGAAGAGTGCCAGCACGCAGAACGTGCTCAGTAAAAGGAGTCTTGTTATCACTACAATCCCCCGCAGTACCACTGCCCACTGCCTGATCCCACATGGGCAACGGAGCCTCCGAAAGTGAGCTTAGGGGACACCTCGCCAGAGTTACCTTGAGGCAGGGTGGACACTCCCATTGCCGGGGGTTGGAGGGGGTGCTGTGGGCAGCCTACTTGAGGCTCACATCTTGGGATGGAGGAACAGCTGGCTTGGATGCTTGTGTTTAGAATAAAGGTGTCCACAGGGAAAGGAGGAAAAATACATTGCCTCCTGGAGTTTGGAGGAGAATGGATACATGTGTATACATGGCTGAGTCCCTTTGCTGCTCCCCTGAAACTATCACAACATTGCCTGTGAATCGGCTACACCCTAATACAAAATTAAAATTTAAAAAAAATTAACTGAAAACAACCATAGCAAGAAGCTAAATTAGCCCATGAAGTTTGAAAATGAAGATAAAAGTCTTAACAAAGTTTGAACTTCCCCCAGATCACACCTCCCACAGGGCCAGGTGACTTCCCAGTCTTGCTTGCTAATGGCAACACCACCCAGGGCTCATTTTGAGGGAAAAGCTTAGCCCAACCACTTCTACCAGGTCTAACCTGAGACTGGACTATGCCACTAGCCATTTTAGGGAAGTATATACATCTTTATATACTAGGAGTTGCCAGTATAGCATATACATTTATGCAAAATAAAAATCACAGATGTGCTTGAAAAAAAAAATTGCCTCCTTTCTTTCCCTCCAGTCTGCATGGAAGAACTGATTATATAAAGTGTGATCCATCACTCTCACCTTATAAATAAAAGCTGGAGTCTCTTTGTTCTGGCTGTGTCACCCCTTCAGAGCACCTTCAGGAATTTGATGAGTGTGTGACTGGCATCATGATTCCTGGAAGTTAGAGCTGGAATGGGCCAACCACCATATGAGGTCACCTCATGGGTCTGGGTCACCCCGAGCCCAGTTCATTGAGTAGACTGAAGTGTCTACTCTCCTGACCAGCGATGGCCTGCAGGGGGCTTTGCAGGTGGGATCAGTCTCTCACCAGATTCTTGCTGAGAGTGAGTGAGAGCTGTCCCTCACCCTCCTCTCCATCTACATGCCCAGGAGAGGCTTGGCCCCACCAACTCAACTTTTAGATCTTTGGAGAGTGTTAGCTCCATATATGGCTCTGTGCCAACACTCTGGGAAGTCCAGGCTGTGGTGTGCTAAGACACAGACCCTGAATGCTCCCTAGGGTTGACAGTCCACTGCTAGTGACAGTCACAACTGGTGATGACTCAAGGCAGTACAGCCTTTGCACTCAGAACGGCTTGAGTCTGAATCTCCACCTCCCCGTCCACTAGCTGTGTATCCTTAGCAAGGTCTCTTAACCTCCCTAAGCTTGAGTTTTTTTAATCTGTAAAGTGGTAGATAATGACATCTGCCACCCAGGGCTGTTATGAAGATGAATGCGTGCTGTTCAGTTCAGTCGTTCAGTCGTGTCCGACTCTGTGCGACCCCAAGGACTGCAGCACGCCAGGCCTCCCTTATCCATCACCAACTCCTGGAGCTTACTCAAACTCATGTCCATTGAGTCGGTGATGCCATCCAATCATCTCCTCCTCTGTTGTCCCCTTCTCCTCCCACCTTCAATCTTTCCCAGCATCAGGGTCTTTGCCAATGAGTCAGTTCTTCACATCAGGTGGCCAAAGTATTGGAGTTTCAGCTTCAGCATCAATCCTTCCAAGGAATATTCAGGACGTTTCCTTTAGGATGGACTGGTTGGATCTCCTTGCAGTCCAAGGGACTCTCAAGAGTCTTCTCCAACACCACAGTTCAAATACATGAATTCTTCAGTGCTCAGTTTTGTTTATAGTTCAACTCTCATATCCATACATGACCACTGGAAAAACCATATCATTTTTCTAAAACATGAAATGTTAGAATAGATTTCAACTGGGTGAATCCAGAAATCTACCCTAGAAGAGAGAACATTTGCCCTGAAAGGTAAGCAGGAACTCTTTGGGTAGAAAGTGTGGATGGACAGTCATGCTCAGAGTGTGCACCCTCAGCCATGTCTGGCTCTTTGTGACTCCATGGCCTGTAGCCCTCCAGGCTCCTCTGTCCATGGAATTTTCCAGGCAAGAATACTGGAGTGTGTTGCCATTTCCTACCCAGGGGATCTTCCCAATCAAGGGATCGAACCCGTGTCTCTTGTGTCTTCTGAGAAGGGGGCATTTCCTACAGAGGAAAGAGCAGGTGCAAAAGCCTGGAAGTGGAACAAACCAGGACTGGCACAAGGAGCCAGAGGGTGGGGCCCTGGCCCGGCTTCAAGCCTCCATCCACCCGTGAATTCTGGGTTGTTCTCTTGGGTTTCTGACCATCCCCCTTACAGACCCTGATGGGGAGCGACAGGAAAACTTCTACCCATGGCCTCTCAATGCCACCTAACTCCCAGGCCACCTCTCAGAAACAGCCAGCACAGCACTGCCCAACAATTCCACGCCTTGCTGTGTTGGTCCTTTTTCCGGGAGCGCCTCCTTTCCCTGGGAACTTTGACCCCCTCCTCGCTTCCCACTTCCTCCAGGGAAACTCTCCCAGCCACTGTCCTCCCCATCTCCCACCTTCCTTCCCCAGCTCCGCAGAGGAGTCAGACAGACCTGGATTCTCTGCTCCACCGCCCGAATGAGTCTGCATCCTCTGTGAGCTCTATGTAACCATCCTGACCAGTGAGGGAGCTGGAGGACATGAGACAATGTCTGCGGGGAAGGCAATGACAGCCCGCTCCAGTACTCTTGCCTGGAGAATCCCAGCCATGACAGAGCCTGCTGGGCTGCCGTCTATGGGGTTGCACAGAGTCGGACGTGACTGAAGCGACTTAGCAGCAGCAGCCCCAGACAATGTCTGTGAAAGCTCTAAGCACCGTGTGGCTGGCCCTTCAGAACATGGCAGCCATTCTTCTCTGCACGAAACACACTAGCTTTTCTGTGCTTTTGACTTTCCTAGCTCTCTATCGGAGATCCCCTGGAGATCCCCTGGAGAAGGACGCAGCAACCCACTCCAGTATTCTTGCCTGGAGGATCCCATGGACAGAGGAGCCTGGCAGGTTACAGTCCATAGGGTCGCAAAGAGTCGGACACGACTGAAGCAACTTAGCACGCACGCCCGGTGTCTTATCCATCTCTGAGGCCCTGTTATTCCTGAGAACACTTGCCTGACTGCAGAGAGAAGCAGGGGGATTTGAAGCAAGCAGGGGAGCCCAGGCGTCTATACCCCACCTGACGGTTTTATCATCATCCAGGGCTGGTCCTTCTGTGTCACTGTGGGGCTGGGCAAATCACTGGGGTCAGACTGCATCAAGCCCAGGGCAGCCACAGTGCATTGTGACCAGGGCTTTTATGAGCCTCATCACCCAGTTATAAAAGCCAATCTGGTTCTGCCCTGGTGGAAAGAAAACATCTATCAAAGGCTCCAAGTTGGCCACAACTGGATTAAGCTGTGTTTGCAGCTTCCAATGTGAGCTATTTGCAAATCACCCCAAGAATAATGAATGTCTTCAGGACGACTCAGCAGGTCACCGGGGGAGGGCATCGGAGACCCTCAGGACACTCCCAGGCACAGATTCACTCTGCCTCAGGGATTCCCAGGGTCGGGAGGAATAAAGGGGCAATTTTTTCTCATCATTAAAGGGCAGCCGATTGCCTCTAGGGTGGAATGTGGTATCTGTTTAACAGGGTAGCGGGTGACAGATTACAGCCGCTTGGGAAGAAGCATCCCATATCTAATTGAAAATCCCAGGGGAACTTTAGGTGGGTCCAATGTAATTACCCAAATTGGAGCGGGGCCAATGGGGCTTGATTCTTCGGCTCTGGCTGTGACAGGACAGCATGTCTGAGCAAAACCAGTGACTTAAAAACTCCAGGAAGCAGATCAAGGGTTAGAAAGATGTCAGTGGGTGTTTCACCTCCTTGCTGGCGTGAGTTGGAAGGCAGCACCTAGGAGGAACTGTTTTGATCTCCAAAAAGCCCTCACCCTGACTCACCCTGAGCCCTTGAGTCATCACTGTAACAGATGCCGAAGACCTGAAGAAATGAAGCCCTAACTGACACCCCTCCTCCAAAGACCCCTGGGAACTGCAAAATCCTCTTAGCTTTTGAGTCAGCAACATGGCCATAGCAAAGAGATGCTTGGTGATGTGTTCTGCAGCTGTGGAGACCAGAAATGACCACACCAACACCCCTCTAGCCCCGGAATAGCATCTGCCCTGCAGGGCCACTAGAGAAACATTGGGTGAGTGTAGAGGACTCACTCGCTGACACATTTCAATAAAAATGCAAGTCACACACATAGAAAGCTAATCTGCCAGAACTGATGAACTGCGAGGATGGACAAAGGAGCCTGGTGGGCTCCAGTCCATAGGGTCGCAAAGAGTCAGACACGACTGAAGTGACGTAGCGTGCCTGCACAAGCCCATTATAAAGTGTCAGTTCAGTTCAGTTTCTCAGTCATGTCCAACCCTTTGTGACCCCATGGACCACAGCACACCAGGCCTCCCTGTCCATCACCCACTCCCGGAGTTTACCCAAACTCATGTCCATTGAGTCCGTGATGCCATCCAACCATCTCATCCTCTGTCGTCCCCTTCTCCCGCCTTCAATTTTCCCAGCATCAGGGTCTTTTCAAATTATAAAGTGTTCTTGCACCAGTTCCCAGAGGATGAATTTGAATTCCCAGGGAGTAAAGTGACCTCCGATCCTGCCCCCCACCTCCCAGGAGCTGGTGAGCAGGGAAGACAGGAGTCTCAGGGGCCTGATCCCCTGCCTGCGCTTATGCCCACGATACCACAGCCTCTTCAGCCCATTCTCAGCTCAGGAGGCCAGCAGGGGTTGGTGACCTGGGCTCAGCCACTCCCGCGAGAATGACCATCTCCCCTGTCTTTCTGCATCCTGAAGAGAGCAGAGCCAAAAATACCATAATTGCAAACTGGAACCCCACCCGAGAACAGGGAACCCTGCACATTGCAGCAAGAGAAATAAGGCCAGGCCCCCCACGTCCTGTCACATGCACGTGACGCCCAGGCTTCCAAAACAGAAATGTGGTGACGATGCTCAGATTCTCCTCCACTGCCCCACACAGCCCCAGAGACCTGAGCATGGGGAGGCTAGATGTAGCAAAGCCTCAGAATGTTGATGGGGAGGAAACAACGCAGACCTTCTCGGGGGCCTGGCAACCCCAGGCCAGGCCAGGTACTTCCTCTGCTTCCCCCCAGGGTCGCAGGACAGGAAACAGAATTTGAACGCGAGAGACCAGAGCTTGGATACTCCTAAAATACTACCATATCCGGCTGTATCTTTTCATTATATTACATCCCTTTCTCCCTCATCTGCCATCAACAGATGAATGCTATTTTGGAATAACCAACAGCACGCTTTAGTTTTATCTCTTTGCTTTAAAAAAATGAAATTACAGATTACTCGACTTCATTCCTTTCCATGTCAACTCCAAAGGATATCCCGGACCTGCCTCTGTGGGTCCAGGCTGGCTCTATGTTCACTGCCCCCAACTGCTCTCCTGAGGGACAGGCACAGTGAGCAAAACGGGGTCACGGAGTGTCAGAAATGGAAAGATTTCCCTTCATTTCACACACGGGGAAACAAAGGCCCAGGGAGGCACCGAGGGCAGCCCCCGACCCCAGAGCCTGCCGTGGAAATTGGGGTGCCATCCACTCACTAGGGTGAGCCCAAGTTTAAGAGATACTGGGTTTGACATGTCCCTTTACTGCGGGACTTGTCAGGGCTTTGAGCAACTTAACAGACCTTCTCAGAGCCGTTAATAAGTTCATGTGTATTGTGATGCTGCCAGGGGCAGAAGAATGGTGTGCAGTGATTCCTAGGTTTATTAAGCAAGGATCATCCCTCCGGGAGGCATCATGGAGAGCCAATGGGCCTCAGACCCACCCCCAGACATGCCGGCAATACTGCACTGATCCTGCCGGAAAGATGGCCCTTGAGGATGTGTGTGGCCATGCAAACTCGGGGCACACACCACCCAGCACTTTGGGGCACACTCCTCTTTCCTGCCCTGGAGTTGTTCCTGGAAAGCCTGGCTAAAGCAATGCAGGGTGTTCCGTTCACCTGAGCCCCCCCACAGCCTTCAGCTCGGCACCAGAAAGGGCCAGGACCTGCTGACCGACAGGCGAATGCCGTAAAATGAGACTGTTTCAAACCGCTCGTCCAAACTCGAATGAAGGTCAAATGACACAGCTCAGAAGACAGTTGAACACGCAGTACTCTCCCCTCTCCTCTCACTGTTTCCCTGAAGAAGCTTCCAGAGTTGGGATGGGAGCTTGAGCTGCCATGCCATGAAACAGCTGCCTCCTCTACCCTCACAAATCTTCTCTAGGATATAGAAGAATAGCTGCTGTAATAAGAAGAGTGAACTGTTTTCAAGCCCTTTCTTATCTAATCCTCACAGGTTCTTGCGCTTAGTCATTCACTTGTGTATGACTCTTTGCGACCCCATGGACTGTAGCCTGCCGGGCTCCTCTGTCCATGGGGATTCTCCAAGCCAGAATATTGGAGTGGGTTGCCATGCCCTCCTCCAGAGGATCTTTCCAACCCAGGGATTGAACCCAGGTCTCCCACATTGCAGGCGGATTCCTTACCGACTGAGCCATGAGGGAAACCCAAGAATACTGGAATGGGTAGCTGATCCCACTCTTTGCAACCCCACTGACTGCAGCCCTTCAGGCTCCTCTGTCCATGGGGATTCTCCAGGCAAGAATATTGGAGTGGGTTGCCATGCCCATCCCACTGGGGATCTTCCCAACCCAGGTATCGAACTGGGGTCTCCTGCATTGCAGGCAGATTCTTTACCAGCTGAGCTACCAGGGAAGCCCTGGTTCTCATCTGCACTTAATAACACAGGTTCTCATCTGCACTTAATTACATGGAAACATGGAGGCTCAGGGAGGAGGAGGTCCTGCCAGAGATGGAGCTGTGATTCCCACTCAGGTCTGCTAACCCTGAAACCCACCCTCTCTCCCACTCCATTGACGGGCAGCGTTGTCCAAGCCAACCCGGAGGCAGGGAGCCCCTGACATTTGGAAAGAGCCTGTTTCTGGAGAGTTTCCTTTCCTGGTCCCAAGCCCTGCAGCCTGTGAAGAGTGTCAACACACAGAACCCCAGATCCTTTGGGCATCAGGGACTTAGCTGGTGGACTCCATCTGAGGTCTGAGTTCTGGCTCCAGGTCCTGGGTTGGACACAGCAGGCTCACGCCTTGCTCCTCTCCCTGACCCCTGACTCCTGACCCCTGATCCCCGACCCCTTTGTCCTGGGCTGATGGTCTGAGCAGACCCAGTGTTGCCAGTGTTCCTGGACTGCCCACCCTCTCTGACCCCCTGTGGCTGTGGGCCCCACCAGCTGCCTGACCTCTCTGGGGGGTCCCAGGTGCTACACCCTTAGTCCCAGCCCCGCTGGTCAGCCCTCCCTACAGTCACTGATGCCTGGAGAGGACTATGCAGGGGTGAAGACTTAGAAATGACAGGATGACTGACCTTGATGGTCTTAGTTCTAGAAGTTCTAGACCTGTTTTGAGGAATATTAAGGCCTGTGAATTTTTGAGTCTCTAAGGGGAAAGAAACATTAAGTGTATGGGAGATTAAAAACAGTAACACAAATCCCTGTCTTCACGTTCAAAATTTGTTTTGAGTCACCATTTGTACCTACTATGTCAATACTTGCTTTTCAATCTGAAAGCAACGTTCAGATAAATTATCCCCACTTTACAGTGGAGGGCATGGAGGCTCAGAGGGGTTAGAGCAGGGCTGATGGTCACACAGCCCAAAAACAGCACAGCCGAGGTTCACATGCAGCAGGTCTGACAACTCTAGAGTCTAGGCTTTTAACCTATCAATACAAGACAGTGAGAGCATCACTGCTTCCATATATCCTGCCACCCCAGGGGAGATTTTATAAAAAATAGAATAATACCAGCACCAGGGGAGTACAGCATTGTGGGGAATGTTGGATGATCCACAACAGTCCTGAGTCTGAGTCCCAGAGGCACCTTCCTTTTAGCTGTGTGGACTCAGGCAAGCCCCTCAGGCTCTCTGAAGCCTGACTCCCTTCTCTATGAAGCAGAAACAATCATTCCTACAATAGAGCTGTCATGATCTTTGAAGATGTTAAGTTCCTGGCACACAATAGTTGCTCAATAAATACGATGCACTCAGCAAGCTGTGTCAACAAGGGCGCCACGAGAGCTGCCCAGCCTGTGTCTGCCAAGCTGTGACACCCCTCCCTTTCCCCCCGTGTTGGGGTCCTTCCCCAAAAACACCTTTCAGAAGAAAGATCAGAATAATCAGGACTTACGGGATCAGAGCCTTTTTTTGAACTTTGGGGTGATCATTTGGGTTGTAATAACCGGGTCCTGGGCCTACTGACGTCAGCTTTAATCCACGATCGGTTTTTGATTTAAAACAAGACATCAATATCTTCGGTGACTGCTTCACAAGGGATTCGTTCACATCGTAATGCCCTGAGAGGAAAGAAATTTTAAGACAGAATAAAGAACACTTCTCAAATAAATAAAAAGCAGTGCCTTATGCCTAAGAATACATTTAATGACTATAAGGCAGTATCGCTCCAGGATGGTCAAGTAATAGGGTCTGCCTGGAATAACTGGAAATAACATTTACCATTTAGAGAACGTGTGTCCATGCATCATAGACTTAACTCATTTAATCCTCACGGCAGCCCTGCAAGGTGGGTGTTAGCACATCCAATCTAAACATGAGGAAACAGACTCAGAGGCATTCAGTACCTTGCCAAGAGACATCCATCTAACCAGGGCCTAAGCCCAGCATCTTCCTGTTTAAACTAAGGACAATAAATCTTCCCACAGCTGGGAGGCTACGGTAGTAAAAGAACCTTTCAGGTTCCCGGCACATGGTAGTTGTTCAGTAACTATTATTCAGTTTGTTGTTATTGTTATTTAGTTGCTAAGTCACATCTGACTCTTTTGGGACCCCATGATAGCCTGCCAGGCTCTTCTGTCCACCGAATTTTCCAGGCAAGAATACTTGAGTGGGTTGCCACTTCCTTCTCCAGGGGTTCTTCCCAACCGAGGGATTGAACTTGTGACTCCAGCACTGCAGGCAGATTCTTTACCACTGAGCCGCCTAGGAAGCCCAATAATTCTTAACGATGTCATTAACAAACATTTATTGAGCACCCACTACGTGGACCCAGAACCATCTGCCTTCAATGTCCATTCTTTCCTATCATACCTGTGTCTCAAGAAACTGTGTCAGAATAAAAGTACGTGGTGCACAAGGCTCTGAGGAAGAAGAGAATGATCTGGGCTGAGGTAAAGAGGGAGTAGCCTCACCCCGAAAGAGCTGGTGGATTAGTTACTTAGCTGAGTCCGACTCTTTGCAGCCCCATGGATTATAGCCTACCAGGGTCCTCTGTCCCGTGGATTCTGCAGGCGAGAATACTGGAGTGGGTTGCCATTCCCTTCCCAGGGGATCTTCCCAACCCTGCATCCCTGCGTCTGTCCCCTGCATCCCTGCAGTAGCAGGCAGCTTCTTTACCACTGAGCCGCCAGGAAGCCCAGGAGCTGGCAGCCCTGTAAGCGGGTGCAGCCATTTCGGGGTGCAAAGCAGCACTGAGAGGCAAAGGCCGTCAAGACACTGCACACTTTAAATACATATATTTTGATATAAAAATACGTGTATACACTTATTTGTGTCGGGTCCTAGTTGCATCACGTGGGGTCTTCAGTGGCGCCGCCTGGACGTTTCAGTTGTGGTGTGCAGGTTCAGTAGTTGCGGGCTCAGGCATGCTTGCCTCGCAGCACATGGGATCTTAGTTCCCCAATCAGGGATCGAAACTGTGTCCCCTGCATTACAGGCCAGATTCTTAACCACTGGACCACCAGGGAAGTCCTCCAAGATGCTGCACACTTTGACCCTGGTTTCCCATTACTTGGAAATTAAGAAAATTATTCAACATGATGGAAAAGCTCTAAGCCTAGAGATGTACACCACAGCAGTAGCTACACTGTGAGAAATGGTGACGAGCCTAAAGGTCCAAGTACAAGGGCACAGTTATGGGAAAACAGCCCACTCTGGTGGAGTATCAGCCCTGCGGGTGGTAAATGCAACCACTGTGAGGCACATGGCAGTGTTCTTGAAAATCAAGGGGAGAGAAAACAAGTAAAATAAAGCCTAGCAGTCTATACTGTGTGTACTGTGGCACCAACGTACAATTGGATACACATGAACTGAAAATAGTTGGGAGCCCAGAAAAGTGGGGGGAACTACATTAATGGTGGCATTGAGCATGCAAAAAATATTTGAAACTTTCTAAATATCCTAAAGCTAAATTTGTTTTAAATGAAATCAACTTTTCCATTGCAAGATCACTGAAAACAATAATATGGGATCTATTAGCAAGATTTTACTTACATGGGAATGGTGATGGCAATCACTATTAGTGATGGAATAGTGAAGGGAAGAAGAGTCTTCATGGAAGCAGGTGGATAGATTATCTCTGTGCTGAAGGGCAACTTGGTCACAAATATAAAAAACCTTAAATGTTTTACATACCTTTCGACTTAACAGCTTCACGTTAGGCAATTTATCTAAGGAAATAATCTCAATTGTACACAGGTGTGAGCTATAAGGATGTTTGCGCCCACTCTATTTATGTGAGTAATCAGTTTAAAACAACCTAAATCTCCAACAAGGGAGCATTTTTTCCCTTAAGTTATGGTACCACTGGATAATGGAATACTACACAACTGTTTGGGCCTACCAGGTGGTAAAGAACTCGCCTGCCGATGCAGGAGACTAAGAGACATGGGTTCCATCCCTGGGTCGGGAAGATCCCTTGCAGGAGGGCATGGAAATCCACTCCAGTGTTCTAGCCTGGATAATCCCATGGACATAGGTGCCTGGTGGGCAATGGTCCATAGGGTCACTAAGAGTCAGACACAACTGAAGTGACTTAGCATACATGCATTAACAAAAGATGTTCTAGGAGAACTTTTATTTTTTTTAATTGGGGGATAATTGCTTTACAAGATTGTGTTGGTTTCTGCCATATATCAACATGAATCAGCCACAGGAGGGTTTTTAAAAACATGAAAAGATAGTTCCAATATACCCTTAAATAAAAAAAACAAAACAAAACAGATGTCCAGTTAGCAGCGTTTATAATACTGGTATATGATATGGTTAGATAGTATCACAGACACAATGGATATAAATTTGAGCAAACTCTGGGAGATAGTAGAGGACAGAGGAGCCTGGCATGCTCCAGTCCATGGGGTCTCAGAGAGTCAGACACGTTGTAGCAACTGAACAATAAAACAATATATCTCTCAAATTATCTTTCTGTTTCACTTACACATATATTTATTTTTAAATTTTTATTATCCTTACCAGAAAAAAAAAGTTTAAAGCAATGCTTGATTATAAAATGTTAAAAAGCAGAAGCAAGCGGGAAAGGCATTTATGCTCCCACAGCCCAGAAAAAACCAGGTGAATACTCTGCTGTAGTTACTCCTGGTCCTTCTCTCGGGCACTAGATGCTGTCTCATGGAGCTGGGCCCACAGTGCGGGTTAAACTGTGTCACCCACCCTTTTTTTTTTTTTGGTAAGCTATTCTTTATTTTTTGTTACATGAACAATATCTTATTGCTGCTTTAATTTGTAGTCCTTTGACTTTTATTTATTTTTTATAGGTTATTTATTTATTATTTATTTTTGGTTGCTCTAGCTCTTCATTGCTGGTCTCAGGCTTTCTCTGGTTGCAGAGAGCGGACCTACTCCCTGCTGCAGTACCTGGGCATCTCATTTCGGTGGCTTCCTTGTTGCAGAGCACAGGCTGTAGATTTGTGGGCTTCAGTAGTTTCGCCACGTGGGCTTTAGTTGCTCCATCACATGTGGAATCTCCCCAGGCCAGGGACTGAACCTGGGTCTCTTAGTTCCCTGCATTGGCAGGCAGATTCTTATCCACTGCATCACCAGGGAAGTCCACCCCCATTTTTTTTCAAGTGACACTTTAAGATAGAAGTATTTCCTCATGTTCTTATAACTTAAAAAAAAAAAAAAGAGGAATAGAGAGGAGACCCGGAAAAGGTCAGTTTTCATTTTGGTCCCAAAGAAGGGAGTTATCAGAGAGTGTTCAGACTACTATACAGTTGTGTTCTTTCACATGTCAGTAAGGTCATGCTCAAAATTTTTCAAGCTAGGCCTCAGCAGTTGGTGAACTGAGGACTTCCAGATGTAGGTTTAGAAAAGACAGAGAAACCAGAGATCAAATTGCAACATTTGTCGGATCATAAAGAAAGCAAGGGAATTCCAGAAAACATCTACTTTTTCATTGACTACACTAAAGCCTTTGACTGTGTGGATCAAAACAAACTGTGGAAAATTCTTAGAGAGATGGGAATACCAAACCACTTTACCTGTCTCCTGAGAAACCTATATGTGAGTCAAGAAGCAACAGTTAGAAGCAACCGGAAATGGAACAACTGACTGCTTCAAAATTGGGAAAGGAGCATGACAAGGCTGTATATTGTCATCTGCTTATTTAACTTCTATGCAGAGTACATCATGCGAAATGCTGGGCTGGATGCATCAGAAGCTGGAATCAAGATTAATATCAATAACCTCAGATATGCAGATGACACCACTTTGTGGCAGGAAGTGAAGAGGAAGTAAAGAGCCTCTTTGTGAGGGTGGAAGAGGAGAGTGAAAATGCTGGCTTGAAGCTCAGCATTCAAAAAATTAAGATCATGGCATCTGGTTCCATCACTTCATGGCAAACAGAAGGGGAAAAAGTGGAAGCAGTGACAGATTTTATTTTCTTGGGCTCCAAAATCATTGTGGATGGTGACTGCAGCCATTAAATTAAAAGACACTTGCTCCTCGGAAGGAAAGCTATGACAAACCTTGACAGCATATTAAAAAGCAGAGACATCACTTTGCCAACAAAGGTTCATCTAGTCAAAGCTATGGTTTTTCCAGCAGTCATGTATGGATGTGAGTTGGACCATAAAGAAAACTGAGTGCTGAAAAACTGATGCTTTCCAATTCTGGTGTTGGAGAAGACTCTTGAGAGTCCCTTGGACAGCAAAGCGATCAAAACAGTCAATTCTAAAGGAAATCAACTCTGAATATTCATTGGAGGGACTGATGCTGCAGCTGAAGCTCCAGTACTTTGGTCACCTGATGCAAGAGCTGACTCATTGGAAAAGACCCTGAAGCTGGGAAAGATTGAGGGCAGGAGGAGAAGGTGGCTGCAGAACATGAGATAGTTAGATAGCATCACTGACTCAATGGACATGAATTTGAGCAAACTCCAGAAGATAGTGTAGGACAGGGGAGCCTGGGGTGCTGTAGTCCATGGGGTTGCAAAGAGTCGGACATGACTTAGCAACTGAACAACAACATCAACAAGAGAGGAGGATGTTGGAGAAGTGCCTGGCCTTGGGCTTGGTGCCTGCAGACTTTAGAAAATCCCGTCAGTCAATGTGTAAAGTTGGGCATTCTACTCAGAACTGAAGGCAGACCAGACTGGGCCCTCAGCCCCTGGGGGCCAGGCACTCAGAGCAGCTCCAACACATCGGGAATTCCAGCCACAGTTCCACATCTGGTTTCTTCCCACACCGGGAGAAGCCGAAACCACAGCATTTTCCCAAGAGGTCTAGGCAGATTGCTTCTCTCAGAGAAGCCGATTCCCCAGGCTCTGGCCCCTGGCAAACTGGGGGACACCAGGGGAGTCTTTAAGGAAGCAGGCCTCAGAGCTGGATAAAGGGCCTGGATTCAAATCCAGGTGTGGAACCCTGTGTTAGTCACCTGCTCTCTGAATATCATTTTCGCATGTTAAGTAGGGCTGCTATAATAATAATGCGGGCTAAGTCACCTCAGTCATGCCCGACGCTTTATGACCCTATAGACTGTAGCCTGCCAGGCTCCTCTGTCCATGGGATTCTCCAGGGAAGAATACTGGAGTGGGTTGCCATGCCCTTCTCCAGGGGATCTTCCCAACACGGGGATCGAACCCGCATCTCTTACCTGTCCCACATTGGCATGCAGGTTCTTTTACCACTAGCACCACATGGAAAGGTCAATATGATAAAAATAATAACCCACTCTTTGGGCACACAGGCACCAGGCAATGATCCCTGGGGCTTTGAAAGCTTGTGGCACACAGTCGGAGCTTAACAGATGCTGGTGCTCGCCTCTCCCCTGCCTGCTGTTTCAAGGGGCCTCTGAGGACCCTCCCAGAGGGAGGGGCTGCCCACATTCCTAGGCTCACTGGTGGGACCTCTGGCCCAAACCCAGAGGTTTGTTCTCCCATCTAAACAAACAAGGTGCGGTTTTGCCCGTGGTGATGCAAGGCAGGGCGCTTTAGCTGGGGCTGAACCTCCTCATTAGGGCTGGTTTTGTTATTCAGCCTCAGACTGATCTTCTCAACTTTAATCTGGATTTGCTGAAATCTGACATGTGCTGCAATTTTATCCACACCCAGCTCCCGAGAAGTGTCACTGCAGAGACACTCCTTCCCGGCTCCTCCCCTGGGCTCTGGGGCCCGGAGCTCCCTCCGGGGGCTCTGGGACCCATTTGGGAAGGTCTAGTCTAACCCGTGTTCCTGGAGTGAGGACTGTTATGTCCCCAGATCTCTCTGGAAACTTTTTACTAAGGCTGGTGCGGGGCATAGAATGGGGGCAACGCCTGTCCCCACCCAGCAGGGAAAACGTTTGCCGGCAAGCCCTGTGCGTTCCCGAAGCCCAGAGTCAGAAATCGCCTTGGGAGGACGGGGGTCAGAGGCTCCTCTGGGCTGAGGCCTGCCATTTCTTAGCTGTGTGGCGCTGAGCCAGTGGCTTCGCCTGTCTGGACCGCCTTTGCCTCATCTGAAACACAGGACTAAGAGCGTGGCTCTTGGAGGACAGATGTGTGAGGACCGCGGGAAGAAAGCACGATCTCCCAGTGATCTGGTGTTAAATGATGAAGTTGCTGGCCGGCTTGCAGCCCCATGCCCAGGGGGCGCCCTGCCTTCCCCCAGGGCCTGCAACGGCACCTGGGGGTGCGCACGGCGCTCTTCAGGCTCGGGAAGACACCTCCCCAGCTGCTGCCCGAAGCAAGTGCGCCGGGTCCAAAAGGGAGGCAGACCCCAGGGGCCGGCTGTTCTTCCTGTAACACCTGCCTGCACCCCCACACCCCCCCAAAGCCTGATGTGAAAGTGCTAGTCCCTCCGTCTTGTCCAACTCTTTGCGACCCCATGGGCTGCAGCCCGCCAGGCTCCTCTGTCCAGGGAATTCTCCAGGCCAGAATACTGGAGCGGGAAGCCATTCCCTTCTCCAGGGGATCTTCCCGACCCAGGGATCGAACCCGGGTCTCCTCCATCACAGGCAGATTCTTTACCGCCTGAGCCACCAGGGAAAGAGACGCCCTGTGAAGGACGGGCGCCCTGCTGACCAGACCTGGGACAGGAAGCCTCAGGCCGAGGCCAGAGCAGGGCAGCTGCTTACCTGGGGCGGGTCCTGTTTTAGAAACAGCGAAACCTCTCTGGGTTCTGGACACGAAGCCAGCCCGGGCACAGACGTTGTTCGCCTGCTTGCAGCAGGAGTCGGAGGCCTGGGGGGAAGACAAGCGCAGCGCACTCAGGGCCTTGCCTTTCTCTGACCCTCTTGGCACTTTGGGGTTAAAAAAATTTTTTTTTTCTTTTAAACCTGTTCTCAGAAAATGAGCGGATGTGAGTGGAAAGGGTCATCCTGGCTGTGCGTTGACCTTCGCCCCAGCTGCAGGGAGCAATGACTCTTCATCACCAGCCAGGGGCTGGGGATCCAGCACAACACCGAGGATGGGGCCCTGTGCCAGCCTGCAGACCCGGCTTCCCTGGTCACTTCCCTCACTCGGGGAGGGGCATCCTGCTCAAACTGTTCAGTTTCTCTGGAGTTGAGGTTTCTTCCTCATCTGTACGATGGATCAGATCATTCTTGCTTGACCTGAGGCAGGGAGCTATGGGGTGGGGATGGGGGGGACGCCCAGTCAATATAAATCACCTGCCGGAAAGTGGGCTTTTTTCTTAATGTGTAATGTTACGTGTAACTAGAATATGAAGAAAATCATTAAAATTTTTACTGAAAGACATAAAAGAAAACATAACAAATTAAAAGATAGATTGCGTTTCCAGATTACCCAAAGCTGTAAAGATTTTCACCCAATTTATCTGCAAACTCAATGCAATTGCATTTAAAACCCAATAGGACATTTGTAAGTTGACAAAAGAATCATAAACCTAGAAGGTAAACATATAGGAAAACTTAGAATACGTTTAGCAATATGGAATTGGTTAAGGTAGCCACAGTAGATTCACCCAAAGCAATACTTTGCACTTTGAAACGTTTGTGTAGCTAAAAAGTTATTGACATGGAAAGATGGTCACAAAAGAGTATATTGGGAAAAATTGCAATATGTTTAGTTTGAGCCCAGTTGGGTAAACTAAATACACAATTAGAAAAATAAAGTTTAAAAAATAAAATAATAAATGAATAAAAATAAAAAGTATGTAAAGCTACCTAGGCAAATTATTTTCATTACTTTTTCCTCTATGATTTTCATTCTTTTTGAACACTGAGTCCTACATATCCCCACCCTCATTCCTCACTGCTCAAATAATCTTTCTATATGTGCAGGATATAAGATGTACAAAGAAATCGTGTAACTTAAGATTGTGATAAGATTTACAAGCACTGTGTCGTCTTGACTTTTCTGGACTGACCAGAAAATAAGGATTTTGGTCGACTCAGGCAGTGTACAGCTGAGAGTGTTCAGTGTGTTCAGAACTCTAAAAATAATTTTGGAAAAAAAAAGAACCCTGAGATCATTCTTATGATGAGTCATAAATACGTTAAATGCCAATTGGCAGTCAGTCTCCTGTATTCATTAGATAAAAGATGCAATAAAAGTTGTACCTGCCATGGCTGGGACTATTTACTGAATGAGTGAAACTGTTTGCTGGGGCCAAGATGGCTTGATTTTCTGTGATACTCCTTCGTAAAAAAAAAAAAAAATGTTTCTGAAGAAATACAGATGGCATTTTGATTTTGTGTTGACAAAGGTAGAGGAATTCAGTTTTTCCCAGGGTACCAAATGGCCAGGCTGCCTGCAGAGAGGGCAAACAAAAAGATCAGATGGGCCAGGCTAATTACTGGACACGGGGAGAGAAGCCAGGATGCAGGAGAGGAAGTAATAACAGGTACCGCGGGAAAGGCTTCGAATAGAGAATCGGGGGATCACAGTTAAGCAAAGGCAGAGAGGGGCCTTGACAGCCTCAAAGCACAGTGTGGCTAACAGGATTACTGCATTTCTGCTGCTCGCCTGTTGACTCAACTACTGTTCTCCAGGTTTGAAAAAAGCCTCCTGTAGACAAAACACTGCTTCAGCTTTATTCTTCGCCCAGACAGAAAAGCAACAGCAAAGGGGACATTTTTGTATACCTACACTGACTGTGTGTCATGTGTATTTTCCCATTAGACTAAGAGTCAGCTCCATTGGCAGATTAAAAAAGAATGAAACAAATTTATTGTATTGCCATGAGAGGAAAAAAAACTCAGATATTAAGTAGAAATGTAAGCATACGATGGACAGTATAATCCCAAAACTGAGGGAAGGACTAAGGGAGGAGGAGAGTATGAACAAAACTGTCCCTGGTTTTGTTTTGTTTTGTAATGTATTTAATTATTTTAATTGGAGGATAATTACTTTGCAATATTGTGATGGTTTTTACCATATATTAGTATGAATCAGCCATAGGCATACACATACACGTGTTGCCCCTGGTTTTTGATGGTTGGTTTGCGAAGCAAAATGATAAGGGACTTCTACATTCTGGTTTTCGGGTTTCTGTGATGCTTGGATGTATTTTATGATGAGCGTGTCTTACTTTCAGAGCCGCATTAAAACAATAATGAACAAAAAACCTGCAACTAAAATTGCTCTGTTGGCAGAAGGGCAGAGTTCTGACTTGGGGGATGGCCATTCCTTGATTAACAAAGGAAGTTATGCCTTTAAGCCATAAGCATTTATTGCACGCTTACTATATACCAGGACTGGAGCTGAGCCTTCAGGAACAGTGGGCTGGGGACATGAAGGTTTGAAGTGCTAACTAGAGCACCCTTCAGCTCCCCCCGTAGGTCGCAGAGAGGGAGCGCTCACCTTCTTTGACCACTCAGTCTAAAATATACGCCTACCTCTATACCACATACATGTTCTCTCCCTCAGGCTCCAACTGTTTGTCTTCCTCAAAGCTGGCCGCAGTTTGCAATTATTTTGCTTGCGGTCTGCTAGTTCTCGTCTTGAGTTCCCCACTGGATTCTAAATTATATCACTGGCACAGAGCAGTCACATGACTTATGAAAGGAAGCCCAGCACGGCTGGAACATGGAGACTCTGATCACTCCTCAGTTTTAAACCTCAGCACCCAGCTGTTCTCACTGGTGTGCAAGTGGTCTCTTCAAGTTGGGTGACTTTGGGCAAGTCCCTTCCCCTCTCTGAACCTCAACTTCCTCTTCTGTCAATTGAGAATAAGAGAATCTACTTCCAGTTTCTTGTGAGTATGAAATCAGTGAATACACAACTCTTAGAACAGAACACAGGCCATGAAAAGTGCTTCATCATCTCATCATCATTATTATTTTCAGGCTCTGGTTACCCTAGGAGAAGAGTATCTGGAGCTATACTATCCCACACAGAAGCTACTGGCCACGTATAGCGATTGAGTGCTGGACATATGGCTGACCCACAAGCAGACGGGCTTTGAGTATAAAATACACAATAATTTTAAAGATTTAATATGAGAAAAAGAATGTAAAATATCTAATTAGTAGTTTTTATTACTAATTATTAGATATTGAAATATCTTGAACATACTGGGTTAAATAGAATATATTATTAAAACTAATTTCAGCTGTTCCTTTTTACTTTTAAATGTAGCTACTAGGAAAACAGCAGAGACATCACCCTGCCAACAAAGGTCCATATAGCCGAAGTTATGGTTTTTCCAATAGTCATGTACGGACGTGAGAATTGGACCATAAACAAGGCTGAGCACTGAAGAATTGATGCTATCCGATTGTGGTGCTGGAGAAGATTCTTGGGTGTCCCTTGGACTGCAAGGAGATCAAACCAACCAGTCTTCAAGGAAATCAACCCTGAATATTCATTGGAAGGACTGATGCTGAAGCTGATACTCCAAACTTTGGTCACTTGATGTGAAGAGCCGACTCATTGGAAAAAACCCAGATGCTGGGAAATATTGAAGGCAAAGGGAGAATGAGGGCGGCAGAGGACAAGATGTTTAGATAGTATCACTGACTCCACGGACGTGAATCTAAGCAAACTCTGGGAAATAACGGAGGACAGAGGAGCCTGGCGTGCTGCAGTCCATGGGGCTGCAAAAAGTCAGACACGACTCAGCAACTGAGCAACCACAACAACTAGGAAAACAAATTACTTTTGTGACCCCGGTTGTATTTCTTTTGGACAGTGCTGGTCTAACAGGCACTTACATTGCTTTGAGCACATTATCATTGATTGGATCCATCGAAGAAGGTGGGCAGGATCTTTGTAGTTGGAAAAATAACTATTATCCATAAGTATTATAAAAGAAAAAGGAAATTTAAACTGAAGCATTCTAAGGCCAAAATATTCAGAAATTATAGCATAATAGTATTACTGCCTTATGTGCAATTCATGTCTTAGGTATTTCGGAGTGCTCTCACACTATGCTCTCATCTGCTTCTTACAATAACCCTACTGGGCAAGTATAATTAATTCCATTTTACAACTGAAACCTGAGAGGTATCTTGACTTCCCCAAAGACAGTTCTAGTGATTTCCATGTATTGTGGAACTCTCATGCACCAGGTACTCTGCTAAGTAAGCACTAGGCCAAGACAGCCTCGTTTAATGTTTGCATTAGCACCATGGAGTAGACATAAAATCCCATTTTGTGTGCTTGGAAACCAAGTCCCTCCAATTGTGTCTGGCTCTTTTCGACGCTATGGACTGTAGCCCACCAGGCTCCACTGTCCAAGGGATTCTCCAGGTAAGAACACTGGAGCAGGTTGCCATGCCGTCCTCCAGGGGATCGTCCTGATCCTGGGATGGAACCCATGTCTCTTACACCTCCTTCTTTGGCAAGCGGGTTCTTTACCACTAGTACCACATGGGAGGGCATAGCCCCATAACCCCACTCTACATATCAATAAACTGAGTCTCCTGAAAGGTTAATGGACTTGCCCAAAGCCACACACACGTAGAAAATGGCAGAGTCAAGATCTGAACCCAAACCCATCTCTTACCCATTAACCACACTGTTCTGCCTAAGTGATTACAAAGCGATGGGAACTAGAGAAGCACTGAAAGTGAAAGTCACTCGGTCGTGTCCAACTCTTTTCGACCCCATGGACTGTACAGTCCATGGAATTCTCCAGGCCAGAATACTGGAGTGGGTAGCCTTTCCCTTCTCCAGGGGATCTTCCCAACCCAAGGATCGAACCCAGGTCTCCTGCACTATAGGTGGATTCTTTACCAGCTGAGCCACAAGAAAAACATAAGAATACTGGAGTGGGTAGCCTATCCCCTCACTAGCAGATCTTCCCAACCTAGGAATGGAACTGGGGTCTCCTGCATTGCAGGCAGATTCTTTACCAACTGAGATATCAGGGAAGCCCTGGAGACATACTACTGTTAAGGAAAGCAATTTTCTGATATGGAAAGATAGAAGTTTATTTTCCCTATAACAATCTAAAAAGTAAGTGAATAATACAATCATTGTTATAGATGAGAAAACCATCCCAGAAAGTTATGTGATAGGTGGTGGTGGTTGTTGTTTGGTTGCTTAAGTTGTGTCTGACCCCATGGACTGCAGCATGCCAGGCTTCCCTGTCCTTCACTATCTCTTGGAGCTTGCTCAGATTCATGTCCACTGAGTCAGTGATGCTATCTAACCATCTTATGTTCTGCAACCCCCTTCTCCTTTTGCCTTCAATCTTTCCCAGCATCAGAGTCTTTTCTAATGAGTCGGCTCTTTGCATCAGGTGGCCAAAGCTGGAGCTTCAGCTTCAGCAACAGTCCGTCCAACGAATATTCAGGGTTGATTTCCTTTAGGATTGACTGGTTTGATCTCCTTGCTGTTCAAGGGATTCTCAAGAGTCTTTTCCAGCACTACAATTGGAAAGCATCAATTCTTTTGCACTCAGCCTTCCTTATGGTCCAACTCTCACATCTATACACAACTACTGGAAAAACCACAGCTTTGACTATATGGACCTTTGTTGATAAAGTGAAGTCTCTGCTTTTTAATACATTAAGTTTATCATATTATGTTATGTTCCAAGGAGCAAGCATCTTTTAATTTCATGTCTGTGATAGGAGCGACTGCAATAAGAGTTTTCCAGGGCAGAGGTTTTCCCACTGCTCTATGCTGACCTCCGTGTTGCCCACACCTTTCTCTGGGTTCAGAAAATTCGCTATGAGAGCCTTGCACAGCCTCATGTAGCCATTGTGTAGTCAACAAATGCTAACTAATTTACCAATTGGTTTAAATGCTATTTTCCAAAGCTCCGCACGTCCCTTCTTTTATTTTTAGTAAACCATTCACTCAATATATATCTAAGAAGCATAGAAAGTGTTCTTACATTGTACTGGTTTGGTGCAGGGGTTTCAAATTTGAGTACTTTCTCATAGCTTGGCAACTGGAACATGCTGGAACAGGAATTGCTGAAGTCTTTCTTTGAAACAAGATGAGATGGGAGAGTGTACGCATTAGCTGCCGGGTATTTAGAAACGATGGTGTCCAGTCGGGCACGCTGCGAGGAGAAAGTCAAAGGAATCCACATCATCATGTATCTTATTGCTACCAAGGGCAGGTATAAAAATGATGGTGCTCGGCACCAGCTCTAAAAGCATTTCATAAAAGGTGAAAAGAAACCCTGGCAGGTAACACAGATAAAATGACCTTGGGCTTTGAGGATTTGTTCTTGGAAAATGCAAGTTCAGACCTGTGTTAACTTCTGTAAACTAACTCGAATTATTCATCTTGTGTTTGGGACTTGGCAAAAGTAGTTTTGCCATAAAAGCATTTCCACCCAATCCCGTTTCAGGCCACTTACACTTGACTCATCAGCTGGTGGGTGATTTATATGATGGGAAGCTTTCTGCTTTCTTCTTCCAACCTTGGTTTTTCCTTTGAGTGAAACTCTCACTTCTTGTTTCTAAGGTCAAATAATCTGAATTTCCTAAATAAGAAGTTTGCTTCTCATGCCTTAGAGGTCCCAGGGCTTGCCTCCCACCCACACCTCCCATCCCCCACCAACTCACTGATTTCATAAAACCTTACAATTTTTTTTTTTTTTGCTGTTTCAACAGAAACCAATCCTACTCCTTCCAGGAAGCCATGAATAACCATTTTCAGTTAAAAAAACAAACAGAAGCAATGTTTGCCAAATGAAAAGGACAAAAGCCATAAAAACTAGGTGATAACATCACCTTACCCTGGGATAGTATGGCAAGTATTGAAGTCTGATAAAAAAAACAAAAAAACAACTCCCCCCCCCCCATTGTTTTATGGTTAAAAGCTTGAGAAAATTGCCCTGGGTTTCCCCCCTTGACTGGGGTCAATAACCACAGCAGCACAGAAAGCGGAGGAGGCCGCGGCAAGGCATGAGCAGCCCACCCGACTCCTCTCTGTACGTGACGGCCGTGCTTCCCACCACCTGGGTCATGGACCACCACTTGCCGCCAGAAGCAGGGGCGTTCTGTCCAGAGTCTAGCCTGGGCTCGGGTCCCAGCTCTGCCTCCTCCTAACTGCAAGGAACCATCGATGTTCCCAGAACACCCCAGCCTTGGACTCACTTTACCTGTGCACTTGGGGCAATAGTTAACTGAGCACTTTGCAGGGGATGTTCCATTGAATCTGTAGGACAAGCCTGGATCAAGGAGATTATGATTATCCCCGCGTTACAGATGAGGACCCCAAACTTCCTCAGCTAGCAGAGTGGTGGGACCAACATTCTCACCTCCACGAGATGACACGGACCAGACACCCATTCCGAGGAAGAATGGGCTGAGACGAGTCACAGCCACATGCTCTCATCTACAAGATGAGCTGCTGATAAATGCCTGTGGGAGGTTTCAGCTCAGGAAGAATCACTGTCTGAAGCCACCTGTGCTCCTCGTTACAGACACCCTCTGCTCTCCTTCTGACTTCCAGAGAAGAAGGGTGGCAGGGTCAGACCATCCTCAGGGCTGCTGTTTGTCGCTTGTCTCTCTGAAGCCCAAAAGAGTGGGCAAAGCGTGTTTTGCTCAAGTGCTATTTCTCTGACGTTAAAGCAATATACTGTAGTTAAAGTTTGGATGGAAGAGCCTGCCACTGTTGTTCCCCATTCGGTTGTTGCTGTTTACATTCCTACATCTTCATAAGCTTTTTGGCAGCTTTTATATTGAACGCTTCAGTTTCATGGTCAGGAGGGGATCAGAGGCCATAGATAATGACAACTGATTTGTCTGTTTCCTTTTGTCTTTTTCCATGACTGTATCTATTGCCTCATCTTGATTTACAAGCAAAATCTAGCAAACCTACAAAAATAAGTGTTTTGCAGATTATCTAGGAATAATATAGAAAATATTGCTGCTGTTTTTGATTAAGAAAGTCAATTTTGTATACTTTATTTCAACTTAAATAAAATGTGAGTTTTGTTTAAAGTTCAGGTACATTTTTTTGATGGGGACAAAACAGATTCTTGTGGTAAATGATCTTTTCAAAAATATTTTATCACCCTCACAATTGAAGATAAGTTTGTTTTGGGTTTTTTTTTTTTTTTGGTAAGTGGTTTACTACTGGGGAAATTTAGAAATCCATTTTAATTGTGAAATTATTAAATGGAAGATTTATCTAACTTTTAAAATATTATATGTTGTAGGACCACTGAAAAAAAATAAACAAAGCAGCATTTTCCAAAGTGTGTTCCTTGGCCTTCCAGTTCTATGAGATAAGGTTGCGTTGGTGGCAGCAGCAGCAGGAAGACAGTTTCAGGGTCAAATAAACTTGAGAAGCCTCACACCATTTTGAAGATTCATAGCACGCATTGGTGTACTACATGCACTGAGAAAGCCTGCAATAAAGAAATCTAACTGTTTTGAAAGAGTCATTCCCAAACTTCTTTCATCATAGGATCTTTTTGGCTTAGAATACCTACTAACATTCTCTTTAGGGAAAACTGCTCCAAAAAATTCCCATCCGAGGCAAAGTTTCATCAATCATCACAATAGAATTAGTCCGAGTCTAGCTGAAATGACACTCACTCATCAGCCTACGCCTTGGCTTTCTTTTAATTGCCAGGCCTCCGATCTCCAACCTGGCCACACGCTGGCAATCATAAACCTCTCTCCAGCACATATCAGCTATTCCAGGGCCACTGAAGCCACCGCACATATACAGAGAAGCCAAGGAAATACCGGCTCCTGTCCCCTCCGACACTCACACCTGCCTCATTTGACTTCCTACCCAGTCCTGTGAATAATTCTGGAACAAAGCTGTGGAGTATAGCCATGAACCTCTTCAGATGATTTGAATTTAGAGGGACGACAGGTCCTCTCAAAAGGCGGGGTGCAGTTGCTCCAACAGTCATCCAGAAGTTTCTAAAATGTATTGACCCACAGCATTTTTTGGTCAGCGCCACTGGGAGTCACGCTTCTGATGGCCACACCAGCATCTGTAAGGCAGATCTTTCTCTGATGTGGGGGTGGTTGTTTTTAGTCACTAAGTCGTGTCTGACCCTTTTGTAACCGCACGGACTGTAGCCTGTCAGACTCCTCTGTCCATGGGATTTCACAGGCAAGAATACTAGAGTGGGTTGCCATTTCCTCCTTCAGGGGATCTTCCCGATCCAGGGATCAAACCTGCATCTCTTGCATTGCAGGTGGATTCTTTACCGCTGAGCCACCAGGGAAGCCCTCTCTGATGGGGACTACTTTTAACCCCTATAGGGTCTAGGATCTGGAAACAAGAGCCGCTAAATGTGAATGACAGCAAAAGAAGGGGTGGAGGAATGAAATTGGTTGACCATTTCTGGAAGGAACTAGGCGAAATGTGGGAAGCTCCTGATAGATCTCCACTTAAGGCCCCCGCCCGAGGATATACGAACTCATGTGTTTAGAAACATAAATATAAACCCCTATATCCATCACAGCAGGAAGAAGCCTGAACAGCTCAGCGTCTGTCTTCTTTGGGGTTTGGTCTGAATTTTGTAAAGACCTGATTAGATCCTGTCACACACAGATCTGCCCTCGGGCCCCTTCTCCTCCAGACGGCCCAGCCTGGTCATTTGGAGAGTTACTGCACGTACAGCCTAGCAGGGCATTGATGGCGTGCTCTGATTCAGCGCCTGCTCTGGCACCAGGGAGGAGTGGGCAGTGCCACTATTTGGCAAAACTCTCAGAGAGAAAACCTAGGTGTTGCAGGAAGTATTGTTTGTGACTCAGATGGCAACAATCATAACATTGAACGTGTTTATAAGGCTCCGCAGTTTCAAAGACTATTTCACTCACTGCAACGTCAATTTGCCCAGGGCCTCTGGGGAGTCTTCACTCTGTGAGGCAACTGGGGCACAGAGGGTGACGTGCTTGAGGTCACATCGAGGGTGAACCCACAGCTGAGTCAGGATCGGGTCTTAAGTCTTGTCTCTAGCGCCAGGCCATTGTGAGACGGCATTTCTTTGGCCCATTGCTTTGTAGTCTCTTTACTCACAGGGCTGGGGGCGAAGAGGCAGACACGTGGCTGTTTTGTGAACTGGCTGGGGGCTTGTGCAGCCTGAACACCTTAGCCAGTGAGGAGTTAACTCCCAAATCGGTTTGCTCCTTGAGTATTCAGCTCGGTCAAGCTCGAATTCCAATGAGTGGCTGCATTCAGTGTGACTTAAATGGTCTCTTTGTGTATGCGTGTGTGTGTTTTAAATCAACTCCAGTGTCAGGTATCATAATACATTTTTGCAGGAGATTATTCTGACTTTTAAAGGGACGGATGGCGTAGGCATCTTATTGATGCTGGATCTTGGATTCGCTTTCTTTTTCACTTTCCTACCTCAGCGAGTCTTACTCTACTTTGACTCCCCTTCTTGTATCTATTTTATCTTGTCAACAGATAGATGTTCAAATAAAGACTATCTTTGCCCAGGTCTGGTCAGAGACACTGGCACTTCATTTAGCTACTTGAGGTTTGGAGTCATCCACAAAGATAAAGACCCACATCTTACAGAGAAGAGAAATGGAGAGGAGAGGAATATTCCTAAATTCCCTGCCTGCTGTCTGCTTTCTTTGTGGTTCCATCAGATTTCTCAATAACTTGAATAACCCAGTTAGACTAAGAAGTGTAAAAAGAGTCCTACTGGGGCAAGATGTATAATAAGAATTTTGTCTTGGTTTTGGGAGTCCATTCTATGCTGACAAAATTGGTTTTGGATGATCAGGTTCTGAATATGCTTCTAGCTTCTCTTCCCACTCTGAGAGTGGGTAGAAGTGGGGGACGAAATTACTTAAAGATCTAGGCTCCAGTTTACCTGCATGAAACCTGGGCAGACCATTGGTCTCCTAATCAGAACCACAGGTGTTTGGAGAGAAGGGCCTGGATGTCCAATATGTGATTAAGCCATGAAGGAAGCAAAGTACTGAGCGGTTAGTACCCTTATTCGGAGAAGGGGTTCTCACCATAGAAGGGAAAGTGCATGTCCCTTTCTTGGACAATGACACGCTGTCGGACACAGGGGACTGGTGAATGACGTTGTAGAACCCCGGGCCTGGGATATCATCCTGAAAGGGAAGAGAGTATGGTGTCATCGCAAGACTTTCCATTCCACGGTGCTTTTCTGCGAGTGTTACATCCATTAACCCTAAGCTTCACTGGAATCTTCCGGGACAGGCAGAGATGCCACCTCCCAGACAACAGCCCAGCTCCACCAACTCCTGACCTACCCGGTCACCATCGCAGTTCACAAGTGCTGGGGCTGGATTCCAGCTCAGGTCTGGGGTCACCTCCCCACCCCCCGCCACAGCCCTTGTTCTTTCCACTACTCTGTACTGCATTCTAGAAGGATGCTGCAGTTTTTTCATGCCAATAGACGCACGAGAAGAAAAACGGATCCCGTGTGCATCGGCGGCTGTGCGGGTCAGCGTGGGCTGACTTGGGTCCGCCAAATCTGGGGCGAGGGAAGGGTGACCGATTTCACGTTCACCACACCCCACCTGACTCAGCTTCCTTCCCAGCCTTTCAGGGGAGAAACCAGGGAGTGTTTCTGTTTATAAAGCAAAGTGAAACAAAAACCACCTTCATCCCAAACAAGACCATCTCTACCTCTGACACAAAAAGAGGTGGGCTCGTGGGGCTCAAGTGCTCAGGGATGAGGGTGTGTTAGACGGAAACAAACAAAAGCTTGATTTCTAAGCTCATTTCTGCTGCTGCAGTTAATTGGGTTTGCATCTCATTTCCCGTGCTGGTTACCAGGGGGAAGTAAATGTTGACAAAAGTTGACCAAGCAAGCGACATGAAATGACAAGGGTGCTCCTCCATCTCGAGGGTTTACCGGGTGTCCCCTTGGTGCCAAGATCTTTTCAAAGAGTGTCCCATTTAATCCTCCAATGAGACAGGGATGCCCCCATTTGACAGATGGAGACACTGAGGCCCACGGAGATGAACTTGCCCCAGGGTCCCACTGCTGTCAGTGGCAGCACCTGAATTTAGTGTTACGTGATGGTGTACACTAGCCTTTTGCAGTGGAAATATTATCGGGTCCATTATAACGAAAGTGGGGCCCAGAGATATTGGGGCCACAGCTAAAAGATGGGGAAGCATAAATTTAAACCTGAGCAGTCTGACTCTCCTCGATACTTCTAAGGTCTGCCACCCAGGCTCTTCTTGTCCCCGCCCATCCCTACTAGCTTTCCCAGAGCAGAAAAAGAGCTCAAGGCTCCGTGGCGGCCCTCCCTGGACTCCCCAGTCTGAATCCAGCCATGTGTGGTTATGGTTTAATATAAGGATGTGGTCATTGGGACTGTTAACAGATTCTTCTGGGACTTCGCTGGTGGTCCAGTGGTTAAGAATCCACATTCCAGTGCAGGGGATGTGGGTTCAATCCCTGGTTGGGGAACTAAGATTCCATGTGCCTCGGAGCAACTAGGTCCTCCCACCACATATACTGAGCCAGCGCTCTGCTGCAGAAGCCTGTACACCACAGTGAGAGAAGCCCGCGCTGCAACAAAGATGCAGAGTGGTCAAAAAGAACAACAGCAAAAAAACAAAAAACAACGCACACACAGCATGTTCTCCTGGGCTAAGTTTTAAATGCAGTGAAGCCATCGAGTCTTGCTCTGTCGAGGTGGGGGCATGGAGGTTGACTCTTACATTGCAGGTGATGATGATCCCTAGTGGACAGACTGGGGGCTGACTACCGAGTCGGGGGTGAGGCAGGCTGCGGGGAGATGTAGCCCAACCAGAACCCTGGCCTGTGGGTGCGATGTGAGGGGCTACAGGAAGAGGAACAAGAGAGAGGCTTTTTCTAGGGGGTTGTTTGCAGGATGGACGTGTTTACTGATGGTCACTGCATGCGGGGCACTGTTCTAGACTCACTCACACATTTAATCCCCACGTTAAAGATGAGAAGACAGAACCCAAAGGGATGAGGTCCAAGGTCACAAAACTAGTAATGGTCAGAGCCCAAATCTGAATCCAGGAGAGTCTGCTCTTGACCATTAAGACAAACTAACTCTCAGATGAGTGTAGGATAAAATGTGCAGGATAGAAGGAAAAACAGTCCCACTGAGTTTGGAATCAGGAATTCTAGCATCAGTGCTGCTACTAGCTGAGTGATCTTGAACTCTCTAGACCTCAGTTTCCTCACATGTAAACTGAAGATGCTGCACTAAATGCCTTTGGGTACCTTGTAGCTTTCGGAGTCCCTCCAGGGAGGGAAAGCTGCAGCAGAATATGTAACTGTGACTTTTCTAGGTTTAAAGAAGAAAGAGTCTTGTACACCTCCAGCCCCCAGTCTCCCGCCCACACTCCAGATACCAGCATCAGCCCATGAGAATTTTCTGCCCACCTCTGTGTGTCTGAGGAGCTAGGGTTGGCTGCAAAAGCACAAGCCTTCAGGGCTGCTCCATCCCACCCTGCCCGGTCAAACCTGAATTTCAGATAAATGGCAAAACACCGTTTTAGTATAACTAGGGCCCAATCAATATTCGGGATGCTGCTGCTGCTGCTGCTAAGTCGCTCCAGTCGTGTCCAACTCTGTGCGACCCCATAGATGGCAGCCCACCAGGCTCCTCCGTCCGTGGGGTTCTCCAGGAAAGAACACTGGAGTGGGTTGACATTTCCTTCTCCAATGCATGGAAGTGAAAAGGGAAAGTGAAGTCACTCAGTCATGTCCAACTCCTAACGATCCCATGGACCACAGCCTACCAGGCACCTCCGCCCATGGGATTTTCCAGGCAAGAGTACTGGAGTGGGTTGCCATTGACTTCTCCAATATTTGGGATACACTTATACAAAACAGCTATTTATCTGAAATTCTAAATTAGTTAGGAATCCTGTATTTTTACTTGCTAAGTCTGGCAACCCTACTGGACCTTAATCAAGTTTTAATGGCACCCCATTGCAAACTGGCTTGCGTCTAGGACACATGGGAAGAGAACTGTCATCTCTTACCCTGCAGGGAGAGCATGCTGTCTGTCTGCACTTAGTGAATATCCTAGAAGGGTTCTCCAGGCAGGAGGCTGGCTGGGGGCGGCTCACGAGGGCGATTGTTAAATATTCAGAAACGTTGCTAGCGGTAGCTTGAAACTGACCAGGGTGAGGGTGTCTACACCACAAACATTGGCAAACGCTGCACATCAGGAATTTTCTTTGCGGAAGGGAAAGGTGGTTCACCAGCACACCACCACCTGCACTCTATACCGAATAGGTTTCCAAGCTGCCTGGAGGGAAAGGTCCAGCTGCAGATAATTCAAGTGTTCTCCTCCAAAGGTTAGAGGTGGCAGACGGCTCCCCGGGAGGGCAATACAAGTCCAACCTTTCACCTCTGGGTTAACAGTCCATGTGACTAACATTACAGGATGTGGATGAGTTCTGACCTCTCAGCATCTCCCAAGGAGCAAGAACCCAATTCAAAGCTGGTGTAAACTCATCCAGCCTTTGCTTCTTGGCCAAGATGCAAACCAAGAAGGTGAAAATCCAATAAACCAATCCAATAAAATGGGTAAACAGAGGGAGAAGGGAAGAGAACTATTCATTTGAGCTCTACTGACTGCTTTTTGAGTGTTTGTTCCAAGGGAAGATCTGCGCAAGGGCTACACCTGTTGCTCCCTGGGTCTGCATCGCAGCGTAAGGATTGAATGAGTCAATGGACATCCCATCAGCTTCATCATTACTAGTCCACCACAGCCTCAGTGAAACTAGGACCTTCCCTCTGGGGTTAAAAGTCCTTCAGAGTAAGGATGGAGTAAGAGATGGCTGGACAATGTTCTCCCATCCCCCACCCACGACACACGGGCAACATTGGATGGAAATGCACTTTAAGCACTCTTTTGAAGTGGGGGCTTCCCAGGTGTCAAAGTGGTAAAGAATCCGCCTGCCAATGCAGGAGACAGAAGAGGGTTCGATCCCTGGGTCAGGAAGATCCCCTGGAGCAGGAAATGGCAAAGCAGTCCAATATTCTTGCCTGGAAAATTCCATGGACAGAGGAGCCTGGAGGTCGACAGTCCGTGGGGTTGCAAAGAGTCAGACACGACTGAGGGACAGAGCGTGCACACACACACACACAGCCCCTTGGGTAGCCTTTGCTCTCGCCAAGGGCAGGACACAGATCAACGTTCGCTGGACCTCGGGATAGATCTAAAGAGGTGGTGAGGAGGAGGCGGAGAGAGGGACCTGGGCATTGACCTCCTCACCCTAGAGGGCACGGGGGTGGGTATGGGAGAGGCTAGAGACCCGCAGCCTGGAGCCAGTTACGTCTGCGCACGGCCTGGGTTCTTCAGTCTTGATTTCATAGACTCTGTCCAACCAAGACTTTCAGGTTTGCCAACCCACTTCCAGGTTGGAAAATGTGGTCTCCGCTGGATCATTGGCCGAAGCTCCCACTAGAGCTGCCTTTTGACCCTTCAGGGATGTCTACCCTGTTTTGGTCAGCTTAGGGGTGGCTACCTCGTGTCCTCGGGAGTGCACTAGATGAGCAGAAACTAGACTTCTGCCGAAGGCTGGAGGTATACAACAGGAGGACACACTGGAGGTGGAAACAGAGCCCCAGCCTGTGGTTAACCCACTGAAAGCTGCACAGAAATGTGGGGTTCCCGAGGGAAAACCTCCTTTTACAAATGCCTCTGGTCTCAGGGTCTTGGGACAATGCAGCCTACTTATTGACTTCATCGAAGGCTAGAAAGCCTTTTTACAGGCTCATGTGGCCACAGCGGCAAGGCGAGCACGTGCCCGCAGACGGGAGCCAGCGGCTGCCCGCAGGGCACGGCCCCTCGCTGGGCCTCAGGCCCCTCACCAGGGAACCTGCGAGGGGCAGGTGCAGGTGTCAAGATCAATGGTTTGCACCTGGGCCTCCACGAGGAGTCCAGGGAAAGGAGGACTGACTCGGCAGCAGCTTCAAGCAGCTATTCCCCACCCAGAGAAAGCCACAATTTGAGAAGATGCGTGCACCCAGTGTTCGCTGCAGCACTCCTTACCATAGCCAGGACATGGAGGCCACCCAAGGGTCCACTGGCAGAGGAACGGGCAAAGAAGGTGTGCGGTACCTACGTGATGGAATATCACTCAGTCATAAAAAGGAACAAACCGGGTCATTTGCGGAGACACGCTCGGACCTAGACACTGTCACACAAACTGAAGTAAGGCAGCAACAGAAAAACAAGTATTACGATTAGCACATATATGTGGAATCTGAAAAAACTGGTATGGAGTATCTTATTTACAAAGCAGAAATAGAGACACAGACCCAGAGAGCAAAAGTACGGATTCCAAGGGGGAAAGCAGAGGGGATGGATGAACTGGGAGACTGGGATTGATGTATATACACTACGATACCATGGACAGGATAGATAACTAGTGAGACCTACTGCCCAGCACAGGGAACTCTGCCCAGGGCTCTGCGGTGACCTAAATGGGGAGGAAATCCAAAAAAGGGGGATGTATGTGCACATACAGCTGATTCACTCTGCTAAGCAGCAGAAACACAATGTTGTAAAGCAACTAGACCCCAACAAAAATTAATGTAAAAAAAATCATTAAAAAAAAATCAGCAGCAATTCCTTTTTACCTGCTCCACCAAAGGGCATCAGCATGGGATACTGTCACAGAGGGGGCCCCTCTGCTGTGCCCAGAGATTCAGGGGTCACGGAAGCCCTTCTGGTTCAAATTGTCTACAATTCTGAGATGTGCCCCTTGTAAGACACCCTTCTTCTTTTCTACTTTCTTCGCCTTCCTTCCCACCACCTCCCAACTCCACATGCTAATGTGTGCCATCAAAGTTCTTAGCCCATCACTGGCCTGGCTGGGTTGGAGACACGGACAAGAGAAGCCAAACCTGCATTTTCAAAGCATCAGATTACATGGGTCTTATCTCTGAGCACCCATGCCCCTCTTTTGCAGAGTCCTCCTCTTTGTTAGGGCTTCCCAGGTGCCTGCCTGCCAGTGCAGGAGACACAAGAGACACAGTTTTGATCCCTGGGTCAGGAAGATCCCCTGGAAAAGGAAATGGCAACCCAGATCGGTATTCTTGCCTGGAGAGTCCCATGGATAGAGAGGTTTGGGGGGCTACAGTCCACGGGGTGGCCAAGGGTCGGGCACGACTGAGAAACAGCATGCATGCCTCCTTGTTAAATCTGCTGTCAGCTCATTAGCAGTCCCTGGAAATCCCGAGTGGAATGGGGGCAAAAACTCAATTCAGCAAGCACACACTTAAGCCTGCTGAGGACCAGGGCTGGGTTGAGGACCAGGATACAGGCGCAGCTGGTTGGCAGCCCGTACATATGTTCTAGAATCAGAACAGAGGAGACATGGCAAAACAATGTGAGGTGGGTAGCATGAGTTACCCTGACTCGATGAGAAGGGCCTGGACTTGAGGTGTGCTGATAAGATGCGCCCGTTCATCACTGCCCCACCAAGCCGAAGGCGGTGGGGGGCGTTCGGGGACGTGTGTGTCCTCCATGCCCCCTGCTCCCCCTCCCACGCCCCCACCCTCTGCAAAGATGCCGGGAAACAGTCTGGGAGCTAGGACCTGCCGCCTGGGTGGTCCTCACTCCGTCTGACACTGGCTATGCAAGTTACTTAACCCTCTTTATGTCTCGGGGTTCATTATCTGAAAAGTGGGGGTAATGGTAGGACTTAGTTCATGGTGATTATGCGGATTAAATGAGGTCAGAAACGCCACATCTTCGAGGGGAGCCTGGGGTGCTGTCTGTGCCGGCCAAGGGTTCGCTCTTCCCACCCGTGTGTCCTGCAGACCCCCGAGGAAGGGGTGCTGGTGACCGATGCGGAGGGCAGGCTTCCAGAGCAGGAAGGTCGGGCACAGCCCACTGAAGCTTCAAGCACGCAACGAAGGGCACGTGTAGGGGGCTTATCCCCCTGAACATGGTGGTCTCTGCAAACTGAACTTCCTTTCAATGAAAAATCTCTGACATGAGAAATATCCCGAGTCTGGTGCCTTATCAAGGTAATAAGTGAACAGTGCTAACTTTTTATAATTTCATCACAAATTAAACACTGCTCTGCTTACCACAGGGAGCGTGGATTTGCCGTCAGGCTCTGTCTGAAATCAACATATATTTTAAAATCATGGCAACTGGTAGGACACACACACCCTATCCGAAGAGGGGTGTCTGTATACTACCAGTACCCATTCATCTGTGCCTGGAAGTGATCAATCACGTTTAGGATTACAGAATAGGAATCCCTGGCAAGGGCCTACCTATGATTAATATAACATCCTTATTTTTGAGATGAGGAAATGGACATGCAAAGACTTTAATTGGGTGCCCTTAGTGTTAGCCAGCTTGGGAAATAGTGACCACAGTCCATGGTGACAGGGGGACAGAACTGGGGAGACAGGGGAGGAAAGTGTCTGCTGGGCTAGGCTCGGTCCTAGATTAGGCATGTCTCTTCACGCATGCAGAGTCTGTAAATAATTGTAAAATGTTCAGGGAAGCAGACTTCACTCCTGGAAACTGAAATTACCAGTCCAGACACCGAGCCCAGGAAGGATTCCTTGTACCCAGCAGTCAGATTCTTACGAGGAATGCGAGCTGGGCCGGGGCGCCCTGAGGTTTCTCTGCAGAAGTCTGATTAAGGTAAGTGCACGTTTCAGAGGGTACTCGTTCTCTGTGGTAAAGTTGTGCTAAATGGGTCACAGGACTGATGTGAGGACACCACCAAGTTATGAGATCAGGCCCAGGGTGTGTACAATTACTGCTATAAGAAGGGTGGTGAGACACTGGAGTTTTAAAATCTGCTTTTAATTTGTATTGCCTCACTAAATTATTGGGCGATGTTAAACAGGATTCTTAGCTTCTCAATGCTTGTTTCTTCAGGAAGAATGAGAACTGTGAGTGTGGATTAAGGTATTTTTTTTCCTGTTTTTACAGCTTAAAGAACCTAAAAAATTATAATAACCTGAATTGTGTATTTCAGATGAGGAAACTGAAGCCTACAAAAAGTCAAGGGAGTAGCCTAAAGCCATGCAGTTAATAACAGAATTCCAGGGACCTAGTTTATGGATCCCATGCCCTTTTCATAAAGTTCCATACTTATTTACAAAATGCTTTCAAATGCTTAGATGAACGTTTTCACATTGTCGAAACAACACGACCATGTTTAAAAAGTATGAATCAAATATCTGAGCTATTTTTCTCTGTATCAGATGCTGCCTATAGCTTTGGCTGGCTGACACCTTGATTCCTTCAGGAGAACAATTTCTACAAAGTAGAAAGTAGACATTTCTACTTTCTCAACAATAGTTGAAAATGCAGACTTTAAAAACCAGACCATTCACGTTTCTGGATTTGAGTCTTCAGACCGTGATCATGTGGAATGGGGCCTACACGTGACACCTTCCCCTGTTTTGAGCTTGGTCTGTCCGGGGGAGGCCTTTTCAGAAACGTGCTGGCTGACTGTCATAGACGGACTTGATGACTTTGCAGGCCACAGAGAGAGGTGTGGTGGCATGTGTGGACAGAGCGTGAAGTTTTGGAATGAGTTGAGCCTGGGTTTGAGGTCTAATTCTTTCAACATTGATTCAGCAAATATTCATGTGAGGGCTCTTATGTGCCAAATCCTGCATTGTGAGGCCTCGGGTGGGTCATTTAACTTCCCTAAGCCCCAGTTTTCTCTTCTGTTAAAAGTATAAACCCTTCATTTTAGCATTGTTCTCAGGATTAGAAACACGGTCTAAAACTGATTTTACACAGAGGAGGGATCGGTAAATGGTGGCTACTATTTTTGTTTTTAATTTAAAATTTATTCATTTTTTTTAAATTGAAGGATGATTGCTTTACAGAATCATGTTGTTTTCTGTCAAAGGTCAACATGAATCAGCCATGGGTATACCTGTGTCCCCTCCCTCTTGGAGGTCGGGCTGCTGATATCGGAGAGATGGACAGTGTATTCTCAGTAAATGGACAAATGGAAAACCAGACCAAAAGGGAGAGACCAAAAGTTAAAACATAAGAGAGAAGGGAGAAAACTCATGAGTAAATAAATAGCTTATTTATCACCTTTGGAGAAAACCTACAAGTAATTAAAAATGTGTGTGTGTGTGTGTGTGTGTGTGTGTGTGTGTGTGTGTGTGTGTGTGTATGTATACACACTATATTAATTATTTGCTCTCTTGGAATCCTAAAATAGCAGAAGTGGAAGGAACTTAAACATTCTCCAGCTGAGCGCTCTTGCTTAAGGAGGAGGAAACAGGCCAAAGGGCACATGGCTTGCAAAGGACTCATCCGAGTTCAGGACCCAGACCTCCCCGTTCCCTCTCGCCACCGTGGCCGCGGGGGTAGGATGAAAAACATTTTTAGAATGCAGCGAAAGGTAACTGACATGACGACTCCTCCAAAAGAATGCTATTCTGAAGGTCCTAGTTAGGAGAATAAAAAAATGATTTTTTAAAAAACTCTGGCGTCTGTGAGTTGCTTCCGCCCCCTGCTGGTGAGAGGAGAGAACGTCAGGCCTGGGCCTTCAGCGGGTGAAATTTCAAGTTACCAGGGGACCACCTCCCCCAGAAGCCGAGCAGAATCTTCCAGGTCAGAGAGGAAAAGAGACACAGATATTTGGGGAAGAAAGTGAGACTGGGGGAAATGCAGAAACGTTATATAACACACTGCTGAAGCTTAAGGAAAAGAGGGGATGTAATTGTACGTTTATTGTGTGTGTGTGTTAGTTGCTGAGTCATGTCCAACTCTTTGCGACCCCGTGGTCTGTCCATGGGATTCTTTAGCCAAGAATACTGGAGTGGGTAGTTATTCCCTCCTCCAGGGGATCTTCCCGGCCCTGGGATCGAACCCGGGATTCCTGTATTGCAGGCAGATTCTTTGCCATCTGAGCTACACAGCTCGTTTATTATTTGAAGAAAGTCTTGTTAGTTCCTGTCAAGTTTTGAATAAGGCTGGGGGGAGAGGGAGGAGAGGACTTTTTGCCTTTTACTTCATATACCAGAGATTTTTGTATTTTTCGTTTTCATAATAATTAGAAAAATACATTTCTTGTTAAATTTTTTTTTTTGGTTTCAATATGGCCCAAGAAACCAACAAAATTTTAAGGAGAAATGTATTTTTGAAATTATTATGGAAATGAAAAATGCAAAAATCTCTGGTAAGAAACCAAAAAAAATTTAAGAAGAAATGTATTTTTTTAATTATTATGAAAATGAAAAATACAAAAATCTCCGGTATACGGAGTAAAATCATGCTGTTTCCCACTGGACTTCCTATCGTGTCAGCTCATTGTGACCATCGGGTCGGGCACACGGGCGCAGAGGGCGCTGCCGCTCCTTGGGCGACGGTCCCCTGCCGGCCACACGGACAGACGCACGAGCAGGCACGCTAAAATCCAGGCTCAAAGTAAGACAAGGCCATTCGTTACCTGTTTGTGGTAAAATCTCTTGGCTTGGCTGTTAAATCCCTTTTTTTCTGATTCTGGAATTACGAAAGGCTGATATTTATAAGGAATGGAGGATTGTGTTGGATACGCAGCAGTAAAACCTAAACAATAAAAGCAGAATAAAAAGGAGCTCAGAACAATGACTGACACATGCACAAAAGACAGAGCCATATGTTAACATTTTCAGTGGAATAAAAGAGAAGCTTGCCTTTGGACAAGAGATAACGTGAAACTGGGTTTTTTTAAAGACCCTCTTGGTGACTTTGTGGTGTCCGCCCACCTCCTCACCCCCCAGCTCTTAGACTAGTGAGACTTGGTCACGCAGCTGAGGCATTTTGTCGCAGAGAAGAGGAAGGACCTGACAGGAAAAGCATTCTCGCCAAGGAGGAAGGGGACACAAAACCGTCCGGGGCAGCCTTGAAGAGAAGCCAGGCAGGGGAGCAGAGTCTTCACCCTTCCTCAGCCCAGGGGCACAGGAGAGCAACGCGCCATAGAGAGACAGAGAGGCCGGGAAGCCTCAGAACGGGGCTCCCGGTCCCTCTCCAGGACACAGTGCGAGACAAATTCGAGTTTAGGCTTCTGCTTTGAGCGGACTTGGGGCGAAAGAGCAGAAGAGGACCGTTTATAGAAAACAAGCTAAGTTTTTATCTGTCTGGATTGTGAGGTATCGATGACATGTAAACGCCCCCCTTTTCTCCCTCCCACTCCCCACAAATGGTGCAGAGAAGAGACAGCTACGCAGAGAAAGGGTTCTGAGACCAGTGTCGATCAGCAGAGGCACGCGAGAAAGCTCCGCAAGACTGGAAAAGACTCAGCTGAAAACCTCAGGGTGGGACAGTGATGCCCGAACACTGGGAATAGCAGCCATTCCCGTCCCCATGAGCCAGAGGGAAAACGCCATCATTCCTGCAGCAGAAGGAAAAGATGCAGAAGGGTTTTGGCTCAGGGAGAGGGCAAAGTCGTGTGCTGTGTGCTCAGTTGTGTCAGACTCTTCACGACCCCATGGACTGTAGCCCGCCAGGCTCCTCCGTTCATGGAATCTCCCAGGCAAGAATACTGGAATGGGTTGCCATTTCTTTCTCCAGGGGAATCTTCCTGACCCAGGGATCAAACCCTTGTCTCTTGCGTTTCTCCTGCATTGGCAGCTGGATTCTTTATGACTGTACCAGCTGGGAAACCCAGGGCAAAATTACCTTTAGACTAAGTGTTGCTCTGGTTCCAGCTAACAAAACTTGAAAAGCAAGACTTGAAAAGGTCAAACTGTTTTCAAGTAATTTAACTGCATTCCAGAACAAAGCATAACAATTTATAGGACTACTAAAACATACAGTACTCAACAGGTAAAACTATCTGGCATTTGACTGAAAAAAATTGATGGGCACGCAAAGGAAAAAAATACAATTCACAATGAGGAAAAAATAAACAAGTGATCAAATCTAACTCAGAAACTATATAGATTATAGAATACAAGAACATTATTACATTATTGATAAAACATTATTAACAAAAATAATTATATTCGATATGTTCAAGAAGCTAGAAAAAAGATTGAACACATTAAGAAGGTACATGGAAGATATAAAGAAGATCCAAATCAAACTCCTGAGTGTGAAAACCGAAAAGTCTGAAATTAAAAATACACTAGATAAGGGGCTTCCCTGGTGGTTCAGTAAGTAAAGAATCCACATGCCAATGCAAGAGACCTGGGTTTGATCCCTGGGTTGGGAAGATGCCCTGGAGAGGGAAATGGCAACCCACTCCAGTATTCTTGCCTGGGAAATCCCATGGACAGAGGACCCTGGTGGGCTACAATCCATGGAGTCAAGAGTTGCACATGACTTAGCAACTAAACCACCACCACAAGATAAGATTAACAGTAGACTAGATACTGCAGAAAAAAAGATGAGTGAACTTGAAGATGTTGAAATATAAACTATCCAAAACAAAACACAGAGAGAAAAAGGACCAAAAAAAAAAAAAAAAAAAATAGAGTATCAATGAGCTATGTAGAAATGTCAAGGAACTAATATACAGGTACCTGGGCTCTCCAAAGAAGCAAGGTGGGAGAGAGGAACTAGACAAAAATATTTCAAGAAAAAAGTGGCTGAAATTTTCCAAATTTGATATAAATCCACAAACCCAAGAAAGTCAGTGAACCTCAAGCACATTAAATAAGAATTAAACTATACCAAGGCAAATAATAATCAAATTGCTTTTTAAAAGAAATAGAAAATCTTAAAATCAGGCAGAAGAAAAAAAAGACACATTATACACAAAGGAACAAATATATTTACTGTCAGAAACAACTTCTGTAAAATATCAGAAGGGAAAAACTGTCACTCTAGAATCCTGTACCCAGTAAAAATATGTCTTAAAGATGAATGCAAAATAAAGATTTTTGAAGACACACAAAAACTGAAAGAATTAATCACCAGCAAACTGGAACTATAAGAAATGAAAGGAATCCTTCAGACAAAAGAAAAATGATACCAGCCAGAAATCTGGAACTACATAAAAGAATGAAGAGTGCTGGAAATAGTAAATATGTAGGTAAATGTAAAATGTAGAATCTTGAGTATAAATGGATACATTTAGATGTAAATATAATATTTGAATCATTTCTAAACTAATTGCCTATTTAAAGCGAGAATAACAGCACTAATGTGGCATTTATAATGTATGTAGAAATTTGATGACAACAGCTCAAAGGCAAGGAAGGAAAAAATAAAAATTTACTGTTGTAAGTTTCTTTACTGTACATGAAGTGTAATAATATCACTTGATGGTAGAATCTGATAAAACTGAAGATGTATATTATAAACTCTGTAGTACAAATCAGCAAATGTTTTCTATAAGGGCCAGATAGTAAATATTTAAGGTTGTATAGTCTCTGTTGCAGCCATTCAACTCTGCCATTATAGACTGAAAGAGTCCCAGACAGCACATAAACAAATAGGTGTAATTATGTTCCAATAAAATTTTACTTATAGAAACAGGCAGCGTGTCCGATTAGGCCCAAGTGGCCGAAGTTTGCAATCCTTGCTCCAAAGCAACACTATGAAAACACTGCAGGGTTATTCCTAAAACGCCAACAAAGGAAGGAAATAGAAACAAACAACCAAATAAATATTCAATACAAAAACATCCAGAAAATGTAAATAAAGAACAGATGGGACTGAGATTTCCCTGGTGGTCCAGTGGTTAAGAATCAGCCTTCCAGTGCAGGAGATATGGGGATGGCTGGTTGGGGAACTAAGATTCCCACATGCTCTGGGGCAACTAAGCCTGTCTACTCCAAATTCTGAGCCTGAGTGCTCTAGAGCCTGTGTTCTGGAGCTAGAGAAGCCCCCTCCTGACAACCAGAGAAAGCCCACACGCCACAACAAAGACCCAGCGCAACCAAAATCTTTTTTAAAAATTATAAAAAAGAGCAGATGAGACAAACAGAAAGCTAATAGATGGTGGGATTAAGCTCACACACCAATAATCACATTAAATTTAAAGTCTAAAGATCCCAGTTAAAAGGCAGAGATGGTTGAGATGGATAAAAAAGAAAGACCCAACTACACGGTGCCTGCGAGAAACAGACTAAATATTGATATAAACCCAGGATTAGGTTAAAAGTAAAAGTATGAGGAAAAGTTACACTATCCTATCAAAACTAGATATTAATGTCAGACAAAGCAGATTTCAGAGCAAAAAATACTACCTGCAATAAAGAGGGTATAGTAATTTCATAATGATAAAGCATTCAATTCCAAAAAAGAATATAACAATTCTAAACTCTGATGTACTCAATAACAAGACATGCAAAATACAGGAAATAAAAAATGACAGAACTGCAGGAAGAAATAGAAAATCCACAATACTTGTCAGAGAGTTCAAAATCCCTCCCTCAATAATTTAAACAAGTAGATAGACGATCAATAAAGATATATGAGACTTGACAATACTGTTACCTAACTTGACCTAACTGACGTTCATAGAACACTTTCATCAATCTATTCTAGAAAACTGAACAGAAAAAATCTTTCCCAAATCATTCTATGAGGCCACTTATTACCCTGATACCAAAACCAGACAGAGTCACTACAGGAGGTGAGGGGGTTATAGATCATTAACTCTCATAAATATACATGCAGAAATTCTTATAAAAATGTTAGCAAGTTAAACTCAACAATGTACAAGAAAGATGATATGCCATGATCAAATGAGGTTCATCCCTCATTTGATAGATTAACATTTGAAAATCAATGTAATTTACCATATCGACAAACTAGAAAAGAAAAACTATATGATCATCTCCACAGATGCAGAATGGAATCATATAATATGCACTTTTTTTGGTCTGGATGATTATCCTTTTTTGGGGGGAGGGGCTTCCTTGTGGCTCAGACGGTAAAGAGTCCGCCTGTAATGAAGGAGACCCTGGTTTGATCCCTGGGTGGGGAAGATCCCCTGGAGAAGGGAATGGCAACCCACTCCAGTATTCTTGCCTGGGGAATCCCATGGACAGAGAAGCCTGGTGGGCTACAATTGGGGTCACAAAGAGTCGGGCACGACTGATCAACCAACACACTTTCATAACTTTAACGTTTTAAGAAACTGCCAAACTCTTTTCTAAATTTGTTGCACTTTTGTACATCTCCACTATTAGTGTATAAGAATTACTTTTACTTCATATCCTCAGTGACAATGGGCAGTCTTTCAAATTCCAGCCATTCCATTAGGTGTGTAATTTTATTGTGGCCTTAATTTGCATTTGCTCCAATACTTTGGCCACCTGATTCGAAGAGCTAACTGTTGAAAAGACCCTGATGCTGGGAAAGATTGGGGCAGGAGGAGAAGGGGATGACAGAGGATGAGATGGTTGGATGGCATCACCAACTCAGTAGACATGAGTTTGAGTAAACTCCGGGAGTTGGTGATGGACAGGGAGGCCTGGCGTGCTGTGGTTCATGGGGTCGCAAAGAGTTGGACATGACTGGAACTGAACTGAAAGTGTCTGTTTAGTAGATAGAGAAAGCGTTTTATAAAACTCAGTGTTCTATGATTAAAAGAAAACCCTAGCAAACTAGGAAAAGAAGCAAATTTCCTTAATCTGATAAAGGGTATTGATGACAAAAGCCTATAGCAAACATGATTCTGAAAGATTTCTCTTGAGATAGTGCATGAAACCAGGCTGACTACCTCTGTTCAACATTTTCCTGAAGGACTCTAACCAGTGCAGAGGTTGAGAAAAACAAATAAAAATATATAAGATGAGAAAAGGAAATAAAGCTGCCTTTGTTCATTGATGATAAGATTGTATATGGAGAAATTTCAAAAGAATCTGTAGGTAATGTATTAAACATAATAACTGAAAAAAAAACATAATAACTGAATTTGATAAGGTCAGTATACAAAAAAAATCAATTTATTTTATTTCAATACCAGCAGCAAGCAATTAGAAAAGGAGATAAAAATAGTACCATTTACAATGGTATAAAAGTCAAATGCTTAGAACAGATATATAGAAGATATGCAAGTTCTCTACACAGATAACTATAAAACGTTATTGGGAAAAAATTTAAGAAGACTTAAATAAAAGAAAGGACATACATGGATTGGAGAATTCAATGCTGTAAAGATGTAAATTATCCCTAACTTGACTTCAAGAATCAATGCAATCTAAATTAAAAAGGCAATAGGGATTTTTTTTTAGAATATTAACGTGCTGATTCTAAAGTGTATATGGAGGGACTTCCCTGCTGGTCCAGTGGTTTAGAATCCATGCGCCACTGCAGCGGACTCGGGTTCAGTCCTGGTCTGGGAGCTGAGATCCCACGAGCCGCTGAGCGACTAGGCCCACGCTGCAGATACCGAGCCCAAACCAGCGCTCCCTAGGAAGCCGCCCCAATGAGAAGCCCGCACACCGCAACTAAAGAGCAGCCACCACTCACCACAACTAGAGGAAGCCCAGGCAGAGCAACCAAGACCCAGAGTAGCCGTAAATAAATAGATAATAAAATGTATATGGAAATTCAGTGCAGCCAAGAGTAGCCATGATAAATATAGTACATGGTTGAAGGACTTATGCTACTAGATTAAAAAAAAAAAAAAGCTTGTTATATAGTTATAGTAATTAAGGGTGGTATTTGAACAGCCTAAAGAACATAGAAGTGGACCTGCATATATATAGACACGATTTACAACAGTGATGGCGCGATGCAGAGTGGGCGAAAAAGAATGCTCTTTCAATCAATGGTGCTGGGTAATAAGATATACATGTTGAAAACAATAGATTTGAACATTTTTACATCATACACACAAGCAACTCCAAGTGAATCATAGGTCTAGATATGAAAGGTAAAATAATACAGTTATTAGAAAAAAACTATTTTGAGATAGGCAAAGATTTCTTAAATAGGACAGACATATACACTACCTATGGGGCTTCCCTAGTGGCTCAGATGGTAAAGAATCTGCCTGCAATGAGGGAAACCCAAGTTCAGTTCCTGGGTTGGGAAGATTTCCAGGAGAAGGGAATGGCTACCCACTCCAGTATTCTTGCCTGGAGAATTCCATGGACAGAGGAGCCTTAGCAGGCTACAGTCCATGGGATTGCAAAGAGTTGGACATGACTAAGCAACAATTTCACTTTCATACACTAACTATAAGGGGAAATACTGATATTAATAAAATGGGCTATAGTAAAACCAAGAGCTTCTCTTTATTAGCACACCACCAGTCCATCCTAGAGGAAATCAGTCCTGAATATTCATTGGAAGGACTGATGCTGAAGCTGAAACTCCAATATTTTGGCCACCTGAAGTGAAGAACTGACTCATCTGAAAAGACTCTGATGCTGGGAAAGATTGAAGGTGGGAGGAGAAGGGGTCGACAGGATGAGGTGGTTGGATGGCATCACGGACGCAGTGGACATGAGTTTGAGTAAACTCTGGGAGTTGGTGATGGACAGGGAGGCCTGGCGTGCTGTAGTCCATGGGGTCACAAAGAGTCAGACACAGCTGAGTGACTGAACTGAACTGAACTGAAGAGAATGTAAAGGAAAGTCACAGACTCAGGGAAGGTATTTACATATAGACAAAAAGGATGTATTTCTAGTATGTTTTTAAGAACACCTAAGAAAATAAAAACCCAACAGAAAAAACTTGAACAGTCACTTCTCCAAAGAGAATATCCTAAAGATAAGCCAACATATGGAAAAGTGCTCAATCTTACTGACCAAAGGACAATACAGATTAAAAGCATTATGAGCTAAAAATGGTGGTGACGATGTGGAGCAACTGGAATTCTGCAAGGAAGTAAAAATGGCACACACTTTGGAAAACTGGTAGTATCAACTAAGCTGATCATAAACACTCTCTATGACCCATCTATTCTCCTAGGTATAGACCCAAAGAGTATATACACATATGTCCCAAAAGACAAGAACAAGCATAGTCACAAAAGCTTTTAGTCATGGCTCAAAACTGGAAACAATCCAAATGTCCTTCAATAGTATAAAGGAAAAACAAATTATGGTACATTCAGTCAAAGAAAAACTTCACAGTGATGAAAATGAGCTAATTATTGATAACATGAAACATGAAGTTACATCTCTCAAAACATAACATGAAGGAAAAAAGCCTGAGAGAAAAAAGTTCATACTGTATGATTCTGATTTATAGGAAGTTTAAAACAGACTAAAGTAATTAATGATATTAAAGTGATAAAGTAATTAATGATGTTAAAAGTCAGGTGAGCTATGGTGTTGACACTTGCAGAGAAGAGGGACAGTTCCGATGAAGGGACAAGCGCTCCTGGGATGCTGTGGAGTCTGTTTCTGGGTCTGAAAAGTGACTCTGTAAGTGGTGGTTTCTTTGTGACCATTAGGCTGTACCATTATGATTTATTTTCTGAATATACATGAAGCTTCAATTTGAAAGTATTCAAGAAAAAGAGACAGCAATAAATCAAAAGATGGGAAGAAGGAAGAAAGGTCCAGCTCTGGATCTGAGAGCAGCATAGACTGTAGAAGCCCACCAGGGAGCTGGTAATAACAACCCCCCCCAAAAAAGAAAAAGTGGTGGAGTGAGTGAGGATGTCAAAATTTGCAGCCTCGGCCATGATTCCCCAAGTCCAGGTGTAGTCCAGGATTAGTGCAAACTGACAAAACCAGAGGAGTACATGGGCTGAGACAGAGCATCTCCCACCTGTCTGCATGGGTGACCCATGACCACAATCACCCCTGTCCACTGAGAAAGATGGAAAACTTGAAACAAGTCATTTGTGTCAAACTTTCCAACAACCAGCATAGTGGGTGGGGGCTTGGGTTAAGTTTTAGGAAATAAAGTAAGATCTCTTCCTCCTCTCCCCTCCATCTTTTCTTCTCATAGTTTCTTTCCAATCATCACCCTCGAAGCAGTGGAGGGATGACTAAAGCAATCTATTTGATATCCTCAAGGACAGCCTTATGGGTAAAAAGCAGCATTTAAAATTCCCCTAAAATTTGCTCTTGCTGCTGAAATGAACACACGTCAGGAGCCTGCCCCTCCCCTCCCAGAGACTGCTGTTAAAAAGTTCACTAGACCTTTCTGGACTTTCTTAGCCGTTCTGGAATATTTTTTGCCGGAGTGTTGGTCTTTTTGTGTGTCCATCTTAGCAAAGTTCTGTGATACGTTCCATTTGTTTGATGAAAAACTTGACTACATGTTCTTCTAAGTGCCTGAAACAGCAAAATACAGCATATGTAGGAATCATTTCACGATTTTGTTAATTGTGTTGATTGGGTTCTGTTGTATTTGCTGGATAAACAGAAATCTTGTGGGTAGAGGCTGAGATTTACCCACTTCTACGACCCTAAATCCCACATTGCACTGCCTGTAGTAGGAACTCTGTAACTGTTCTTTGTTGGTGTTTACAGAGCTCCTGAGGCTTGAATTTTACACATTTATCTTACTGATATAACTCACATACATGGTAATTCACTGATTCAAAGTGCACAATTCTAAGTTTCGGTGAATGTTTGCAATTGTGTAAAATACCACCAAAATTAAAATATAAATTTATTCATCTCCCCAAAAAGCTCCCTATGTCTGTTTGCACTCAATATCCAACCCCCAACTCTGGCATCTGGCAACCACTGCTCTGCTACAATAGTAGCATTTTCTAGATGTCATATATGGGTAATTATATAGTATATACCATTTTGTATCTCTTTTTTCACTTAGCACAATGCTTTTGAGATTCTCCCATGTGGTTGCATGTATCAGTAATTTGTTACAATTGCTACACATCCTCACCAACACATTTGGTAAACCTTATTAATTTTAAATTAAAAAATGCTTGCTCTTTGGAAGACAAGGTATGACAAATGTAGACAACATATTAAAAAGCAGAGACATTACTTTGCCAACAAAGGTCTGTATAGTCAAAGCTATGGTTTTTCCAGGAGTCATGTATAGATGTGAGAGTTGGACCATAAACAAGGCTGAATGACAAAGAATTGATCCTTTTGAACTGTGGTGTTGAAGAAGACTCTTGAGAGCCCCTTGGACTGCAGGGAGATCCAACCAGTCCATCCTGAAGGAGATCAGACCTGAATATTCATCGGAAGGACTGATGCTGAAGCTGAAGCTCCATTACTTTGGCCACCTGATTCGAAGAGCTGACTCATTGGGAAAGACCCTGATGCTGGGAAAAGATCGAAGGCAGGAAGGCAGGAGGAGAAGGGGACGACAGAGGTCGAGATGGTTGGATGGCAACACTGTCTCAATGGACATGAGTTTGAACAAGTTCCAGGAGATGGCGAAGGACAGGGAAGCCTGGTTTGCTGTAGTCCATGGGGTTGCAAAGAGTCGGACATGACTGAGTGACTTTCACTTTCACACGTAGTGAATCCAGAACAGTTTTTATTCTGAGAATAATTTATCTCCACTACTAAGACATGATGTTTCTATGGACTCTACCCAATCAATCCTCATCTAATATAGTGTCTCTGTATCCTGGTTTGTGGGAACATCGAGTAGTCCCAGTTCTGTGGAAGAAAGACCCAGAAATTGTTCAGGCGATGGATGAGTTGGGCGATTGGAGCTGACATAGGATCGCTACTATATGTAAAACAGAAGACCAGTGAGAACCTACTGTGCAGCGCAGGGAGCCCTACTCAGCGCTCGGTGGTGACCTAAGCGGGAGGAGGTATAAAGGAGCAGAGGTGCGCGTGCGGACAATTTCTGGGCCTCACCCTGCTCTCCGTGGCTCTTACCCCAGTCTTAGGGTCTCCGCGTGCATGTGTCCATTATTTCTCTTCCTTTTTCTGTGCAGGCCCGTCCATTACCTGTAAATTCCAACCTCTTTGTTCTCCCTGAGTCCTGATTTCTATCTCCCCAGCTCAGATAGCTGGACTTCGCGTGGGTCTCCCTGTCCCTGAACTGTGGCCTAGAAACTCTCTCCAGCATTAGCTGGAGCAGTTGTGGGGCTCACCTTATTCTTCTTCTCTCAGGGATTACTGAACTGGGGGCCCTGTTGTTCAGTGTCTAAAAGCCATGCTTCATGTGTTTGTCTGTTTTCAGTCATTAACGGCAGGAGCGTTTCACAGAGTTAATCTTTCGTAAACAGACTTGAGTTTTATTTTGTTCATCTTTTTTCCCCCGTAAGTAATTTACATCATTTATAAATACTAATGAATGAAGGATGGAATAAATTATGTTAAGCTCTACCAATTCTATGGTTCTTCAGTATTTATTCTTCACTTCATTCCATCACCCTCACAGCAGCAATTCTCAATCCTTTTTGGTTGACAATCTGTACTAACTATTTAATATCATTATTGGCAAAACAGTCAAAGAAATTTAAAACAACAGAAATAAGTCAGTATTGATCACACAATCACTGCTTCAGTATCAGAATCTCTTTTAGGGTCTATAAAAGCAGCCGCTATTCACTTATTCCCTTTCAGTACGCTGTTGTTGTCTTGGTAAGAACCATCTACTTCCCTGGCTGCAATAAAGCTGTAGTTTTTTTTAAGGCATTAGTATGCTAGAATTGTGGGTGATTAGAAAAAAATTAAACCTTCCTATGACAATGGTGATATGTGCATATTGTCCAGTTCGGGGAAAGATAAGAAGTTTAAAAGATTTAAAAAACAATCCATTCCTACCACCCAAAGACAACACTATGCTTTCCAGCCTCCTTACTGCGTACCTGTGAAGCCAGGATGAGAGAAGGCACAGCCCCGGTGTGAACGGAGCACTGCCCAAGTGTGTCTCACTGGTGCACTTGCTTGTATAACTGTTCATGACAGGATGTCATGGGCCTGGATCTAAGAAAGAGCAATGAAGATGTACCACCTTCCTAATCAACAGCATATGTTCAAGCAGTTCTCAGGTGAGGGCCAGTGCAATGATCAAGAGTATCCATTCCTGTGTTCAATTCAAAGTTAACAGTCCTGGGTTCTGTGACTTAATAGTTCTGATTTTAGATGAGTCACTTGACTTGTTGAATCCACTTTCTCCTCGATAAACTGAGATTGGCAACAGCACCTTCTTCTTAAGATGCTTGTGAGGATTAAATATGATGCTCCAGAAGAAGTAGTTAATGCTGCCTGGCCTACAGTAGGCTTTTATTAACATTCGGTTTTAATATATGCACATTGATAATATATTAACAGTTTAAAATAATAGCTATCATTTCTTGAGCTCTAACACTCCTAGATGCCTTTATAGAATATTTTATACAATCCTTAAAATAATCCAGTGAGGTATTATCCCCATTTACAGATAGGAAAACTGATGGTCAGAGTGAGGGGTTATGTGACTTACTCAAGGTCATACCACAAGTTAAGAGGTAGAATCAGACTTCTGCTTACTCTGAACCACTCTAATAATCTCTAAAGCAGCACACACTAAATGTTAGCATGCTAAACGTTGACAATGATCACCCCTGAGTCTGCATGATAGGTCTCATAAAAACCAGGATATTGCATAGCATTTTCAAACTGTAATTTCCCCCAGGATGCTGGGGTTCCCCAGAACTCAGTTTGAAAATTCCTGAGGCAGTTCACTGTTAAGAGTTCTAATTGCTAGAAAGTTCCTGCCTGAATCAGCGCAGAATAAGCTTCACTCCTCTTCCACATTGGTGAGTTTTGAAATGTAGGTCACAGCTTAACAGTCTTTTGTGAAGTTTTTGTTACGTGAATATGTGTATGTGCTAGGTCACAATATAAAATACATTTCTTACCATGGATCACAGTCAGAAAGGTTAAAAGACACTGTTCTATGTGACTATTCTTCAGATATTTGAAGGCAGTGGTCATAACCCATCTCCTAAAAACTAATCGTCTTCTCCACAAGGGACCTCTTCACTTCTGCAATACACTTGTAACATGGGGATTCCTCCCTTCACTGCACTGGGTACCACCTTCTCACCCTGTCACCAGATTCATCTGGGTCTGTCCTCAAACTGCCTTTGGGATGACTTCCTTGGCCACTGTCTCTTGGGAAGCACCACCCCTGTCTCTCTAGCCCCATCTGACTCTGCTTTATTTTCCTTAAAGCTCATTTCACTACCCACATCATATTTTATATGTAATACATAAAGTATTTTTTGTTTATGATCTTCATCAATAAGACATTCATCACTGAATCCCCAGACTGTTTCCTGGCACACAGCAATTGATCAGTGAATATTTGTGGCTTCAATGAATGGATGAATACTAGGAAAAGACACAGTTTATCTAGAATGAATGGGCTTCCCTTGTGGCTCAGCTGTCAAAGAATCCACCTCCAATGCGGAAGACCTGGGTTTGATCTCTGGGTTGGGAAGACCTCCTGAAGAAGGGAAAGGTTACCCACTCCAGTATTCTGGCCTGGAGAATTCCATGGACCGAATAGCCCATGGGGTTGTAGAGAGTTGGACATGACTGAGTGACTTTCACTTCACTTCTTCATCTAGAATGAATACAGATGTACTCATAATACAACTCTTTCCATCAGGAGCTACATTCTTTAAAGATTTAACTCACATGACTACAACTATAGGCATGTTTTCATTCTACCATCTCTGTTTAAAAAAAAAACCTTTCTGTCTGAGCCACCAGGGAAGCCCCATTTATCTTATAGTATTACATATTTCATACATTTAAATGTGTATATTACTGTACAAGTATACCAATATATACTACAAGTATATACAATATATACTATTATATATATTGGTACAAGTATGCCAATATATACTTAATATATCATGTATTCTATGACCTTTTATGTAATTTTATGGGGTTTACATGAGTAGTTTTGACTATATGAGATTTTTATTAATTCAGTTATAATGCTATAGTGCATCTTGGAAATATTTTACATTTTTCTAAGCACTCTCAGGTAAATAATACATTTGATATTTTTCTTTAGCTGAGAAAAGCATTTCTAAGAGCTGGAAGAAACTTTAGGAGCTGGCTAGTGCCCGGATTCGATTTCTGGGTCGGGAAGATCCCTTGGAGAAGGAAATGGCAACCCACTCCAGTATTCTTGCCTGGAGGAGTCAATGGACAGAGGAGCCTGGCAGGCTACAGTCCATGGGGTCACAAGAGTCAAACTCTACGTAGCCACTAAACCACCACCACCACCACCACCAGTGATCTCTAGATTCCAATCACACCCTTTCGTTTTACAGATGAGTAAACCAAGGCGCCCAGCAAAGAGGAGGGACGCCCAAGGAGATGGAGTGGACCTGGGATTAGAACTTAGCTATTTGCCGTCCACCTGCTGCCAGATGCCCCCAAATGTTTGTACACTCTGGACTGAGGCGGGTGAATCAGTAGCCCACGCCCCTCACAGGAGCTCCCCGGGGAAGGCATGCCCTGGTTATTATCGCCACTTTTCAGGTGGGGACTCTGAGGGCACACCTCCAGGGAGGGGAACTTCCAACAGCGGTTTCTTCAGGCTCTCGCGGTACCACCTAGCTTGGCATCGGAATCACGCACGCGGCAGGCAGGGATCTCAGTCGGCGTCTAATGCAGTGCGCCGTGTCCTCCTCCCCACGACCCCGGCATTCGCCCCCCAAAAGGGACGGCTTCCTACCTCGTCTGTCCCCCTGGGCTGAATCTGGCCGGCGGCCTCCTTGTCGCTATGGCAACCACAAGCCTAGTGTTCTAGCTTCCACCTCTGCCCGCTTCCTGATGAACTCGAGCCAATGGTGTCCTTCGTTTCTTTAGCGTGAAAAGCTGTTGGCCAAAGATCAGAGGCATTTCAAAAACCCCTGGGAAAAGGCCAGAATTTGGGGGCTCAGGTTAACTACGGCAGGATGGGTGTGGAAACAATACGGGCTTATCTAGACAACCCCCTAAATCTCATGATAGACCCAAAGCCTTAGAATTTTGCTCAAAACCCAGAAACCCTGCTTCAAGGAATAAAGCTAAAAGAACTAACATTCATTGAAGCCCTCTTTATGATAGTCAAAGAAAAAAGACTGATAATGGGCAACAATATACAGGAACAGCCGTGGAGTGTTCCATGGGCAACCAGTGATCTTGTCACTCCCCTACTTAGAACCCTCCAAGGGCTCCCCTTTAAACTTAGGGTGAAATCCAAACATCTTCGTGTCCCCGACCCGGCCCTCTGATCTCAGTTCCTCCCTCCCACACCCCCAATAAAATCTCGCACCTGCCACACTGTCTTTGGGCAGCTGCTACAATTCTGTCAACCTCGATCCGCTGTCGGGCGTTCTCTCTGAGCTCACTCGGTGTCAGCGTCTGCACCACAACTGCCCCTTTCTCACGGTCGAGGTCTCTGTCCAAATAGCACGTCTTCATCTGTGAAACAGGCGTGAGCCCAGCGTCTCACTCACTGGGTTGTTGAGAGGATCTGGAATGAAATGTGAAAAAGCGAAGCTCCCTGTACCTGTTAATTATTTTTAAAATACATTTTATTTTTCAAAAAAATAATTTTTAGTTGAAGGATAGTTGCTGTATGTTACAGGTGTGCAATATAGTGATTCACGATTTTTAAAGGCTGTACCCCATTATAGTTCTTATAAAATGTCGGCTAGATTGTTCAATATATTGAACAATATATCAGTTCAATAACAAGGATATATTGTTCAATATATCCTTGAAGCAATTAGAACTATTACAGTGGTACATTACAGAAGCATTTATCAAGTGCTAGGCTTATGGGAGGACTTTAAGTATTGCTATTGGAAGGACTGATGCTGAAGCTGAAGCTCCAATACTTTGGCCACCTGATGCGCAGAGCTGACTCATTTGAAAAGACAGTGATACTGGGAAAGATCGAAGGGGGGGGGCGGGGTGTGGGGGGAGTGGACGACAGAGGATGAGATTGTTGAATGGCATCACCGACTCATCGGACATGAGTTTGAACAGGCTCCAGGAGCTGGTGGTGGACAGGGAGGCCTGGCGTGCTGCAGGCCATGGGGTCGCAAAGAGCCGGACACGACTGAGCGACAGAACTGAACTGAGATGCGAATGTTACCGGGAGGGTGTATTGTGCTGCCAACAGGTGTTCCAGGAGGGCAGGCAAGGAGAGATGTTTTTGGCCTCGTGGCTTTGGGGGGAACCGGGCCTTGAAGGATGTGTAGGATTTGAATACCTGGTGAGATCGTGGGGTGGGGGAACAGAAGGAGCAAAGCCCGGGAGAGGGTTCCGAGGGTAAGGGCGGGGGTGGGGAGGGGGGGAGGACACCCGGGCAGGCTGCCCACCTATAAGGGCAGTTGCAGTAAGCAAGTCACCCGGAGCCTTCCAGACCCAGCCCGACGTCCTCCCTGTGACCGCTAGAGGGGCCACTCTCCCGGTGAGCTCTGGGCTCCAGCGGTGCACCGCCTTCCCAGGGCTCGCCCCCTACGCGTCCAGCGAGCTCCGCGGTCCAGCCAATCAATGCCCGAGGGCTGTCCCGCCCGCCTCCTCCTCGAAGCCACTCGCCGGCGCCAGATGCCCGTCAGCTTTTGACTGACAGGCGGCCTGGCAAATCGAGTCGCGGCCTCGGAAAGCCCAACACGGCAGCCGCTCTGCATCTCTTGAGTCGGGGAAGGAATTTAGGAGGGCTGTATCTCCGGCTTGCTAGAGGAATCCAAGTCGTGTCTCGGAAACCTGTGATCTGTGGGCCTTCTCGGAAACGCCGCCGGTGAGTAGTGATTTAGACTTAAGGCGGGTTTGGGGATGGGTTGAATTCAGCCTTCGGTTTCAGGAAAAGCCAAGGCGTTTGTGATCCTCTGACGTCCCCAGTATACACATCTTCCTTCTTGCTGTCACCAGCCTAGTCAGTTTGGGTCTCGTTGGCTCAGAATGCTGCCTTTTTTTTTTTTTTTTTTTCGCATCGAGGAAAGGGCCATGGGTTTGCCTTAATAAAGGCGATGACAGACTTGACCAAATCAGGAAGTGAAATGGAGTGACTTAGTCAAAATTGTGCCTGTAAACACCGGCTCGGGCTTCCAAGGGATAGCAGATACTGCAGTTAGCAGGTGGATGATGAGGGCTGGGGTAGGGGTGGGGGACGCATTCTTGGTCCGTGCTGGCCACTGGAAGTCATTTCCAGCGCATTGGGTGGGGACGGAAGAGGGTAACCCTTTCGTGAACCAAAGCCCAGGAAAGAGAAAGCGCTTACCCTGTAACTGACACCCAGCAACCAGAAGCTGAACCGGCAGGTGGTGGGAAAGGGCGTGTGTGAATTATTTCTTTCAGTTCAGTTCAGTCGCTCAGTCGTGTCCGACTCTTTGCGACCCCATGAGCCGCAGCACGCCAGGCCTCCCTGTCCATCACCAACTCTCGGAGTTCATCCAAACCCATGTCCATCAGTTGGTGATGCCATGCAACCATCTCATTAGATAGAGACAAATTCTAATACAGACCCTACTCTTAGCAGCCAAGACCGATGGTTCTGTAATCTAGGAAACCTATTTTGTGGGTTGGTGAAATAATTCTCAGATGAGGACTAGGGGGTGGAGTGAAAGCCATCCCTTAGTGGATTTGTCTTTCCCTTTTTGAGTCAGTGACCCCCGTGCTCACGGATGGCTGTGTGGGCCTCAAACTTAAGGGGTGGTGAGCAACACAGAGTTGGTTTGCTTGCCTCTGGGGTACATGTTAGACCTGGAAGAGTGTTTTGCAGTCTGGAAAAGAAAGTCATTAGGCAAAGAATGTGTGCCTTATAAGGGAAGACAACTTACATAGAATTCCTCCAAGACTTTCAGTCCAAAATGCTACCTAACTGAAGGGGGAGTTTTCTATCTCTGTGGGCCCTGATGCCTCAGAGGCCTGGGGGTTCCTGAGGCAGGAGAGGGAGCTGCTTTTTAAAAGATAATTAAATGTGAGCAACCGCAGCCACCACAAAGGAAAGCAAATACAGAAACCCACCTGGAGAGACCAGCTGATCTGAAGGAGGTTAGGAGGCCTGGATTCCCATCACCCCCTTGGCACATCCTGTGGCTTCTCTGACGTGCTGTGGGTGGGGCTGGCTCTGTGGGTTTTATCTCTAGAGTTGCAGTGGGTGAGGCCTGGGTAAGCCATTCCCTTCTCGACTGTGAAGCTGCCCTGGTGTACCGGGTACTTCACTGGCCTGTCTAGAGCCAGTCAGTAGGTATGTATAGAGGTCACCATGCCAGGCTCTAGGCTAGACCTTGGGAGGCAGCAATTGAACAGGGGATTCAGCAAACAGCTTCCCAGAATTTTTGCTTCAGCGCCCCTTCACCTCCAGGCTGAAAGCCTCTAGGAGTGTCTCAGAGGTTGAAGGAGCCACTCTTCCTTTCTAAGGCATAAACGTATGGTGAAGAATAATTATGCTTTTCACAAGATTACAAACATTCATAGGGCTTTACAGTCAGGGACGTCTGGTTATGGGATTTGAGTTATAAGCTTGACTGATAAGTATATTTCAGGTATACACACACACACACACACACACACACACACACTGATTATATAACCTTGTCTAGAGGCAGCAGCAGTCATTTTACTTTGAGGCTCTTTGACAAAGTGAGCCTGGGTTAAATGGTCTTTGTGCTGCCCTTGGCTTGAGCCCTGCATCTAATGTCTCCTAGACACTGAATGCAGTGTTAGTCCTATATCATAGGACTGTGCTGTTCACACCAGGAGCCAGAATTCCTGGACCTGGGGCTAGAAAACAGAGGGAACTGGAGGCTATTGGTAGGATGGTGGTGATTTAGTCACTAAGTCATGCCCAACTCTTTGCAACCCCATGGACTGTAGCCCAAAAGGCTCCTCTGTCCATGGGATTTTCCAGGCAAGAATACTGGAGTGGGTAGCCATAGGAGGCATCTTTCTGATGCCTTGAAGCACGTCAGAAACTTTGTCTGTTTGGAATGTAGTAAACCCTCAAACACTTGTTGCTTGAGACAAAGAAAGGTGTATTCATAAGTAAATTCAATAAACTGGTAAGAATAAAATTAATACTAATTATAACTGACATTCATTGACCACTTGCTGTGACCACATGCATTTTGTATGCATTATTTCACCAAATTCTCACAACATATGGACATGGAATATCCATATTTCATAGCAGGGGAAAGTTGCTGAAAAGTTAAATGACTTGGCCAAGGTGAAACAGATAAGCACGTGACAGGTCAAAAGTAATATAAAATATTTTTATATTAATATAACAGACTTTGTAAGTAGAAAACTAATTTGTATGCTTCTTTTTATTTTTTTTATACATGAACCTCAAAAACACCCTTAGCACTTGTAGGTGTTTTGGCCATGCTCCCCAAAACACTAGGGGTGTACTTTCTCTTTCTTCTTTATTTGGTAGAAAAGCTTGAGATGCCCTGAAAATGTCAGTCCAATGAAGTTAATGGGAATTTCCATCATTGCTGGTTTTACTTGAGGCCATATTATTACCCCTGTTCTACAGATGAGGCAGCTGAGACTCCCAGAGGCAAAAGGCCTCCTGGTCCCGATGTTATATCACCCTAGGCAGACCCTCAGGAGCAGGCCAGTTTGTCCATCTTCCATAGAGATAACTTTTCTTCTCATTCCTTCTTTCTAAGTCAGAATGCAGATGGTTTGTTTTTTTCTGGCAGTGGAACTTTTTTCTTTTCTTTTTTGGAATCCTAGAGAAGCAGATATGGGCAGTGTTCTTTTTATGTAGGGGGACCTATGGAAAGGTAGCATTTAAATTAGGATATGATGGAAGGAGGGCTTCCCTTATGGCTTAGATGGTGAAGAATCTGCCTGCAATACAGGAGACTCCAGTTCGACCCCTAGGTCAGGAAGATCCCCTGAAGAAGGAAATGGCAACCCACTCCAGTATTCTTGCCTGGAGAATTCCATGGACAGAGGAGCCTGGTAGGCTACAGTCCATGGGGTCGCAAAGAGTCGGACATGACTGAGCAACTAATACACACACACACATATGATAGAAGGAAGGAAGTGAAGGAGAAGAGGAAAGGGGATTTTAAAGGACTGGGGAAGATGGTTTTGAGGTAGGTGGGTCATATCTTTATTAAGTGGCCCAAGGCACGATGTAATTTTTTAAATGGCCTCACTTCTCATGGCACTTTGTGTTTTGTCCTAACGGTAATCTCTTCTCAGGTAGCAAATCCGGCTCAATGTTTCACTGTACGTGCATTTTTAATGTTCTTCCCCTCCTGCTAGGGCACCACGAGAATCAGGAAACGCGTCCCCATCTGTCTGCCTGAGAAGAAACTTAGGAACTGGCTTGTCTCTGAGTGAAGATGAGGAAAAGGCTGTAACTTGGCCAAAAGAGCCTTGAAGTACTCTTTCCACGTGAGAAGGCGATGGCTGGCGGGAGGAGGTGGACCCCGCCAGGAACGATGGCTTAGCAGCAGCTCCAGCTCCAGCTCCAGGCCAGCGGGTCTGTGCCCCGAGCCCGCCATGGACGCGGCTCACGGTGCAGCCCTGCAGCTCCAGCACCTCCCGCCCGCAAGCAGCGCCAACCCCGTGAGAGAGGCTTCCTTCTCCTACAAGGCAAGAGCTTTTATTTGTTTTTAGGTTCGGAATTTTATATTTTTCTAATGAGACAGTCACACGGGGCAGTATCAGCTAACAGATACATCCAGGGTCTGTGTGCTTATCACTGGCAGAAACAGGCAGCCCCTCCATGCGTACAAGAGAATGTGTAATCAAAAGAAATGTTCACTGAAATACATAAAAAGGAATTCATTCCCCCTAAGAAGGTTTGACTAAAAAAAAAAAATCACCGGCTCAGTTACTTGAAGCCAGCCTTTGTTCCTGTTTCTGTAAATTTCCTTCCTGTCTCTTTCCGGTATTCCAAATTTGAGGTCGAAGAGTTTTGTATCTTGGTTGTTTTTCTTAACCTTGTTGATGGACTATTCCCCATGTCACTGAGTGGTGGTTGAAAGCATGCTTTCTGAATGATTGCCCAATCTGTTGAGCTGCTACATCAAAATTTGTGGGACAGAACCTCCTATTGTTGGCTGTTTAGATTGTTTCTAATCTGGGGTGACTGCAGATGCTACTGTGAACATCCCAGACTGCATGCCCCTTTGCTATCTCTAAGAATTGGGTAACTCTGAGAGAGGCAGTTTCTCCCCAGGTAGCAAGGTCACAAATGGCAGAGCATCGAAAATATAGAAAATAAGAGACTAGAGTTCATATAATTAGACTTGTGGTGAATGAATGCCAAATAGACAAACACAGAATCTAAGAAGACATAGAACATGCTCCCTGATGAGGTGTCTAATAAGTTTCATTTTTATCCTCAATTCAGTTATTTATTACAGAAATATCTTCCTGCCAGAACAAAGATAAATAAATCATACTGACTCTCCCAAAGAGCTTAAGAATTGAGGTGTCAGACAGGCATGTGAACAAAGGGTGATGAACTGACCTAAGAGGGCGGGGGGAGCAGGGATAAAGGAAAGATGACCAATCTTCAAATCCCTACCTGCTCCCACCTCAGTAACCTTGGACATAACGCTTAACTAACCCTCAGAGCTTCTCTTATGGGTAGGATGATGGTAGTAATACCTCCCTCCACCCTTCATTCCGCTGTTGCTGCTGCTGCTGCTGCTAATTCGCTTCAGTCGTGTCCGACTCTATGCTACCCCATAGACGGCAGCCCACCAGGCTCCCCCGTCGCTGGGATTCTCCAGGCAAGAACACTGAAATGGGTCGCCATTTCCTTCTCCAGTGCATGAAAGTGAAAAGTGAAAGTGAAGTTGCTCAGTTGTCTAGGGCAGCATAAATCAACGAAAAAGCACCTAGCCCAGCACTAGGCATGCGGGAGGGATTTGACTCACTGCTTGACTCAGAAATATCTCATGGTTACAAACAGCAACAGGTGAAATGCACAGACCAGAGGAAGGAGAAGTTAACTCCACCTGGGGCAGGGAAAGGGGTTTCTAAAGGGAAGCTCGCTTTTTCCTCCTTGATTTTGTTCAGGCTCTTTTGGTTGCAAGAAATAAAATCCATTTCAGAGAAGTTTAAGCAAAAGGAAATATTAATATAAGGCTACATGGTAGCTCATAGAACCCAAGGGCGGGAAGGGCAGTGAGGCTTGAAAGATGCTAGAACTCTTAAACCCACCTTCCGAGGAGGGAGGATCTGATTGGCCCAGCTTGGGTCAGGTGTCTACGTTGGTCCAATCAGTAGTGGCTGGGGGGAGTCCTCCAGCAAACAGGATTTTTGCTTGCTGTGGGCTTGAGACTGGGTGGACTACTCCTGTCTTACCTTTGGGGAAACCATTAAGAGGACACAAGTCCACCTTGATCAGCGGGATGACCTCAGAAACAAGCAGTGTGCCCTGAGTTACAGCCCCGGCCTCGCCCACCCCAGCAGAGAATGAATTCTGATAGTTGAGGAAGGGTGGTCTGTGAAAGAGACCAGCAGGCTGAACTGCTGACGACTAGCATCCGCAAGGGTCTCTGACTCTGGAAGCTTTACCTCAAACTGCAAAAGTTGGACCTCAGTTTCTTCTGTGTAGCAAGTAGGAATTTCAGCTGAGCTATATGCATAGCTATATGCATGCCTGTGCTGGGTGGGACAGGAGCAATTTGGGTCATTGAGATGGCTCTTCCCGAAAGGAATCTAGGAGGGAGGCGGGGAAAACATTCTGGTAAGTAGCTACCCTTCAGGACAGAATTTGGTACAAAAAGAGAGATACAGTAGAGGTCTTAAAGCACAGTCTTGGAAATCTGGGAGACCTGGTTTCCAGCCCCAGTTCTGTCACTTTGTGGTATTACATGTGCATGCTTAGTCGCCCAGTCATGTCTGACTCTTTGCAACCCCATGGACCGTAGCCTGCCAGGCTCCTCTGTCCATGGGATTCTCCAGACAAGAATAATGGAGTGGGTAGCCTTGCTCTCCTCCAGGGGATCTTCCCAACCCAGGGATCGAACCCAGGTCTCCTGCATTGAAGGTGGATTCTTTACCATCTGAGCCACCAGGGAAGCCCTTGTGGTATTATATCATGGTAAAAGTCATGTAATTCCTTCACACATCCGTATTAAGTTCATCCTATAGGCTTCCCTGATGGCTCAGAGGTTAAAGCATCTGCCTGCAATGCGGGAAACCTGGGTTCAAGACCTGGGTCGAGAAAATCCCTGGAGAAGGAAATGGCAACCGACTCCAGTATTCTTGCCTGGAGAATCCCACGGACAGAGGAACCTGGTGGGCTACATACAGTCCACAGGGTCGCAAAGAGTGGGACATGACTGAGCGACTTCACTTTCCTTTCATAGGGTGGTTATGAGAATGACCTGGATTTACAGATTAGGAAACTGGAAACTGCCTGCACCATTCCCTGTTTTCTGCCTGTGGAAATCCTACCCACCCTTCCAGCTCCAACTCAAACATCACCTTATCCATGAAGCCTTTGTCAGTCTTCCTGGCAGGAATATATTGGTCCTTTATCTATACTTTTATAACCAATTTACAGTTACTATGGTCATCATAATAACAGCAGCTAACATCAGTTATGTTTGCTGTAACAGGGACTGTTCATTCTCTATAACTCCCAGAAGGTAGGTACTTCTATTTCCTCATTTTACAAATGATGAAACTGACACACAGAGATTAGTTAACTGGCCCAAGACCACAGTTACCTGGTTGTAAAACTGGGATTTGAATCAAGTCTGTGTGTTGCCAGAGCCCTTGGTTTTATCCACCACTTCCTGCTGCCTGGGCTTCCCTGGCGGCTCAGCTGGTGAAGAATCCACCTGCAATGCAGGAGACCCCCGTTTGATTCCTGGGTTGGGAAGACTTTCTGGAGAAGGGATAGGCTACCCACTCCAGTATTCTTGCCTGGAGAACCCCATGGACAGAGAGGAGCCTGGCGGACTACAGTCCATGGGGTCGCAAAGAGTCAGGCATGACTGAGTGACTTTCACACACACACTCCTCCTGCCTATGTTGTGCCAGGCACTCCGTGAGGCCCCTTCTCTCCCTGATACTATTTAGTAAGGGTTGAAATGGCAGCAGAGAAGGTAATGCCTCACTTGCCGGAGAAGGTAAACGTCAGGGAGCTGGCTTGAAGCCAGGTCACAGGTGTTGCCGGGATGTCAGCCGGTCTGCTGCATCCATTGCATTTGAGTGTGAGTGGCTCAGACAGTAAAGAATCCACCTGCAAAGAGGGAGACCTGGGTTTGAATCCTGGATCAGGAAGATCCCCTGGAGAAGGGAATGGCAGCCCACGTCAGTATTCTGGCCTGGAGAATTCCCCGGACAAAAGAGCCTGGTGCAATACAGTCCATGGGATCCAAAGAGTTGGACACAACTGAGAGATTAACACTGACACTTTCAACCCTCAGAGCAATCTAGAATGCAGTTTATACTTACTGTTAGCATTTTAAGCTCAGGGGACTATGGGAGATCAGCTTAAATAGCAGGCAGTGACAGTCTTGTCACCATAGGACAGTAAGTCCCCTCCCTACGAACCTTTGAGTTGTGAGCTTTCAAAGATGCAAGCATGCCTCTGTGTGCCAGCTCTTGTACTGTACTCTTCATGGTACTACACTGTAAGATTAAAGATGTTTTCTTTATTTTTTATATTTGTTGGTTTTTTATGTACTATCTGTATGAAAAGTTTCATAAACCTATCACAATACAGTACTATATAGCCAATTGTGTTAATTGGGTACCCAGGCTCACTTTGTTGGACTTAGAAATGAGTTAGACTTATAAATGCACTTGTATGTAGGGGACTTACAGAATTTAAATAGAGGCTCTTGTTGGCAGATGTGAAGAAGACATTAAAACAGGAGGTCTGAGCTGAGGTTTCACTCCGACACCAATATCCAGGGTATCGTGCCTCTGTGACCTTTGGCTGCTTTTCTGAGAATAGTTTCTTTTCTTTCAGAGTTCTAGCTGGCGAAAGATCAATTCTTGGATCAGAGCATATCTGGGCCAGAAGTTTCCTTAGAGGTGTTGCTAATAATAATAATGATAAAAAATGAAAATTATAAAAATAATAATAGCAGCAGCTAGAATTGCTTTAATATTGATTACCTGTTGAGTGATGTTTAAGCATGTGCCTTATAACATGATATTCCTAAGGGTTTACAGTCAGCTCCATTTTTCAGAGGGGATGCTGAGGCTCAGAGAGTTAAGGCGATTCTTTTGAAGTCACACAGCCGTCAGTGACAGAGGCAGTAACCCCAGTCCAGGTCAGCTGGTCTTCCAAGTCTGTATTGGTAAGCTGAAGCAGAGAGGAAAGAGACTTTGGGTTTGCTGGTCCTTCCTCTTCATCTTTGGGTCTACTGGAGCCATGGCTAGAACCTGCCCCTTGGTGGAAGCACCGAGGTTTCAATCCGCACCTTTTGTTTTCATAGCGCGCAGAATCACTGATCCCAAGGTCAAATCCCTGTTCAGTGTTAGCCATTCACATGTTCTTATGAGCACCTAACACTTTGAATAACTTCAGTGAAAACCCTTGGGGTGGTTCTTCAGCCAAAAGCAGAGCCTGATGGGTTGAGAAAGCTCTTAGTGGTGTTCAGAGATGAAGGCCCCAGCCCTGTCCTCTTCCCTCCCTGCCAGCAGACCTGGACGCTACCATTTCACAGTTTCCAATGCTGAGGTTGGAGGAGGAACTTAATGTCAGATGCCCTACTGGTTGGCACCTCCACTCTGGATCGCCCTCCACCGGGCACTTGAGGGTGGCTAATAAATATGTGTTCAAATTGTGTAACCCCTGGGCCGCTGGCAACTTCCTTGCTTGACTTTAATTCTCTTGAAGTTGAGCCAGTCACCACTTCACAAGGCTTTGGGGCGTAATTAGGGTTGAGGAAGCCCTTTGAAACACTCGGATGAAAGGGTGTTAAGTTATATTGCTGTTACTAACCGTGTCTGTCTGTAGCCACTTGTTAGGGGTGGAGATTCATATTCTTGTGGAAATGGCTTTTAAAAGTAACCTCAGCTGCCTGTGTCATCAGTGGGAATGTAGCACTTACAAGGTGGGGAACTTTTTTTTTTTTTTTTGCCACCTTTGAAGTCTTGCAACCTCAGAGAACACAGTGGGAGACAGCGTGGAGGAGAGATTCTCATCAAGAGACCGGAAGTCATCCTCCGGTCCTCACCTCGGGCAGCTTATTTCACTTCTCTGAGCCTTCCTTTGTTCATCACTAAAATTCTTCAAGCCTGTGTGCTAAAACAGGACTCAGAGTAATACCCACTTCATAGGGTTGTTTGTGGCTCAAAGGTCATGTGTGGAAAGGACTTAGTGCCATGCCTGACATATATACATATATAATATGTATAACTGCTCCATAAATAGCAGCCTTTATTATTTTTAATTTATTTTATTGAAGTATAGTTGATTACAAGGTTGTGTTAACTTCTGTTGTACAGCAAAGTTGTTCAGTTACACACATATATATATTTATATGTATAAATATATGCATATACATACACAACTATATTCTATATATATATGCATTCTTTTTCATATTCTTTTCTACAGGATATTGAATATAGTTTTCTGTGCTATACAGTAGGACCTTCTTTATCCATTCCATATAAAATAGCAGCCTCTGCTAATTCCAAACTCTGAGTCCAAACTCCCAGTCCATCCCTCTGCCACACCACCCCGGCCCCCTGCTGTTGGCGATCACAAGTCCGTCTTCTGTGTCTGCTTGTGTTTTGTAGATAAGGTCATTGGTGTCATACTTTAAATTCTACATATAAGTGACTTCACATGGTGATATTCTTTTTCTTTCTTAACTTACTTAGTGTGATCATCTCTAGCTGCGTCCATGTTGCTGCACATGTTATTTCTTTCTTTGTTATGACTGAGTAGTATTCCATATCTTTGATGCCATGTCTTTATCCAGTCTTCTGTTTATGGACATTCAGGTTGTTTCCATGTCTCAGCTATTATAAATAGTGGTACAGTGAACATTGGGATGCATGTGTCTTTTCAGATTAGCGTTTTATCCAGGTATATGCCCAGGAATGGGATTGCTTTGGTCATATGGTAATTCTCTTTTTAGTTTTTTAAGGAACCTCCACACTGTTTTCCATAGTGACTACATTTTCATTCCCATCAACAATGTAGGAGGGTTCCCTTTTCTCCACATCTTTTCCAGCATTTATTATTTGTAGACTTTTTAATGATGGTCATTCTGATTGGTGTGAGGTGATACCTTGTTATAGTTTTGATTTGCTTTTATCTGACAATTAATGACACTGAGCATCTTTTCATGTGCCTGTTGGCCATCATATTGTTATGTCTTCTTTGGAGAAATGTCTGTTTAGATCTTTTCATTTTTTGATTGGGTTGTCTGGGGTTTTTTGTTAATTGAGTTATATGAGATGTTTGTTTATTTTGGAAATTAAGCCAGCCTTTGTTAGTATAGTAACCTTTTAACCTTGATTTTGATGTTTAGACTGGTTTATCCTTGTTAGTTTCACAATTTTCATTTCTGGGTTTCACACCTCCACAGCCTCCTCCCTGAGACAGCACTGACTTGTCTGCTTGGCCACAGCCGCTTATGTCCCCTCTTCATCTCTTTACTCTGCCTTGGCAAGTTGTTAACAACACTGTCAACCTAAGTAAACCTAGGGAGGAATAATCAAGCAAAAAGAGTTCATTTGGAATTCAAGAACTGCAGTTCAGGGCACACAGATTCAAGTATCAATTCAAACAGTAAAAGTCAAGGACTTTTAAAGGTGAAGGGAGGCTTGCGTTACAAGGGATTTTCATTGGAGTTAGAGACAGAAGCTAGCTGTGGCTAAGCATGATTGAGCTCTAAAGCCATCACTAGAGGGGAAGTCATTACTGTGACAAGTTGCACATGGGCTTGCTTGCAGAGTCCTTGGAACATTTGTGGTACGGCCTGGTTCAGAAGGTCATGGTTGCATCCCGTGAGGATGTATGTAAGGTCCATCTCCTTAATGGCCTCGCAGCCCCATTTAAAAACCCCTTGATTTAAATGACTCCATTTTGTGTCACATTTCATAGCACATTCTCCAACATCCATGAAGACTTAGTCTTTTCAGAGAACGGCTTGGTCTCCCTGGTAAAAATAACATAGTGACTACCAGTTATAGGTCGAACCATATGAATCTTCCACCTTTGTAGGTCAAAACTGGTTGGATATCAGCCATTTCATATGGTTCACGCTAATTCTAAGTTGCTGTGTTAAGTGTTTCTTCCAGACAATCTCAAGAAGTTTCTGCACCAGCTCTGGCAGAGGAGCACCACCCTCCCACCCAGCAGAGCAGAGAGGAACCGATCCCCCCATCCTGCCTACCCTGAGCCTGCAAGCGTGTGGCCCACACCTGCCCTCTGAACAGCCCCACCCAGGTCTCGGTTTCTGCACAACTCCTGGAGCCTGTTTCGGCTCTGCTCTGTCCCCGACTAAGGTTTAGATAAAACAGCTTTGAGGTTTTGTTGGAGCAGGAACCAGTCTCCTGCCTGCCCAAGTCAGTCCCTGCAAAATTACTGCCAGTTTATAACAATTTGCTCATTAGCATCGGTAAACCGAGTTTTTAGACTACCTGTCTGGCCCCAAGGTCTTTGCCTTTTATGAAGTTAAGGTTCTTGCTTTCAGTCCTAAGAGCCAAACACAGACTGAAGGAATTCCTTTGAAGTCCTCAAACTTGACCCTCCAAGGAAACAATGTATTTTCTCACACTTTCTTTTAGTAGACATCTAAAACTTAAACCTTTTCATTACAAATTTAAGTATCTGCAAAGCATATAGTTCCTGGTGCATTTAAATTTTATTTAAAAAAAAAAAAAAAACTCTGATATATGCTTAGCTAAAGCCCCCCAAATATAAAGACCACTTGATACCTACCATCAGTCTTCTGAAAAAACTCTTATTTAACAGTTGGAAATTTTACATCTTTCCTTTCACCTCCCTGAATTTGTATTTCCCTTCCATTTCCCCCACAGAATATTATCCCCAAAATGTGTGTCAACTTAAAAATTCACAGTGCAAGAGTTGTGAGTTTAAGTTTTATTCAGAGACCTTACTGAGAACTATAGCCCAGGACACAGCTTATCAGTAGCCCTGAGAAAGCTGTTCTGAAGAGGTAGCAGGAGTAACCAGTTTATGTGTGATTTTTTTTACTAGGAAACCCATGCAGTGAAGTATCCATCTGGGTAAAAAATTACTGCTAGTCACAAAAAATCTCAAATTAATGCTTTTAGTGCTTTTTATTTTTATGTGTAGGAAGATGCAAGAATCTGGGTTCGTTGAATTTTTTTCTGAGGTATGCATTTAACTCTCTAAGGGGCCTGTTTGTCCAAACACAGCTCATCCTATTGTTGGCTTAATGTTGATCAGCAACTGCAGCAGATTGAAGCTTAATCCTTGTAGAATTGGGTGGTGAGCAAAAACACTCTTTGTTCTTCTTTGTTTACATGTGTCTGTCTTGTAACACTTAAAATTTTTATGGAGATAACCTATCATACCTCTTTACAAGAAAGAGTGTAGAGTATGTAACCAAATTTTGTTTAAAAAATTTTCCTTTGACATAAGGTTCATAGGTTTTGATTCAATACAGAATTCTTTATATAATTGAATAAAATCAATTGATTAATGCAGTATAAATTTTATCATCATTTTTGAGCAAAAAATAACATTGTTTAGAAAAATATATCTGAATGAGAAAAATAGGACTTTATTTTCAATATTTAAGATGCATATTACTAACTGGTAGAATGAGATAGAATTTAGCATCCATTCTGTTGCAAGCTTTGGTTATCATGGCTAGAAGAGTTTACATACCCAGAATGGAAGAAGTGTAGTGAACCACTGAATTCTTTCAACTCCTTCCGAATTTTGTGCTAAAAATCAGGTAGTGATAAACTCTTTTTATTGACCTATCAGTTAACAATATGTTTAGAGCCTCATTCATTTGTGTTCACAACGACATACTGCTGCTGCTGCTGCTGCTAAGTCGCTTCAGTCGTGTCTGACTCTGTGCGACCCCATAGACGGCAGCCCACCAGGCTCCCCCGTCCCTGGGATTCTCCAGGCAAGAACACTGGAGTGGGCTGCCATTTCCTTCTCCAGAACAACATACTAGACACACTTAATTTAAAAAGGGGTTTGTTTTTGCTTTTACAGTTTCCATGAAGTTTACCAAAAAAGCACTATCAATATGCTAAGTAACTTTTTTCACTTAGGGCACCTTGCGTTAACCTGATCTATTCAGAAAAGATTGGGGAAATTGAAATATTGTTAATTTAACTATACCTTTGCCCTTACTGTATTGTAAAACATATTCACACATGTATTTTAATTATATGGACTTCTCTAGTGTCTCAGTGGTAAAGAATTCACCTGCTGATGCAGGAGATGCAGGTTCGATCCCTGGTCTGGCAAGATTCCCTGGAGAAGGAAACGGCAACCCACTTTGGTATTCTTGCCTGGAGAAATCCATAGACAGAGGAGCCTGGCAGGCAACAGTCCATGAGATCACAAAGAGTTGGACACAACTTAGCGACTGAGCACCAACAATATATATTTTAACTATAGAATATAGTTCAAATATTTACTATAAATATTAGTACATGTATTTTAATTATAAATACTTTATACTTTGCCTGAATATATTTTTTTTTGTCAAAACTTAGAACCATGGATACATCCTAGTTAACAAAGCTAGTCTTTATTGTCCAAACATCAGTTAGATCAAACTCTTTGATTTCAAATAGCCTAACAAGGGCTATTTGAGTATCCTATTCTAATGTCTGTCATACCTTCACAGAAATATGTATGAAAGAGGAAGAGGAAACAATTCCAAGAATTGGCATTTATCACTAAATAAATCTCCCAGGAAACAAAATTTCAGAATTCCCCTTGGTTTCTTAGTGGTTTTACAACTTGGGTCAGTGTTCCAGCGTCAGATTCTATGTGAGGGAGAGACAGGCCTTTCTTTGTTAAACTGGGAAGAAGCTATTGAGAAAAGTGAGAAAGGGAAGCTATAGGAAGCCAGCAAAAAGCCTGGATGGAAATGAGGATCTGGTGGCCGATTCCCTTACAGTGATCAGTATCAGCAAAACCTTTGTATAAGAAGGCCTCTAGGGCCCCCAGTCTGAAGGGTATGGCCTTGTAAACCTTGCCATCCTGATTCCTCTTTTAGAAACAGTTGTAATGACTCAGAGTCTCCCTGTTATCTCCAAGCCCCAAACCAAAGTGTATGAGATAGAAAAGCCCCCTCCCAATCCGGCCAGCCCACCCCTTAAGCCTTATCCCTCTACCCTCAGTTTCCTTCTGTCCTTGCTAGAAGATAGTCCCAGCTACATAGAAACCCTCACCGGTCCTCAAGCTCTCACATGCACGTCCCCCTTTACATCTCAGTACCTTTGAGCCCATTCCCCCCGGATCGTATCCCTCCACATCACCTTCTTTCCATCCCTCAAAGGTGCCATGCTCATTGCCACCATACGGGCTTCCCACGGGATGTAGAAGGGCTTTCTCCACCTCACCGCTGCCAGTCTAGATCTTCAGATCTCCTTTGAAACTGTTCTTCAGAGGGGCTTCCCTGACTTCCCTTAACCCTGTGTCTCTCACACACTAAATCAGGCCTCTGTGCTTCTCTAGGTAGCTCTAACTGAAGTGTGATTAATAATAATCAGGGGTTTAATCTGCGTGACCTGAGGATAGGAACAGTACATGGCATGCACTAGGCACTGATTAAGTGAAGAAGTGTCTGGAACGCTATTCTTCCCTTCTCTGTAAAATGTCTGTATTCTGCACTAGCCTAAGGAGCCTTTGAGTCAAGAACTGATTCCCCAGTCCTTGATAATAGCTACTAATTACCAAATAACTATCCTGTGTCAGGCATTGTTCCAGAGCTTCATATATTACATAGTTTGACCTAACAGTTGAGAGCATGGGCTCTAATGTCAGACTAGACTACCCAGGTTCCAGTTCTGCTTCATCAACTTACCAGCTTCCTCATACCCTCTGGTCCTCAGTTTCCTTCAGTTCAGTTCAGTCACTCAGTTGTGTCCAACTCTTCACAACCCCATGGACTGCAGCACGTCAGGCCTCCCTGTCCACCACCAACTCCCGGAGTTTACCCAAACTCATGTCCATTGAGTTGGTGATGCGATCCAACCATCTCATCCTCTGTCTTCCCCTTTTCCTCCTGTCTTCAATCTTTCCCAGCATCAGGGGCTTTTCAAATGAGTCAGTTCTTCACATTAGGTGGCAGTATCTGTCCTTCCAATGAATATTCAGGGCTGATTTCCTTTAGGATGGACTGATTTGGTCTCCTTGCAGTCCAACGACTCTAAAGAGTCCTCTCCGGCACCACAGTTCAAAAGCATCAATTCATCAACACTCAGCTTTCTTTATAGTCCAACTCTCACATCCATACATGATGACTGGAAAAACCAAAGCCTTGACAGACCTTTGTTGGCAAAGTTATGTCTCTGCTTTTTAATAGGCTGTCTAGGTTGATCATAACTTTTCTTCCAAGGAGCAAATGTCTTTTAATTTCATGGCTGCAGTCACCATCTGCAGTGATTTTGGAGCCCAAAAAAGTAAAGTCTGACACTGTTTCCGTTGTTTCCCCATCTATTTGCCATGAAGTGATGGGACCAGATGCCATGTTCTTAGTTTTCTGAGTGTTGAGGTTTAGGCCGACTTTTTCACTCTCTTCTTTCACTTTCATCAAGAGCCCCTTTAGTAGTTCTTCACTTTCTGCCATAAGGGTGGTGTCATCTGCATATCTGAGGTTATTGATGTTTCTCCCGGCAATCTTGATTCCAGCTTGTGCTTCATCCAGTCCAACATTTCTCATGAAGTTCTATGCATTTAAGTTAAATAAGCAGCCTTGACATACTCCTTTCTCAATTTGGAACCAGTCTGTTGTTCTATGTCCAGTTCTAACTGTTGTTTCTTGACTTGTGTACAGATTTCTCAGGAGGCAGATCAGGTAGTCTGGTATTCCCATCTCTTTACATTTTCCACAGTTTGTTGTTAACTGTAAAGTAACAGTACCTACTTTATGTAGTTATTATGAGGATTAAATGAGTTCATATATATAAGGTACTTGAAACAGTATTTGGCATGTAGTCAATGCTCAATAAATGTTGTTTGTCATTATCATTGTAATCATTATTTCTCATGTAAACAAGCCTGGTCTGTCGGTTTACAAAGACCGAGCTATTTCTAGTAGAAGAGCTGGCCAGCCATGTGAAAAGAACTCAGCCATGTAAAAATCCAAGACCCTGAATCTTGATTATGGCCTTCCACTGCATCTGCCACATGACATTGAGCCAGATACTTTCTTGTGACCAGAATGAGTTCCTCCTTTAAAATTCCACCCCTTCTTTTATGGCATGTGTCACATTATTCCATTATTTCCATTTGTTTGTGCTCAGATTAGGCTATTTATTCAGGAAACATAAATTGAGTATCAGCAAAGATAAGTGAGATATGGAGAATCCAATACAATATCTTTTTGAATGAAAGAAATGCAAAAGATAATGAAGAAATTTGCAACATAAGGGGAGAAGGGAGAGATGGAGCAATAGAGGAGCAAACTTTTATGTACTACTGAAATTAAGATGGTAATTATAATCACTAGGAAGACAATTCAAAAATATGTAGTAAAAAGGAATTAAAATGGTACTGTAGAAAATATGTCTATTTGACATGAAAGGAGACAGTAATGGATTGAGGAATTGAGGAATAAGAAGAGACATAAGACATACAGGGGGAATAATAAAGAAATGGCAGAAATCCTTCTTATCAGTAATTATATTAAATGTAAATGGATTAAACTCTGCCCAATTAAAAGGCAGAGATTGGCAGAAATGATTTGTTTAAAAAATATGACCCAAATATATCCTATCTATAAGATGTCCTTTAGATTTAAAGACACAAATAGGTTGATGGTAAAAAGATGGGAAAAGATATTCCATTCACAGTAGCCAAAAGAGAGCTTGAGAGGGTATGTTAACACTGGAAAGAATAGACTTTAAGACAAAAATTGTTGTAAGAAACTAAGAAGGACATTATATAATGATAAAAAAAAGTCAATCTATAGGAAGATATAGCAGTTGTAAAATATATGCACCTAACAAAGCCTTAAAATATATGAAAGAAAAATTGACAGAATTGAAGGAGAAATAGTTCAACAGTAAGAGTTGGACACTTTAATACCACGTTTTTAATAATGGGTAGAACAACTGGACAGAAGATCAGCAAGGAAATAGAAGATTTGAACAATGCCATTAACCAATTAGAGCAAACAGGCATCTATAGAACACTCCACTCAACAGTAGTAAAATACACATTCTTCTCAAATGCACATGGAACAGTCTCTGGGATAGAGCGTTTGTTAGGCTACAAAACAAGTGTCAAATATTGCAGTCATATAAAGCAGAGGTCCCCAACGTCTTGTCAGAGAACCAGTACCGTCCATGTCCTGTTAGGAACCAGGCCCCACAGCAGGAGGGGTGCAAGGGCAAGCAAGCAGAGCTTCATCTGCTGCTCCGCATCATTCCCATCTCTTGTATTACCATCTGAACCACTTCTCTCCCCTGCCCCCATCCTTGGAAAGATTCTCTTCCACAAAACTGGTCCCTAGCTCCAAAAAGCTCTGATGCTGAAGCTGAAACTGCAATACTTTGGCCACCTGATGCAAAGAACTGACTCATTGGAAAACACCCTGATGCTGGGAAAGATTGAAGGCAGGAGGAGAAGGGGATGACAGAGAATGAGGTGGTTGGATGGCATCACCAACTCAATGGACATGAGTTTGACTAAGCCCTGGGAGTTCGTGATGGACCAGGAGGCCTGGCGTGCTGCAGTCCATGGGGTCGCAAAGAGTCAGACACTACTGAGCAATTGAACTGAACTGATATAAAGAAATGTTACAACTCAATAATAAAAAGATAATAAAAATAATAAAAATCTTTTAACAAATATACAAAGAAATCTTACAACTAAATAATAAAAATTTTAAAATAGGCAAAGTGTTGCACAACATTGAAAATGTACTAAATGCTACTGAATTATATATTTTAAGATGATTAATAGTTCATTTTATTACATGTGAATTTTTAAAAATAGGCCAAAATTTGAACAAACAATTCTCCAAAGAAGATAAAATAATGGCCAATATATAGCTGGAAAGGTACTCAACATTGTAAGTCATTAGGGAAATGCAAATCAAAACCACAATTAGGTACCATTTCATACTCTTTAGTATGGCTATCATAATTTTTTTTAAAGGAAACTAGTAAGTGTTAGCAATGATGTAGGGAAATTAGAACCCTTGTTTGGTGGGAATGTAGATTGGTGTAACCACTATAGAAAACAGCTTGGCAGTTCCTCAAAAGTAAAACATAGAGTTTACTGATCAATATGACTGAGCAATCCCACTCCTACTAGAATAATCCCATGAAAATTGAAAAAACACACACACACATATATACATATATATACGCAGAGTGTACACAAGTGTTCATAACAACAATCATGATAGATAAAAAGTGGAAATAATTCAAATGTAATTGAAGAACAGATAAACAAAATGTGGTATATCCATATAGTGGAATATTACTTGGCCATGAGAAGGAATGAATTTGTTATATGAACCCTAAAAACGTTATTCTAGGAGAAAGAACCCAATCACAAAAGACCACATATGGCAAGTTTCCATTTATGTCCAAAATAGGCAAATCCATAGAGACAGTTAATAGACTAGTGGTTCCCAGAAAATCAGGGGAGGGGAAATGGGGAATAAATGCTAATGGGTTTGGGGTTTCTTTGGGGGATGATGGAAATGTTCTGGATTTAGTTATCAGTATGGCACGATTTGATGAAAACTGGACATTTTCGGGGTTATGTGGCAACTTTGCCTAAAGGTTCAGTAGTTAGGGACTTGGTGTTTTCACTGCTGAGGGCCCAGGTTCAATCCCTGGTCAGGGAACTAATATCCCACAAGCTGTGCAGGGCAGCCAAACAGAAAAAGATAACATGGCATCTCTGGAAATCAGATCCACCCCACCCCCTGTACCCTCTGTTTGTTGTGATTTGTTATTGTTTGCTTGGTTAGTGATTTTTCTCAACTTTTTTTGGTAAAGTCTGTATTTTCTGTTGTGTGTGGCTCACCCAAGTCTGTGTCTGTTAGCTTGGTGGTCAGTTTGTGTTTCAGTAGAGTTCCTTGAATGCCTAGAGCAAACACAAAACAAGACAAAACTCTCCCAGGCTTTGCAGACTGGCTCTACTGGGCATTACTCCAAGGTTTACCAGTCTGTTAACAACTCTGTCTGAATTCTTGCTGCGTCTCCTCTGCCTGAAGGCTACCAGAGGTGAAGGCTTAGCATCTCTCAAGTGTTTTATGGAGTACACATCCAGCCCTGGGTATGTGAATTGTCTTCTTGATTCCCCAGGATCCTTGGGAGCTTTTAAAAAGCCCTTCCCGACTCACCTTGTCCCCCTATATCTTCTTTCCTGGCCTCTTTCTGCCCAGTCTTTTCTTTCTGTCTATTGTTCATCCCAGTGATATCCCTTGCACAGACTGCTGCATCCAATACTTGTGCCTTTAAGTGCTTTTGACAAAAACATCCTGGAAGCTTCCCACCAATCCTGGAACCCCGCCAAGCCGGGCAAAACAAAGGCAAGCCTTTGTGCCAGGCAGGTCAGAATCCATAACCACAGTTTCTAAAAAATAAAGTCCTTTTTGCTCCCTTCAGTCCTCATGACGACCATAGTCTGGTTTAAGGGATAGTTGGCAGGTGATTTAAAATGCTGCAGTGCTCTCTGCCCATAAAGCAAATGCTTCTTTCTTCACCAGGCCTTCCCCTGCTTGTTATAAGTTTTTAACTAGACTCCAGAGTTCTATAAAAATTGATTCAGACAGTGTTTATGAGTTCATTCATGGTTTTTCTGGAGGGCTAGTTCCCTGGAATTCTTTTATTCCACCATTTTCAATGACATTACTTGTAACAACATTGTGGATATACTAAAAACAAAACACTTTGAAAAGGTCAAAATGCTGACTTTTATGGTTTTTTAATTTTGTCTCAATAAAAAAGGTAGTGACAAGCTAAAGAAAGATATGCTGAGTTCATAGAATGGCCTTAAAAGACTTTTAGAGCCAGACCTTAAGATGGGAAGATATTAAAACACCTTAATTGAGCAAAAAAAGTGGGAAACCCCCAAACAGTAGAGTGATCCATACTCAGATCAAATGGAAGATCAAAACCACCCACTTGTAAACATCTGGAATAGAGTCACGTCTTGAGTCCCAGGCCAAAACTGTTGGATCGTTAAGGGGCCTTGGTCCACCAAGGAAGCTCATCAATCGGCTGTTGCTGTATAACAAACAACCTAAGGAGCTAAAAACAACAACCATTTCACTGCTCACAATTCTATGGGTCAAAAATGTGGACAGGATCCAGAAGAACTGAAATCAAGATTTCAAAGCGATATTGGTGCTCTGTTGTTGATTGCAGCACTACTGGCAGCAGTCACGATGTGGGAACAACTCAAATGTGCACTGATAAATGAAGAAAGAAAATGTGGTATATAGTACAATGAAACGTGGAATGTTGTTGTTTAGCCGCTAAGTCGTGTCTGACTCTTTGCAACTCCGTGGACTGTAGCCCATCAGACTCCTCTGTCCTTGGTTTTTCTCAGGCAAGAATACTGGATTAGGTTGCCATTTCATCCTGCAGGGGATCTTCCCGACCTGGGGATCAAACCTGCATCTCCTGCATTGGCAGGCAGATTCTTTACTACTGAGCCACCAGGGAAGCCCACAGTGGAATATTACCCAGCCTTGAAAAAGAAGGAAATCCTGCAATATGCCACCACATGGGTTAACCTTGAGGACATTATGCAAAGTGAAATAAGTGCTAGACTGAAAGTGCCTCTTGTCCTCCCACCCTAATTCATTTGTGGAAGTCCTAATTCCCAATGTGGTGGTATTTGGAGATGGGGACTTTTGGGGGCGATTACGAGAATGGGGCTTTTATAAATGGGATTAGTGCCATCATAAGAGAGACAAGACGGAGTTCTCTTTCTCTACCATGTGAGGACATAGCAAGAAGGTATCCATCTGCAAGCCAGGAAAAGGGCTTTCACCAGAAACAGAATCAGCCAGCACCTTAATCCTGGACCTCTTAGCCTCCAGATCTATGGGAAATAATGGCCACTCAGTCTGTCATATTTGTTACGGCAGCTCAAATTGAGTGAGGCAATGAGCCAGTTACAGAACAGATACTGCATGATTCTACTTATATGGGGTATCTTAAATAGTCAGACTCATAGAATCAGGAGTTTTGCAGGTGCTAGTGGTAAAGAACCCAGCTGCTAACATAGGAGACATAAGAGATGGGGGTTCGATCCCTGGGAAGATCCCCTGGAGGAGGGCATGGCAACCCACTCCACTATTCTTGCTTGGAGAATCCCATGGGCAGAGGAGCCTGGCGGGTCACAATCCATGGGGTCGCAAAGAGTTGGACACAACTGAAGTGACTTAGCACACACACACATTGGGGAGTGCATTTATAATATCTTAGGTAAAAGGCCAGGTTATAAAACAAATTATCATCTTATTTCTATAAAATATATTAACATTTCTATTGACATCTAAATTTATGGACAGAAAACTTTTTTTACAAAAACCAAAACATTTGCAGGAACCATCTATGATTTTTTTTTTATCTTCTTGCATTATTGTTCTTTTCATTTATATTTCCTAATTATTCTATAGTGAATATCTATTTGGTTATTACTGTATAAAGTTTTTTTTAAAAAATGTCATGCTAAGGAATCTGAACCTCATTCTTAAGGTGATGTAAATTAAATGTTTATAAATTAAATAATTAATAATTATTGTAATTATTATAAAATTAATAATGATTAATTTTATAAATTAACTAATTAAGTGTCCTCAGCAACTTTGCCAGTTAAAAGAGTCTCATTGAGACCCCTCTGGGAAGAGGAAGACTCCATCAATTAGATGGCAAATGTATCCTGCCTGTGTTTTTCTTTTTTTTTTATTTTTATTTTCTCATTTATTTTTATTAGTTGGAGGCTAATTACTTCACAACATTGCAGTGGGTTTTGTCATACATTGACATGAATCAGCCAGGGAGTTACATGTGTTCCCCATCCCGATCCCCCCTCCCACCTCCCTCCCCATCCCATCCCTCTGGGTCCTCCCAGTGCACCAGGCCCGAGCACTTGTCTCATGCATCCCACCTGGGCTGGTGATCTGCTTCACTATAGATAATATACATGCTGTTCTTTCGAAATATCCCACCCTCACCTTCTCCCACAGAGTCCAAAAGTCTGTTTTGTCTGCCTGTGTTTTTCTTGTAAACTTTGTCTTCTGTGCCAGACCATGCCAAGTCAATATAGTAAGGGGACTGGGAGAGCAGATTTAGGCCTTACCAGGCCCTTGGGGCCAGCGGGCAAAAGACGGTGCTTTCTGGTAGTGGCCAGTTCCCGGCCATGTTCTCTAAACTGGCAAGGCAGCCAGATTAAACTCCGGCAGAAAAATTCCAGTAGAGGGTCTGGGGAGGCGTGGTTTTGTGATGAAGGTTGTTTTTCTGATTTTGTTTCGGAACAGCAAACTGTTGGGTTCAAACTGTTGAACAGTTTGTGTCCTAGGGCCCCTTGGCTCAGGCCCAGCTGATTCATGTCTGCCTCTGTGAACCTTCCTTACAGGAAAACTTGATCGGCGCTCTCTTGGCAATTTTCGGGCACCTTGTGGTCAGCATTGCACTGAATCTCCAGGTATGTTCCCATCCCCAGCGCTGCCTGGTGCAGAGAGGCAGCCAGAGCCGGCTTATCCGGTGCAGGTGTGTCTGCCTCCTCCCAGTGGGATGTCGCCTACTCCATCCCGGGGCTGGGACAGTACCTGGTGGGTTGTTCCAGGATACTGTCTTGGTTCTACGCCCCCACTTCATCCCCCGTCACCCCTCAACTCTGAAGACAGTGCTCTCTGTTATTTAGAAGTCTCTGGGGGTGGGTGGGGTGCCCTGGAGCAGCTGCTGGGGACGCCCTGCCTCACATGCCCTCGGCCTAGTTGACATCCCAGGCGGCTGTGGCTTGGAGTGAGCTCAGAACACCGTGGGAACGAGCCCCACTGGCTGCAGGTGCAGCGAGACAACCGGCTGTGGTTGTTGGGTGCTGGTGGTGGTTGTTAATGCCCCGGAGCAGCCTTCAGCCAGTGGGGTGGGCAGTCAATGGATAAATCCCCCAGCCCCCTGTCCTTGTGGTGGATGGCTCTGAGGAGCGTTCCCAGGGCTTCTTAGAGGGTCCTCAGTGGAACTGAGCCCCAGCTGCCTTAAGCACTAACTCGCCCTCTAGTGCACCCTCCAGTCACCTTCTTCCCTAGCCTGCCTCGCTTTCTGCCTCCCTGGAATCACCTCCCAAATCTAGGCCCTGCTTCCTAGCCCTTGTCTCAAGGACTGCTTCTGGGAAGCCCAGCCTAAGACTTGACACCTGAGACCTCCCTGGGGGTCCGGTGGCTAAGACGCCTTGCTCCCAATGCAGGGGGCCTGGGTTCAGTCCCTGGTCAGGGAACTAGACCCCACATGTTACAACTAAAGATTCCACATGCCACAACTTAAAAAGAAAGAAAGAAAAAAAAAGACTAAATACCTGCAAGCCGGACAAATACAGCACACTGACTAATCCTTTTCCCTTCACGCTGCCCCCAGCTTCAGCGAGCAAGCTGCTCTGCCTCTCTAGAGCGGGCACATGAACACTCCGCTTCCACGTGTGCACACGTGTGTGTTTCTGAGGCTGCGTGGTCTCTTGGCTCCTTGTCTGGCTCCCTCTCCTCCCTCTGCAGACCAGCTCCTCTGCTTCCGTATCTGCTTCTACACAGCCCCGCACCATGATCCAACCCACATGGCGGACTTGACCCTCTGAGTCAGCATGCCTTTTGGGCTTTCCTTAGTCACTGCCTCAGGGTCTGTGTCCCGAGTTCACATTTCCAGAATCAGGAATACTGTCCCTGCTTGGGCCAAGTGTCCACCCAAGGGAGGGGTAGATCCACTAACACTCACTAATCCGCCCAGCAGAGCTGCCGGCATTTCTCCAGAAACGAGTGTATCCAGGTGGGCACCCTGAACACGGGCACTACTGAGCCTTGCAGTTAGAGGGTCAACCCGAGGGCCAGGCTAAAGTGGGGGTCCTTAGGTCATGGTTCTCACCCCAGACTGCCCATTGCCTGTGATGTGCATCAGAAATGCACGTTTCCAGGCCTTGCCCACACCTCCCCTCTGAGGGTGAGGCCCAGGCACGGGTATTTTTTCAAAGCTTCCCAGAGAATGTAAAGCCTCGCAGCCAGTTTGAGAGTTCTTGTCTCAGAAGAGCAATCTAAGATTTAGAACGTCAGTGTTTACTCTTCTCTGAGGGAGGACTCAGAAAAATCTGACAATCTCCCCCAAGTTATTTTTAAGAGTGGGGGGGGGGTGGGGGGGTGGATTTAGGGTTCATGTGCTGTAGCATCTTTTCCCCAGAGTCCTGGACGAATCATGTTCTTTCTTGGACTTCTAGAAGTACTGCCACATCCGCCTCGCAGGCTCCAAGGACCCTCGGGCCTATTTCAAGACCAAGACTTGGTGGCTGGGCCTGTTCCTGATGCTTCTGGGCGAGCTGGGCGTGTTTGCCTCCTACGCCTTTGCTCCGCTCTCTCTGATCGTGCCCCTCAGCGCTGTCTCTGTGATAGGTAAGACCCAGCTCCCGCCCCACCCCTCCCCTGGGACTTGCCCACCTCTGTGATCAGTGTCACTGCCAGTGTTCAACAAGCCAGCTTTCGCCTTGCTAATAAAACCTAACACTTACCAAGGGCTTTGGACACAGCAGCCCCTACCCTAAGCACTTTACAGATACTGATTCTCCTGGCAGCCTTTTGAGGGAAACACTGTTATTATTCTCATTTTACAGATGAGGAAACTGAGGCACAGGGTGGTGAAGCTACTTTTCTCAAATCACACAGCTAATAAGGAGCAGGGCTGGGATGCACACCAGGCTATTTGCCTCCCGAATCTGTTTAAGATTCAGAACGTTTATCAGAATTGCTTTTTGTTTCTACTGCAAAAGGAAGATTAACCTTGACCCGTTCATCCTAACACCATGAAAATAAACTAAGCTTTCATAGAATTCAGATATCCCACACCATCTGAGCCAGCAGAGAAGCCCCTGTAAGAAATGCACATTCAGCTTATTTGCTGATCTTTTTACATCAACCGATATCATTTTAAGAACATCATCAACTTTCTCATCTGCCATTTTTTCTGTAATGTCTATAATCATGAACCAGTGTTTCAGACATTTTAACTATCTAGAACACAAAGGAGTTTTGATGTTCATGAGGTCACAAATAAAATAGAATTAGAAAAAAATTCTTTTTTTCTTAAATAAAAGATATTAGTAGATTAGTGGACAATAGTTTTTTGTATGTAGGAGCAAGCACAGTGAACTTGCTTTGAAATATTCTCTTTCACCTTGCTGGCAAGGATTGCAGTGCTGAGAAGCTGTTCCCTGCTCTTAAAGGAGAAAATCATATTTTGAGTCTTAATCCTCCTGGAATTAAGAGGCCCTCTTAAGAGGGCCAGCAGGGATGGCATATGCCTGGTAATTATGGCCCCTCTTGTACCCAAGGTAGACATCACTAATCAACCATAGCCTTCCTTCCTAGCGAGCCTGGATCCTCAGGGCTTCAGGCAGTCATTACCAATTACCAGGAGTTGGCAAAGGAGTGGAAACTTATTTCCTTTCCCTCATCCTATTTATTGAAAGCTCCTCTTTCTTGACCAGGGTGGGTAAACAGGCAGCCTTCAAGATGACCAAGATCCTCAGGCATGCCATGTTCTTACCCACACATTATTGTTTCAGAATATCATTTGAGTGCCTTTCGTTGAGGCAAGTTGTCTACCATAGCCTTGGCTTCTCCGTACTGTCTGGCCCACGTTGCGCACCTGTGTTGTTGCTCAGTCCCAACAGGGTTTTAATAGGTTTGTCCTCTGCCCTTTGCTGATCTGTCCAAAGGGCTCTCAGAACCTTTATTCACAAAGAGGAATATGTGACTGAATGACAGGTGCTTTAAATATTAGCCTTTAAAGTTTAATAAGGATCAAATAACCAAATTCTTAAAAACAGACTGAATAATGATGGAACTTCAGGGATCAGCCCCCTGGAAACTACGGGGCTCTTAGAGCTTTTTAGTCACCCAGCAAAAAATAACATTAAAAACAATAAATATTAAAATAATAAGCACCATTTATTGGGTACCTATTACATATTAGTCACTGTTCCAGATGCTTTAATAATAATAAAAGCTCAGTTATTGATCACAAACTGTGTGATAAATAATTTGCATGTGCTATCTCATTTAATTGCCCCTATAACTCTGTGTTCTGAGTCGCTTAGTTGTATCCAACTCTTTTGCAACGCCATGGACTATATAGCTCGCCAGGCTCCTGTGTCCATGGAATTTTCCAGGCAAGAATACTGGAGTGGGTTGCTATTTCCTTCTCCAGGGAGAAGTAGGTATTTTCAGTGATGTGCTGATAAACAAACTTGAGAGAGAGAAAATGAAAGAAGAGAGAAGGTGGAAGGAGGTAGGAAAGGGACAGAAAAATGAGAAAGAAAAGAAAGATCTGATTTGTAGTGTTTCTGGCATAAATATAGGATGTAAATACTCACATTGTGGCTGATTCCGAGCTACTAATGGTTTCCTGACTATTAATGTCCGGCCCACTGGTGCAGGCTGGATCCAGTGCATGGTTTCAGTGACTAGGGAATGAATTCCCAGGAGAAGTGACCTACCCAGGAAACGCAGCCAGAAGTAGCAGAGCTGAGACAGTAATCCAGGGCTATTCACAATCAATGCCAGCCTCCTCTTTTAGGACAGTCATAAGGAAGTTTGAATACATCTGCAAGCTTGGAAGGGTCGGGAAGAGAAAAGAACCAGGGGGAAGCATCAGAGGTAGACGTTGCCACAAAGGAGCAGGAGCCCTGACCTCCAGCAGTCCTAGGTCTGAGCCTTTCCTTGCCAGCTGCATGGTCTTGAGGGATTCCTTTCCCTCCCTCAGCCTCCGTGCCCCCATTTTTCACATGGAATCATAAGAGTGCCCACCCAAAAGAGTGAACGTGCCAGAAAGAGCTTGTGTGAGTTGCCAGTTACACAGCAGATAGTCAACCCCCGGTGCTCCTGGCCTTGTAGGAAATCCTCAGGGAGGCTCAGAGAGGAGCCTCTGTTTTGAAGATGGACATTACAAGGGACTGAGCTCTAGGGAGCAGGAGTGAGAGCTTAGGAAGTGCCCAGCTCCAGCGCAAATGAGCCAACCCCGAGGGCGCGGGCGAAGGGACTCGCATTTGACTGCCGGTAGCTTCAGTTTTCTTCTTCCTCTGCTATTCTTTCCTTACAGCCAGCGCCATCATAGGAATCATATTCATCAAAGAGAAATGGAAACCGAAAGACTTCCTGAGTAAGTTCGTTGGTTTGAGCCCGTGTTTGTAGTTTTATTCTTGTGCCTTTTTGTTTTTTTCATTATAAAACCAGCTCCTCCTAAGCTAGAGATCATCTGTCTCCTTCTCCTCCGTGTGGTTCTATATCCCACCCTCAGCAGGCTACTGAGGGCTGGATTTTTAATCAGTGGTTCCCAAACCTGGCTATCCATCAGAACCATCTGTGAGACTTTTTAAAATGGGCTTTCATTCATTGCATATCATCAGTGTTTATTGTACATCTATTGTTGGGATTTTAGTAGGCCCAATAAAAGGCACCCTCTTTCCCTGAGTTTTAAAGCAGTGGGAACTAAACAAGGAAGCCAAACATGGGAGGTCAGAAGTTATGCTTTGTTACTAACAAAAGTTAGATTAGAACATGTAGCCACGCGAACTTGTTCACATGCTCCTCCAGTGCACACCAGCCCCCAGCTAGACCTTGGGCCAGTCTCCCAAGGAAATATTTAGGTTTACAGAATGGAACACTTATCCAGAATTACTGCCATACATACCCTGTGGCAGAGAAGGGAGAAAAAAGAACAAAACCAGAGTGTTTAAATTCTTTTCATAGATTATCTCCGTTCAGTTGAGAAATGTGGACCAATGAATGGGGCAAGAGGCAGAAGTGTGGGTCCATTGGAGGCTCCTCCACATAGAAACCCAAGGGGTGGGGAAAAAGTTACCTACTAAGTTCCACCCTCTGCCATGGGTGCTGAGGATATAGCAGTAGGACAGATGGAGGTTACAGTCTAATGTATATATTATATATATATGTGTGTACGTGCAGACATGCTGAGTCGCTTCAGTTGTGTCCGACTCTTGGACCCTATGGACTGTAGCCCACCAGGCTCCCCAGTCCATGGGATTCTCCAAGCAAGAATACTGGAGTGAGTTGCCATGCCCTTCTCCAGGGGATCTTCCCAGCCCAGGGATCAAACCTGACGCTCCTGCATTGCAAGCAATTCTTTACCGCTGAGTCACTGGAGGAGCCCTATATATATGTATACATCTCTATGCATGTTTATATATAATAAACAAGTGATCTATATGACTAAATCAACAAGATAATTCTAGATCTTAGTGAGTGCTTCAGAGAAAACAATGCTTTATGGTGGGGCACTGGGAACATGGGGATGCTTTTCCTAGACTGATCAGGGATAGACCCTCTGAAGAGGTGGGGCCCAGATCCAAGTAATACCGAGGAGACTACCATTGCAAAGGTCTGTGGGCAAAGTGTTCTATGCAGAGGAAGCAGCAGGTGCAACGGCCCTGAGGCAGGAATAAGTTTGGTGCATCTGGTATCAGTAAGGCCAGCATAGCTGTAAGGTGATGAGTACAGGAGGAAGGAGGACATGAGCACAAGGAGGCATGAGGCATCCATGCTGGATGATGTAGGACCTTACAAGCCACACTAAGAAGTGACATAATGGTGGATCCAAGCTGTATTCCCAGAGACTTTGAATCTGGGCTGAGGGCCCTGGGCATTTGCATTCTTACAAAGCTCCCCAGGATGAAGTATATTTGTCTGCAACTTGCTTTGAAATATATCCGAAAATAACCTGGCTTGAAGAATGAGTGGAGGGATGAAGAAAATGGATCGATAGCCGATAAAGCAAGTATAAGAAAATGTCAATTTAGAATCTTGGTGTGGGACTATGGGTGCTTGCTATACAACTCTTTCAACTTTTCTGTGTGTCTGAAAGTTTCTGAATACAAAAAAGTTTAGGGAGAAGAAGCTCGCAAAATGCCGAAGACACACAGCCAGGTTTGGGAGCCACTGTTCTGAATCACTGGTGAAGAGTAAGAGCAAGATGGGAGCAGGAGGTAGAAAAAGAAAAGAATCTTACACTGGAAAAAGCAGAACTACTATTCAGCAAGTCTAGTCAAGGCTATGGTTTTTCCAGTAGTCATGTATGGATGTGAGAGTTGGACTATAAAGAAACCTGAGCACAGAAGAATTGATGCTTTTGAACTGTGGTGTTGGAGAAGACTCTTGAGGGTCCCTTGGACTGCAAGAAGATCCAACCAGTCCATCCTAAAGGAAATCAGTCCTGAATATTCATTGGAAGGACTGATGCTGAAGCTGAAACTCCAATACTTTGGCCAACTGATGGGAAGAACTGACTCATTAGAAAAGACCCTGATGCTGGGAAAGATTGAAGGCGGGAGGAGAAAGGGACAATGGAGGATGAGCTGGTTGGATGGTATCACCGACTCAATGGATGTGCGTTTGAGTAAACTCTGGGAGTTGGTGATGGACAGGGAGGCCTGGCGTGCTGCAGTCCATGGGGTCGTGAAGAGTTGGACACGACTGAGCAACTGAACTGAACTGAACTATTCAGCAAATAAACCATGCCTCAAAGACTCAGAATGATTTGTAGTAATTCTGCAAAGGAGAGGGGTGGGGCTGGGCTGATTCAGAGACCAGTGTAGAGGTTTATGTCCCTTCCAGGGTCATTCTGGGTGGTCCTGGAATGAGCGGCACACTGGTGAATTGGAAAAAGATGCCCCTCTGACCATCTGTAGTTCTGTGGGCACCTGCCTTGGTGAGCAGAGCTTGGGCTAGATTTTAGCCCTCCTCACTGCCCTTGTGCAATGAACAACCTGCACAATTGTGTGTGGCCGCCCTGCTTAAAGTTCCATTAAATTCAGCATTCACTCACCAAGTGCTAGTCCTTTGCTGGACAATGCAGGCATGTTGATGAGTAAGACCTGTCCCTGCCTGCAGAGAACTTAAAGAAATAGGCTTGCACAGAACTTACCCTGTTGAGTTTAACCATGGTTCCTTTATTTGCTGAGCAATTTAACAACTAGTTTTTTTTTAACACCTTTTGAAGCCTAGAATGAAAATAAAGGACATTTAATGTGGTATCACGTTTCCCAGAGATGGTAGAATGGAGCTGGTATAGTTAATTCTATCACAGGAAAATCCAGAGGCCTGCAGTCACCAGATGTATAGCTCAGAAGTCATAGCCCTTTTCAGCTTGCCTGGGGCTGGGCTCCCTCGACCTCAGAAGCTTTTCAGCAACCCCACAGGGTTCAACTGGAGTGTGACAGGACCCTGGGGAAGAGTTGGGAGACCCTGGACCTTCACCCAGGAGCATGCCTCCTGGGCCACCAACAGTCTCTGACAAGTCTGTGGAGTAGTGTTGATAGTATTTAGATAGTTCCCTTGGGAGTAGTTTAAATAGCCAACTGGGAGAGGATTAGACAGCTTTTTAAATTGTCTGTGTTCACGCAAGATTATATTTGTGAGATTCTTCTGTATCTTGGCCTGTGGTGGTGCTTCCCTCAGGCTCACTGCTATATGTTGGTCTACATGTGACTAGGACACAGTTTATCATTCCTACTGTTGACGGGCATGTAAGTAGTCTCCAGTCTTGGTTTATAACAAATCATGTTGCCATGAAGATTTCTGTGCCTGTCATTTAGAAAACAGAGAGTCTGAAGGTTTGCTTTTGAGGGTTATATATATATATATATATATATTTTTTTTTTTTTAATCTCGCCTATCTAGCTTTAGAATGTTCCTTGTAAGATGCACGTTAAATCAGAGCACAATACCAAAACAGTTAAAATGAAGAAGAAAAAAATATGCAGTTTTACTCATACTCTCCTGGTGGGAGTGGAAGTTGGGGTACAGCTACTTTGGAAAAGCATATGACAGTAATTACTAAACTGAACATCTGCATGTCCTGTGACCCAGGAATTCCACTCTTAGCTTTATACCCAACAGAAGTACATGCATTTGTTTTCCAAATGATATGCACAGGAACGTTCATGGCAACCTGATTTGTTATAACCCAAGACTGGAGGCTACTTAAATGCCCACCCACCGTAGAAATGGTGAATTGTGTCCCGTTCACACGTAGATCGCCATACAGCAGTGAGAACGAAGGAAGTGTCACCACAGGCCAAGATGCAGAAGACTCTCACAAACATAATCTCGCGTGAACACAGACGCGAGAAAGCAGTGTGCGATTCCATCAATATAAGGCACAAACCCAGGCAAACAGTCAGTGCTGGTTGAAGTCAAAGTGTTACCCTGGGGGTGGAGTCTACTGATGGGAAGGGGACACGAGTGAGGGTTTGGGGGTCCTGCTACTGTTCCCTTTCTCTACCTGGGTGCTGGTAACATGGGTGAGTTCACTTTGTAAAAATTCATCAAGCACTTTTTTGTTATGCGTGCTATACCTCATTAAAAAAATTTTTTTAATGTTAAATGTTATTTTTTTTAAATGACATTCAGGGAGATATTTTCTTCTTTTTTTTTTTAAAGTAAAGAAAAAGCGAAAATTCAAACAACAGCAGATCCTCATGTGTTGCCCCAGAGGCCCATGCTGGCCTGGCCAATGCCTGCAGTGAGCCATGTGACACTTCCTTCTCCCCGCAGGGCGCTACATCTTATCCTTCGTTGGCTGCGGTCTGGCCATTGTGGGTACCTACTTGCTGGTGACATTCGCACCCAACAGTCATGAGAAGATGACAGGCGATAACATCATCAGGCACCTCGTGAGCTGGCCTTTTCTCCTGTACATGGTACGAGAAATCCCGGTCCTTCCACCTGGGATGGTGGGTGTGGGGATGGAGTCCTAGAAACCGAAAATCTGAATTCTCAGCAAGACGGGATTCACGGGAATCATGATGTATCTCACAGCACTGAACACCATGCTCACAGGAATATGTAGTTCCCAGGGAAGTACTTTTTTCCCCCCACTGTATCCTGAGTAAAGTTATGTATAATATGACAACTTGATTTTTTAGAGGTATTTGTAGGTCTGTACATTATCTGTAAAAGACTGGACAGAAAACAGAAACTCCATCAATAGCTGTCTCTGGGAGATGGAATTATGCTTTATGTTTTAATTTTGTTTTTGTCTTTATATATCACTGCATTGAGCATTTAAAACAGTTATGGTAAGAAAAAAAAGTTAAAATTGTAAGCAGTTATTTGTTTTTGCCCAGTATCACACAGCTGATAGAAGCTGATAGAAAAACCAGAGACAATGGGAAATTTATTTCCTAAACCCTCAACCAGAGCTCAGTCCTCTGCTCCAGTTACATCCTGGTTGGGTCTATGAGTAGACTAGTCAAGGAAAACATCGAAGGTATTTGATATTTTGTATGTTCCTGCTCCATGCATGGCACCTTGTTAAATGCTTTTTAATATATTATCTGTCACCAAAAATAATCAATAAATCAAGAGTTTTATATGAGCCAAATAAGGACCATAGCCCAGGATTAAGCCTCTCAGATAACTCTGAGGACCTGCTCTGGAGAAGCCTGGTTTTCAGCACAATTTTCTATCTTGTCAGGGCAGAGAACATTAAACAAGTCAAAGATATGTTCTTTCAAGTTAAAAAAACAGATCAGCATGTACTCAGCAAGTCAGTTTGTCCTTGGTACCTGGGGAGGGAATCATTGAAGGGATAGCAGGAAGGAAGGCATTTAATTTTAACATAAGCATTCTTTACTTCTGGCCAATATTCCCTTTTCTTTCATAATTAAAGCAGACATACAATGTAACAAACTGTTTTAGTTAGCATAAAATTTGAGTTAAACTGTGTATAAGCCAGAATGACTTCCCCAGACCTCAGGATGTTAAAATTTGTTTCTTCACCTGTCAGATTCCCTCAACAGTCCTATAACACAGGTGTTTTTCTCCCCATTTTATGGACTAGAAAACTGGATCTCAGGGTTAGTGAGGTTGATCGGAGTCCCCTGAGGGCAGAGCTGGACCCGAAGCCTGCCTACCTGCCTGGCCTCACATGTCACCACAGCCTGCTGATCAAGGCGTTCACTGTTTGGTCTTGACTCGGCCGCCTGGGCCTACTGCAGAGGCCCCAAACGTCCTTTCTCCTCGGATTTCCCACAAATCAGAGGATTTAGGTTTCCCCAAGGTTGGGGCTGTGTCATCTCCCGACCGCCACCAGCCCCAGCATTGACCCGGTGGGCCTAGAAAAGTGTCTGCCAGGCAGAGCCAGAGACCCACTTTTCAGGAAAAGCTTGATCCCAGAACACAGACTTCTGTTTACAGAGTCCTGGGCTTGAGTCCATTCCTTACTGTGCAGCCATAACCCAGGCCCTTGGCCACGTGTTCTGCCTCCTTCTCTGTAAACTGGCCGATCCCTGGACCCGTGGTGGTTGTCGAGAGAGACGCAGATGGCGTGGGAACCACTCAGCATGTGACCGATGCTCGGTGACCAATTCAGTTTATCCTCCTCCATCATGACTGTGAGGCAGCTGGAGGAATTTGGCCAAATCAAATTCAATAAATGAGTGTCTGCTCTGTGCCAGACACCGTGGATGTAAAAACTAAATGAGACGTACTCACAGAACTCGTGGTCTGTCAGTAGGCAACAACACATACACAGCCATCCTGCAATTGGACGCCAAGCAGCCTCCCGGGATGCATTCAAGCATCATGAAAATGCTGGGGAAACTGGCCCCACCCCTACCCCCGGCCAGAATCCACGCACATCAGTTGGAAATACTGAGGAATAACTACATCTGCTTGATGGTGTATTCTGCAGCAATGAAAGATAATTATGACAACTTCATGAAACATGAAAATTGTTTAGGTAACTAAAAATGACCCAGCACAAAATTGGGCTTTGAGGATGATGACAAGTAGATAAAATAGGTATTCACTGACAAAGACAGGAAGACACAGGAAAATGACAGCCGCTGTGTTTTGTGGTCTCATAATTATGAGGAATCAAAAGAGTGTTTTTCTTTTTAAAATGCCCATTAGTGTTTCTGTATTGGTTTTTATGGTAAACAAACTTCGGTGGGAGGTCATGGCAGGCAAATGGAGCTGAGCTGTTGTTTCAGTTTCGCTGGGCACCAAGCTCACTTCACTCGCTGGAAGAGTATTGCCAGTGTCTGGACCTTTATAAGGAGTAGAAAGGACAAGTTGTTGCTGCAAGGGTGGGGAATGTCTCGAACTTCAGAGTTCTCTAATATTCCATTTTCTGGTAGGATTCTTTGCAACCCCGTGGACTGTAGCCCACCAGGCTCCTCTGTCGATGGAATTCTCCAGGCAAGAATATTGGAGTGGTTAGCCATTCCCTTCTCCAGGGAATCTTCTGGGCCCAAGGATTGAACCCGGGTCTCCTGCATTGCAGGCAGTAGGATTCTACGGATGGGGAGCATCTTCTGAACACAGGCACAGGCCCCCATCTGCAGGCAGCATAGCCTAGTGGGAAAGCTCATGTGTCCTGAAGCCAAACTGTTCGGGTTCAAATCCCAGCTCTGCCATTTGCTAGCTTGGGATTGCAATAGTATCTGCTTCCTAGAATTATGGTACTGATTTAATGAGTTGAGTGAGTAAAGATAACATGTTTAGAAGAGAGCCAGGCAGATTCATGAGCTCGTTAAGTGTAAGCTGTGATTATGGCCCTGTGAGTTGGGAATTATTGTCATTATCCCCATTTCACAGAGGCGGTCACTGAGGTTCAGAAAACTTAAGTGACCTGCCCAAGGTCACCCGGCTAGTTTAGAAGGAGATCCAAGCTCAGAACCGGGCTTCCCTGACTCCCGATGTCCTCTCCTTTGGACTCTGCCAAGCTGCACACCTAGGTGGCCTGGTTAGTGGGTAACTGGTATATCTATACTTCCATACTTTACCGAAGAGCTCTTCTGCTGAGCAGTCACGCGTCTCCCTCTGTGAGCAGTTCCCCAGTTTTAGTGGGCGTTACCATGGAACAGTGAAGGGGGACACCAGCCCAGCCTGGTGAACCATGACCGTCCAAGACGGGGTGGGCGTGAGGCGGGCACAGCACCCTCAGAGCCCCCCGATGAGGTGGACTCCCCTGCAGGGTAGGGGTTGGAGGGACTCAGCGTTCCCTGCGTCCCTGCAGAATGTCTACCAGTGGTCTGGGGAATGTTTCGATTCCCTCTCCACACAGAGGGCCTGCGGCTGGTGCGGTCCGCAGCATAAACTCCAGCCCAGGCCACCAGGGTCTCCTGGTCTCGCCCGTGGCCCCCGCTGACCTCCCCTCTTGCTGTTCTCCGCAGCTCGTGGAGATCATTCTCTTCTGCCTGCTACTGTACTTCTACAAGGAGAGGAACGCCAACAACATCGTGGTGATTCTCCTCTTGGTGGCCTTACTCGGTAAGTGAGGGTCCGGGTGGTTGTTTTGCCACTTCCCTGGTGGCTCAGATGGTAAAGCATCTGCCTACAGTGTGGGAGACCCGGGTTTGATCCCTGGGTCAGGAAGATCCTCCAGAGAAGGAAATGGCAACCCACTCCAGTACTCTTGCCTGGAAAATCCCATGGACGGAGGAGCCTGGTAGGCTACAGTCCATGGGGTCGCAAAGAGTTGGACATGACAGAATCACTTCACTTTCCTTTATTTCTTTCTTTAAGTAGCACCAGAAGGAAATAATGGGTTTTGTTTACCGAGCTGCAGGCCACTGGACCCAGGAGCTGCTGGAGGCCGACTCAGGGTGGTCTCTCTGCATCAGAGGCTGCAAGGGCTGGGTCCCTGCTAACCAGACACAGACCCTGTTAGTTTCTTTTTTTGTTGTTGTTCAATTTATTTTTTCTAATTGGAGGATAATTGCTTTACAATACTGTGTTGGTGTCTGCCTTGCATCAACATGTATCAGCCATAGGTATACATCTGTCCCCTCCCTCCCACCTCCAACCCCATCCCACCCCTCAAAGCGGTCACAGAGCCCTAGTTTGAGTTCCCCGAGTCATCCGGCAAATTCCCACCGGCAATCTATGGTCTTGTCAGTTTCTTCGTTAGGGTTAGGGTTAGGGTTAGGGTTCAGTGTTCGGTCTTCTTGCTCAAATACCAAGCCTCCAAAGTGCCAAGAGAGGTGCTGCAAACTAGCTTGAGCAGTGAGCCAGACAGACACCCCTCCCCTCAGGCTGCTGTTATTCTAAAGGGCGGAAAATGACAGTAAATGGGTTGACAAATACATAAATAGTGTTAAGTTTGAGCAGTGACAATTAACAGTGACAAAGAAGAAATCAGAGTAAGGGTGGAGGGGGCGACTGGAGATTAATTCAGAGAAGTCAGGGGTGAAGTGGGCTCACAGCGGAGTCCCTAAGGGTGCTTGTAAGACCTGTCAAAGGTGAAGACTTAATTCTGGATTTAAAGGCAAGAATTGATTTCAATTTTTCTCTCTCTCTTTTTTTCCTTTTAGAGGCACAGTGGGTACAGTGGGGGAAATGGCTCCTAAATCAGACTGGGGCAAGGCTCTCAGCCCGCATAGAGTTAGAGTTGCTAAGAAGAGCTGTGAGAAGCACCCCTTCCTCCTCGAGAGGGAGAAGTGGGTGCCACCCCCCCCCACTGCCTCCTAGTGGCTCTCTCTGTGTCAGCCACACAGCCCCCTAAACATGGGCCTCAGAGAACACCCGGGTCTCAGGGCCGGGAAGGGGATGAAACGAGGTGACACTGGTCCCCATTGTGTGTTCGCTCCCCCTGTCCTTCCGGGAGCAAGTCCACTGCAGCAGCAGGCCGTGGACCGCGCAGATCCGTGTCACTGTTTGATAGGGTTCCACTGTTTCTTTTTTAACAGCTTTGTGCGTGCTGAGTCGCTTCAGTCGTGTCCGACTCTTTGCGACCCCATGGACTGTAGCCCACCAGGCTCCTCTGTCCATGGAATTCTCCAGGGAAGAATACTGGAATGGGTTACAATGCCCTCCTCCAGGGGATCTTTCCAACCCAGGGATCGAACCCACATCTCTTTTGTATCTTGCATTGGCAGGCGGCTTCTTTACCACTAGTGACCACCAGGGAGGCCCTTAAACAGCTTTAGAGATCTAATTTGCGTACCATAAAGTTCACCTGTTTAAAGGGTATAATTCAGTGATTTTCAGTACATTCACAGAGGATGCAACCATCATCATAATCGGATTTTGGAATGTTTTTGTAGCCCCCTAAAGAAACACCACGCCCACTGGCAGTCACTCCTCATTTTCCCATCTTCCCGACCCATAGACGTGGAAGAAGAAAGTGAAGTCGCTCAGTTGTGTCCGACTCTTTGTGACCCCATAGACAGTAGCCTGCCAGGCTCCTCTCTGTCCATAGATTTCTCCAGGCAAGAATACTGGAGTGGGTTGCCATTCCCTTCTCCAGGGGATCTTCCCAACCCAGGGATCAAACCTGGGTCTCCTACACTGCAGGCAGACCCTTTACCGTCTGAGCCACCAGGGAAGCCCATGGGCAGTCACTAATCTATTTACTGCCTATGGATTTGCCTTTCTGGACATATTATATAAGTGGAATCATACACCCTGTGGCCATTTGTCACTGACCTTTCACTGAGCATCTTGTTCTAGAGGATTCATTCCTGTTGTAGCCTGACTCAGGGACCCATTCCTTGATGATTTTGTTTGCAAAGTGGTTTGAAAGATCGTGGTCCCAAATTTTCTCTCCTGGTGAATCAGAAGACCAGACCTCTAGATCTGGTGGATCCGATAGTTTAGAGTGAGAGGTCATTTCTGCGGTGCTGGGTAAAGCAGTGGTCTCTACAGTGAGGTGAGCAAGACAGTCCACTGGGCATATGGGAAGAAAAAAGCATTCAAATCAGCATTCATTTTTCTCTTCACCTTTTAAGTATGTTTCCTGCATATGGTTTATAATATACATACTATAAAAGCCCAGAGTTATGTGACTCTAATTTTAAGATAAATCAACATGCATATTTGAAAAGTATGTACATATGCGTAGGGGTGTGCATTCTAAAACATCTGGAGACCTCTAGTCTAAGGAAATGTTTTTAAAAATACAACGGAGTAAGCATTTTAAAAGACCAAAAAGGAACTTCCCTGGCATTCCAGTGGCTAAGACGCCACGCTTCCAATGCTGGGGACCCAGGTGCGATCTCTGGTCAGGAAACTAGATCATGCAGGCAACTAAGACCTGGGGCACACTACAATATTGTAAAGTAATTAGCCTCCAACTAATAAAAATAAATGAAAAAAAAAAAGATCTGGGGCAGCCAAATAAATACATGAATATTAAAAAAAAAGAAAAAAAGACCAAAAAAGCTCTTTACACATCACATTTTCCCTGTAGATTTCCTTGACATCGTGTTCCAGACGCAGCGCTGCCACTCTGGGGTTCCATGTGAACTCACTGCCCTTTTTTGATTGAGTTCAGAAGGGACATTTGGAAATCCCTGCTGGGGTTTTGCTTGCCTCTCTGCTTCCACGGGAGAGCACAGAAGACCTTCTCACTGTGTGGGTCACTGGCTGGGCTCCACCCGAGGCACCCACACATCCTTGTTAACCTTCCGCAGGCTCCATGACTGTGGTGACGGTGAAGGCTGTGGCTGGGATGCTGGTCCTGTCCATACAGGGGAACCTGCAGCTCGACTACCCCATCTTCTACGTGATGGTCGTCTGCATGGTGGCCACTGCCGTCTATCAAGCCGCGTGAGTTGCAGAGTCTTTTCTCCCCTGGGCCTCCGCACAAAGGTCTCTTCCAGCTTCTGGGTCCGATCACAGTTGTTTTTGAAGCTGTAGGGAAGGGAGAACGTTCACAGGCAGCTGGTCATCTGGGTTTGGCATCCACTGTGGAGCGAGAGCCATCACTCATTGGCTGAGTTATCATACGGAGGGCCTTTAGTGCCACTTGAAAAGCCTCGAGTGGATGTATTTTTCTCTCTCTGCCTTAAAAATGTGAGAACCGCGCGATCAGAGTCAGCCTCCCTTCCCACCTGGACCAAGACAGGTGCCCGTTTCAGGGACCTCCAGAAAGAGCTGTGCCATCCCCGTGAGGCATTTGTTTGTCGTCCAAAAAAGAGCAAGCAGTTGTTATTTCTTGTCCTCAAGAAGCCTTCCCAAGTAGAAGAGCAAGATGACCGTTTCTCCCTCAAATGCAGGAGTTGTGAGGGTAGGAGGCCTGGGTCTCGTTCACGTCTGAGACCGGTGAACAGCAGGGAGCCTGGGCAGGTGCGTGAGGGATCCGCGCGGGGACGGAGGGTGGACAGTGCAGGACTGAGTGGTGTGAGCGGCAGGTCGGGCTCCGGGCTCCAGCGGCCGGGGCTTACCTCCACCCGCACCGCGGGGCCGTAGGGGTGACCGCTGCTGCCCAGGTGCTCTGCTCCCACCGCCTTCCCACGAGCTTGAATCCACTTGGCCCCACAACAATGCCCTCATCCTCATTTTGCACGTGAGGCACTGCGAGAGTCCAGAAAGTGGTGGAGCTGAAGGTGAACGTAGCCACCTGACTCCCTCCCCTTGCCGCGCCCCTCGCCCCTCTGCCCTAAGCCCCCTCCTCTAAGCTTCTCTAAGACAGAGAGCCCTCGTCTGCAGACAGAATAACCACGTGCACACGCTCAGTCATTCAGTCTTGGCCAGCTCTTTGTGACCCCATAGACTGCAGCACGCCAGGCTCCTCTGTCCGTGGAATTTTCCAGACAAGAACGTTGGAGTGGGGTGCCATGTCCTACTCCAGGAGATCTTCCCGACCCAGGGAACAAACCCTTGTCTCCTGCATCCCTGCATTGCAGGCAGATTCTTTACCACCTGGGAAGCCAAACCGAAGCTTCTTTTATGATTTTTGTTACTATTATTATGCCAGTTATTATTTTGTTACTATTATTATGCCAATTATTAAGATGTCACAGAAAAACCCGGATGAACTTTTCGATCAAGTCATGAGTATGCTTAGTCCTCCTACAGTGATCCTGGTCAGCACCCCTGAGCCCCCGTGCAAGGCTCTGTGCTGTGTCATCCAAGGGTTACAGAGATGACCGGGCGGCTTCTCACTCAGGCAGCCAGCATGCATTCACCGAGGCCTGCTGTGTACTAGGCCCAGGCTGGGCCTTCTGCACACAGAGACGTGAGCGGTAGTCACTGAGCTCAAGGCGCTCACAGCCCTGGTGGGGGGACAGCGGGGTAAGCAGACGATTACAGTCGGGCAGGAAGTGTGTTTTGGTGTAAGCAACTCTGCAATAATAACCACAGTGCTATGCAGTACAGCTACAGTTCAGTCGCTCAGTCGTGTCCGACTCTCTGTGACCCCATGGAACGCAGCACGCCAGGCCTCCCTGTCCATCACCGACTCCCGGAGTTTACTCAAACTCATGGCCATTGAGTCGGTGATGCCATCCAACCATCTCATCCTCTGTCATCCCCTGCAGAGAATGGACAAAGAATATATTCCTAAATGATAAAGAGCTTATTGTAGATGGAGAGATGGGGAATGACTCTAATTTCCTCTCTCCTTTTTCCTATATTTATCGCAGTGACTGTTGAATTAAGAAGCAAATGTGTTTAAAAAAAAAAAATGACAGCACAAGGCGTTAATGATAAGTGCTCCAAGAGTTTCTTGGCATGTTTAAGGGATCAGGAATGGCTTGGGTTGGGAATGCAGGTCACTCAGAGGCGAGGAGAAGGGCGTTGCAGTGATGAGAACCATGTGAGCAGAGGTGCTGGAAGGAGAAGGGGGTGAACTGCAGGCTGTGTGTCCGGGGGAGGAATGGGAGCTAAGTGTGGACCCCGGCCCGGGAGGCACGCAAGGCTGGCATCTTTCTAAACCCGCAGAGCACCCCTTCATGGCTTGTCTTTGTTCTTCACACCAAGCCTGCAGTCACTGGCTTTCTCCTCTGCCCTCCGACATCCCCCCACAGTGCACTAACTAGAGCGCCTTTGTGTTGAAGGTTTTTAGGTCAAGCCTCGCAGATGTATGACTCCTCTCTGATCGCCAGCGTGGGCTACATTCTGTCCACCACCGTGGCCATCACCGCAGGTGAGGGTGCAGTCGCCAGATTTCTGTCTTCCACCCTGACAGCAGGTTCACTACCCTGGGGCGGGGGGAAGGAGCACCATCTCCATCAGAAGGCCAATTCTGCTGAGTTATTCTGCCCGTCACAGTTGTAGACGGTCTTGTGGGAAAAGAGAGACCTGGGTTTTCACCACAGCACAGACACAGAGCTGTGTGGCTCTGGGAAAATCACTTCACCTCTCTGAGCCTCAGTTCCACATTCCTAAAATGGGGGTAATAATACTTTCCTCCTAGAATTGAAATATGAAAGTGTTAGCTGCTCAGTCACGTCCGACTCTTTGCGACCCCATGGACTGTAGCCTGACAGGCTCCTCTCTGTCCATGGAATTCTCCAGGCAAGAATACTGGACTGGATAGCCATTCCCTTCTCCAGGGGATCTTCCTGACCCAGGGATCGAACCTAGGCCTCCTGCATTGCAGGCAGATTCTTTTCTGTCTGAGCCACCAGGGAAGCCTAGAATTGAAATACTTAGAGTCATATTTGGACTAGAATTGAAATATGCATAGTCCAAATGTCCCTTACTTTGTACGGCTTGTGCCAGGTTTCATTAACAATTTTTACCATCATCTGCTAATTCCACAGCTTCCACTGGCCAAGTGACCACGTATTTCTTCTATATAATTTTTAGAGATCATTTTTATATATATATATACACACACACACACAATTATATATATATATATATATAAAACAAGTGCTCAATAAGTGATTTTCGTTGTTACATTCCCCTTTTGTTCTACTTCACCTCCATATTTTTGTTTCTTTTGCTTTCTGAGGTGGTTTCAGAGGCTACAGACATATCAAAGTTTTTTTGTAAGTAGCAGTGGTGACTGAAATTTTCAGAGTAAAAAGACCAGTAAGAGGCGATGTGCCTCCCTTTGAGGAAGGCCTAGCCGTACAGCCGTCTGCTTTTCCCTGTAGTATGGACAGGTGGTGGCCAGACCTTGCTTACAGAGATCAGGATAAGAGGGCATGCAGCCCACGCCTGTGCCAGGAGCAGGACCAGGGATGGAGTAGGGCTTGACCCAGAGCAGCCGGAAAGCTAACCTCATGTGGATCGCGTGGAAGTTTCAGTCATGGCCACTGACTTCAGTCCAGGCAAGGGTGAAAGGAATAGGAACACTGTGGTTGAGCTGGGAGTCAAGCTCTGGGTGCAGCAAGAGGCGAGTAGGGTGGGGGGCTGTGAGCGGTGACATGAGTCCAGACTGACGCCGGCTGCAGGCTGAGGGTGGCAGGCCCATGGCACTTCTGTGCCACAGGGTGTGACATCTGCCAACTGCGTGAGGTTGGAAAGCTCCAACAGCTTAACCACAAAGCCTTGGTTTTCCATCTTAAGAAAGACAAGGGAAAAGAGTTGCGTAAAAACTAAGTAAGGTTTTTAGCTCATAGGGTCATGTCACTGGGGGGTGCTGGGTGAAGGGTACGCGGGAACTCTGCTGTTTCTTTACATCTGTTAATAATACTATTTCAAAGGAAAAAGAAAAAAAGATGGAGGTAAGAGGGGCGGTAGGAGAGGAAAGGACAATCTGTTCTCCCAAAGGGCTTTTAGTCCACTCTTCAGTACCTTAGCAGGCTCAGTCCTTGTATGTTGGGTCCCTTCGGTTTCCTGCAGAGAGGGGAGTGCCACCAAATCCTAGGCAGACTGGCCAGTAGGTGATTTGAAAAGAGCTCACTTGTATTTTCCACTGTTCGCTGCTCAGGCGCCGTCTTCTACCTGGACTTCCTCGGGCAGGATGTGCTGCACGTCTGCATGTTTGCACTGGGGTGAGTCCCGTCCTGCCCCCCCGACCCCTGTATTGCAGGCAGGCTGCCCCTCTCCCCCACCCCTGCTCCAGCCTCTAAGCCAGTCCCTTCGAGCCAGAGGAGCAGCTGGCAGTGGGAGCTTTGTCCCCAGAGCTGAGCGTTTCGCCCCCTAAAGGGTTTTATTTTTCCTCGCTTCTCTTTTGGGCTTTCATCTCCTTGTCATTTCGAACACATCACATTTTGACCCATGAAAAGACTCTCAGCCTCACCTCTGATCAAAGAAATGCATATTGAAGAAGAATTTTAATAAAAAGAAATACATATTGAAGCTACACAGAAAAGTGAAATCGCTCAGTTGTGTCCGACTCTCTGTGACCCGGTGGATTGTAGCCTGCCAGGCTCCTCCGTTCAAGGGATTTTCTAGGCAAGAGTACTGGAAAGGGTTACCGTTTCCTCTCCAGGGAATCTTCCCGACCCAGGGATCGAACCCAGGACTCCCACATTGCAGGCAGATGCTTAACCGTCTGAGCCACCAGGGAAGCCCCAAGACGCCACACAAGACGCCATCATTTTGCAAAAACTAGCAGGATGGGTAATGTCACACGTTGGTGAGAGGAGGAGATCAGCTCTCTGCCACAGTGTGAGGAGTTCTTTGATGTGGGAGGACAGTTTGGCAATATCAGCAACGCGTTTTTTTTTTTAATTTTCAGTTGGAGGATAATTGCTTTCCAATGTGTGTTAGTTGCTATTGTACAACAGTGTGAATCAGCTATAACTAGATGTAAATCCCTTCCCTCTCGAGCCTCCCTTCCACCACCACCCCCATCCACCCCTCTAGGTCATCACGGAGCACTAAGCTGAGTCCCCTGTGTTACACAACAGCTTCCCACTAGCTATTTATTTTACACACGGTAGTAGCGTATATATGTCAATGCTAGCCTCTCAGTTAGTAAGATGTTTAAGTGAGCATGCCTCTTGTTGCAGTTTTCCATTTCTAATCATTTATCTCGGAAGAGTAATTGAAATGGGACATAAAGACCCGTGTATAAGGGTGTTTATTCATTTTTAAATCGATGGTATAAGCACATAATTGAAAGCAATCTAAATGCCCATCAGTAAAATACAAGTTAAATAAATTACACTAGGGTGGGGAAGATAGAAATGACTCCTCTGTTGACCTGGGTGGTGATCCCACGAGTGTGTGCCCAGGTAAGATTCACTGAGCTCTACATTTTGGGATTGTGCATTTTGTTGCATGTAAATGATACCTCAATTTTTAGAAAGTGTGCTTGTTTACCTAAGCTCTGGAGAAAAGAGCAAAACAAAACGAAAAGATCGGAGACTCTGGAAGAATATACACCTGTGTTGGGGACTGGAGGTTGTCCAGGGGCTTTCCAATTTTTACTTTCTCTGTTCCCATACTGATTGAATTTAGGCTCTAAAGAACCTTTTAATTTAAAAAAAAAAAAACACTTTTAAAGGCAGAGGACTGATGCAGGGTAAATGGAGGTGAAGAATTGTGAGGGTTTGGCCCAAGAGAACCTGGTTTGCTCTGATTGAGGTTTGGGTGGCCACACGGCCTGTTAGTACTCACCTCCCACCTGCTCTCTGCTGATCCCAGGCCCGGCCACTTCCCAGGGCCGCTCAGCAGTGAGTCCCCCTCTGCAGCCTGCAGCCCACCTTTGCCCTTTCTCCCACTACCCGTGTTTGAACCCTCCGCCCAGCCTCACTCTGCTTCTCTTCCTCCCTCATGTGTGTTCACCAGGTGCCTCATTGCATTCTTGGGCGTCTTCTTAATCACACGGAATAGGAAGAAGGCCATTCCCTTCGAGCCCTATATTTCCATGGATGCCATGCCAGGTAACTTCAAATCCCACGTGTCCAGCTGGCCAGCCCATCCGCGTAGAGTGACCGCTACTTCCTATTTAAAAAGCAACAGCCGGCCTCTGGGTTTGGTTACAGGGAAGATGTGCTGTGCTATTATGGTGTGACTGTCTCTCTCTCTCTTTTTTGTTTTTAGTTTTTTCGTTTGATCTCGGTTTGCAAAAGAGGAGGCAATGGCTAAGGCGCCTCGATTGGTTTTGAGCACATCTTGTCAGTTGTCATGTCTACTGGGGGATCTTTTAAAGACCATCCTGATTCTCACTGGGTATAATTATGACCCACAGCATGAGACTTCATGCCTACAAGAGGGAAACTCCATTCATCTCAGTGGAATGGAATGATCAGAGAGGGGAAGGAAAACAGGATGATTGAAATTCAAATACCATAACTCCATTCCTCAGATTCACAAGGAAGTGGATTGTTCTGGAAAGTCTAACACACCAGGGAGCTCAGGGTTCACACCAAGAAGCACACATTCACATGATAGGAGTGTAAATGTACGAATCAGCCAAATACTGCACAAAAGGGAGTGGGGGGCTTGTGGAAAACTGGACAGTTCCTTCCAGCCTCGGGGGATTCAGGTGAGAAGTTTATATGTCGGCCCAGCCCCGTCTAGATCTGCTGGCCTAAATTCTCTAGGATGCTAGTAACCACTAGCTTTCACACTTTAACTCAAATTTAATTTTTATTTTAGATATAGAAGATGGAACTCTCTCCAAAACATAATCTCCCACCCTCCATTAAGACAGTCTCATGAACAAAATACAAGTGCAGTGATGGCATAGAATACTACTTAATATAGCACTCGAGAGGCAGGCATGTTCTCAGGGCTGACCGAGGTGCCCCTGATCTAATTGGCCCAGGATTTATGTGTCTACTTTTTATATTATTTCCTCATTTCTTGCTATTAAGCTGTTGTCTGTTATTCTTGCTGTTACCAGCCTGCCTGTTAATAGCAACTCTGTGTCAATCTTCTCATTTGACCCAAGTTGTTCAAATCGCGTATAAAATTAAAATTAAAATAAATAAGCTCTGAGTTGGGGCCTTAAGGTTTCTCCTAGGAGTTAAATGCATGAGCTTTGGTGCATGGACCTTTGAAACATCTAATCTGGCTGCTCAGATGCCTTTTTTGCTTACTTCCTTGTTTCTCGGCTGTGTTCCGGATAGATGAGGGCGCTGGATAGCTGAATTCCAGATAGGTGAGGTGTCAACTCTGTGTGTGTGTGTGTGTGTGTGTGTGTGTGTGTGTGTGTGTGTGTGTGTAAGTATGTGTATGTACATGTGTGTTTGTGTGTTTATAAACCGTGTATGTGTATACATCTATATATTCGCATATGCATACATGCCAGATGTGTTTTCTGGTAGCAGATAGAAGGTAACCTAAGGTGATCTCAGATGTCCACATTCTGTGACCTGTTTGTGGATGTGGCCCTCGCTCTCTCTGTGCCCCGTGACCTGTGGGAAGCTGGGTGTTGGAGGAAGGAGACCCTGCCCTCCTGCCATGGCATGTGAGGACTGAGTGGGCCTGGGGTCTGTACTATGAGCTGGCGCATGGGCTTGGAGTTCAGATGACCTGGACTCAAATCCCATCTCCCACATCTCAGTGGGATCGTATGTTAAAGGTCCCTTGCACAATGTTTGGGATATGGTAGATGCCTGGTTCAATTTGATTTCACTTTACTTTTGCTTTAAAAAAAAAAAAAACTTTGAAAGTTCCAAACATTTGTTTGACCTGATGCCAAGTAGAACAGAAAGAAAACCCTTAAACAGAGTTACCTTTCTAGCTGCTTGGTTTCCCTGGTCAGCATCAGGACCTTCCTGGCTTTTGGTCTCACCAGACTAACATCTTCACAACCAACCAGTAGCCACCATTCAAGAGGCATTCAAGTTCCAGAGATTCAGTATATGTCACAATTAGGAGAGGCTTTAAATAATTCCAGAACCTGCAAGACTTCTACAAAATGAGAAGGAGAAAAACAGTCCCTGACAGCATTGAGCTGGCCTGGCTCTCATGGCCGGACCTTGGGACTCCTGGTTGAACATAGACCATTGCACAGAATACCAGCATCAGACAAGGACGTTCTGTGACCCTGATGGATCAAAACACAAACAGGACCACACCATTGTCACGTCCAAACACAGACAAAGCATGAACATTGTCTGAACGATAAAGACCAACCATCCACCTGACATGAGTGACTCCTGCTTCTTTACCAATCACAGTTTTAGTCTCCATCTTGTCTTCTTTCCTTCTAGATAACAACCATTAAGATCCCCAGTTATAGAATTAGCCCCGCTTCCTGACAACATCTAATCCAAAGCAAAGCACTGCCTCCTAAAGCCCTCCTCACATCACCCTTCACAACCCCGATCCTGTAATAGCTCCTTTTTGACACCCACTTACTGAAACAGTTCCCCATGGTGTATATCTTCACTGCCAGGGGTAGAGAAACCTAAATTTGTTAGACTGTAGGTGTATTCCTGGTGGGTTTGGGCTGGAGACCATTGACAAAGCTAAACTATGCCTGTGAGGCCAACTCCCTTCCCCGAGAAACAGGCATCCCCTCACCTCCTCCAGTTTCCTGCCTAAAATCCAAACTACACACTTTTAAACTGTACCCTTCAAATTCCCATCAGCCAGGGCTTATGCAGTGTGAAGGCGAAGAGCCTCCCACAGACCAGGACTTCCCAGGCTGTTTGTAGGATAGATAAAGAGCAAGGGCTTTGGTGTCAGATCCCCGCTCTATCTCTCATTTAGCTGTGTGTCCTGGGTAACTTACTCCACCTCTCTGAATCTCTGTGTTCTTACCCATAAAAGGAGGATAGTAACATATTTCTGTCCTAGGATTTTGGAAGACTGAGGTCTGTAGGGAGCCCAGACAGCATTCTGATTAAGAATGTAGGCTTCAGAATTTAAACCACTGAATCTGAATGCTAGAACTGCTACTTACTGGCCTGTGACCTCAGGCAATCTCCTTAACCTCCAACTGCCTATTTTCCTAAATCAATAGTTGTGAGAATCAAATGAGAGAAAACTTTATAACATTATAACTTTATGGCCTCTGCCACCAAATAAATGCCCAGCCCCTTTATATAATGCCAGTAACATTATTGCTCTTATTGTTACTATTTAAAGCACTTAGCCCAGTGCATCAGGCATAGGAAGCAGTCAGATGTCAGCTGTTATTATCGTCATAGTTTCATGGGAAGTAATTTGCATTCAGGATTTTTATTACTCAACCAAGGGGCAAAAGAATTTAAAGTGTCTTAACTCCCTCCCAGGAAAAAGAATTGGCCTCAGAGGAGGCCAGGTCCCACCTGACTAGGGGAATTGTAGAATACATCTAAAGGAATTAACGAGTAAAATATTTGCCCTCAAATATAAGTAGAAATTCAATATCAGTGTGCCCAGAAGTAATAAGCAAAATCACACCTAACCCCGTATGTGAATCAGGGATGATGATGTCAAAACTCTCCCTCTGAGCATCAGGATATCTGTGTATCACGTATCTGTGACACAAAAGTTATCCTCTTCTCTCAACAGTATAATGACATTTTTCCGGATCCTGATCTAACTCAGCAGTAAAGTGTTGGCATCTACCACGTTCAAAGCACAGTGCTGGTTCCCGTCTGACCCAGACATTCCCACCTCCTTCGAAGCCAACCAATGGGTTCTCTTGACAGTGGCTGGTCTGTGTGCATATTTCCTGAAGATTCATCCCTTGTTGCTTAGCAACTGTAATATCTCTAGTGTGTATTTATGGGTGTCCTTTTTTTTTTATCTAAAGCATTCAGGAAATTGACAAGCACATGATTAGCTCCTGAGCACCGTAGTTAGTCCATGATGGGATAGACGCAGCCTCCTTTGGCTCTCTTATCACGTAATGATTTGGGGGGATGAATTTTGTTTCAGGTATGCAAAACATGCATGACAAGGGGATGACCGTCCAGCCTGACCTCAAAGCTTCTTTTTCCTACGGGGCCCTGGAAAACAACGACAGCATTTCTGAGATCTACGCTCCCGCCACACTGCCTGTCATGCAAGAAGAACATGGCTCGAGAAATGCCTCTGGGGTTCCCTACCGCGTCCTGGAACACACCAAGAAGGAGTGAGCCCACCTTGAAGGAGGCCCCTTTCCTCTAGTCACAGCTGCTCAAGCCGTACTGACAGTGGTTCAATCCTTGATTCTAAAACTTGCCTTTCAAGTCTTTTTTTTTTTTTTAATCCATGAACTCTGTGGATGAGCATCTCGAAAAGCCTTTGCCTCAGACAAAGGGTAGATTACCTTAGTCCTGGACATTTCAAATGATGAGGGTGGGAGTGGGGGCATGAAAGCAGTATTCTAGGTAGGCAGTACAGAGTTCAGCCTCTGCCTGGTTTAGCCCAACCAGACTTGGAAAGCCTTCACCATCCTTGCGGATGGTACCTGGGCTTTCCCAGGCAGTGACCAAGGGTGGCCACATTCTTCAGAGCTAAAGCCAGGCAGAGATTCTGCCCCTACTTTCCAAATCCACTGAAAGGCTGGAAACCTCCAGATCTAGTCTTCCCTCACCGCACGTGCAGGCCTGATCTCTACCCACCTCCGTCTTGACTCTGTACTTGTGATAACCTTCATGTCACCTTCACGTGGCATGGTGAGCCAGCCCCGGGTGTCCCACTCTGTCACTCACCTGTAAGGAGCTCACATCTGCTTTCTGAGTGTCTGTGCCTCTCCAGTGAAGATGTGCTGGATGTGTTTGTACTGGGTCCACTCTGGAAAATCATTTGATTCTGGTTCTGCTGCTTTTTTCCCCCCCTCAAAGGAACTGAGAAATTAAGAGAAGGGGGAGAATAAGAAAGACAGAGTAGGAGTGATAAGACTTCAGCCCTTAAAGGAAGAAAAATCCCTTTTCACTCGACAAGAGGGGACTGCATCACTTATCAAAGGACAGACAGACAATCTGGCTGTTTTGTGTTGTATTCTCCTGCACACCAGCGCCCTCTGGGAAAACAGGGGGGTGCTTATTTCAGAGACAGCCTTGCTCATCTCTCCTCCATCCTCTCCGGTATTGATCGACTAGCCAAGCTCGAGTCATTGGCTAACTTCCTCAGAGTCAATAGACTCTTTGGGTCCCCACACACATACATCTTCGAGAAGCAAGAATTCTCAGAAATGGGACTGCTGCCAGCTGGCTGTATACACAGCTGTCTTCCTTTAGGCTGACTGTATACTTCTGAGAATAGTAGGTAAAGGTCTGTAAACTTTAATGAAAGTAAGGATCCCTTAGGGAATTTATTTAAAATGCAGATTCCCACACCCCCACCTCAGATACTCTGATTAAGTGGAACTGGGACCAGCCCCAAGCATCTGCATTCTTGGAACTTTCATGGTAGTCCAGGGGTGAAGACTCCACACTTTCAACATAGGGGGCACAGGTTGGATCCCTGGTCCAGGAACTAAGATCCCACAAGCCGAGTGGCGCGGCCAAAAAAAAGTCTGCATTCTTAACTGTCAGCACAGGTGATTTTGAGGCTGGTAATCCAAGTATCACACACCTTGAAAGTCTAATAATTGAGAGAGCCAGTCTGCTAAAATCCTGACACCCCCCCCACCTGACCCGCGTGCCCCCCCCCCACCCCCGCTGTTGGAAAGCTGGAATTACCATTCCTTGTTTCCTCTTGGGGGTTTATTTGGCAGGCTCAATAATCCCCATAGGATTCGTGGCATTTCTCCACCCGGTGATTACCTCTTAGAACTGTACTTCCTGCTTCTCTAGGCAGCCTTGAGCTAACAGGCAAGATATCAGTGTTAACAGACCAGTGTTGATAGATCATTAACCTTTATGGATTATGCTTAATACTGATTTAGTACCTTGTCTTTGAAGCTGATGTTTGTTGCCTGGGATAAGCAGTTCTTTATTGTGTCTTAACTACTTCTGTATTGTGTCTTACATGCCCAAGAAGGCAACAGACAATGACTTTTTTCCCCCATAGGATAGGTATCAACTCAGTTCAACAATATTTGTGAGACACCGACTATGTGTTAAACATTTGGATGGTAAGGGCTACAAATAATAAGACCTGATTTCTGCCCTCCAAGCCAGCAGCAAGAGACACAAATATGTGGTCAACTTATGGCAAGGGAGGCCAAGTATGATAGTGGACCACAGAAGATGACAGTTATGGAGGCCCTGCTAAAGGTCAGGCCCTGAGCTCAGAACTGGGTATTCAGAATTGGAGATGATTTTGGCTAGACTCCCTGATGGGTGGCAAATCTAGCTAAGATTTGAGCAAAACGTAGAAAATAGAGTGATCACCCCCAGGCAGAGGGGCCAACTTTTGCAAAGGCACAGAGATGGATTGGGGTGGGGGCAAAGGAAGAGCTGGGACGGGTGATGGAGATTAACCTGCAAAGATGAGCAGTCAGCGGTGGAATCATGGAGAAACCTGAAGGCCTGGCTGAGGAGTTTAAAGCACATCCCAGAGAACACAGGAGCCATTGATGGTTCATGAGGGCGAGAATGGCAGATTGGAAAGGAGGCTTTATGCAGAGCAGGGGAAGAATTTGAAGGGGTAATAGAAGCCACTGATCAAGGTCAGGCTGCATGCCTGCAAGAACAAAACACAAAAGGGGAATTAAAATCCAGTTCCACTGCTACTCATATTTTCCCAGTGATGTTTCCAATGTGGGTTGTGGACCGGGAAAGGATGTGAGGGTGGAGTGGATGAAAGAAAGGTAAATTTAAATGTGTCAAACCCAGGTGATCAGCTGGCACCTGTTTGCTCCCAGTCTTACTCTGTCATCTCCCCTGTGTTTGGTGATGTCTCTTGGAGTCAGGCAAGAGTGACGAATGGATACAAGTGCGCGGTAATCTTGGGTCAGCTGACGATCATGGGTTCAGCGCCACCCAGGAGCTGCTGCTGGGGCCTGGGCAGCACCTGCCTTCAGGTTTAGGGTAACGGCATCATCTCACGAGGCGGAGTACAGGAGGGCTGGGCAGAGCTGCATGTTGGCTGCCGGAGTGGAAGCCAGGGGAGGTCACGCGGTCCCAGGAAGAACGGCTGATGTGGAGCCATGGCCCCCAGAATTCTGACTCTGGTCTTGAGCCGGCATCTCCCAGTCTTTGTGCCCGAGTGTAAATGGACAATTTGCTGGTGACCGATAAGCAGCACTTGCTGTTAGGATGGGGGACAAGGACATCCATTTTCCATTCGCAGCCCTGATTCTTTGTTTTTCTCGTGGTCCTCACATCCCCAAACCCTCTCGAAGGCTCCAAGCAATGGGACATGTCCCGCCAGCATCCCCTTCCCTGCCGCCAGCATCCCCTTCCCTGCCGCCAGTACATAAGGCAAGGTCCCCAAACTTGGGTTTCAGCTTTCCATTTGTTCCCCAGCTTCCTCTGCCCGCCCCACTCCATCCCCCTCTCCTAAAGACTGGGATTCTGGAGTTCCACTCAGACATTAAAATCAGTTCACAGACGGGCGCCTGCAGCTTTTAAAGAGAGCTTAGCCCCACTCCACCCGCGCGCACCCCTCCCATGGAGCTGCAGGTCTGAAGATGCCATCACATGAAGCCTCGGGTGGTGGGAGGGCTTTGCAGGATGGAACTGGATGCTGGGTAGGCGAGAGAGAATCGACCTCTCTCCATCGCTTTCCTGGTGGAAGCCAAGCAGCTGGATGGCCCAGCGTGGAGACAATATGTCCATCGGGGTAGTGTTGGGGAACCTCCAACCTGCGGCCTTGTGAATTCCAAATCCGGTCCCACACTGGCTGGTAGGCAAAACAGTTTTACTGATTCTACTGTGTGTTTCTCTGAGAAGCTGTGTAAGTGAAGTCACCTTAGAGTACATATTTATGGGGATGCTCACATTTTGTTAATTTATTGACTAATATATGGCATGTTCTTATTTTTCAAAAATAAATGTGTGTGCTAGGTACAAATAACATTATGAAGTGGTATTTAATTAAAAACAAAATCCACATGACACCTGTTGGGTTTGAGTCTTTCGTTTGATTAATACTCTATAGAGTTACCTACCACAGAGCTGTCCCGTAAAACTGCCATGACGGAGATGTGTTATGTCTGCTGCCGAAAAGGCAGTCACTATCCACATGTGGCTATTAGGCATGTTAGATGTGGGGATGAAACCCAGGAATTGGGTTTTTCATTTTATTTAAATTCAGTTCCCTGCCATGGCTGATTCATGTCAATGTATGGCAAAAACCACTACAATATTGTAAAGTAATTAGCCTCCAACTAATAAGAACAAATGGAAAAAATAAAAACAAAAAACATAAATTCAGTTCCCTGAAATATCCCCATATATAGCTAGTAGCCACTGTAGGAACACTGAGGATCTGAGGTGCCCAGGATTGCAGTTAAGGATGACTTGAGCACTTTTTTTTCCTGTAGTGGTGAAGAGTATAGACTCTTTGATCACACTGCTTGGGTTTGGGTCTTGGCTCCACTGCTTTTTAGCTGTGTGGCACTGAACAAGTTGCTTAAATTCTTTGTGTCGCATATGTAATACCAGGATAGTAACAGTAGCTTTCTAAGCGTTATTATGAGGATTAGGTGAAGTAATAGATGTAAAGTCTTAAAACTATGTCCAGCATTCCGGATATAGTACACTATCCATCAGGACACTATATTACCCTGGCCAATGGTTTCCCTATTTACTTATTCACTTTGGGGTGGTGGTTTAGTCGCTAAATTGTGTCTGACTCTTTGCGACACCATGGACCGTAGCCCTCCAGGTTCTCGGTCCATGGGATTTCCCAGGCAAGAATACTGGAATGGGTAGCCATTCCCTTCTCCAGGGGATCTTCCTGATCCAGGAATTGAACCCCAGTCTCCTGCTTGGCAGGCGAATTCTTTACCACTGAGCCACCTGGGAGGCCTTACTCACTTTGAAATTGTATGATGAACACTTGCGACTTTTCTTAGGTAATTCTAAGCACATGTGTCTCTCTTCATTCTAAGTTTCCAATCTACAAAGATGGGTGTGGAATAGTGCCTAAACATTTATATCTACACACACACAGAATAATGTATACCCATATATTTAACAGGAATACATATGCCACAAACTATATACTAAGACTTCATATACATCTTAATTCTTCTACTTAACAATTCCATGAGGTAAGTTTTAATATTATCCCCATTTTACAGATGAAGAAACTGAGACTCAGGTCATATAACTGATAAGTAGTGGAACCAGGATTTGAGCCCAGAACCGCCTGACTCCAAAACCCGAGCTCTTTACCCCGCTGCTGCACTGCCTCTCCTGCTGTGGTTGAACTTCCATGGGGTCAGGTTCACCCCATGTTAGGATTTCATATCTGAAAAAAAGATGTACAGTTTCAATGAAGGATACAGACTTAAAGAACAGAAGCTCATCAACTGAGTCTCTAAGGATCTCACTGGCAATGTCACCCATGTCAGGGACACAGGAATCAAATTCAGTCTATCACAGAACAGGGTGGTGGGAGGCTTCTAGAACTATCCATGAATCTCACTTTGATTTCATAAAGCAGTTCAACTTAAAAATAGAGATTGGGGAATTCCCTGGAGGTCCAGTGGTTAGGACTGCAGTTTCACTGCCAAAGGCCCAGGTTTGATCCCTAGTTGGGGAACTAGGATCCTACAAGTCATGTGTCGAGGTTAAAAAAAAAGAGAGAGATTAACGAAGCTTTACCAACTCTTTGTAGTTACTCTTGTTCTCATTAAATTTTTTGTTATTTGTTTTTACTTTCCTTTTTCTTTTTTTTTTTTAGACCCCTCCGCACCCTTCCCCTCCCCCACGGATCTTCCTCCTTTTTCTTAAGATTTATTCATTTATTTATTTTTGGCTGTGCTGGGTCGTCTTTGCTGCATACGGACTTTCTCTGGTTGCACCAAGCAGGGGGCTGCTCTCTAGTTGCAGTGATCAGGCTCCTCATTGCAGTGGCTTCTCTTGTGGAGCACTGGCCCTAGAGAACACGGGCTTCAGTAGTTGCAGCACCCAGGCTCTAGAGTGCTGACTCAGTAGTGTGGAGCACAGGCTTAATTGCCCTGCAGCATGTGGGATCTTCCCGGGGTAGGGATTGAACCAGTGTCTCCTGCATTAGCAGGAAAATTCTTAACCACTGAACCACTGTTGCCAAAATCTTGGCTCCCTGTCCACCAGTGCCAAATAGTAGGCTAGTGGCTCAAGAACTGTACCCCCCTCTCTTGGGACTAAGGAGAGGTTTTACATTCTCATGAAGTTTTGGATTTTTTTTTCCCCCTTTTGCAAAGTTTCAAAGCAGTCACAGTTGGCATCAGACAACTCAGCAACCAGGTCTGGTGTCCCTGAAATTATTAACCCATGACCTTTCTGAAATGCAGAAGGTTATGAGAGAGTATAGGGGGGAGAAGAATGTCAGGTGAAGAGTATAATCTATATGGCATCAGAGAGAAGTTAATGAAGCTCTGTGAAGAAAAGTCTAGCTATGAGTGTTTGTCAATAGTAACAGCTAAAAAAGAACCAAGACTATTTAACTCCTGCAGGTCTGTTTGGCTTTATTGTTCAGTTGCTCAGTCGTGTCCAACTCTTTGAGACCCCATGGGCTGTATCACGCCAGGCTTCCCTGTCCTTCACTGTCTCCCAGAGTTTGCTCAAACTCATGTCTGTTGAGTCAATGATGCCATCCAACCATCTCATCCTCTGTCACCCTCTTCTCCTGCCCTCAATTTTTCCCATCACCAGGGTCTATTTGGATGGTATGTGTCAAAGGCTGTTTACTAATTTCTGTTTTTGCTACACCACCACCAGGGAAGCCCTAATTTATGGTTTCATAGAATCATAAAATCTAAATACAGATTGGCAAAGAGTTGCTAACTCCTTCTGTAGATAATCTGGTTCTCTTTAATATTTTTTATTTTTTATTAGTTTACTACAAAATAAATTCAGCTTTCTTTCAAACAAATAAAGAAAAACAGAGAAGAAAAGAGGAAACCACAGCCCAATTCATGGTCTTGTTAAATATAATAATGCAACTAGCATTCAGGTTGTCAATATACATAAATGCAAACCAAAAAACAAACTTGTTTTCATTGTGATGCTATAACTCCTGGAGATAGTGAATGACAGGGAGGCCTGGAGTGCTGCAGTCCATGGGGTCACAAAGAGTTGGACATGACTGAGCAACTGAACAACAACAAAGATATTCCGGTAGGAGCACAATTAGTTCTGTGAAGACTGCCCAGGTGCTATAGACTAAATGTTGGTGCCCCATCCCACTCCCCCAGTTCATACGTTGAAACCTAATCCCCAGTGTGATGCTTTCGGAGGTGGGATTTGGAAGAAGTGATTAGGACATAAGGTTGGAACTCTCATGAGATTGTTGTTCAGTCTGTCAGTTGTGTCTGACTCTTTGCGACCCCATGGACTGCAGCACACCAGGCTTCCCTGTCCTTCACCATCCACGTCCACAGAGATGCTGATGGTGAGAAAGATTGCAGACAAAACGAGAAGGGGGTGGTAGAGGATGAGATGGTTAGATAGCATTGCCAATTCAATGGATGGGAATTTGAGCAAACTCTGGGAGATAGTGGAGGACAGAGGAGCCTGGCATGCTGTAGTCCACGGAGTTGCAAAGAGTTGAACACAACTTAGTGACTAAACAATAACAACAACAACAAATCTTTATGGACTTAATTCTCAAACTTACTTCATAAGCCTAAAAAAAAAATCACAAAGCCCAACTTTAACTCTGCAAAAACCTCTTTCTTCCTAAAACAATACACCAGAAATATAACTATACAGTTGTCCCTCACATTCTGATCTTATGACACCCAGTTATGTAATTCAGAAAGATAACTATGACTTATATTGCCTTCAGTCAGTTCAGTTCAGTCGCTCAGTCGTGTCTGACTCTTTGAGACCCCATGAACAGCAGCACACCAGGCCTCCCTGTCTATCACCAACTCCCGGAGTCCACCTAAACTCATGTCCATCGAGTCAGTGATGCCATCCAGCCATCTCATCCTCTGTCGTCCCCTTCTCCTCCTGCCTTCAATCTTTTCCAGCATCAGGGTCTTTTCCAGTGAGTCAGCTCTTCGCATCAGGTGGTCAAAGTATTGGAGTTTCAGCTTCAGCATCAGTCTTTCCAATGAACACTCAGGACTGATTTCCTTTAGGATGGACTGGTTGGATCTTGCAGTCCAAGGGACTCTTAAGAGTCTTCTCCAACACCACAATTCAAAAGCATCAATTCTTCAGCACTCAGCTTTCTTCACAGTCCAACTCTCACATCCATACATGACCACTGGACAAACCACAGCCTTGACTAGATGGACCTTTGTTGGCAAAGTGATGTCTCTGCTTTTTAATATGCTGTCTAGGTTGGTCATAACTTTCCTTCCAAGGAGTAAGCATCTTTTAATTTCATGGCTACAATCACCATCCACAGTGATTTTGAAGCCCAGAAAAATAAAGTTAGCCACTGTTTCTGCTGTTTCCCCATCTATTTGCCATGAAGTGATTTATCAAAATATCATCCATCAAAAGTTTAAGTCACAAATATTTCTCGATGAATGATGCTGAATATTTTTGCCTGTGTTAACGTACCATTTGTTTTACATTTTCTGTGAAATGTCCACATCATTTGCCCATCATTCTATGGCTCTGTTGGTTTCATTGATTTGAAGGTGCTTTTCATTACTTTTTCATCAATTGACTCTTTATATCTAATACGAACTGCTAAATAGTTCCCCAACATTTGTTGTTTGCTTTTGGATTTGCTTATGGTTTTGTTTTTGCCATGAGAAAACCTTCTTACTAATTTATTTGGGGTGTTTAATTTTATATATAAATTAATTATTTCCATGTAAATTATTTTTATGTGTAAATATGTTTATCTACTAATCGAATGTACAAATCTTTTATGGATTCTAGATTTTGTAGACTTTTTTTTTTTTTTAGCCACATGATTCTTCTGCTAGCAGGGATTGAACCCATGCCACCTGTATTGAGAGCATGGAGTCTTAACCACTGGGCCACTAGGAAATTCCAGATTTTGGATCATAGTTTGTAAAAGGTCTTTTTCACTCCAGAATTATAAAGAAATTCTCTTGTGTCTTGTAGTATTGTTATGATTTTATTTTACGTTTACATCTGAGCGACACTTGGAGGTCGTCCTGGCCTACAGTACAAAGTATGAATCCAACTTTATTTTGTCTACATAGCTACCAATTTATCCTCGTACTCTCTGTGGAATAATTCAGCCCTAATGAATCGAGATGCTACTTATATGGTGTGCTGTGCTTAGTCATTCAGTTGTGTCCCACTCTTTGCAACTCCATGGACTGTAACCCACCAGACTCTTCTGTCCATGGAGATTCTCCAGACAAGAATACTGGAGTGGGTAGCCTATCCCTTCTCCAGGGGATCTTCCCCACCCAGGGATCAAACCCAGGTCTCCTGCATCATAGGCTGCAGATTCTTTACCATCTGAGCCACCAGGGAAGCCCATAAATACTGGAGTAGCCTATCCTTTCTCCAGGGGATCTTCCCCACCCAGGAATCAAATTGGGGTCTCCTGTGTTGCAGGTGGATTCTTTACCAGCTGAGCTAGCAGGGAAGCCCATGCTACTTATATACTATGCTAAATTTCTGTATTTTCTGGCCTTTCCACTCTGTTCCATTAAACTGTCTGCCTAATCATGCAGTAGTAACAAACTGTTTGAATTATGAAGATTTTTAATTGAGGTTATGCTCTGATGTGGTAGGGCAAGTCTCCACACATTGCTATTGTTCAAACTTCTTATTTTGTCAAAGACATTGATGGGGAAAAAAATCTCCTATCATACTACTGTTTCATTAAAACAGGACATTAACACCAAAATAGTAAGGGCAAAATCTCACAACAAAGGACAATAGTCCTTGAAACTGAATAATTTAGCTTCATGACAATTTAGGACGTCGTCATTATTTGCCTCGTTTTGTTGCAGGTGTATAAGAAGAAACCAGTGTTAGGGAACCTAACTTGGTTTGATGCAAACTAACCTGGTGTTTTGGGAAGATCCCTTGGAGAAGGAAATGGCAACCTATTCCAGTATTCTTGCCCGGAGAATTCCGTAGACAGAGGAAACTGACAGGCTACAGTCCATGGGGTCGCAAAGAGTCAGACACGACTGAGCGACTTTCATTTACTCACTCAAACCTGGTGTGACATGTGTGAGGAAAGGAGGGCTAGTTAGCTGCAGACACATGACTAAAACCCAAGTCTTAGGACCTCTAGTCCTTCCCCTTTCCACTGCTTCACACTGAGTCCTGCTATATCCTACATTCTCCACCCACTCCCATTCATTGACGTTTAACTTTGTACCAGACTCTGGGCGAAGCACTTTACATCCATTATCACATTTCATTCTCTCAACAGGCTTGCAAGGAAGCTGTTCAATCTGTGCTTTACAAATACAGAAACTGAGGCTCAAAGAAATTCATTCGTTTGGGTGGGTAAGCAGCAGAGTTTGGATTCAAACCCAGATATAACTGATTCCAAAGTCTGTGTTTTTTTTTAAAGTCCTGTCCTCAATAAGTCAATAGACAATCCTTTTTTACCTAAGCAGAAAATGCAACTTTCTCTGAACCTGAGGGAACACACACACAAGAGCATTAGCTTTCAATCTTCACAGTTGTCCAGGGCCAAGCTGCTTTTCTTTCTCTTGGTTCACTGAGTGTATCATATTTTTGGCAGCTATTGTATCAGTCAGGGTCCAGTCCAGAGACAGAAAGACAGAAACCACAGCAAGTTTGGGAACAGGCAATTTAAAGAATTGGCAACTAGGAATAAAGTTGTTTGCAAGGCAACTGAGAGGGGACAGAGAGATCACTGAATGTTGTAAGGCAGCAACTGTAAGATGTAGCTCCCACCCACAAAGACTAAAGGATAACAAAGAAGAGACTGGAATTACTACAACTTAGATGCCTGGAGGAGGGGCCATTCGGAGCTAAAACCCAGAGGAGCTGAAACTGAGGCCGATGGTCTGTCTCTGAGGTTGGAGGAAAGCCCTGGAAAACTAGGACGAGGCCCATGAGCCTCTGAGTAAGCTCTAGAGACCACAGATGAAGAAGCCACACTCCCTGAGTTTAAGGGGGAGAAAAAAATTTTGAATTATTCCAAAAATATTTGTAAGAGTTTCCTGTTCAGTAGGGAGCACACACACACGTACCTCCTCTCTGTCCCCGAGCAGTTTTGGGGCTTAAAGTCAGTAGGTATCAAGAATAAGTGTGCTCTGGGCAGAAAGCAGAGGGATTAACTGGAAGACTATTTATAGACCTAATGGGCACAGAGCAGCATATGTCCCAGTTGGAACCCTAAGAATTATTCTAAACAGGGGAAGTGATTTGGCTGTAGAGGTTCCACGGTAAGGATACTGGGGCAGGGAAGCGGACAAGACAAAGCTGAAGAAAAGAATGGACCTCTAGAATAACTGCGTCCAACTCTTTGCAGTCCCCTGGTGGCTCAGATGGTAAAGAATCTGCCTGCAATGTAGGAGACTGGGGTTCGAACCCTGGGTCAGGAAGATCCCCTGGGGAAGGAAATGGCAACCCACTCCAGTATTCCTGCCGGGAGAATTTCATGGACAGAAGAGCCTGGAGGGTCACAAAGAGTCTGACATGGCTGAGCAATTACCACTAAACCACTAGAATAACCAGGAGGAAAAATAAGGAAAGACAGACCTGCCCTGTCGTGATAGCCACTGAAGCTCTCTACCCCTAGAGTCAGTCAAGCCTTGCTTATATTTTTTAGTATTTATTTACTTCCCTGCACTGGATCTTAGCTGCTGCATGCAGGATCTGGGAACTTCACTGTGGCTTGTGGACTTTTTAGTTGCAGCCTACCAACTCTTAGTTGTAGCACGTAACATCTAGTTCCCTGATCAGGGATTGAACCTGGATTCCCTGCATTGGGAACACAGAGTCTTAGCCATTTGATCACCAGGGAAGTCCCAAACCTTGCTTATTTTGGCCTGCGTTCCCAAGGCAGCCTGTCAGCTCCTTACTCACACACCTGGAGGGGAAGCTGATGGCGAGACCCTGCTCACTTTCTCAGAGACAAAAATTACCCCTCCCTTGGGTGGGAAGTAAGCCTTTGAAAAAACAAACCCACAAGACTGCAAAGGAAACCCGCCCGGCTCTCTGTAGGAAGCAATACAGCTCTTCATTCGTAAGTGGGAGTCGTCCACCAAGAATTACAAGGCATGCAAGGAAATCCAATGGCAAGAAAGACTCAAGTTGTTGAGATGAAATAAGAATGGCAGGATACTGTAGTCAAAGAAAGCAATAGTCTAAAGGGATTCATTAAATCATCATCTCTATTTTTGTGTTTGCTTGAAATGTTCATAATAAAAAGTGATAAAGGGTGTTTGGAGCACTTGTGTGCTAAGTACATACTTAAAGCAATGAGCAAAATAGAAACTCCATGCAAAGGAGTCAGGAAATGAAGCAAACAATATAAAGTGTGATGATAATATTTTTTTTTTTACCATGTTTGAGGGAGTGATGATGACATTTCATGGGGACAGGACTAAGAAGGAATTAAGAGAACCCAGAAAGGGAGATGAAAACTGTGGATGTGGCCATGGGTGGGGCAGAGGGCATTTGATAAAATTCAACATTCATGATAAAAAGGCTAAAGTGAGCATAGAGGAAACATATACAGAGAAAACTCTAATTGAAAAATATACATGCACCTCTATGTTCATAGCAGCACCATTTACAATAGCCAAGACATGGAAGCAACATGAATGTCCATCGACAGAGGAATGGATAAAGAAGATGTGGTACATATATACAATGGAATACTACTCAGCCATTAAAAAGAATAAAATATTCCCATTTGTAGCAACATAGATGGACCTAAAGATTATTGTACTAAACGAAGTTAAGTCAGAGTAAGAAAAATATCATATGATATCACTTATAAGTGGAATCTAAACCATGATACAAATGAACTTATTTACAAAAGAGAAGCAGACTCACAAACATAGAAAACAAACTTATGGTTACAGAGGGGGTAGGGAGGAGTAAATTAAGAGTTTAAAAATAGCAGATGCAAAAAAGTTGGCTTAAAACTCAACATTCAAAACTAAGATTATGGCCTCTGGTCCCAACACTTCATGGGAAATAGATGGCGAAACAGTGGAAACAGTGTCAGACTTTATTTTGGGGGGCTCCAAAATCACTGCGGATGGTGATTGCAGCCATGAAATTAAAAGACGCTTACTCCTTGGAAGGAAAGTTGTGACCAACATAGACAGCATATTAAAAAGCAGACACATTATTTTGTCAACAAAGGTTCGTCTAGTCAAGGCTGTGGTTTTTCCAGTGGTCATGTATGGATGTGAGAGTTGGACTGTGAAGAAAGCTGAGTGCCGAAGAATTGATGCTTTTGAACTGTGGTGTTGGAGAAGACTCTTGAGAGTCCCTTGGACTGCAAGGAGATCCAACCAGTCCATCCTAAAGGAGATCAGTCCTGGGTGTTCATTGGAAGGACTGATGCTGAAGCTGAAACTCCAATACTTTGGCCACCTGATGCAAAGAGCTGACTCATTTGAAAATACACTGATGCTGGGAGGGAATGGGGGCAGGAGGAGAAGGGGACGACAGAGGATGAGATGGCTGGATGGCAACACCAACTCTATGGACATGAGTTTGAGTAGACTCCAGGAGTTGGTGATGGACAGGGAGGCCTGGTGTGCTGCTGTTCATGGGGTCGCAAAGAGTCGGACACGACTGAACGACTGAACTGAAACAAGTGTATATAAAATAAACAAGGTCCTACTATATAGCACAGGAAACTGTAGTCAATATATTATAATAACCTCTAATGGAAAAGACTATGAAAAAGAATATATATATATGTATAACTAAATCACTTTGCTCTTCACCAGAAACTAACAGAAGAAGAGGTGAGAGAGCTGACTTGTGCTCTCTCCACCACGTGAGGACACACACGGAGACACCTGTGAACCAGGCAGAAAGCACTCACCAGAACCTGATCATGACCTTGGACTGTCAGCCTCCAGAACTGAGAAACGAATGTCTGTTGTTGATAAGCTACCCAGTTTATGGTGTTTCGATACTGCAGCCCAAGCTAATTTAAAAAGCACATCCTTATCAAGATTTTCTCTCCGCTCTAAACCCACCCTTCCAGGGGATGGCTTTGAGGGTGCCAGGGTTGAAACAACCTTTCTGCTTTGCCAGTTGCTGCTCCCTGTGAAGGAGACTGTGAGGCTGCAGGAGGAAGAAGGAACTTGCTTCTTCCTATTTCCTGTTCTAACATAGCCCATAGCACCGCTTCATTCTAGCACAGCAGAGGCTTCCCCTGGTTTCGCAGTTCTTTCCAACTCCTGCGCAACCAGCTTCATGGCAACCTCTTAGAGACATCAGTACCCTCTCCTTAGAGGTCTGGGGCCCAGGTCTACTGTATCATCCCATTATATATTGATATTGTTATAGCTTTACTGACATATTCACATACCACACAATTCACTCATCTAAAGTGTACAATTCAATGATTCTTAGAATACCCATGGATGTGTGTGACCATCACCACCATTGCAGGGGTTAATAGGCAGCCGTCTGTTGCCCTGGCTAAGCCATGAGAAAATCACCATGGGAAATGATTAAAAGCAAAATATAGCAATGTAGCATAGCCCAAATAAAAGTAAATTGGGTTGATGGTTGGGGTCGTCATACCCTGCTAAGCTAAGGAAAAACGTCGTGTGGACCTTGGAACCTTGTGCGGGGTCAGCGCAAGTTCAGAACACTGTTTGTGCACACACTAAGATGTTTTCCCAAGGCATATGTGAGTCTATGACCTCCAGCTAGGCGATAGCCCTTGTACAAGAAAATGACAAAGTGTAATCAATAAAGTGGGAGACGTGACCGGGGACATCGGAGGCTGACTTCACTGTAGCCCAGCAGATAATTTCTGCTTGCCAAGACACTAAATAAAAGTGATGCAGCTCCAAGGAACAGGGCTCTTGATCCCAGAGGTCTAGAGTCCCCTGGTCCCATCTTTCAAACTTTAATTCTGTCTCTAGTTTCTTTTTCCCAAACTGTGCGTAGACCACTTCCAATCCCTACCTGCAGCACTGGCTGCAGCACACCATTAACTTTAGAACATTTTCATCACCTCAAAGAGAAGCTCTGAAAAGAAAATAACAGGTGTTGGTGAGGATGTGGAGACACTGGAATCCTGTGCACTGCTAGTGGGAAGGTAAAATGATGTGGCCACTCTGGAAAACAGTCTGGCACGTTCTCAAAAATTTTAAAATAGAGTAACCATATGATCCGGAAATGCCACTTCTGGGTATACACAAAAAAGAACTGAGGCTCCCCTGATGGCTCAGTGGTAAAGAATCCACCTGCCCACGCAGGAGACACGGGTTCAATCCCTGATTCGAGAAGATCCCACATGTCACGGAGCAACTAAGCCTGTGTACCATGACTACTAAGCCTGTGTCCTAGAGTCTGGGAGCCACTACTACTGAACCCACCTGCGGCAACTACTGAAGCCCGCACACCCTAGAGCCCGTGCTCCGCAACAAGAGAAGCCACCACGATGAGAACCCTGCGCACAGAACTGGAGAGTAGCCCCTGCTCGCTACGACTAGAGGAAAGCCTGTGCAGCAAAAAGTAAATCAATAAACGAATATTTTTTAAAAAGGAATTGAAAGCAGCGACTCAGATATCTGAGTAGGATAGTAGCATTATTCATAATAGCCAAAAGAAGGAATCAACTCAGTGTCGATTGACAGGTGGGTAAACACAATATGGTGTACAGATAAAACAGAATACTATTCAGCCTTGTAAGGAAAGAAATTCTGACATATGCTGCAATATGGATAAAACTTGAGAACATTATACTAAGTGAAACAAGCCAGACACAAGAGGACAAATACTGTATGATTCCACTTATATAAAGCACTTAAAGTAGTCCAATTCATAGACACAGAAAGTAGGGGATGGGAGCTGCCAGGAGCTGGGGTAGGGGGCAGTTAACTGGGTAGAGAGTTTCAGTTTGAAAAGATGAAAACTGTTCCAGAGATGGATGGTAGTGATGTTTGCACACCAGTGCAAATGTACTTAATCTCCCTAAACTGCATACTTTAAAATAGTTAAAACAGTATATTTTATGTTGTGCATATTTTACCACAATTAAAAAAAACCTGTACCCTGTAGCTATCAGCCCCCACCCCATATTCCCTATGCCCCCTAACCCCACCCTCCCAGCCACTGGTAACCACCAATCTATCTTATTTGTAGCTTTCTCGGTTTGGGACTTTGGCGTGAATGGAATCGTATAATATGTGGACTAGTGTCACTGGCTTCTTTCACTCAGCATTATGTTTTCTCAGTTCATCGAAATCGTAGCATGTATCCATGCTTCATTCCTTTTTATGGCTGAATATCCTCTTATCTTCTAACTGTTAATAATTCTCTTCTTCTCTTGGCTGCCTTCATCCTAGGAATGGGAAGCTGCTTCCTGCAGTTGCTACCTCTGTGATCCCTTAGAGGCTTTTTGCTTTTTTTTTTAACACCCATTTAGGCTTCCCTGGTGACTCAGTGGTAAAGAATCTGCCTGCAATGCAGGAGATGTGGGTTCAATTTCTGGGTCAGGAAGATCCCCTGGAGAAGGAAATGGCAACCCACTCCAGTATTCTTGCCCGGGAAAGCCCATGGACAGAGGAGTCTGGCAGGCTATGGTCAATGGGGTCCCAAGAGTTGGACATGAATTAGCAACTAAAGAAGTTACTAGTTAATATCTTAATATGTAGGGTAACAATTACTTAATTTTAAATTCTTTCTGTCAAAATCACTGGTGTGATTTCTGTCTCCTGATCAAACCCTGATAGTCAAGCAAAATCAAAATAGTTTGAATTCCTGGGTTATTCATGCAGCTGCTGGCATGAATAATAATGTTCCATTTTCCTCCTTTGCTCTGTGTCCCATCCCCTTTTCTGATTATGGTCATCTAGTTCTTATTATCTTCTACCCATCTGCAGCTCAAATTAATCAGGAAATAATATCTCCTCCTAACAAATTCCAGGAACGCAACGTTTAAAGAATGGCTCCTTCCAGCATGGAGTAGTCCTGCTTCTCCTGAGCCAATCTGCAGTTAATTTTGCAGCCTTCAAGTCTGCAGTTGAATAGGACTGATTCTTTCTAATTTGAGGAATATAACTGGATGAAATCTTTCAGAGCATTCAGGCTTCAGAAGCCACTAATACACCTCATCTTAGAAAAAGATTGCAAAGAAATATAGCAAACTATTGAATAATCTCTAGACCATGGGGTTGTAAGTGATTTTCATTTTCTTATTTATCCTTTTGCTTTCAAACTACCCATAAAAGCCAAATCTAGCTTTGATAATGAGAAATTTCTAAATATTAAAAATTGACATCACTCATCCTCCAACCAGTGTTGAATACAGTGCTGGTAGGAAGTTTCCCTCCTCTAGCTGGCTCCTGGGTTTCGTTGTAACTCCTTGGGGGAATGACTGATTTTTCCAGGGGGAGACAAATTAAGGTGTTACCAGGGAAGCAGGCCAATTTACGGCTCTTCAGGAAAAGGCGCCATGTGCGAGGCAGAACCCATAGGAGATCTAGTGTGTGCGGAGGGTCATGAATTTAAATACCTACTATACCCTGCTAATATGAGCCTTTGAGCCAGAGACCAACTGGCAGGCACACTTCTGTTTTCAGGCCTCCTGCTTTCTCAGTATGTACTCTGAGAAGCAGCTGTTTCCTCCCTCCCTTTCTCTTCCACATTTATTAGCACCTACCATACACAGAGCCCTGGTGGCTCAGACAGTAAAGAATCCACCTGCAAAGCAGACCTAAGAGACGAGGGTTCAATCCCTAAGTGAGGAAGATCTCCTGGAGAAGGAAATGGCAACCCATTCCATTTTTCTTGCCTGGAGTATTCCATGGACAGAAGAACCTGGCAGGGGTCTATGGGGTCGCAAGAGTCAGACACAACTTAGCAACGAATACTTTCTCTTACTACTTACTTACCATATACTAGAACCAGATGTTGTTATAGAAGCTGCGTATGTATCAATGAACAGACTACTCCCGGCCCCCAAAGAACTGATGTCCTAGTAACGTGTGTTTAGTCGCTCAGTTGTGTCTGACTTCTTGTGACCCTATGGACTATAGATATCCAGGATCCTCTGTCCATGGGATCCTCTGGGGAAAAATACTGGAATGGATTGCCATTTCCTCCTCCAGGGAATCTTCCCAACCCAGGGATTGAAGTTGCATCTCCTGTGTCTCCTGCATTGCAGGCAGATTATTCACTAACTGAACCATGGGGGAAGCCCCTTTAGTAATGAATTTAGTGTACAAGGTATATCAGCCGGGATTAGGTTCAGCTGCAACAGACAAAACAGAGAAAGAATATTTCTCTCCCAGGTAAAGGCAGTCTGGATATAGGTAACCCAGGGCTGGTATGACAGCTCTAGGTCACAAGGGATCCAGGATCCTCATCTTTTGAATCCACCATCCCAGAATGTAGCTTCCATTTTCAAGGTTACTTCCCAGTCCAAAATGACTGCTGGAACCCCAGCTGTCATATTCATATTGCAGGCTAGAAGAAAGTGCACAGGGTACTTCTCTGACCTAAGTTAGCTTCCTTTTGCCAGTATCTCACTGGGAAAAATTCATGCTTAGCTGCAAGGGAGGTAACACCAGTCCATCCTAAAGGAAATCAATCCTGGGTGTTCACTGGAAGGACTGATATTGAAGCTGAAACTCCAATACTTTGGCCACCTGATGTGAAGAGCTGACTCATTTGAAAAGACCCTGATGCTGGGAAAGATTGAGGGCAGGAGGAGAAAGGGACAACCAGGAGAAGATGAGATGGTTGGATGTCATCACCGACTCAGTGAACATGGGTTTGGGTGGACTCCAGGAGCTGGTGATGGACAGGGAGGCCTGGCATGCTGCGGTTTATGGGGTCGCAAAGAGTCGGACACGACTGAGCGACTGAACTGAACTGAACTGAATGTTTACTGAGCAATTGTAATGTGTCTGGCACTTTATAAAACAAGCCTGCGAACTTTTGTGGTGGTCCACTGGTTGGAAGTTCAACTGCCAATGCAGGGGACATAAGTGTGATCCCTGGTCTGGGAAGATCTCACATGCCATGAGGCAACTAAGCTGGTACACTACAACTATTGAGCCTGTGTGTCTTAGAGCCCGTGTTTTGCGAGAAGAGAAACCACTGCAATGAGAAGCCTGGGCACTACAACCAGAGTACCCTCCCACTCCCCGCCACAACTAGAGAAAGTCCAAGTGCAGCAACGAAGACCCAGCACAGCCAAAAATAAATTAATTTTAAAAAACAAGCCTGCAATGCAGATACCATCACTGTCATTCAACAGATTGGAAAAGTGAGGTTCAGTGGGTTTTAAAAAACTACTCGAAGATCGTGCCACCAGTGATGGTGGAGCTGACTTCCTGAAGCCCACCAGCTTCAGAAACACAGCTCTTTGCACTGTACTTCGCTGCCTTCCCACCAGCAACTGAAAAATGGAGAAGAAAGTTCCTCATACTTTTCACTGGCTGTATTTAAAGAAAGGCTACTTTTTTTTTTCTATTTAAAATGCATAGATGCTTTGCAGTCACTGTGAAGAACTGAGGCAGATCTTTATAAAAGCAGGAACTTCATTTGCTTTGTTCACTGCTATCTTCTCAGTGCCTAGAACGGTGCCTGGCAAACAGTAGAAATTCAGTAAATATGAATGTTCCCAGAATGTTCTTTTGTATCCCTTCTCAATCAATTTCTATCCTTCAGACCATCCACCATTCTGATGCTGATCACCATAGTTTGGCCTTCTATTTAAGTTCATATACATACATATTGTACACATATAACTCTTTGATGTCTACCTTCTTTTGGTCCAACAATTGCTTTGAGATTTATTTATGTTGTTACGTGTATCAGTAGTTTATACTTTTTATGACTGTGTAGTATTCCATTGTTTGAATACACCATAGTTTGTTTATCTATTATTCTTTTCATGGACATTTAGAATATTTCAAGTTTGGGGGTATTATGAATAAAGATGGTAAAAAAATTGTTGCACAAAGCCCCCACTTTGGGGGAACATTTTCTAACACTTTTGTTGAATATATATTTAGAAGTGGAATTTCTGTATCACAGGGTAGGTGTACAGTTAGCTTGAAAAACTGGCAAAGTTTCCAAAAATTGGTTGTCTCCTTTTACATTCCACCAGTAACACTAGAGTATGAGATGGAGATCTTTTACCATTTCCATTAATTCCAGAGCACAAACCAATACGAACTTTTTAAAGTTATGAGTTTTAAGTCTACTTAAATAAGAATAACCAAATCTGAAATAAAAAGATCTGTCTGGAAATTCTCCTCCAAGGCAAGAGAAGTGATACTCAGGATCTGATGGGTTCTGTTTGAATTTTTCAGGACAGAAAAATGCTTATCAACCTTGGCCCAGGTTTCAATGGACTGAGTCACAAGGGATCGATTTCTCTCTTGTGTTTTTCTCTGCCTGTAACTCAAACCTCACAGTGATGCAGAGGAGAGGGAGTGACAGTTAGAAATGTAAAACCACGTGAAGTTCGGTCATAACAAGCACTTATCACACATTGGGGGCACAATGGTAAGAGGAAAGATGTGGAAGATTCCCTCCTTGCTCTCAAGTTACCCACAACCTAGTTGATATCTACAAGGTATCTCTTCCTCTGCTTACCATGTAAAGACTGAAGTTGTTTTGGATTCTCCTCTTTGCTCTTTTTGTGTTTTTTCCCACCTGCTCCTCCTGGGTCATCTCACACGAGTCAATAATTTCAACTACCCAGCACACCTCCTTCCAAAATCACTGCGCTTCATCTGAGCCCATTCCTGGGCTCCAGACCTGTGTCTTCTAGCTGCTTCCATCTCTATTGCTCATCACTTGCATTAATTCATCATTAAATTTTGTTAACTTTGCCTTTAAATATCACCAGGAACATACTATTTTTTTACCACTTCCTTGTCCAAGCTGCCGTCATTTCTGCTCTGCCTCATTGTAATAACACTACCAAACCAGTATTGCCATCTTATCGCTGGTGCCTGATCTTTACTGATTTCCCTTTCTTTGGGTAATAAAAACTTGAATTATCTTTGGTGAGTGTAACCGTCAAAGTTCCAGCAGAAGGTTAATCTGAGTTGAGTTTGGTAAAGGGTGTGTACAAATGTGTGGGCAGGGTTAAGGGAAACAGGAAGAAATGATGGGATGAAACCCCAAGGCTGCCAGCAGAAGGGAGCTCTTAATACCACCACTCCTAGGAAAAGAGAAGGGAGACTCGACCAGAAGCAGGAGCGAGAGCTGTGTGAAGAGCGGCACACGACAGAAGACTCAGTAGAGGTATGTAGCCAGCCTGCAATGACACGGAAGGGCAAGTCCTGTGGAATAATACTCTTACTTCATCCTCCCCAACTCTCTGAGTTCTTCCAATGTCTTTTATGGGTAAATCCAATGATAAGCCAGAGTATAAGAGACCCATTGAAGCAGTGTATGCAGGTCACCCCAGAGACACAAATCAGGAAGAAAAAAAGTAGAGTAGATAAAGGGACCAAAAGAAAATTTTTGGTCACAGAGAAAGCCCCCTTTCTCCAGTTCTCAGAGATTTAAGAGCTGCTGATCACACCTTAAGGGCTTCCCAGTGGCTCAGTGGTAAAGAATCCGCCGCCAATGCAGGAGACGTGAGCTGCACCATGGGTCAGGGAGATTCCCTGGAGGAGGAAATAGCACTCCACTCCAGTGTTCTTGCTTGGAGAATCCCATGGACAGAGGAGCCTGGTGGGCTACAGTTCATAGAGTCGCAAAGAGTCAGACACGACTGAGGGACTGAGCCTGCATGCACACACGACCACACCTTAGCTCTAGAGGTTAGTACAGGACCCAGGTCTGGGCCGTCAGAGCATTCGATCCCCCTTCTGAAGAGAGTGGCTTAGTGATGCACAAGAAATCCAAGTTAGATCAACAAAATGCAGTTCTGGGACTTTCATTGATAGCATGGAGGAAAAAAACCTCTCTGCCAGTAAGGATATGATTTGAAGTTGCTAGCAGTCATTCTGCCACCTCCTGAGGAAAGACAGCCTGAGAATGAAGTCAACACAAAGGAAAACAGAGTTAAGAAATAGAGATCAAATTCTGATGTCATATTTTTAAGCCCCTAGATCCAGCCATGCCTGAAACCCACACTTCTGAATTACATGAGTTAATGAATTCCATTTATTGTTTAATCCAATTTGAGTGGCTTGTTACATGCAAAAAAACCTTTTGAATAATATTTAATACTTATTCCAAAGACCAATGCAAAGACATACCTTTATATCTCTAAATATGCCACTATTTCTGGGGAATGTCCTTTTCCATATTCTCCACCTAGAAAACTCCTCCTCAAATAACTTCTTAGTGCAAAGCCTTCCCTCAGTTTTCCAGGTAGAATTGCTCTCTTCTTCCTCTGCATTGTCAGCACTTTGCAAATGTCTCTCGTAGTGTATATAAAACTGTCTTGCGGTTACTTGTTTGCTTATCTGTCTCCTCTACCTGTGAACTTCTGAAGTGTAGATTTGCATAAGCCCAGTACCCAGCACAAGGCCTAATATCTCAGGGGAACCCTGAGTCGAACAAGGCTAAATCAGTCTTTTTTAGCTTTGACGAGATGGACCAACAGCTCCTTCTCGTCAAGGCTGTGGTTTTTTCCAGTAGTCACGTACGGACGTGAGAGTTGGACCATAAAGAAGGCTGGGTGCTGAAGAACTGATGCCTTCAAACTGTGGGGCTGGGGAAGACTTTTGAGAGTCCCTTGGACATCAAGGAGATCAAACCACTCAATCCTAAAGGAAATCAACCCTGAATATTCATTGGAAGGACTGATGCTGAAGCTGAAGCTCCAATACTCTGGCCACCTGATGCAAAGAAACGACTCATTAGAAAAGACCCTGATGCTGGGAAAGATCTAAGGCAGGAGGAGACGGGGACAACAGAGGATGAAACGGTTGGATGGCTTCACCGACTCGATGGACCTGAGTTTGAGCAAGCTCTGGAGGCTGGTGAAGAACATGTAAGCTTGGCTTGCTGCAGTCTGTGGGGTCACAAAGAGTTGGACACGACTGGGTGTCTGAACAACAACAAGCCAGTCTTTTTACTTTAGGATCTCCCAGAGCCATTTCTGTGTAAGATGCATTAGTGGATCCTCATGCAGTGGTACAGAATGCAGCAGTTTCCAAATTCATTTTAAACTAAAAACTCAATTTTTGCTGAAGTTGCTGTGTTTGAGAAATTTAGAGAAGAAAAACTGCAGTTCTTAGGGTGACTATAACAGATGAAGTGGCTCTCAGTAGATGTTTTTTTAAGTGTATGAAAGTGAGAACTTGGTAGGGGGTAGAAGGGAGCAGGGTTGGAAGCAGCAGAAACATCAGAAGCAATGAACAGGAAGCCAGAGGGGTAATCCCCTGGACATATCTCTGTGATGGTGCCAGGGCAATTGTTAAGAGTGATTGGGACCATAATGCAACCCTGATTCCTTAGTTTAAATCTAATGGAGATTACATATATCCTACACACATTATTTTTTAATTTTTATTTTGTTTTCATTGGCATATAGTTGCTTCACACTGCTGTGTCAGCCTCTGCTGTAGAGCAAAGTGAATCAGCCATAACTATTCACATATCCCCTTTTTTGGATATCCTTCCCAATTTAGGTCACCACAGTGCAACTAGTAGAGTTCCCTGTGCTACTTATTAGGTTCTCATTCAGTTTCCTTTAGTCGCTCAGTCGTGTCCGACTTGTTGAGACCCCATGGACTGCAGCATGCCATGCTTCCCTGTCCATCACCAAGTTTGAGCTTGCTCAAACTCATGTCCATTGAGTCGGTAATGCCATCCAACCATCTCATCCTCTGTTCCCTTCTCCTCCTGCCTTCCATCTTTCCCAGCATCAGGGTCTTTTCCAATGAGTCGGCTCTTTCCATATTGGAGCTTCAGCTTCACAGTCCTTCCAGTGAGGATTCAGGGTTGATGTCCTTTAGGATTAACTGGTTTGATCTCCTTGCAGTTCAAGGGCAAGAGTCCACATACATACGTACATACATACATATATATGTTTATACATGATATTTCTTTTTCTTTCTGACTTACTTCATTCTGTATGAGTCTCTAGGTTCATGTATTCTACGCACCTTAAACCTTCTTCCTGTCCCCTGAACCCAGAGGCTAAGTGCCTAACAGCAGGGTTTCCTTGATTTTGACCCTCAATTTGCTTCACTTTGCCTCAGAGGTGGCTATGTGTGAGAGATCAGAAACTGGTTTCCTTCTAATTTCACATCCTTCAGACAAATTTCCTTCCTGTTCTGTGCCACTGTTTACCTCTCTGTGAACTAACAGAAGGAGACACAGGCTCCCTGCCAGGCTTGGCTCAGATGCCTGGGGGGAGGGAGGGGGCGGAATTTTCTTTAATAACCTGCCAAAGAAAGCCTCAGTCCTAAGTACTGTAACTTTGGACAACTTATTGAACAGCTTGGGCCTTTGGTCTTTCTATTTGTAAAATAAACCTAAGTATGCCCCCACTGTTTCCGGAGAATTCAGGGAGAACCAAGAAAGGCTGTGCCATGAAAAGTGTTTTGCAAACAAGAAATAAAATATTAGAAATATAAATATTTTTAGTATTGTACATACTGGAGAGAAGGGAGGGGAGAGTGGAGAGAAAGGCAGGTGAGAAGGCGCCAGAATTCCACCTTGGCTCAGAGCCCAGAATAAGACACAGCACTCCGATGCAACCTATAGCTCAGCCACCCACCTAACTAGCTGCCTCTCCACGGGCAATTAAGCCCCTGGAAGCCCATCTCGTCTATAAAAGGAGCATAACAATGTTCGGTTCGCTGCTTGTGAGGTTACACGAGGTAAAAACTGCAAAGCAGGCGGTGCAGTGTACATAGTAACTGGCTTGCAGTAAATGTTCGTAATATTCCTACTAATTACTCTTGCCATCGACATAATGGGGCCAAACTGGATTTAAAAAAAAAGGGGGGGGGGAAGATAAGCTATTTTTGGTCACGACGCAAGACGCAAAGTTCGCCTAAGGTCCAGCCGTCGGGGAAACCTTAACTTACCCCCCCACCCAGCGTGACGGCCCGAGCACCCGAGCTCTCCGCGGAAGAGAACACCCGGCCAGGCAAGCCAAGTGCGCGCGCCCGCGCCCCGCCCACACGGCCGCGCCCCGCCCACACGGCCGCACGCGAGGGGCGTGGCCGCTTCCTGTCGGCGTCGGGGCCGGCGCGCCCCCGCTGGGCGGCCGACCTCACGCGCCTGCGCCGCGCGCGCTCGCCGGAGGCGGGGCTGAGCCGCGCGGGGCCGGGAGCGCGCGCCCGACGCCGACCGCCCAGCTTGCCCGGTCGCGGCTCGCGCCCCGAGCCCAGGCAGCAGCTCGCGCCGGGGTCGAGGGCGTGGCGGCCCGGCAGCCGGCGCCGCACAGACTCTGCCGCGGCCACCTCCCGCCGTGTCTCCCCGGAGGCCCAGCCCCTTCGCGACTCCCGAGCTCCCGCCTAGCCCGTCTGGCAGCCCCGGCCTCTCCTTCCCTTACCTGCCTGCCTGCTGCGGCGACCACGCGCGCAGGTGAGTCCCTGCTTCGCCGGGTGGGGCCCGCGCCCGCCTCTCCGAACAGGCTCTGCACCCGGCTCTGGAGAGGATTGGAGTGCACTTGGTGTGGAAAGTTTAAAAAAAACAAACCAGTCCGCCTGTGCCCTGGGAGGGTGGGCGCTCCTGTGCGCCAGACCCCAGAGATGCTGCGCCTTTGCCTCTCGGGTCCAGCCCTTCTCGCGCCCGGGGTCTTCTCTGACAGCTCTGGAGTGGTGTATCTGCAGAACACAACCAAGAGAAGGGATCTGTCTCGCAACAGCTGTTTGACTTTTTGAAAAGCTGACAGATCCAGCCTGCTCCTGAACGCAGAAGGGGGGCAGTTGGTAAAACGGGGCGACCAGAAGGTGGAAGCCCATCTTTGTTGTTGTTGTTGCTCCTTTCTCAGAGATGCGTGGGTAACCATCGCATTGCCTGTTGGATAACTTCTTGAAACTTGTCTGTCTGCTTCCTTCTGCTGCCTGGGCCGATAGAGCAGTAGTGGTCTGTTTTCAGCTTGCTTCGTCTCAGCTTCCGTGCAAAATCTGATCATCTCCTTCAGGAGATTAGCAGTCTAGGGCACGGAGCAGTTCAGATCCGTGTTGCAGATACTAACAGAATTATTTAACGTGATGCTTTACTGCAGGGCTCAAAAGTATTAGCTCCCTCTTATTGAAAGTTACCTGTTGTTGTTTAGTCTGTAAATCGTGTCCCACTCTTGGCGACCCCATGGACTGTAGCCTGCCGGGCTCCTCTGTCCATGGGATTCTCCAGGCAAGAATACTGGAGTGGGTTGCCATTTCCTTCTCCAGGGGATCTTCCCAGCCTTGGGATGGAACCCACGTCTCCTGCTTTGGCAGGCGGATTCTTTACCGCTGAGCCACTGCGGAAGCCTGGAAGTCTCTGCATTTCATAGAGTCTCACATGTACAGTTTGATAATGGATTGAGGATTCCCTGGTAAAGAATCTGCCTGCCGGTACAGGAGACTCCGGAAACGCAGGTTCGATCCCTGAGTCGGGAAGATCCCCTAGAGGAGGAAATGGCAACCCACTCCAGTATTTTTGCCTGGAAAGTCCCATGGTCAGTCAGAGGAGCCTGGCAGGTTACAGTCCATGGGCTCACAAAGAGTCAGAACCGATGGAGAACACACTCATGACTCGTCGTAGCTGTGATTACACAGGATTTAAAATGATTAATTTTAAGAGTGTTTCATTAGTTGTGGTTCAAAATACTGAATTATAAAACACAAAATATTGAGACTCAGAATATAGATGTTTGTGTATCACGCGACAGTCGTGCTTTTTGATGGGGATTTTGTATTGGTTTTCTAGAAATTGACTTTTGATGCAGGAAGACAGTGAAAGGCTTGAGAACTCAGCTCCCCTTCTTTAGCCACGCTGTCAGCTTTATGTTTTACCGGGTTAGCAAAACTTCTTTCTTAGAGTGGGAAGAAATTTCAGTGCTTTTCGAGAAGGCAAGATTTTTTTCCACCGTTGAATTATAACGTTTGTAAAACTTTTAAACACGTGCATGTTAACGGTTACAAATGAGTACAGATTGTGTATGGTGCTGGAGGATATAGTGGTTGAAAGACTTCAGCAAAGCATCATGAAAAATAGTGTGTTTTGGAAATCCATTAGACTGAAGTCTGTGGAATAATGGGAGCTCTAAAGTTCAATGCCATCTATTATCTAGACCCAGAGAACCACAGGAGGTGGAGGTCAGACAGTAGATCTCCACTTTTCCCCTCAAATGTAGAGGTTATAGTGAGGGGAAATGAATTCTATGCTGTGAAAGAAATAGCATCAGTCCTTACATCTCTACTTCAGCTCTTCTTTAAAACCAGCTACTTTCATTTGTTCTGTCAGTTGGTTATTGTTATTTCTCTCTCCCGCTGAAAAGTACTTCATGCATCTTAGTCATTATAACAGGACCATTTCTGAATTACATATGAAAAGAGGGCATAGGTCGTTGAAACATACAAAATTCAAAAGTCTAATTTTCGCCTTTACTGTGGCACCATTTTTTTTTCTTACCACAACTACTAGAAAGTAGTAAGATTTTCTGCCTGCAAGTAGTGAATGGGGAGGAAGTGGATGATAACAGACTTACAAGATAGCTATTTGAAACTGTCACACTGACAATCCAGAGGGTTCTTTTTTTGAAAAAAAAAAAAAAAGAAATTTTAAAAAGGCATTTAGTAGTTCAACAACATCTCTGAGTATTTTGCTCATTTTATATTGAGAGGACAAATGTAACTCAAAAAGCCAGATGACTTTTCCCAGGTTATTCAGCAGGGCACTTGTGGAGCTGGAAATGAAATATTTGTTTGCTTCCAGTATTGATTGATCACATCAGAAAATAATAAATTGCATCTAGCTAAGGTATGTTAAATATTCACCAAGTTGAGAAGCATACTGTTTTGAAAAATTATTATTATTTTTTAATCCTGGAAGAGGAATTTACCTTTTCCTGATCAGAATTTAAAATGCAAAGTCAGATTCATGTGCTTGACATTTTCCCTTGATGATTACTTTTGTCACAAGACTTGTATCCGAGCAGATGGTCATGCTACTTGGAGTTTTCCACTCATTTAATATTTCCATGAGGAAACAATTTGCTAGAAGCCAGCCACAGCTACAGTTGTGCTGCAGATGATGCTAGACCCTGATTACCACAGACTTTTGCTTATAAAAGCTGATGGATATTGGTCCAGCCCTTTCCGATCCTATTTCCCTGAGTTAGAAAATTGAGGGACACCTTAGTCTTGTAGGAGTTGCAGCAGAGCAGAGTTAACAGACTCCAGTGTACTTCTGTAATTTTTTTTCTTAATAAAATCAAGCTATTTCTTAAGTACCAGCTGAAATAACTTATGATTTCTTTACAGATGTGCTAGGATTGTTTTTTCCACTGGTTGATTCCGATCATATCCCTGTTCACATCTAGCTGCATTTGTAATATCAGAAAATTATGAAATGGTTGACAATGTTAATTTAAGCTATATCCAAAAAAAATCTCACAGGAGGCCTTTAGCAAGAGAACCATCAGGTGAAAGATAATGTCTAATACTGCATGCGCTGAATTACAACATAAAGTTCTCTGAGGTCCTTGAAAAGTGCACTGTGGACTTTTTCAGCTAGCTCTCTGTTTTTTAATCTTTACATGATTTCACATTGGAACTATAGCACCATACCAGTGGTTGCCCTGGAGCTGGTTTTATTGATAGCTGCGACTGAACAGTTTTCTTGAAATGATTCAAAGTGTTAGTTTTGTTTTTGTAGCTTTATTTTTGTGTCCTTTTTGTTGCCTGGCATTAGATCATTTGGGTGTGTATTTTTCTCATTTTGTAATTTTAATATCAGTTCCATCAAAGGTTCTGATATTATTGGGATCCTTCCCACCCAAAAATATGTTAGCATAGTTCATGCCTATGTAAAAATAATTAATTTTTGAGCACCAACTATATGCAAAGCATCATTCTGAGCACCCAATATGTATTCTCTGATTTAGTACTTATAATATCCTTATTGGATAAGGATTATTATTACCCCCATTTTATAGTTGAGGAAACAGAAAAGGAGGCAAACTAATGTACCTAACGTCAAATACTGGGGCGGGCCTCCCAGGTGGTGCAGCAGTATCCACCTGCCAATGCAGGATGTAAGAGACGTGAGTTCGATCCCTGGGTCAGCAGTACTGGGGGCAGGAGACAGAGTTTAACTCTAGAAAATTCTGATTATCGAGCCCAAATCTTCCTGAGATATATATTTAAAGATTGTTCAGACTTATTTGTAGTTACTATGGGATTTAATTAATCCATCCTTTTAAACTGTATCAAATATACACTAAGGTATAAGTGAAGAAAATGTAGCAATACTATAAAGATTATTGAAATAATTTTTGATGAAAGGCAAATAATTTAACAATTATCTAAAAAAATTGAAGGGGAAATACCTATAAAATAACCTATGTAAGTTATAGGGGATAACTGGCAAAACTTGAAAATAGACTCTGATTTCAGTAACAGTGTTATATTGTTGTTAAAGTACTTGGGTTTGATAATTGAACTGTGGATTATACAAGAAAATGATCTTGTTTTTATACAATGAAGTATTTGAGAGTGAAAGGAGCAATACTGTCTTAATCTCAATGGTTCCAGGGAAAAGCGTGTATATAGAAAAATGAGGGAATGATTTTTAAAATGAGTCAGAATGTAAGTAATTGGTAACTCCGAGAAAAGGGTATACAGGAATTTCTTATACTATTCTTATAGTTTTTCTGTTTGAAATTATATCAAAAGAAAAAGCTGCCCTGAAACGAAGGTAGAAAACAGGAAATGAAGGTGTAACATTCTAAGAATTTTTTCTTTTAAGTCAGCTGAAGGATTGTTTCTTGTGCCCTGATTTTTGTGTTTTGTTTTTTTTTTTCTTTTTGGAGGTTGGAAGAAGGTACTTGAGACCAATAGGAAATCTTACCAAACATAGCTTGACTTTCTCAAATTTTAAAATCTAACCATTCAGAGCTCCCTGACTCTCCAACCAAAACCATGTTTTCCTTGCCTCTTTTTAATGGGGTGGGGAATAAAGCTTTAGTGTCTCTAAGAGCTAAGAGATAAAAAAAGACCGCCCACTTTTAGTGATACTGGAAGTTTAATTGCCTAAAACCTTCAATACCATGCTAATATTGGCTAATTCTTGAATTTGTATTTACTTTTGTCTGCGCAGGGCTCTCATCACTGCACACAGGCTTCCTCTGGTTGTGGGGCGTGGGTTGCTCATTCTGCTGTCTTCTCTAGCTGGGGAGCTCCGGCTCCAGAGTGCGGCCTCAGCGGTCGTGGTGCTCAGGGTCCGTTGCCCCGCGGCATGTGGAGTCTCCATGGATCAGGGATCGAATCGGTGTCCCCTGCAATGGCAGGCGGATTCTTAACCACTGGACCACCAGGGACGTCCTAGAATTGACTACTTTTTATGTCAGATCTCTGTAACCCTACTTTCGAGGCAGCCTGGCCCACCCACCTTTCTCACTGTGTTTCCTGCCAGACTACCAAACGTGGTCCACTCCGGCCACATCAGATCTTATATCTTGTGCCTGCTGACCTTGTTGTCTCCCCGCCTTTGTCCATGGACTGTTGGCTTCGCCTGGAATGCACCCCATTCTTTTCTTGCTGAAATTCTCTTCCGACAAGCTGTTTTTCATCCTCGTGCAGAATGAAATTTTCCTTTGTGTGTGCTGCCGTGTCACAGCGCTATCTGCTTTCATTCAGCAATCCTTACGAAGCGTATACTGTGAGCCAGAAACTGGGCCAGGGACTGGGGTCCAAAGGCACTCACGCTCTGTTAGCTAAGAGTGATCTGTGAACAGACAGTCGTAGGTACTGTGACAGCGAAATGAGCAAAGTGCTGTGAAAGCCATAGACTACCCTCCACAACAGTCTTGGAGAAAAGGTTACAACGAAAGTCACAGTGAGATGCCGCGTGCACCCCATCAGGCCCCTTTCCTGATTGGAGATTTCCAGCACAATAATCTACTGGAAGAAGTTTTGAACAATTGTACCCAGTTAGGTACATTCAGCGGAAAGCTAAAAAGACGAGTCTGCAAGTCTAGATCTCAGGAGAGAGAGAGGCGGAGTCCGGGTATGTAACTCACACAGACCTGTGATTTTCCGTGTGCACAGGCAGGAAGGACTTGGGGGCAGATTAGAATCTCTCAGGGTCACGTTGTTTTTCAAACCACCATCCCCTCCAGCGCCCAAGATCCTGCTTCCCCCTTCACTTCGGTGACATCTTTCCTGGCTTAAGAATAATTGTCGGAAGCGAGAGACCGTCTTGATAGACACGTGTCACGCGGGTGAACCACAGGGAAGCAGGAAACCAGTTGAGAAACACTGGTGGCGGAGTAGTTAAATGCTGGGGCGTGGATAAAAGCTCAGGAAGAGTAAGATGACGAAGAGGATGGGGTTGAAACCTCAAGGAGACAGAGTTGTAAAGGGTGAGTGGAGGGAGCGGAGCCACTCTGAGGACAGATGCGGAGGAAGGAGAGCTGGAAGAGACGGGCGGTGGGAGGCAGGGGCACAGAGACATCCCTCGGGGGACGGTGGGACCGGGGGCCGCCCGAGGCAGGTGCCAACCCCAGGAGGCTGCTGCTGGCCAGTCGGGGCCGGTTCAACCGGAAGGTGGCAGCCGGAGTCCAGCTGCCCGGAATTCAGGGGTGATGGGAGTCAAGGAGTGTCCTCTTTCCAGGCGCCCCTAGAAAGGGGGAAGCTGTGACAGAGAGAGGTGGATTGAGGGGCAGGCAGACTCCAAATAGAAGATTTTTCTTTCTTCAAGACTGGGGCGGGGTGGGGGCAGGGACTCGGGAAGAAGTGTGTTTGCTAAGAAAGAAGAAAGAATGGGTGGAACAGATACAGTCCATACCAGGCAGGACTTCCCTGGCAGTCCAGTGGTTAGGGCTGTGTGCTTCTAATGCACGAGGCACAGGTTTGATTCCTGGTCAGGGAACTGAGATCCTATATGCAGTGCAGGGCAGTCAAAGAGGAAAAAGAAAAGTCTGAGCTCTAAAACAGTGAGAGAATAAATCTGTGTTTGAAGGGAAAAAAGGTAAAGGAGCCCATGGTTAAGAGCCTGCACTTTCAATGCAGGGGACCCAAGTTTGATCCCTGGTCAGGGAACTAGATACTGCATGCCACAACTAAGAGTTCACATGCTATGAAAAGGAACAAGTTTGAATCAGTTCTAGTGGAATGGATGGACCCAGAGCCTTCATACAGAAAGGAGTAAGTCAGAAAGAGAAAAATATCATATAATAACGCGTATATATGGAATCGAGAAAAATGGCACTGATGAACCTATTTGCAGGGCAGGAATAGAGGCGCAGACATAGCGAACAGACTTGTGGACACGGTGGGGGCGCAGGGGGAAGGAGAGAGGGGGAGGGATTGAGAGTAGCCTCGGAACATACATATTACCATATGCAAAACAGACAGCCAGTGGGAAGTTGCTCTGTAACTCAGGGAGCTCAGCTAGGTGCTCGGTGACAACCTGGAGGCGTGGGATCGGATGCAGGGTGGGACCGAGGTTCAAGAGGGAGGGGACCCATGTGTACCTACGGCTGATTCATGGTGTTGTATGGCGGAAACCAACACAACATTGTAAAGCAATTATCCTCCAATTAAAAAAAAAAAAAAAAAGAGTTCTCATGCTGCAGCTAAGACCCAGTGCAGCCAAATTAAACACACACACACAGAAAACAAAAATGTGTTGGTGCCAAGATCCTTTTGAGGTGGGTGGTGTTGTTGAGGAGAAATTCTTGCTGGGTGGGAGCTCCTTGAGGGTAGGAACCATGCTTTATTCATCTCATATCTCCCTGTACCTGGCATGCAGTATATATTCGGAAAATGTTTATAAAAACAAGTGAAGATTTACTTTTTAGAATTAGCCTTTCCTGATTGATTTAGTGGAATAACGGGAAAATCACTATTTTCCCCCACAATTAACATTTTATATTGTACTCTATGTAAGCAATCTATTTGCAACTTCATGTTGTTTAAAATAAAAGAGAAAAATCACAAATTAGATAATATTGAGGTAGTAATAATCATGCTTATTTAATTTTCCTGTGCCTGATAGGTATGACTTAAATTCCAGCATCTTGAAATATGTTATGGTCAAGGCACCTGCCTGGTGAGTGTTGTGTGCAGTTCATCAGAAGAGATAAAAATGGGTTAAAACAGTCTTATAAGGCAGTCACTGTTCATTATTTAACAGGGGGACACTATCCACTCCATGCTGGTAAAATGATATATTTTTAAGCATTCAGAGAAAGGACATTTTTTAAATGTCTTCTATGTCAGATTTTGTCTGTAGTAAACATTTCTGATATTAACAAAGACTGACTTTATATAGAGCTTTCGGTTCTGTGTAATTTAGTTCTTCGAGAGTATATTCAAAAGAACAGATTGGTTAAAAAAGGTGAATTCAGCTCATTGCAGGCTATATTTCAGGGTGCAGATGGTGAGTGAATCCGTGTGGGTTTTCTTCTGCTCTGCCAAGTTTCAGTATTGTGGACTTAAATCCCAAACAAATATGTGAAGGAGGTTCTGGTTCACATTTTCCTTCCCCCTGCTTGTAAACTGGTATATATGTTGATAGTATCTCATTTTGTATTATCCCCCCCCCCGCCACCTCATTTCACTAGAAAACTTCCAGCCTTTTTTTTTCATAAATCATTGCCTGTGAAATATCTTATGTAAAATATGCTAAGCAAATCAAATTAGTGTATATAGAATTCATTGCTGAGGACCGTGATGAGTTGATTTCAACATTGATTGATCTTTCCTGAATAAAATTGCCTCATTTGATGAATTGCTGTCTTGAGAACTGATCGGAACGTTATTGGACCTTCAATATCTTTGTTGTTTTCTCTTTTTTTAAACAGCTGATGCCTGGTAGACATCTTTGAACTTTAAAAACGGAGAAGACCTGCTTTTAGAGGAAAATGTTGAGGGACGCTATGAAGTCTTGGAATGATAGCCAGTCAGATCTTTGCAGTACTGACCATGAAGAGGAAGAAGAGATGGTTTTTGGTGAAAATGAAGATGACTTGGAAGAGATGATGGATTTAAGTGACCTGCCTACCTCACTTTTTGCTTGCAGTGTCCATGAAGCAGTGTTTGAGGTGCCGGAGCAGAAGGTAGGCATACACCCTACCTTTCTCTGTCTTAGGTAGTGTGTTGAATGTGTGTGGATTCAGGGAAACAGCTGATGGCTGCCTATTTGCAAAGTTTGTTATTGGTCCATGGCAGGTAGAGAAGTGTGCACCAAACTTTAGACATTGCTTTGGCATTTTGGGGCTCCCTGGTGGCTTAGAAGGTAAAGATCTGCCTGCATTGAGGGAGACACAGGTTCAATCCCTGGGTTGGGATGATCCCCTAGAGGAGGGCATGGCAACCCACTCCTGATGTTTTGTGAGAATATCAGTCTGCAACAGACAGGAAATGCTTAAAATCCAGTCCTACCCCATGAATATTAGAAGCACTGGTTTATAGTGAATGCTGAATGAAGTCTTAATAAGTTCATCTATTGATTCACTCATTCATTCATTTTTGTAGCTTGTGGTTAAAGAAAAGCTAAGTGACTTTTAGCCTGGCTTCCTATTACTTGGTAGTAAATTCACAAAGGAAGAACTTATTTTAAGCCTTTTTCTGAGGCTAATAACATAATTAGGACTGTTTATGATTTCATTTGGGGCTTCCCAGGTGGCTCAGTGGGAAAGGATCCTCCCACCAGTGCTGGAGATGCAGGAGACATGGGTTCAGTCCATGGGTAGGAAAGATCCCCTGGAGGAGGAAATGGCAACCCACTCCAGTTTTCTGGCCTGGAAAATCTCATGGACAGAGGAGCCTGATAGGTTACAGTCCACAGGGTTGCAAAAGAATCAGACACGACTTAGCAACTGAGTATAAGCACAAAGATTTCATTTTAACAGAGTTTAGTATTTCTTTTTTACTTCCTGCAACCTGCCCAGGGCAAAATGATTGAGTTTATTTGTTAATTTTTTTAAAGATGGCTACTCTTTAGTTCATTCATTATTTACCTATATAAAAGAGAACATGTGTGTGCCTTTCATTCCATGGTGGCCTCACAAAAGCCTGTAGATCTTAAGTTACACAAAAGTAAAATATTTCTGCCATTGGTATGAAATTTTGCGTGTTCTAAGACTGTTTCAAAATCCCACCATGCTTCCTTTTAATTTGTTATCTATGTCTTCCAAGTATTTTTCTTCCTGGTGACTCTTGTGGAGCAGAACTTGATACGATGAATAGTTTGACTCAGTACATACTTGAATGCCTTGAGTGTATAAGGCACTGTACCAGTGGCTTCAGGGGATAGAGTAGGAACTTAAATAGTTCTGCCTTGAGAGCCCTGCAGTGGAGAGGATAAGTAATTTGATGTAAAATATAGTACTCATGCCTTTAGAGATGCCTGAAAGTACTGAGTGTAGGGAAAATTAAATGTTTCCTTTGCAGTTTTCTTCTGTCGGTGTCTTCTTTTGCTTTAATTTCTCCTGGGCTAACCTGTTTGTCCAGGTTGTCCACATGTGCGCAAAAGACAAAGCAAAATAAAAAACCCTTCTCTTGGATTGTGGGCAGAATAATTCTGATTGCAATTAAATGCCTTATTTTCAAAAGAATTTTAGTTTTTTCCTGATTTGAAAAGGTTTTTGTTTTCTGTATAACTTTGTAATTGTTGGAATGAATGAGCTTCTACCCTCTTCTGAGTGGTCGACCGAGTGACATAGGGACCATTTCATCTGAAGCTGAATCTTTATTTTAGTTCCTGGATTGTGGCTCTGCATTTTCCCCAGTGGATCCTGGAAATTGTGTGACGTGGCAGAGGAAAAGTAAAGAATATAGTAAACTGTAAGAGAAATAAGCCAAGGGAAAATTTATCTCATAACTGCTGTTTCTGCAACAGCCTGGTTGTTAGCTTTTTTCCATGTGCTCAGCTAATCAGCGGCTCAGGTCAGAGCACTGCAGGTTTAGTACCTCATTTTCCTGTAACAGATTGGAAGTCATTCCGGTGTTATTGACTTGCCATTTTTAACCCCAGTTTTCCCTTTCTTAAAATAAGGAAAAATTAAGCAGGCTTCTGATTTGAGCATGAGAGATTTTCAAGATTTAATTTAGGTTTTTATGGTGGGGGAAATTGGAGTGCTTCTCCTTTCTGCTTTAGGTCTATGTGTCTGAGGGATCTTGGTAAATGTTGATGCAGAGCAGCACTCCAGCTGGGGCCTGACTTTATAGAGAAATGCAGACTAGTCGCTTTTGGACTAGTCTGTTCGCAAAGCACTACCCTTTGTACATAAAACTGTTTCTCCTGACCTACTTACCATACGATTTTGGATTTGTTTTTCTAATGACAAAGGTTGGGATATATTAGGACATCTCTACTTGCTCTCCTGGTCCTGCTTCTTGATCAGTGATACCTAGCATCTAATATAGTTGCCTAGTACAGAGCAACACCTGTTAGGCTGAATGAATGGACTCTGTAAGATATCTGCTGAGGATTAGTGATACAGAGTTGTGATGGAGAGACAGACGTACTGAGCTGAGTGAGGTTCAGTTGAACGTAGGAGATTTAACCTGAAATTGTGATTTCAGATACACTGGCTCAAATTTCTCTGTGGTCCGTGTAATCATATGCATGATATAAACCTTCCTGTTGAGCATCTGGTTTCTATATCCTCCATTTAAAGATGAATAGAACATGTTACTTAAGAAAAATAAATGATATTTGGAAGTTAACTGAAATCCTTTGATTCTCCTAATCAGTTGTCGAATGTTCTAATACAACGTTCAGTCCAGAAGAAGTAAGTCTTTTGAGGAAACTGATTTGTTTTAAATCTGGAGATTCAAAGAGAGAATGTTTCTATTTAGTGAACTGTATTTTTAACAGTGACTGGAAGGTAACAGTTTCAGTAAATAGTTAATTGAATCTGTAGTACCATTCTGACCAAGAATTAGTAAAAATTTAGTTAACTTCAAGGCTAGATTAAATACTAGAGAATCGTAGAAGTTTAGAGCTAGAAGAAATTCTATTCAAGTCTTCTATACAGTAGTTCCAGAGTAACAGAGTAATTGAGCTTGCTTTTAGAACCCATTTTTCACTTATTCACTGAAAACTACAAAATATTGCTGAAAGAAATTAAAGACAATACAAATAAATGAAAAGATATTCATATTCATGGACTGAAATACTTAATATTTTTAAGGTGTCAATACTCCCTAAAGCAATCTACAGATTTGGCACAGTCACTATCAAGATCCCAAAGATATTTCCTGCAGAAATAGGAAAATTCCTAAAATGTATAGACTCTCAGGAGACCCCCAAATAACTAAAACAATTTTGAAAAAGAACAAAATTGGAGGACTCAAACACTTTCTGATTTCAAAACTTAATACAAAGCTATAGTAATCAAAGCAATGTGGTACTTAATGTCAATTGTATCTCAGGTAAAAAAAGAACAATATGGTATTGGCATAAAGATAAACAGGGGCTCTGCGTCAACCTAGAGTGGTGGGATGGGGAGGGAAATGGGAGGGAGGTTCGAGAGGGAGGGGACATATGTACACCTATGGCTGATTCATGTTGATGTTTGACAGAAAACAATTATCTGTAAAGCAATTATCCTTCAATTAAAAAATTAATTAAAAACAAGAAAGCCCCCCCCAAAAGGTAGACATATTGACCAGTTAAATAGAACAGAGAGTCCAGAAATGAATCCTTGCATATATGGTCAAATGATTTTCAACAAGGATGCCAAGACCATTCAATGGGGAGAGGACAGTCTTTTCAACTAATAATGCTGGGAAAACTGGAAATTCACATGCCACGGGATGAAGTTGGACCCTTACCTTACACAGTATACAAAAGTTAATTAAAAATGGATTCAAGACCTAAAGGTTAGAGCTAAAGTTATAAACTTAGAAGAAAACATAGAGGGAAAGCTTCCTGACATTGGATTTGGCATTAATTTCTCTAGAAGGACACCAATAGCACAGGCAGCAATAGAAAAAACAGACGCAAAAAAAAAAGAAAGAAAGAAAAAACGGATACATTAGGACTTCATCAAAATTAAAACAGTGTGCATCAATTGACACTATTCATAGAGTGAATAGGCAACCTATACAATGGGAGAAAATGTTTTCAAATTATATATCTGATAAGGGATTAATACCCAGAATATATAAAGAACTCTTAAAATTCAACAACAAAAACCAGATTGGGTATATACAACCAATTATTGGGCAAAGGATTTGAAGAGACATTTCTCCAAAGAAGATATATAAATGGCCAATAACCACAGGAAAGATGCTCAACGTCACAAATAATTAGGGAAATGCAAATCAAATTCACAATGAGATACTTCACACCCAATAAAATGACTTATCATGAAAACAGAAAACAGGCATTGACAAGGATATAGATAAACTGGAACCTTTGTGCATTGTTGGTGGAAATATAACATGCTGTGACTGCTGTGGAAAATAGCATGGCAGTCCTTTAAAGAATTAAGCATAGAATTATCATACAATCCCATGATTTTGCTTCTGGGTTTGTACACAAAAGGAAGGAGAGATTTGACTATATATGTGTTCAGCAGTGTTCACAGCTGCATTATTCATAATAGGCAAAAAATGGAAACAACTCAAATGTCCATCAGTGAATAAATTAATAAACAAAATGCAGTGTGTTCAGACAGTGGAATATTATCCAGCCTTTAAAAACTAATGAAATTCTGATCCCGTGGATAAATCTTGAAAAATGCTCAGTGAAATAAACCAGGCACAAGAGGATAAATAATGTATGATTCCACTTACATGAGACAGAAAGTAGAATGGTAGCAGCCATGGGCTATGAGAAATAGGGAGTTAGTAGTTACAGTTTATGAGTACAGAGTTTCAGTTTGGGATGATGAAACATTCTAGTGGATAGTGCTTATGTACAACAGTGTGAATATACTTAATGCCTCTGAATTGTACACTTAAGAATGGTTAAAATGGTAAATTTTATGTTTATCACAATCAAAAAATGCAACCCCCTGTTTTTCTTGAGTTGATTATTCTTTGTAGTATGCTTTTGTACATATGTATAGAATATGTACACATGCGTGTACTGTGTATGTGTACATATGTATGTAAGGTGTTGGGGAAGACTCCTGAGAGTCACTTGGACTGAAGGAGATCTGACCTGTCAATCCTAGAGGAAATCAGTCCTGGATATTCATTGGAAGGACTGATGCCGAAGCTGAAGCTCCAATACTCTGGCCGCCTGATGTGAAGAACTGACTCGTTGGAAAAGACCCTGATGCTGGGAAAGATTGAAGGTGGGAGGAGAAGGGACGACAGAGGATGAGATGGTTGGATGGCATCACCGACTCGATAGACATGAGTCTGAGTAAGCTCTGGGAGTTGGTGTTGGACAGGGAGGCCTGGCGTGCTGCAGTCCATGGGGTCGCAAAGAGTCAGACATGACTGAGCGACTGAACAGAACTGATGTGTATATGGGCACCTCTCATGCCCCACTTTGCATCCTGTTGGCCCACGTGTGCACTCCAGCTGTTGCCAGAGCGCTCGGCCGCGCGGATGTCACCTGGTGGCAGCCGTCCCGCACGGCGCAGGGGCATCTTGCCTTTGTCTCAGTGTTTCTCTGCTGCCTGTGCACAATTGCTTGGCCGTGCAGACAGGGCCATCCTTGGCTAGTGGGGGGGCTGAAGCCAGTGAGTAAGTCCCTCCTCTGACTCTCCCGCCCCCAATTCCTTGGCTCCTTCCAGAGCTCCTAGCAGGATCAAGCCCCCGTTACTCACAAAGGGGACCAGTTTGGTAACACAACCTGGACAGGAGGACAGACTTTTCCTGTCTTCCTTCTTCCAACCTTATCCCATGGGGTCACTTCCCAAAACAAGCTTCCTGTGTGTGCCCTTGCCTTGGATTCCACTTTCCCTAGGAGCCCAGGGAAGACACAGGCTAATGACTTCCAAGTTTGGTGATTCTTCCTGCGCGGAGGCACTATCTCAAGCTCTCAAAAAGGGGGCAGTTTCTAGGTTGTGCGAAAAGGTAAAGACTAATGTAAAGAAAAACCATGGGCCCACCCTATTTAGCAAATAAAATTTTACTAATACAGTTGAGCCTCTTGTCTCTTCGCCCAGAGATAACCATTATCCTGAACTCTGTACTCTTTGCTACCCCATGAACTGCAGCATGCCAGGCCTCCCTGTCCATCACCAACTCCCGGAGCTTACTTAAACTCATGTCCATCATGCCGGTGATGCCATCCAACCATCTCATCCTCTGTCGTCCCCCTCTCCTCCCACCTTCAGTCTTTGCCAGCATCAGGGCCTTTTCCAGTGAATCAGCTCTTCGCACCGGGTGGCCAAAGTATTGGAGTTTCAGCTTCAGCATCAGTCCTTCCAGTGAATATGAAATTGGTGTATTTTTAGACCAAAATGGTCTACTTTCCCCCTCTCTCTGAAAGTAGTTTTCCTATGAAACCTTCTGTAAGCTGAAATGGTATAAAGCTGAAAAGCAGTTCCTTGGGGCAGTCTTGCTAACAGATGCACAAAATAAATTAAGGTAAAGCACAGATGCTCACAGACCCAGTTCCAGGCTAATGTGCTTGATGCTGAGAAGCTGAGGGTAGTTTCCTAGGAAGGAGCTTGGTGGAGCCACTCTCACCACTCAGGGGGCATGCTGCCTCCATGACAGCTGCTGCAAAACAGATGTTGAATGTGATTTTCACCTTTTTTCATAAAAGGAAGAATCCTCCTTGGACTTTTTTCTGTTATAGAAAGTAGGTACTAGTGCAGGTCTTTTGTAAAAGCAAAGTGGCATAAAACCAATTTTTAAAAACTGGCAGATACCTGTATTGGCAATTCTTCTAGTTCACACTTAATACTCTATGTATGTGTATATACAAATTTCAAATTTTGCTCTATTTTCAGTTGACATGATCGTCTATTTAGAAAGGAATCCACTTAGGACTTCCCCAGTGGCTCAGACGGTAAAGAAAGGAATCCACTTAAAAACTCTACTAGTAAGTGAGTTTGGCCTTTTATACAGGCATCCTGCGGTCCATGGGGTCGCACAGAGTTGGACATGACTGGGTGACTGAACCGCAGCAATAAGTGAGTTTAAGAAGTTTGCAGGATACAGGGCCAATATATAAAGTCAGCCACATGTCCATTTACCAGCACTCAGCATTTGGAAGTTGAAATTTAAAAACAACGGAGTATATGCAGGATCCATATGCTGAAAATTATACCACCAGTGAAATACATAAGATTTTATATTTTTTAATTTTATATAAAAGGCATAATTAGATCAGTTGTTTTCTCAATGTTGTATCTGTAAGATTAATCCATATTGAAATATATATTGTTTCCCTTGCTATATATACTGTCCTAGTTTATAAATATACCATTATTTATTTACTCATTCTTGTGTTAATTTTATATAAAAGGCATAATTAGATTAATTTTTTCTCAATGTTGTATCTATAAGATTAATCCATATTGAAATATGTATTCCATTTCCCTTGCTATATATACTGTCCTAGTTTACAAATATACCATTATTTATTTGCTCATTCTTATGTTGGACATTTAGGTTATTTTTGAGATGTTGCTATTGCAACAGTGATGTTGTGAATGTTCTGTATGTGTCCTGTGTATGTCACAGTGGAAGTGGGGGAGTCTCCTCAGGCTATGTAAACAGGAATGATGTTGCTGGCTCATCAGGTTGTACTTTTTCACAATCATAGCAGAGACTGTCAAACAGTCTGTGAAGCTACAACAGTTTGCATTCCTACCAGCCATGCAAAAGAGTTCCCATTGCTCTGTAGCATTACCAGTACTTTATTTTTTCAGAATTAAGCATTTTTGCCAGTCTGGTAGTTAACATTTTTATTCCTTTTAACATGATTTTGCATAAACTGTAGATAAAAGCTTCTCAAATGTATTGCTTTGTGAAGGACCAGGTTTTCCCCCAGACTGTAACATTTATAAAATGCAGTAAGAATATTATAGCAGTTCAAACTTTCTATAATGTTCCTAGACACTTCCTCTCAATTTCTGTACCAAACATTGTTGTGGACGAGAAGCAAAGTTCTTGGACTAGTGCTGGGTCCTCTGCCGCCCCATATTAGATAGAACATTTAGGAATTTTCAGATGTAAGATTTTGAAATGAAGAAGCTATCTTCATTTATCTTCTATTATATTTGTAGCTTCCCTTGTGAATACTTTGTCTCAAAAACAAGAGTTGAGAAGTATCTTAGATCATTTAGTTAGGAATTTAGTTATCCTAACTATCAGGCGTATTAAGAGATCACTGAAGAGTCAGGTTAGCTGTCACGTTCTTAGAGACCATTGGTTTACAGACTCTACGGCTGACCTTGAATTGTGTATTCAGTAAGTGTTTATTGAGCGTTGTACCAGTCATGGTTAAAGGTTCTAGGGAGACAGTGGTGGACACAATGAAGCTCCAGCCCCAATGGAACATTAGAAGAGGAAAATATTTAACATGCAAATAAGTGAATCAGAAGTTCAGATAATACAAGTACTATGAAGAAAATAGACTTTCTAGTTGGCTTGGTGTTAAAGAATCTGCTTGCCGAAGATGTGGATTGGATTCCCTGAGTGGGAAAGATTCCCTGCAAGAGGAAATGGCAGCCCACCCCAGTATTCTTGCTGGGAAGTCCCGTGGCCAGAGGAGCCTGGCGGGCTGCAGTCCACCGGGATGCAGAGCGTTAGGCATGACCGCACACACGAAGAAGAAAAACCAGCGGAGCGCGGCTTCCCTGGTGGCTCAGTGTCAGGGGCGTGGGTTCAGCCCCTGACCCGGCAGATTGCACAAGCCGCGGAGCGCCCAAGCCCGTGCGCCGCAACCCCCGAGCCTGCCGTGCTGAGCCCAGGAGCCGCAACCGCGGAGGCCGCGTGCACGCTGGAGCCTGTGGTCCGCAAGGGGAGAAGCCCAGCGAGATGAGAAGTCCAGGCATCACAGTGAGAGGGTAGCCCCCACTGGCTGCAGCCGGAGAAAAGCCTACCCAACAGTGAAGACCCAGCACTGCCAAAAATAAACAAATAAACAAAATTACTTAAAAGAAATAAAAACAGAGGAGGGCTAGAGAGTGGCTTGATGGGTGACGATGTTTAACTAGAGTGGTCAGGGAAAGCCTGTCTGGAGAAGTGACACTTGAGGTCACTGAATAATAGAACTGCTTTTACTAGTTTGGGTGTACAAAGGACTTCTTCTCTAAGCCATTTTAAGAGTAAATTGCCAGCCGCAGTGGCCATTACCCCCAATATTTTAATATGTATTTGCTAACAAAAAAGGGCATTCTAAGAAAACAAAACAAAAACAAAATTCAGGAAATTAACATTGACACATTACATCGTTCTAATCCTCAGACCCCATTCAAGTTTGCCCATGGTTCCAGTAATGTCCTTTATAACAAAAAAATCCAGCCCCTTATCACTCAATGTATTAGGTTGTCAGGGCTGTTTATTTCATCTCTTTCAGCCTGAAGCAATTCCTAGTCCTCCCCGCCTTTCAGGATGCTCACATTCTTGGAAACTGCAGTCTGAGCCTGAACTTCCCGCATCTTTCCTGCTTCGTGGGCAGGGAGAGCAAGGAGGAGGAAGTGGGGATCCAGGTGGACACCCTAGAGGGGGATTTGCAGGTTTCCTTGTGCAGCTGCATCGGTGGACAGTACTGCCCTTGACAGCTGCAGCCTGAGTGCTGGGAACAGAGCAACTGAAACTGCGTTCCTCTTTCCTGGGGAAATTCTCGTGGTTTTTAGGGGAAGAACTCCTGTTTGTGGTTTTCTTCAACCTCTGATGTTTTAGATCAAAATTGTTGGGAACTTCCCTGGTGGTCCAGTGGCTAAGACACTGCTCCAATGCAGGGGGTCTGGGTCAGGGAACTAGACCCCATATGTCTAGTTTAACAACTAAGAACCCAGTATAGCATAAATAAGCAAATAAATGTTTTTAGGAAAAAAACTGTTTGAGCCCAAGTACATGGATGCATTTGCAAACACGAAGTGTTTTTTGCAGGCCATTTTGAGCCTTAGATTGGATAACTGCCCTGTAATCTGACTGCTTCTTCAAAGTGCCCTTGAAATAACAGAGTAGCTTGGTAGGGCCCCAGGGGACTGTTAACAGGAGACAGAATTCTCTGCTCCTCCGTTTGTCCTGTCTCCCTACCTTTGTTCCACCTGTTCTTTCCTCCAGGAGGCCTTAAAATCTGCTGCTCTGTCTTCCCTGCTCTTTTTAGTAAACAACTAAACAAACTTTAGGGTGAAAAAAAGGAAAAAGACAAAAGCCATGGGTGCTGCTCTGAGGGGGCTGTCAACAGCTGGGAGCTCATTAGAAGTTCTCTTAGTTATGGTTTTGAAGACTGTGCGTCTCTAATAGATATTCCCCAGAAAAACCAAATGAAGTGTTTTTGTTTATTGATGGGCTGCAGGGCTTCAGTGTCATTAATTGATGCAGTCAGTGCCTTTGTAACTTGCAGATTGTGTGAGTGAGTGTGTGTGTACGCACATGTGTGTATGTGTGAGCTTAGCTGTTAACGTGACCAGGTTGCGGGTGTGCTTGTGGGTCCCATTCCCCTCCTGAAGTGGCAGACTGCGTTTTCTCGGTGTTTAGGGTGAGCAGTCACCCCGTAAACTGCTGGAAAATGACTTCATTGTGGACACATCTTCTGTAAAGCATCATTATAGAATCCTTTCCACCTTAGCCATGGGAAAAAAGGCAAAACCAATAATCTTGCCTCTGGCATCGGTGAACCTGTAGCCACTGGACTCTGGATGGGTGGAATTTTCTGTCTCAGATTTACAGAAAGACAATGTGAAATTATCTTGCCTTGGGACTCCAAAGATAATTTCACTGCTGAATGGATTGAAACGTCACTTCTGTGCTTCCCTGATAGCTCAGTTGGTAAAGAATCCTCCTGCAATGTAGGAGACCCTGGTTTGATTCCTGGGTCGGGGAGATCTGCTGGAGAAAGGATAGGTTACCCACTCCAGTATTCTTGGGCTTCCCTTGTGACTCAGCTGGTAAAGAATCCGCCCGCAGTGCGGGAGACCTGGGTTCGATTCCTGGGTCGGGAAGATCCCCTGGAGAAGGGAAAGGCTACCCACTCCAGTATTCTGGCCTGGAGAACTCCATGGACTGTATAGTCACAAAGAGTTGGACACTACTGAGCGACTTTCACTTTCCAACTTAATGTATAGAAATGATGGATGCCTCAGGATTTTTTGGTTCAAGGCAGACGGGTGCAGCACAATCATTTTCATAGTTTGTCCCTCAGTGAATTGATAAACATCACCTTCTCTGCCTTGGGCAGGGGACCAAAGAGTAGAGCGACCATAGTTCTGGAAAGGTTGAGAAATGCGCACCTAGCAACCGTCCTATCTGTCACTCCCTGAAGGCTGCTTTCCCATCTGACCTTCCCATTTTTCCCTTCCGTGATTTTAGTGCACCCACGGCCCAGCTGCAGAGTAACCTTGAGTTCCCAGGAAAGTGTGTTGATTGTGTGTTATCCTTAACATATTCTAGGTGCAAGGTATTTGTAATCATTTTTACTGCTCACTTATTGCACAGGTGATTTCTGCATATGAAGGCAGCTCTAGTCTCTATTTTATGGAAAAATACATAACAGGAAAAGCCTGGGTTTTAGGCCAAGTTATTTGTGTCTTCCTTATAACTGTTGTACTGCCCGAGACGAATACTAAGTGGCCTCTGAAGAAGTAGAGTGGTCAGTGATGCCCTGGATCTTATGGGATCCCCACCATCTTCTAGGGAATAAATGTGCAGCTGTCACCAGTTTAACAGGGTGGTGTTACTTTTATATCATTAGGGAATTCAGAAACCTATAAAAGGGAATTATTTCTACAACTTCCCTGGTGGTCCAGTGGTTAAGAATCTGCCTGCCAAAAAATAAGATCCCACATGCTGCGGGGTCATCGAGCCCGCTCGGCACAGGGCCTGACCCTGTGCGCCCTGGAGCCCGTATGCCGCGACTACTGAGCCTGCCTGCCCTAGAGCCGCTGCTCCACAGCAAGAGAAGCCGTGGCAGCGAGAAGCCCGTGCACCGCAACTAGAGAGGAACCCACCCTCTGCAGCCAGAGACAGCGTGAACCCAGCGACAAAGAGCCCATGCGCCGCAATCAGGGCGCAGTGCAGCTCGAGCGAATTATTTCTAAAGCAGTTTAAGGAGGAAAAAGAAGGATTTGGTTTCTGAATGGATTCTGTTTGTCCCGCGTCCTTTCAGTCCATCGATGTCCACAGGTGTCATAGATGAAGCCCTCACCGCCTGTCTCCATTCTTCTCAAGCCCTTCCGTGCTGTCGCCGGGATGTCGGGGACAGCTCAGGAATCCACGTGCTGTCTGTGGACACAGTGAGGGGCCGAGCTCCCAGCTAAGGGCGCTTGCCTTTTTCCTCAAGTAGGAAACAGCAGAAGTTTTGCCTCTACGTTAATTTTTCATATTTTCTGCTCACCTCAGAGCTTAAAGTCACACAGTTCATAAGCTGTATTTATGCCACATTAAGGGGGAAATGCATGTGAAAGAGAGGGGAAGAAGCAGCAAAACTTTCTCATCCACTCCTGCATGGCTTCATTTTTTACTAATTCTTCATCAGTTCACACATATGGGGATTTAGAAGAGAGAGAGACACATATAACTCATTGCTGTCATCTGGATGTTACATTCAGTTTTGGTGTATATCTGGAATGATTTTAACAATTGTTTTGAAAGGAAATAGGAAGAGGGATGTGATTATCAAGTAGCTATTTATCTACACACATTTTTAGGAGGTATATTTAAAACAAAAGAATACATAAAGTTCAGAAATAAAGGATGGGAATTGAGTTCTGTGCAATATACAGTTGGCTCTTGAACAACACAGATTTGAACTGCACAGGCCCTCTTATATGCAGATTTTTTTCCCAGTAAACTACAGTGCTACACAGTCTGCGTGGTTGGTGGAATTCATGGGTGTGGAACCGTGGATACGAAAGGCCCCTGCAAAGTTATATGCAGACTTTCAGCTGGGCAGGGTTGGTGGCCCTCACTCCTTTGTTGTTCAAGAGTCAACTGTATGAACAACAGAAAGCTACACCAGCTGTGTTAATGTCAGACACAACTGTGTTAATATCAGTCTGTTTAAGGCTGAAGACATTAAGGCTTTAAGGCCAAAGACATTCCTAGAGAAATAGACTACTAACTAATGGTAAAAGATTTAGTCCACAAGGAAGACAAAACAATTCTAAACTTGTCTTTTGTTTTTCTTATTGTTTAGTCGCTAAATCGTATCCCACTCTCTTGTGACCCTATGGACTCTAGGCTGCCAGGCTCCTCTGTCCGCGGGATTTTCCAGGCAAGAATACTAGAGCAGGTTGCCATTTCCTTCTCCAAGGGGTCTTCCTGACTCAGGGATCAAATCTGAGTCTCCTGCATTGGCAGACATATCCCTAAAAATGTATGAAGCAGAAGTGAGCAAATTACAAGGAAAAATAAATCCACCTAATAGTGGGAAGTCTTAAGAAACCTCTTGGTATTCAGTGGTTCAAATAGACACCCCCTCCAAAAGAAATCAGTATATAGATTTCTATATTCTATATTCTTCTAAAGAACACAAGCTTAATATACTGAATATATTTATGGTACAGCATCCAACAGCTGCAGAAAGACATTTCAAGCACACATAGCAGATTTATGAAAATGGATGAAATATTGTAGCAAAAGCAAGTCTCAAAAATATTGGATTGATATCTCTTATGGATAAAAACCTCTGATCATAGTGAAAATAAATTAGATGTTAAAAAGATAACAAGCAAAATCTCCCACCTATTTGGAATTTAAGAAATATCTAAACAATTCATGAGACAAGGAAGAAATCATAATGGAAATTAAACTAAATATTTAGAATCAAATAATAATGAAAGTAATATATATTCAAATGAGGGAATAGCTAAAAAATAATATTTAGAAATATATATTCCTTAAATGTTTCTATTAAAAAGGAGAAAATTGAAAAATTATAGACTCAGCCTCCATCTTAAGGCCGTAGAAAAAGGAAAAACTCAAAGAACAAAGAGTAGAAATTAATGAAATAGAGAGTAAATATACATAGAATCAATAATGTCAAACAGGTGATTCCCTGAAGAGAAAGTGGTGTGTGTCTCTACTTATTTGGGTCTTTAATTTCTTTCAACTATGTTGAATAGTTTTCAGTGTACTGAGGGAAGGATAATCATTTCAACCGTGGGTGCTGGAACAAAGAGATAGCCATATGGGGAAAGAAAAAAGTGAACAATGACTCTTGTCTCACATACAAAAACTTGAAGTGGATCCTAGACCTAAATGTAAAAACTAAGCTATAAAACATCTACAAGAAAACATAGGAGAAAATCCTAGTGACCTTGGGTATGGCAGAGATTTCTACATTTGATACAAAAAGCACAAAGTAGTTTTTTAAAATCAACACATCGACTTCATTAAAAAAATGTTTTTTAATTTGCTTTTTAAAAAATACTGTTCATAATGAAAAAGGAAAGCAAGGACAATATTTAAAACACATAGATTTGACAAAGGACTTATATCTAAAATATATAATAGAATTCTTACACTTAATAAGGTAGCCTAAGTTAAAAATTGGGGAAGATTTAAATAAATTTGACCTAGAAAGTTATAGAGATGGCAGATATACTTATGAAAAGATGCTCAGTGTCAGGAATCATTAGGGAAATATGAATTAAAACTACAGTGAGATAATTCTGTACTCCCAGTAGAATGGCTGAAATTAAAAAGACTGACCATGCCAAGTGCTGGTGAGGATGCAGAGCTGCTAGAACTCTCATACACTGTTGGTGTGAATATACAACAACTCTGAAAGACAGTTTAGTAGTTTTTGAAAAGTTGATCATATACCTATCATATGATTCAGGTATTTACCCAAAAGAAATAAAATCATATATCTACCCATAACCTGTACATGAATGTACGTAGCAGCTTTATTTGAAATAGTTCAAAACTAGTAACAGCCCAGTTGCCTGTCAGCAGGTATTTGCATAAATATCCTTACAGTGGAGTTCTACTTGATAATAAAAAGGACCATAAAAGAGAACCCAATAATATTGGGTTCCCAATCTCATATTGGGTTCCCAATCTCAATATTGAGAACCCAATCTCAACATGATTATGCTCAGGGAAAAAACCCAGGACCCCCCCTGCCAAAAGTACATTTTTATGAAATACTAAAAAAATACGATCTGATCTAGAGTGCTAGAAAAAAAGATGGTGGTTACTGGTGGGAGTGGGGTGGGCATCTCATACACTTTAGTTTTATGGAGAATACAGAGTTAAATATGAAAGGTAAAATCATAAAATTTTAAGAAGACAATCTGGGAGAACATCATTGTGATCTCAGAGTATACAAGGATTTCTCAAGACACAACACAAAAGGAAGAAAATGGATACATTTAGTAAGGTTCAAATTTAAAACTTGTATGTTTCAAAAAAAATTGGGAAAAAGTATTTATGGCACCTATATTTAACAAAGAATTAGCACCCCTATAGAACTCCCCTTCCTCAATTAAAAGAGACAATCCAGTAGAAACATGGACAAAAGATATGAGCACGCGTATCATGGATTCTGCAGGCAAGAACACTGGAGCGGGTTGCCGTACCCTCCTCCAGAGGATCTTCCCACCCCAGGAATCTAGCTGCTTCTCTTTTGTCTCCTGCGTTGGCAGGCAGGTTCTTTACCACTAGCGCCACCTGGGAAGCTATATCATGTTAAGAGGAACCCCAGAAGACCCATAAACATGAAAAAAGGTTCAACGTCTTTATTTTTCAAAGAAATGTGAATTATAACCAAAATTAGAACCTGTTTCATATTCCTTACTTTGCATTGGTAAAAATTTAAAGGTCTGTATCAACTGTTGGCATAGATATGAAGCAAGCAGAACACACTTTCACTCAGACAGTAAATTGGTACAAACACTTTGGAAAACTGTGTGGCATCATCTACTAAAGTAAAAGATATGTCAGTGTTGAGGCCCAGGACGCGTGCTTAAAAGACGCTTGCTCCGTGGAAAGAAAGCTATGACAAACCTAGAGAGTGTATTAAAGAGCAAAGTCGCAACTTTACCGACAAAGGTCCATATAGTCAAAGCTATGGTTTTTCCAGGAATCATGTACAAATGTGAGAGCTGGACCATAAAGAAGGCTGAGCACAAAAGAATTGATGCTTTCGAATTGTGGTCCTGGAGAAGACTCCTGCGAATCCCTTGGACAGCAAGGAGATCAAACCAGTCAATCCTAAAGGAAATCAATTCTGAATATTCACTGGAAGGACTGATGCTGAAGCTGAAGCTCCAGTACTTTGGCCACCTGATATGAAGAACTGACTCACTGGAAATGACTCTGATGCTGGGAAAGATTGAGGGCAGGAGGAGATGGGGGCGACAGAGGATGAGATGGTTGGATGGCATCACTGACTCAATGGACATGAGTTTGAGCAAACTCTGGGAGATAGTGATGGACAGGGAGGCCTGGTGTGCTGCAGTCCATGGGGTCTCAGAGATGGGACATGACTTAGTGACTGAACAACAAAGGCCCCGTGATCCCACTTGTAGTGTGCACACCAGAGAATCCCATGCCTATGGGCACCAAGAATGTTCATAGCAGCATTGCAGTAGCAAAACTGGAGGCAGTCCAGATTCCAGCAGCATTAGAGGAATTGTGGCATAGCCGTACAGTGGAATATTATACAGTTCTGAAGAGGGTGGCTCACAGTTAGTTACACTCAGCAACAAGGAAGCATCTTAGGAAAAAAGGCAAGTTGTAGAAGAATATATGCAACATGATTCAGTCTTTAAGGGAACTTATAAATGCTGTAAAACTGTAAAGAAAAACAAAGATAAGCATGAAATTCCAGAAAATAATTACTTTGAATCTAAAAAGGAATAGGATGGAGATAAAAACTCTGGCATGCTGAGGACTTCAAAATGATATTGATGTTCTTGTTCTATCATTGGGCATGTTTTTATCATTTTATACCTTACATTCATTTTATAATACTTTACATTTGATTTTATAATATGAACTCTACATAATATAGTATTTAATAAAGTTATTTTTAAAATAAGTGCAAGCTGCAGAATTTAGCATATGACTAAACAGGACACCTGTTCTTGTGTACCTACAAGAAGAGAATGCTGCTTTGGGGAAAAAAACAAATTATAATGAATTCTACTCCACTACTTATGTTTAATGATTTAAATTTCCTCTTGGTAAAGGTTTTCCTTTTTTTTCCCCCCCTGCCCTTATTCTCTCTGCTGTGCTGCCCCTCACTTTGTAGGAGAGATTTGAAGCGCTCTTCACCATCTATGATGACCAAGTTACATTTCAGTTGTTCAAAAGCTTTAGAAGAGTCCGAATAAATTTCAGCAAGCCTGAGGCGGCGGCACGGGCTCGGATAGAACTCCACGAGACAGACTTCAATGGCAGAAAGCTGAAGCTGTACTTCGCACAGGTACTGACTTCATAGTGCAGAGGGCAGCGTGTTTTCCTCCATCCAACGATGCTGTCCACTCTCCGTATTCTCTATTATCGTATCAGAGGTCTTTGAAATGAACAATCCCAATCAGCAAATCATGTAAACATATGTTTCCTTTGTTTTACAGATACATAGATGTATACATTTATTAAGCATATTTGCCCTCCTAACTTTGTTTTGCTTAGCCTAATAGTTAGAGGGCTTCATTTTTTTCTGGCAGCTTTTCTCAACTGGGGAACACCTAAGCCTTTTCTCCTGTCATCTAGAATGGCACTTGTGATGGGACATCCTTGGAAGATGTGAGAAAAGCAGCCTCTGGACTCATTTCCATGGGCTGTGATTCCTAAGAGGCGCCCTATTGAAAATGGCTCCCAGCCCAAGGGGTGAACAGGGAGCAGACAGAGAACGTACAGAAAGACTGTCCTAGACTTTGGAATTGCGGAGGACCCTGCAAGTTAATGAGAATTGGCTATCCTTATTATTCTAATCCTCCATTGATAGGACTCTGACAAACCAATTACTTCTTGGAAGAATTAGTGAAATAAAAGCATTAGATAAGCTGTTAAGTGCACTGTTTTATTTTTAACAAAGCACTTTTTTCCCCTTGGTCTAGCTTTCAAAATATTTTTTAAAAAAATTAAGATGGGGTTTGCTCTCTGACATTACAAATGAAACCTATGTTTGGACACGTCTTGGTGGAGTCGATGGTGACAGTATAACCTAATCTCTTCTAAAACTGGAATTCAGTGCTTAGTACGATTCATTGTCCATTCATCCACTCATCGATTTTTCTTTCCATTTGACGAATATTTATTGGGCACCTAATGCTCTGTACCGGGCTCTAAGTGTTCAGTGGTGAACCAGACAGACTCTGGCCCAGCCACTGGAAGATATGTAGCCTGTCAAAGAGAAATTTTACATTTTCTCCAAAGAGATGTTTTAGTTAATAGGAAGATGAAAGTGAAAACATGGCCTGGTCATAAATCGTGAGCCTCTCCCCCCCTGCAGGTACAGATGTCCAGTGGAACACGGGACAAGTCCTATTTACAGCCACCCCAGCCTGCCAAGCAGTTCCTCATCTCCCCGCCCGCGTCACCTCCGGTGGGGTGGAAGCAGGGGGAGGACGCAACGCCTGTTATAAACTATGATTTACTCTGTGCTGTTTCCAAGTTGGGACCAGGTAACAAGCTTCTCTCTCTCCTGTTTTTTTCTCCAAGAAACTTTTGTTTTAAAGCCCACATTCAGCTATTTGTTCTAGCCAATGAACGGCAACACGATCAGCATGGAAGATAGGGTCACACAAACCTGGGTTTAGATTCTAGTCTTTGCTAACTGTGATCTTGAGCAAGTTATTTAGCTTCAATTTTCTGAGCCTCTGCTTTCTCATCTAAAATAGGGATCATAGGAGCTACCCTTCAACACAATTCTAAGGACTAAGGGCTTCCCCAGGTGGCACAGTGGTAAAGAATCTGTCAATGCAGGAGACACAGGAGATGCAGGTTCGATCCCCAAATTGGGAAGATCCTCTGGAGAAGGAAATGGCAACCCACTCCAGAATTCTTGCCTGGAGAATCCCATGGACAGAGGGGCCAGGTGGGCTACAGTCCACAGAGTCACAGAGCTTGACATGACTGAGCAAGACTGAGTGCACGCGCGCGTGCACACACACACACCCACACACACGAGAACTAAGTGATACATACGTAATAGTAAATCTGACTGCAGTTTACAGCTCCACATTCTACTACATGACAGATCGTTAGAGCATGTTAGTTGCCACCAAAATCGCAGACAACTTCTACACTGAACAGTTTATCAAGGAATTGGTGGTGATACCGTATCATCCCTTCAGATTCTTCTCTTGAGTTTCTTTTCCCGTCTTCTTTTCCTTCTGTTTAATTTTTCTCTCTCATCCCTCCAAAATAATACAATAAATCAGTGCCATTGTTGGTTCATAGTCGTTGTCCACCTAAAATAATGTTGTGTCTTCATTAACATCAGGGGATACAAAAGACATTTGAAGAGAAGTTGTGTGTTAGACGTGAGAGCTGTGTCTTGGATCCCTGAGGTCCCATAAGAGATTGCCGATGCTGCCTGAAACCTTACAGGTGTCTCCCAAGGGGAACCCAGGAACCATTATGAAGTTAAGCAGGAATACGTGCATTGTTCACAGAACAGTAATTAGCACTTGCATTTTAACTCCCAAGACCTCAGTACTCCTCACTACTAATTTCTCAAAATGCTAAAACTTTTAAGGAACCTTAAAAAGCATCAATTCTCTAATGTCTAAACAAGATAAAGTACCATAACATAGAATTTACAGGTTGAAAAGCCAGAAATCAGCAACGGAAACATGCGTAGAACAAGAAGTTTCAAGGTTCAGAACCCTTCCTTTGCTGTTTGCCTCCGCAGGAGAGAAATATGAACTTCACGCAGGAACCGAATCCACACCAAGCGTGGTGGTTCACGTCTGTGAAAGTGAAACTGAAGAGGAAGAAGAAACGAAAAACCCCAAACAGAAAATCACCCAGACACGGCGCCCAGGACCTCCGACCGCAGCGCTGAGCGAGCCCCGGGCCTTCGACTGTGCGCTTTGAGGCTTCGGTGGCGTGGCACGGAGCCGCTGCCCACGTGGCCTGGGGTGGCGGGGACATGCCCGTCCGTGACCTTGACCCCTGCTCTGCCAAGGGGAGGCGGGGGGCACGGAGCACCCACACTGGGGACAGTAGAACACGGAGTAGCAGTTTTAACTGATCAGTTAAAATCACAGCTTTTAACTGATGTTCTGAACAGCATATTCCTTTAAAGGATTAGCCCCCACCACGTGGCAACTCTTGACCACTTTTAAATAGCAAATTAGGAGAATGGCTTCCTCCAGAAACATTGATTTCCCTGATTCTGGATAGCACGGGGTACCCCAAAGTGAAAACTGTAGTCACCCAGGGCAGTTCCATTTTTGAGAACTTAAAAATAATCTTATAATTAAAAAAAAAATTAGTCTTACAATTTTAATAATCTAGTTGAGAATGTTTGTACCAGTCTGTTGGCTTCCAACAAGTCTGTTGGTCAAAGATTCATCGCTATTCAATATACATGGAATTTTTGGCCCAGAAAGAGACCTGACATAGAGAATAATTCATAGAAAGTAATTTTTTCTTCTCAAGTGGTTTTTTTTTTTCTTTAGCTTTGGGGAAGAAATGCCGAGTTCCCTTCAACTGTCAGAATCAAGGTGCCCAAATCTACGTGCTCACTGTTCTTATCACAAAGTGATACATAATAGACCCCAGTTCCTGATAGGCCGCCCAGGCAAAGAGCTGCTTCCTGCTTTGGGAACGAGAGGCATCACCTGTGAGCTTGATGACTGTGACCTTGATGACTGTGACCTCACGCAGCTGCCGCACTCTCCCATTTGTGACACATCCTGGCCTGTAGCTCGGACTGTCTTCAACCACCAGTTGAGTGGTCATTATTCATACTTGTGTGTCATCATTCATAGACTTTAAATCAGAAAAAGTACTGATAAGATTTTCTGAAGACTGTTTGTAAATTGTCCATTCAAGCATTTTTCTGTTGGCTTTGACACAGAAGTCACACACATTGTTTTTCTGTGAGTTAAGGAAAGATGTAACAGATAGGGATAACTCATTGGTCAGAGTTTCTTTTGGGTGAAATTTGTTTACTCTGGCTTCCCGTTGGCATTTTCCCTTAAAACAGAATTGTTTCCTGCTTGTGTTTGAGGGTGTATCATTGAACAGACATCTTCTTAACTCTTTTGTGGTCTGTTTGAATTTCGAAGTCCTTTTTGTAGAAAAGTGTCGTAACTAAGAATGCTTTGCTTCAGGTCAGGTGGCCATACTGGTTCTCTGCTCCCTCCAAGGTTTTTTTTGTAAGACAAGTGTCTGGGGCTCCTCACTGTGTCTGTGCAAGGACTTGTGAGTTTGGACTAATAAACCAGTGTGGCAACAGAAAGAAAAATGCAGAAATTCAGATCATGCTTTCGATACATTTTTGGTAATGTGTTTCAGTGGTCTAGATGTTCTTATTGTGGTAGAATTTATTTCTAAGGACTTAAACTTTATTGCAAAATAAAGTTTTCTATATTTCCCTTACCTTAAAATATGCTGAGATGATCGACTCTTCTGTTTGTATATATCCACCACTGGTAAGCCTCGATGTAAAATTCAGTTGAAATTTGTGATTCTGCAAGCAGCTTATTAAATTTATTATTTGGCAGTTTAACTGGCAGTCACTTAATACATTTACTTTGCAGTTCTAAATTCAGCCAATTTTTAATCTTATCTAGGTGCACTGACTTATTGCAGAACAAACTCTGTAAGTCAGGAAATGTATGTATTTTCAACGTTTGGAAATTTTTGAGTTTTTTTTTAGGTAATATTTATTCACTGTAATTTTCTAAGTGATCAAAAGTCATGATGTGTTATTATTTGGCTTGGCTTTCATGCTCTACCTTCCAATTAAAGAATATTCTATCCCTAACTTAAAACTGTCTTTTATAGTCCAACAATGCAAATTTAAGTGTTAGTTGCTCAGTTGTGTCTGACTCTCATGACCCCATGGACTATAGCCCACTAGGCTCCTCTGATCATGGAATTCTCCAGGCAAGAATACTGGAGTGGGTTGCCATTTCCTTCTCCAGGGACTCTTCCTAACCTAGGGATCGAACCCAGATCTCTTGCATTGCAGGCAGATTTTTTACCACCTGAGCCACCAGGGAAGCCCCCCCAACAATGCAAATTACCTGAATATTTCTTTTTCTCTTTTCTTTATTTTTTTCAATGTTGAATAAATTGAAGAAAAACTTAAACCAAGATTAAGTATATATTAAATAATGTATTTTTAATTTAATATATGTAAAACTTTTCTGAGGCTTTCCCTGGTGGTCCAGTGGTTAAGACTCCAGTCTTCCACTACAACTTTTCTGAGTGGAAAACATTAATATTTTTGTTCTTTCTAGTATAGTATTTCCACAACATGAGCTCTGAAAGAAAAACTACTAAATCCATTCACTTTTTAAAATTTTTGACTATAACCCACAGCTTGAGAGAATCTTATTTCCTTGACCAGGGATTGAACCCAAGCCCTTGGCAATGAACACACCAAGTCCTAACCACTAGACCTCCAGGCAATTCCTACCCATTAACATTTTAATATTGTGAAATCAACCAGAATCTCCCCAGGTATTATGATCTCTTTTTTGACTATTTTTTTTACTTTTTTGACTTTTTTGACTATTGTGTATCCAATTCATGTGTCCATCTTGTGAGAGACGAGTCTCATTCATCTTTTATTTAAGTACCTTTTAATAAATTTTATCTCCATTTCTTCTTTGAAACCGAGTCATCACTTAGATTTAACTGTAGCCATGGTTTCTTTAGACACCATAATCTCAGGAATCAGGTTAGGCAATTGTGAGGAGAGAAGATGATGCTTTTTGTTAGGAAAAACATTTGTAGAAGATAAAATCATAAGACAATAAAAATAGTCAACAGAACTTGCAATGCATGGGCTCCTGTGGTCTAGATTCTTTCTCTCTACCCACCTGACGAAACCAGAAGTGAATCTGTTATATTTAGAAGTGCACGCCTCTGAGTATCTACTAGTTTAGGTGCTAAGAGGCAGAAATGGTAAAAACAGTTCCCTTGCCTTGGAGAGCTGAAAATCGGGTGAAAGCAAACTAGTCTTTTCACATTCTGCTTCTCCAAAATGTTGTCACTAAAACCTATCAGTAATTAAGAGCCAAGTAAAAGCTACTGGGAACTTTTAAGTTCAACTAAAGGGTATTTTTTTTAATTGGAATATCGTTGATGTTCCAGTGTTCTGTTAGTTTCTGCCGTACAGCAAAGTGATTCAGTTATACATTCAGGTACATATTCTTTTTTATATTCTTTTCCATTACGGTTTATCACAGGATATTGACTATAGTTCCCCATGCTATACAATTGGACTTTGTTGTTTATAACATAAAAGTTTAAATAAACATTTTCGTTTATGGGCTATTCAAATCAAAGAGATGCCAGGAGATAGCGTCAGTCTAGCACTTTCATTCTTCTAGAATATGATTGTTTTTCCCATTCGCATTAATCCCATCTTTTTAAAATGTTGTGATATAAGGTGAAAATATTTGATTTCTCAGAATCTCAATTACAGAGGTGAAGGCAACTTTGGAAATCATATAGTTGAATCCTCATGTTGCTTAGATTACAAAGCAGGAGATGTGGCTTGCTACGAAGCCCACAGAAAGCAGCCCAGGTTCTAGAATTGCCAGTCCCAACTTCCAGGCTGTGGCTTGTGTCTACTTTTTCTTGCATGGACTTCTTAAAGACACTCAGAGGCAGCGATAACCAGCCATAAGAAACAAAAGGGGAAAAAAATTCCTTTTCCTCAGTGAGGTACAATGAGTAAGAAAAATCTTATCTGATGACATCAGTGACTTAGTAATTTCAATGAATGAATTTAATATTCCATGTTTTGTGTTTTTGTGGTCATTGTACCATTGGATTTGGAATCTACTTAATGTTATTTTGGTAGCCAGGAATTGTGGTGACATTTTATGTAGGCTTTCCTAATTTTTCATAATAATCAGATTAAAGTATAAATAGGCATCCTTGAGACATGAGTGTAATGAAGCAGAATGAGATCTAATGTGATTTGGAAAGAGCTTGCAGTGGAAGGGCACGCTCACTCAGTGTATGTGAGATGGAATTCTGTTAATGGCTGAAGGCTGACCTGTGCTTCGTGTTTTTATATAGACTTTTTTACAGCCCGTGGCTTTATTTTTAAAAGGGAAAATCTAAAACATAATTAAGCGTTGGAAACGACAAAATTCTTTGGTGTGTCAGGCTCATTGTTTGGTTGATGTCGCTCTTTTCTCCAGAGCTGTGTACTTCATACCTGTCCTACAGGTGAGATCCATCAGTCTTTCCCTTCTTGGCTCACTTGCATTTCTGTCTTCCTGTAGGAAAGGAAATGAATTTCTTACAATAAGTATGCTAATAGAAAGAAACTAAAGACTCAGAGAAGTAGTTGCCTTCTAGTTTAAGAAGTAAGTCCATGTTGTAGAACTGTGTCTTTTAAAAGGTTCAACAACAACAACAAAAAAAAGGTTCAACAAATTTAAAGAATAAGATTTATGAACCTTGTCCAACAATTTGATAAATACATGTTTTTTAAACTTCCACTGGAGTGGGGTCAGTCAGAGCCCCTTCACTGGAATGCCATTGTTTTTTAACCATGAATTGTGGAAATTGTAACAATTTGTAGAGTGTGTTATTAACGAATATACAAGCAACAAAGCAACTGAAATTTCCAATTCCTAGATTCACTGATCACAAAATTATAAAGATGGTCAAATTAGAACTTTCCAGCTAGGGTTAAAAAGAGCTAAGCTTGGGCTGAGTCAAAGTATCCCTGTCCATTTAAACAAAAATTTGAAGGCCTTTTGCTAAATCGGTCATGTGGTCGCTCCTGTAAACCTACATTTCCTTTCAAAACAAAACCGTGTTCTGCAGGCTCGTGGAACTCCGGCGTGGCTTTGACTGACTCCATTCTTGTCATAAGGGAGGACTTCTATCTCTGCACCTAATCTGGGTTTTCCGTGCTGTTTTCTCTTCGGTCCCCAGGCTCCTAGCTCAGACTGCGGACTGAGGAGAGAGAAAGGTGGCTGGCCCTGCTATTGTGCCATACCCCTCCCACCGCTTCTCAGCCCAAGTGGGCGCCCCGTGATTTCATTCCTCCTGTCCTGTGCGTAGCCTCCAAGTTCAGGAAATGTTTCTCCAGCATTTCACTTCTGTGTTAACTGAACGCAGGAGTCAGATTTATTATTTTATCTGCAAATGTCTGTTATCTTGTGTTACATTTTGGGGCACGTTACCTTTCTGCTACTGTCATCTATAGTGAATATTACTGTACTTCCAAAAACTGGTCGATAATTCATATGTGTATATTCTGCCTTTTAGTATGCTTAAAGTGGTGATTCATAGTCTGTAGTACTTTGTCAACTTTGGCTCTTCTGTATTTTGAGGACATTTAAACATTCCTTGTCTTGTCAAGGTGACAAAAGCAGAATGTAATTTTGGGGGAAATCTTTGTGATTAATGGTAACAGTTTTGTTTTTAAAGCTAATAAAGTTAATTGTTTTTTTTTAATCCTGTGAATTGGGTTTTCTTTGTAGTATTTTCAATAAGTATCACTTCTGTTTAGGTAATAACACAGAAAAGGCAGAAAAATGAAATATTATGTTTGATTCTTTAACCTGATCCCACTTCATGATAGTGCAGTGTTTGTGCCGGAGTTAAAGGTGGTGGTGACTCACCACTGACTCTGGAAATAACCACTCTGGTTGATGTTCTTCACCAAGAAAAGTTTTTACCCTGGTTTGCTTCTCAGCTAGAAATGATTTAGCTTTGGGCTTCCCTGGTAGTCCACTGATTAAGAATCTGCCTTGCCATGCAGAGGATACCAATTCCATTGCTGGTCCAGAAAGATCCTACATGCCATGGAGCATCTAAGCCCATACACTGCATCTGCTGAGCTCCTGAGTTGCAGCTACCGAAGCCCAAGCACCGTAGAGGCCGTGCTCTGCAAGAGAAGCCACTGCAATGAGAAACCCACATACTGCAATGGAGAGTAGCCCCGCTCGCCTCAACTAGAGAAAGCCCGCACACAGCAGCGAAGACCCACCACAGCTAATAAATGAATAAATCTTTTTTAAAAGTTATTTATTTTTGGTAAAAACTTATTTTCTTAGTTTAAAAAAAATACTCCAAAATGTTGAAGCTAGAAGAAATGACTGTAAAGATTATTTAGTACAGTGATTTCTTTAAATATACATACCACTTTAAAAAAATATTTTATCTGTTTATTTATTTGGCTCCATTGGGTCTTAGTTGCCAGGCTTCTCTCCAGGTGTGGTGCTCGAGCTGAAGAGCACGTGGGCTCAGTAGTGGTGGCGCCAAGGCTTAGCTGTCCTGCAGGAGGTGGGATCTTAGTCCCCTGACCAAGGATCAGACCTGTGTCCCCTGCATTGGAAGGTGGATTCTTAACCACTGGACCACCAGGGAAGTACCCATACCAGTTTTGAAGCCATCTGCTCTTTGTTCAAATAAAATCTTACATAAATCCCAGTGTAAAACTGATTACAAAAAAAAAAAAAAAAATAGGTGAACAAAGCTGCTGCTTCTGAAAGGAGGCAGGGTGGGGAGAGTGGAGACCCTAACTCCCCTCCAGCCCCTGTGAGAGCTCACAGAACAGTTCAGAACACGCGTATTTCAATGGCCTCCACCCCCGCCCCCACGCCGCCTACTCACACCTTTGCGAGCAAAGGGCCCAAGAGACATTGACAAGTTCACACATCTGGATGGTGGCCCGCTTGGGAGATCTGAGTTTCTTGACTCTGTCCCCAGGTTCTCTCTCCCACACCCTTCTACTCTGTTAAACTGAAATTTTTCGTTTTTCAGGAGGAAACATACTAGGATTCAAAGGTTCTAAAATTAGTCGTGTTTTTCTGTTTTAATCCCACTAAGAGTTGCTGGGGACACTGCTATTGTCCCGGATGTGTTTAAGCTGTGTTCTGGGGGTGGCCTCCAGGTGGAGCTGGGCCTCCAGGTGACCGGGGCCTGCAGTCTGTCGTACATAATGACCTTAAAATAAGATTTCACTGGAGCTAAAAATTCTTTCCTGAAGCAGCAAGTTGGAAAAACACTGCAAATAACCTAAAAATAAAACACTGTTGTAATGCAGAATAGAGAATACAAGAATTAAGCTTTAGGTAATTTACCTCATAATAGTAGACTGACTTAAATAAAAGAAAGAAAATGGGAAAAAAAATAGACTCATTTAAAAGTTAAATTCAACAATGTTTGTATTGGAATTGTATTATCACCAAGAAACATGTTAGATATGAGGAGTGAGCAGTAACCCACTCTGCCTTCACTGAACACATCAAAATATAATTCTAATCTAGAAGAAAAGAAGATTTAAATCTAAAGCTTAAAGGAAAGATCTAAAATCTTGCCAAATTTCCGCTGGTCCTCTGAGACATAGAAGATATAAATAATTTGTAGGTTAGATATTTAAATAGGGTGTATCAAAATCTGTTATTTGGGGAAAGCTTGTCGTCTGAAATGTTTGGAAAAGTTAAACAGCTTCTATATTGCTGTGCTTCTAGGAACTTACAAATTGGTACATCCTGAGTCTCCAAAACTCTGATCAACTGTGGAGCCCTTTTGCTTAGGAGTGTTTCATTGCACTGGTGCATGAAGAACACTGAAACAAACTTTCTACTAAAATCCTTTAATCAGTTAAAGGATAGATTTACAAATTAAAATTTGTTTAATAATTTCTCTAAGTAAGAGAATTATTAGATTGGGGCATCAGAAGGAAACTTCATGGTTTGATAAATGTAAAACCCAAATGAAACTATCAGGATCTCTAAGAAGGTACGGTGATGTTGCTGAATAGAATAATTTCTTTGAAAAATCAGTAGCGGTTTCTTCCACTATCAATAGCCAAACTGTAAGCAATAAGATACCACTCATAACTGCAACAAAACAGCAGTGGAAATAAACTTTCAAACTCTAATCGGAACATGGATAATTAAGCCTATGCTTTTAAATGTATATGTAATTATCTAAGTATATGCTTTTAATTATCTACCTATATGATTTTATGCTTTTAAAACCACAATCACAGAATACTAAACAAACTGATCAAATGAACCACAGCCTTATCTATCTCAATGAAACTATGAGTCATGCCATGTAGGGCCACCCAAGATGGACTGGTCATGGTGGAGAATTCTGACAAAACGTGGTCCACTGGAGAAGTGAATGGCAAACCACTTGTCTTTTTGCCTTGAGAATCCCATGAACAGTATGAAAAGGCAAAAAGAAAGGAAATTGAAAGATTTGAACTCACGAGGTCAGCAGGTGCCCAATATGCTACTGGAGAAGAGTGGAGAAATAACTCCAGAAAGAAGAGACAGAACTAAAGCAAAAACAACACCTAGTTGTGGCTGTGACTGGTGATGGAAGTCAAGTCTGATGCTGTAAAGAACAATATGCCATAGGAACCTGGAATGTTAGGTCCATGAATCAAGGCAAATTGGAAGGGGTTAAACAGGAGATGGCCAGAGTGAACATCGACATTTTAGGAATCAGTGAACTAAGATGGACTGGAATGGGCGAATTTAACTCAGATGACCATTATATCTACTACTGTGGGCAAGAATCCCTTAGAAAAAATGGAGTATCCCTCATAGTCAACAAGAGTCTGAAATATAGTACTTGGATGCAATATTAAAAACAACAGAATGATCTCTGTTCATTTCCAAGGCAAACTTCAATATTACAGTAACCTAAGTCTATGCCCTGACCAGTAATGCTGAAGAAGCTGAAGTTGAACTGTTATATAAAGACCTACAAGACCTTCTAGAACTAATACCCAAAAAAGATGTCCTTTTCATCATAGGGGACTGGAATGCAAAAGTAGGAAGTCAAGAGATACCTGGAATAACATGCAAATTTGGCCTTGGACTACAAAATGAAGCAGGTCAAAGGCCAACAGAGTTTTAACAAGAAAGTGAACTGGTCATAGCAAACATTCTCTTCCAACAACACAAGAGAAGACTCTACACATGGACATCATCAGATGGTCAACATCGAAATCAGATTGATTATATTCTTTGCAGTCAAAGATGGGGAAGCTCTATATAGTCAGCAAAAACAAGACCAGGAGCTGACTGTGGCTCAGATCAAAAACTCCTTATTGCCAAATTCAGACTTAAATTGAAGAAAGTAGGGAAAATCACTAGACTGTTCAGGTATGACCTGAATCAAATCCCTTACGATTATACAGTGGAAATAACAAACAGATTCAAGGGATTAGATCTGATAGACAGAGTGCCTGAAGGACTATGGACAGAGGTTCGTGACATACAGGAGACAGGGGTCAAGACCATCTCCAAGAAAAAGAAATACAAAAAGGCAAAATGGTTGTCGGAGTTCAGTTCAGTTGCTCAGTCGTGTCCAACTCTTTGTGACCTCATGGACTGCAGCACACCAGGCCTCCCTATCCTTCACCAATTCCTGGAGACTACTCAAACTTGTGTCCAATGAGTCAGTGATGCAATCCAACAACCTCATCCTCTGTTGTCCCCTTCTCCTCCCACCTTCAATCTTTCCCAGCATCAGGGTCTTTTCAACTGAGTCAGTTCTTTGCATCAGGTGGCCAAAGTATTGGAGTTTCAGCTTCAGCATCAGTCCTTCCAATGAATATTCCTGACTGATTTCCTTTAGGATGAACTGGTTGGATCTCCTTACAGTCCAAGGGACTTTCAAGAGTTTTCTCCAACACCACAGTTCAAAAGCACAATTCTTCGATGCTCAGCTTTCTTTATAGTCCAACTCTCATATCCATACATGACTACTGGAAAAACCATAGCCTTAACTAGATGGACCTTTGTTGACACAGTAATGTCTCTGCTTTTTAATATGCTGTCTAGGTTGGTCATAACTTTTCTTCCAAAGAGTAAGTGTCTTTTAATTTCATGGCTGCAGTCACGATCTGCAGTGATTTGGGAGCCCCCAAAATAAATTCTCTCACTGTTTCCCTATTTATTTGCCATGAAGTGATGGGACTGGATGCCATGATCTTAGTTTTCTGAATGTTGAGGGTTAGGCCAACTTTTTCACTCTCCTCTTTCAGTTTCATCAAGAAGCTCTTTAGTTCCTCTCACTTTCTGCCATAAGGGTGGTGTCATCTGCATATCTGAGGTTATTGATATTTCTCCCGGCAATCTTGATTCCAGCTTGTGCTTCATCCAGCCTGGCATTTCGCATGATGTACTCTGCACATAAGTTAAATAAGCAGAGAGACAATATACAGTCTTGACGTACTCCTTTCCCAATTTGGAGCAAGTCTGTTGCTCCATGTCCAGTTCTAACTGTTGCTTTCTGACCTGCATACATTTTTCAAGAGGCATGTCAGATTGTCTGGTATTCCCAACTCTTGAAGAATTTTCCACAGTCTGTTGTGATCCACAAAGTCAAAGGCTTTGGCCTAGTCAGTAAAGCAGAAGTAGCTGTTTTTCTGGAACACTCTTGCTTTTTTGATGATCCAGCGGATGTTGGCAATTTGAACTCTGGTTCCTCTGCCTTTTCTAAAACCAGCTTAAACATCTGAAAGTTCACAGTTCATGTACTGTTGAAGCCTGGTTTGGAGAACTTTGAGCATTACTTTGCTAGCATGTGAGATGAGGGAAATTGTGCGGTAGTTTCAGCATTCTTTGGCATTGCCTTTCTTTGGGATTGGAATGAAAACTGACCTTTCCAGTCCTGTGGCCACTGCTGAGTATTCCAAATTTGCTGGCATATTGAGTGCAGCACTTTCACAGCATCATCTTTTAGGATTTGAAATAGCTCAACTGGAATTCATGACCTCCACTAGCTTTGTTGGTAGTGATTCTTCCTAAGGACCACTTGACTTCGCATTCCAGGATGTCTGACTCTAGCTGAGTGATCACACCATCGTGATCATCTGGGTTGTGAGGAACTATTTTGTACAGTTCCTCTGTGTATTCTTACCACCTTTTCTTAATATCTTCTGCTTCTGCTAGGTCCCTACCATTTCTGTTCTTTATTGAGCCCATCTTTACATGAAATGTTCCCTTGGTATCTCTAATTTTCTTGAAGAGATCTCTAGTCTTTCCCATTCTATTGTTTTCCTCTATTTTTTTGCACTGATCACTGAGGAAGGCTTTCTTGTTTTTCCTTGCTATTCTTTGGAACTCTGCGGTCAAAAAGGCATATCTTCTCTTTTCTCCTTTGCTTTTCACTTCTCTTTTTTCCCTCATAGCTCAGTTGGCAAAGAATTCACCTGCAATGCAGGAGACCCCAGTTTGATTCCTGGGTAAGGAAGATCCCCTGGAGAAGGGATAGGCTACCCACTCCAGTATTCTCAGGATTCCCTTGTGGCTCAGCTGGTAAAGAGTCCGCCCGCAATGCGGGAGACCTGGATTTGATCCCTGGGTTGGGCAGATCCCCTGGAGGAGGAAATGGTGACCTATTCCAGTATTCTTTCCTGGAGAATCCCATGGACAGAGGAGCCTGGTGGGCTACAGTCCATCAGGGCCCAAAGAGTTGGACACAACTGAGGGACTAACACTTTCATACACATTCATTTTATTAATGTTTTAATTACCTGTTTAAATGCCAAATCTCCGAATACAGTCATATTCTGAAGAAATTATATTAGAAGTTAGGACCTCCATCATAGGAATTTTCAGGGAGTGGAAGGGATAGGAATGGGGGGAGTGGAACACAATTCAGCCTATAACAGAATTATGTTGAATAACATAACAGTTGAATTTGGAGTGATCAACAGCCTGACCATGGCTGAAAACTCACGCAGTTTCTTAGCCTTCAGGTAAGAGAGCCACTGGGCTTCCCGTGTGGTGCAGTGGCAAGGAATCCGCCTGCCAACGCAGGAGTCACAAGAGATGCATGTTCGACTCCTGGGTTGGGAAGATCCCTTGGAGTAGGAAAGATCAACCCGCTCCAGTTTTCTTGCCTGAAGAATCCCCTGGACAGAGGAGCCTGGTAGGCACCGTCCATAGGGTTACAAAGAGTTGGACACAACTGAGTGATTGAGCGCACACATACGCAGTGACACTGGGCCTGGGAGAGGAACCATCTCAAGTTTCAGGTAAGTCGTCCCCTCTCTATGGTCACATGCTGCTCTCCACCCTGGTCACACATCAGTATCACCTGGATGGTTGTAAGAAAGGATATGAATGTCTGGCCCTGCCCTCAGAGACTTAGGTTCCAGGGACTCTGCAGAGCGACTTTGATCTCTTTTCAAAGCACTCGGGTGATTCTGAGGGGCTGCCAGATCCCTGGGCTAGAGGATGTCCAAGCTCCCTTCCCGGCCCCGGCTATGATTCAAGCTGACTTGGATTCTCCATTCCTGGATCACCACATTCTCCAGGCCTTTAGGATCTTTTGAATATGCTTTCATTGAACAAAACATTATGATATTCTAATTATCCTTTACATTTGCATAGCCCATTACTGTTTGAGGAAGTAATTTTAGGAACATCAGCTCATTCAGTCCTCATGGCAGCTCTCTGGGTAGGCAGCAGACAGACATAACCTTCCTTTTATTTTTTCTCAAATCACTTACCACCTTCCAACGTGCCCTATCCCTGGCTTATTTATTTTTATTGTTTCCCCTCATATCGGAATGTCAGCTTCATCAAGACAGTGGTCATTGTCTCTTTTTTTCATTGCAGGCACATAGCGAGCACTCAGTAAATATTTGCATGGATGAATGAATCATAGAAGAGTAAACTAAAACATAGAAAGATTAGATCAGCCTGGGGTCACACCGAAGGAAACAGAGTAGCTTCTTTGTGTGTGTATATTCCTTCTACTCCTGCTCTGGATTTCCTAGGGTGACTCTGCTATTAGAGGAGACCAGGAGGTACCAGGGAAGAGCAAATCCAGCAGCAGAGAGAGATGCAAATAGGCTCACCGCTGCCAGGAAGCTCTCCTAGAATCCTAGATAACAAGACACTTTCCTTGCCAAGGTGAGGAAAGGCAGCTTGCACTGACGGCCAAAGGGCTTCATTTACAGCCTCTCATTTTCACCCTGGGAACAGAAAAATTTTCCCTGGCAACCAGTGAGATTGAATCATAGGGTTCCTAAAAATTATCATAAAAATGAGGAACTTGTCAGGTGTGACATGGGCCGGCTGGTTAAAGGGACAGTCATGAGAGTCAAACTCACTGGAAGAAGCCTCAGATACAAAACAGTCCAATCCTCCATTTTACAGACATGAAAACAGAAGCCTTGAGAGACCAGGTGGCTTGCTGGGGGTTCCAGAAGCCTGGCTCAGTCTTGGTCACTCTCTCCTTCACCTTCCATCACCCAGATGCTCTCAGAGCTCAAAAGGGAATTAACCCAAATGCAGGACCACAGCTTGGGGGAATGGGTCCTGCCTCCTCTGGATCACATCTCTGGGTACCACAGAGTACACATTTTAAGAAATTTATTTATGTATTTCTTTATTTGACTGTGTCGAGTCTTAGTGGTGGCACATGGGGTTTTTGTTGTGTCATGAGGGATATTTCAATGTGGCATGTGGACTCCCTAGTTGCAGCACACGCTCCGGAAGTTGGAGCATGAGGGCTCAGTAGTTGCAACTCCCGGGCTCTAGAGCACAGGTTCAGTAGTTGGGGCCCACGGGCTTGGTTGCTCCGTGACCTCAGTTATGCAGATGATGCCACCCAAGTGGCAAAAAGTGAAGAGGAAGTAAAAACACCTCTTGATGAAGGTGAACAAGGAGAGTGAAAAAGCTGACTTAAAGCTCAATATTTAAAACACTAAGGTCATGGCATCTTGTCCCATCATGATATGGCAAATAGATGAGGAAAAATAGATGGGCAGGTTTTGTTTTCTTGGGCTCCAAAATCACTGAGGATGGTGACTGCAGCCATGAAATTAAAAGACGCTTGTTCCTTGGAAGAAAAGCTATGACAAAACTCGACAGTGTATTAAAAAGCAGAAACATTACTTTGCCAACAAAAGTCCATACAGTCAAAGCTATGGTTTTTCCAGTAGTCATGTATGAATGTGAGAGTTGGACCATAAAGGCTGAGTGCCAAAGAATTGATGCCTTTGAAATGTGGTACTCGAGAAGACTCTTGAGAGCCCCTTGGACAGTAAGGAGATCAAACCAGTCAATCCTAAAGGAAATCAAGCCTGAATATTGATTGGCAGGACTGATGCAGAAGCTCAAGCTCCATCTGATGCCAAGAGCCAACACATTCGAAAAGACCTTGATGCTTGAATATTTGAGGGCAGAAGAAGGGGACAACAGAGGATGGGATGGTTGGATGGCATCACTGACTCAATGGACATGAGTTTGAGCAAACTTCAGGAAATAATGAAGGACGAAGGAGCCTGGCATGCTGTAGTTCATAGGGTCGCAAAGAGTCAGACATGACTTAGCAACTGAACAACAACAAATGTGGGATCTTAGTTCCCAGACCAAGGATTGAACCCATGCCTCCTGCATTGCAAGGCAGATTCTTTACCACTGGGCCACCAGGGAAGTCCCCAAAGAGTACTATTTATATGGGCAACAGTCACGTGGACAATCACACAGTGTGCACTATAGTTAAGAATCATGGATTCTGAGCCTTTTGGCCTTTGTTGCTGTCTTCATCCCCTTGGCTGAGAGGCAAGGCATTGATTTCAGAATCAACTGGCCTGGGTATGTTTGCTTCCTCTTTTTTTGTGTGCTGGCTGATTCAGTGTGGACTTGGATGTCTCTGGATTCATGAATCTCTGTGCTTTGTCTCCCCTGGAAATTGCATTCTAATCCTCTGTGACATTTGTCTTGTTTCCCGAGCAACCATCTCAAAAGCCACAAATAGCAGATTAAGGCTTTGAGGGCAGAAGTGAGAGACTGCACAGTTCCAGCCAGGAGATAAAAACCCAGGTGCTCAAAGGCTGGTTTGCAGCAACACCCTCTGCTAACAAGAAAACGGAGGTTATCTCGGTGCATTTGAATGCCTTCTATCTGGAAAGAGCAGTTTTCTGTTCTTTTTAAATCTCCCAGCGCCTAAGGATCCATATGGTACATCTGAAACAGGGGTGGTTTGTTGGGTAATATCATGAGCCATTTTCATTGACTTAGAAAACTGTTTAACATAAACACCATCTTCTCTACAGGGAAAAAAAGAGCACGGAAAATCCCCACATTTTATTTACATTCTGCCAAACTCTTCAAATCTTCATCAGTACATGGACATACATTTTGTATATTTGTCAGATTCTGCACATGCTGTTTTTATTTTCTGTTTCTACACTCATGCAAAAACGTACTCATATCTCCTCTGCTCTCAATATGCAGCTTTACTTCTGACACTTCTGGCCAGCAAATGTGTTTGGGGGAATGGGGCGGGGGAGGGGTAGGTAGTTTTCTTACACCAAGCAGTTTTGTGACACCAGCAAATGCCCTACAATTTAACTCAGTACTGACACTGTCTCCCTGGAGATAGCATCTGATCCCACAGGTTAAGGGCTCAGTCCTACAAGACTGAGTCTCACTGCAGATGCTAATTAATGGTCCAGGTTATTACCTGTGCTTCTGATGACCTGGTGTAAATCAGAGGTTCCCAGGACCCTCTCTATGGATTTGATTGATCTGATACAGTGGCTCACAGAACTCGGGCAAACTTTTTACTTACTAGGTTACTAGATTATTAGAAAGGATATTAAAGGGTATGAACAAATAGCCATATGTATAGATACACAGGGTGAGGTTCAGAAGGGTCCTGACCACAGAAGCTTCTGTCTCCATGGTGCCTGGGATGCGCCACCCTCCCAGCATGTAACATAGTCTTCTTTGCCCACTGGGAAAGCTCTCTAAGCTTCCTTTGGGTTTTTTATGGAGGGTTCATTATCTAAACACAATTGATTAATTCTTGGCCACTGAAGACTGATTCAATCTCCAGCCCCTCTCCCCTCCCTGAATGTGTGTGTGGGGAAGGGGACACTAAAATTTTCAACACTTTGGGACTTCCCTGGTGGTCCAGTGGCTAAAATTTCATGCTCCCCATGCAGGGTCCCCGGTTTGATCCCTGGTCAGGGAACTGGATCCCACATGTCGCAACTAGGAGTTTTGCATGCTGTAACTAAAGATCTTGCATGGTGCAAAGAAGATCAAAACTCCTGCATGCCACAACTAGGACTCAGTGCAGCCAAATAAGTAAATACATAAGATAAACATTTTTTAAAAAATTCTAACCCTCTAATCACTCAGCTGGTCCAGCAACTAGCTCTCATCCTTAGGCTAGTTGGAGGCCTTCCTAAAACCACGTGATCAACATAAACTCGGGTATGGTTGAAAAGGGTTTGTCATGAATCACAGATGACACTCATTTCACTCTGAAGCTATTTTAGGAATTGAGGATAAAAACCAATTATTACAATGAAAGATGCCACTATTACTCTAATCACTCAAGAATCACAAGGTTTGGGGAGCTGTGAGCCAAAAACCATGGGCAAATACTAAAATGTATATTTCTTATTCTAAATCACAATTTCACACATGCATGTCTTCACAGCTGGAAACACCTGAATCTTTTATACATCTGGTGCATCTATTATGAGGCACAGTTGGCTTTATATTCTCTTCCCATTTGGGATTGTGATCATTCTAGTCTTTACATGCAGAGTATCACTTGATAATCCCTTTGCCTGATATGGCACCTTGGATGACCTGTTTGTGGTTTGCCCAAGAAATAAATCCAGGCCAGTGGGTCAGGCAGGTTCTGGACTGGGAACTAGGGGGCTTCTGCCTTTACCTGGGCACGTATCTCCACCTCTCCAGGCTCTGTGGCGTAAGATCCAGGGACGACCTGAAGTTGCATCCAGCTCAGTGGAAGGAGGGGCAGTGATTCTGGTCATGAAGTTCCCACTGTTCAGGGCATGAATTGACTTGGCAGCAGATAGACGACTATGTGGCCTTCTTTGAACCTTCCTCTCTGTCAGCAATTTCTGTCTGCCTATCCTGCAGATTATATCTCAAATCTGACCACTTCTTTCCTCTTCCACTGACGCCCCCTGTTCCACACCACCCTCCTACCTGTGCTCCCTTGATCCATTCTTCCCAGCCAGCTAGGGTGATGTGTTAAAAACATGGGTTAGGGACTTCCCTGATGATCCAGTGGTTAAGAATCTGCCTTCCAAATCAGGGGACATGGGTTTGATCCCTGGCTGGGGGAACTTAGATCCCATGGGGCAGTTAAGCCCACACACCACAATTAGAGAAGTCTGTGCACCACAATGAAGACCCAGCACAGGCAAAAAATAAAAAACAAACAAACAGGTTAGATCAGGCCACTGCCTTTATTCACTCCCCATCCTATGGGTTTCATGGTTCGTGGAATGAAATCTGCAATGCAGGGGACCTGGGTTCGATCCCTGGGTTGGGAAGATCCCCTGGAGAAGGGAAAGGCTACCCACTCCAGTCTCAAAGAGTCTCAAAGAGTCAGACATGACTGAGCGACTTTCACTTTCACTTTTAAGACCTTAGAAGATCTGACCTCTGCCTGCCTCTGATCTCATCCTGTCCACTCTGCCCTCTGCCCCCACTCCAGTCAACCACACTGACCTTGTAGGCTTTCCCTGCCTCCAGAACACTCCCCCAGCCACAGCTCCTCCTACACCTACCTACTTGTCCTTTCGATCTCCCAGCAGATGGTACTCACTCACCCTTCCCTCCGTTTCTGAAGGAGCTCCTGCTCTCCCACCGCTAACAATCAAAAACAGCATGTCATGTCCTTCAGGGAACTTTTCTCAGACTGTCCTTCTCTTGTGTTACCATGTTTTGTGGTTACACGTCAGCTGTCCCCGCAGCCCCCCGGAAGGTGAAGTCTACGATGGGGCACGGCCCCCACTGATGCTGCCCACCTTGCGGAGTACCTGGCCTGTAGTGAACAGGAGGACGTAATAAATAAACTGAGAGAAGCAGTTTAACGAGAGCCTTTTTATGCCTCTGCCTCACTGAGCTTGGCTTGTGTGTCTGACCCTGGTCAACTCCTTATGAGCGAGGCTGGTGAGAGGAAGAGTTGTTGCCAGACTGAACTTGAGTCTGCTCACGTGCCACCAGCAGAGCCAATCTAGGGACACTGGGTTGTGCTGAGCGAAAGTACAGCGTTTATTGCAGGGCATCAAGCAAGGAGAACGGGCAGCTAGTATGCAAAAGACCCGAACTCCCCTGGCCTTTAGGCAAGAGTTTTAAAAGTATTATAGCATTAGGGATAGGTCGCAGGGTACATGATCAGCTTATGGACATTCTTCTGAATGGCTGGAGGTGAGGTAACAGGGAGATGGTTTTTGAATCTCAAGCATCTACCTTCCGGTTCCAACCAGTCTGGAGTCTGTGTCCTTATGGTCAACATGTAGTCACCATTCTCCAGTGAGTGGGGGCAGCTTAGTTTCTGCAGGACAATGCAAGGACATGTGTCAGATTATTATCGACATGACTTCAGGAGGAACTAGGAGTCCTTGACTCTATTTTCTAATCACTGATTGCTTGAATCTGCTCATTGGAACTGGAGAAGGCCAAACAAGAAGTCAGGGACACAGAGGGTCTTGTGCCAGGCAAGGCTTTGCAGGGTCCTGCTGGGTTTCAGAGTTTCATCCCCAGATCCCTCATGGCAGGTGTGTGCAAAGCCATTCTGACATGGCAGGTGTCCTATGACTTGGTAGGCCTGGGTTAAGGGAGAAGCAGAAGGTGGGGTAGAGCCATGGATGACAGAAGGCTGAAGGTCACTGACCTTCAGGTCAGAGGGGACCCTACCAGAGATGCTAAGGTCCCCTTGGGTCAGTATGTCCACCACCCCAGTCCCTACCACCTACCATAAAAATTCTTCCATTTATCTAGCGTCTTGTAAGCATTATCTCATTTTTAATTCTCACCACAAGTATACTGTGGTAAGCATATTACCTTCATTCAACTGAAAGAAACTGAGTCTCGAGAGGTTTTATTTAAAAAAAACAAAAGCAAAAACTGCTCCTGCCTTGCAATTAGCAAGCAATGGAGTCAGGATTGGAACTTGAGACCATCTGACTTTAGAGCTCTTGACCCCCTGCACAACTCAGCAAGAGCTTCTGGAAGCATCTTGAGGTGGCCTCACAGATCTCAGTTCTCAAGGCCAGAGTGATCTCTCAGTGGACTCCCCCCGCCTTCTGCCTTCCTTCAAGCCCCTGCTGTGAAGACAGTCTGCCTCTCCCATCACAGAGGAGCTCTCTGAAGCCAAAGACCATGTTTCAAGTATTTGGTGAAGAAGCAGAAACACAGGCTGCTCTGACTTCCCATGTCCTGGGGCAACTCTTGCCTTCTGAGATGGATAGCATCCTGCCTATGGAAAGTGTCTCTGTCTCAATAAACCTGCTTTCACTTAAAAAATAAAAAAGTAGAATGATAGAATTACATTTCTTTTTTTATTGAAGTGTAGTTGATGTATCAATATAAGTTACAGGTGAACAATATAGCGATTCACAGAATTTCACTTCTTAATCAATCCTTGTTAATAAACATCACCAGAGTTTCCTGTGAAAACACAGTGGTTCTCTCTTAGTCCTCAGTCAACTTGGGAGGAAGTTATCAAGGCTTTGACAGCATCTCATAGGCACCAGTGGCAAAGCAGTAGGCCCCAAACCAAACACTTTCTAGAAATAATTTGAAAACACAATGGGGAAAACTGACTGTACTCCTCGTCCTGTCATTCCCCCGCTGCATGACTGTGGGCAACTCACCTCTGCTTCCTGGGCCTCAGTTTCCTGTTTGTAAACGGGGGATCCCCTAAGATCTCTTCTCCTTTTCTATAAATATTGATTGAGGGCCCATTGTGTGTCCATAATAGAATGCTAGGCTTCACGGATCCAGCCACAAACCAGCCTGACGTAGGAGACCGCCAGGTTCTATAGGGCAGAGCTTTTGACACTCGTCAGCTGGCAAACCTCCCATGTAACATTCTGTGATTGGCCAGACCCCAACCTCCCCCAAACCCTTCGTCCGATTAGCATAATCCCAATTCATTTACTTATTTGGCCTCACCATGCAGCTTGGAGATCTTAGTTCTCAGACCAGGAATGGAACACATGCTCCTTGCAGTGGAAGCATGGATTCCTAACCACTGGACCGCCAGGGAATTCCCCACACAATCCAACTTTAAAGACGGCTATACAGAGACAGCCGCTACAGAGAATAGTACGGAGGTTCCTTAAAAAACTAAAAACGGAACTACCATATGATCCAGCAATCGCACTTTTAAGCATAAACTCGGAGAAAATCATACTTCGAAAAGGTACCTGCACCCTAGTGTTCATTGTAGCACTGTTTACAATAGCCGGGACATGGAAGCAACCTAAATGTCCATAACAGAGGAATGGACAAAGACGTGGTTCATATATTGCTCAGCCATTAAAAAAAAAATAAAATTAATGCCATTTGCAGCAGCATGGATGGGCCTAGGGATTGTCCTACTGAGTGAAGCAAGTCAGACTCAGAAAGACAAATATCATGTGATTCAGCTTAATGTGTAATCTAAAAAAAGGGTACAAATGAACTTATTTACTTGAAGTAGAGTCACAGAAAATACACTTATGGTTACCAGGGGATGGGGGAGTGGGGAGGGATAAACTGGGAGATCGGAATTGACATATACACACTACTGTATATAAAATAGATGACACTAATATAGATAAAGTATATGAGTAATGAGAATCTATTGTATACAATAGGGAACTCTACTCAATACTCTGTAATGGCCTGTATTCCAAAAGAATCTAAATAAAGGGTGGATATAACTATTTGTGTAATTGACTCACTGGGCTATATAAGTAAAACTAACACAACTTTGTAAATCAACTATACTCCAATAAAAAATTTTTAAAGGCTACAAATATTATTTAAAAAAAAAAAAAAAAGACACCTAGCAAACTCCCTGCAGTTGACATCTAGCTAGCCTGGCGTATTTAAAGCTCCTTCTCCCTTTCGGCCCTGGCTGAAGCGGCCTTGGTGGACCGAGGGGCTGGGGGTGGGCGAACTGAAGCCTCAAGAAGGACCTGGGCCGGGAGAAGCGCGAGGACGCGGCGGGAAGCGCCGCCCAGCCAGTGCCCCGAGCCTGGCGCCCCTGGGGCGGCCCCCACGGCAGGGACCGAGGGGGCCACGGGGCCCCTCCCGGGATCACCTGCGCGCGATGGGGCGGGGCCGGGGGCGGGATCCCGGGGCGGCCGGAGCCTGGGCGGCTTCTGCGGCGCTGGCGGGAGGCGGAGTGGGGCGGCGGCCGGTGCGCGGGGCTCCCCCGAACAGGTAGGAGGCGCGGGAAGCGGGGGACCCCGAGGCTCCGGGGGCACGGGTGGTCCGGCTCGGGCGCGACGGGTCACAGTCCACCTGCCGGCCGCGATCCTCGGAGGGGAGCCAGGAGAGGGAAGGTGAGGGGTCCCCCAAGTCCCACCCATCCTCCTTCGTTGGAGGAAGTGCCTGGGGTCTGCGCCCGGAGGGCGGTGGTCTGTGATCCGAGTGGAGAGGGAGGTCGGTTGTCTTTCGGGCTTTGGAAATGGGGATGGGACACGGGTCGCAAGCTCGACCCTCGCGGAGAAGCCTACATCTGGGGCGTGTTATTCCGAGCATCCGGCTGGCGAGTTGTTTCCTTGACCCACCTCCCTCAGTAAGCCTCGGGCGGAGGGACCGAGACTCCCAGGAGAAAAGAGACCCGGCCTGCCAGGAGGTAGAAGAGATTTTTAAACCACTCGGGACCTCTGTTGGCTTCATCTGTGAAATGGGCGTCTGTCTGTGCGGAGGCCCCTTTTGGAGGAAGATCCGCAGTGAAAACCACAGCTAGGAGGAAGAACCCAGGGTTCTAGTTCATATCAGCCAACTCAGCAGCTCCGGAGAAAGGAGGCGGGGACACGTTCTGTGGTCTGGGTACCTGTCAGGAGGAGGACAAGCGTGTGTCATATACTAGGCGGCTTCGAAGGATCTAGGAATCTCTCTAGTCTGGGAGGAGGGCCGGGAGGGTTATTTTCCCAGGTAGCGTGGGATTGAGTATCTTCCCAGCTAGCGCTAGTGGTAAAGAATCCGCCTGCCAGTGCAGGAGCTGCAGGGTCAGACATAGGTTCAATCCCTGGCTGGGGAAGATTCCCCTGGAGAAGATTGGCAGGGAAACCCCATAGACGGAGGAGCCTGGCAGGCTACAGTCCATGGGGTCACAAAGAGTCAGACACGACTGAGTGATGAAACAACGACCAATAAAGAAAGCGTAGTGCTAAAGAGCTTTGGAATCAGTCAGCCTGGGCGTTGGAATCCATGCTTTGCCCCTTAGGCGGCCGATAACAGTCTTGGGCAGGACTTTGCATTTCTCTATGGTTTGTGTTACTCCATAAACAAGGCAATTTCTTTGACAGATTGTCAGATAGTTCATATGAAGTGCTTAGGACAAGGTCTTTATGTTATAGGCACTCAATAAAAATGAGCTATTAATTTCCACCAGATTGTAGCTCCTTGGGGACAGGGGCCGTGTCTCTTTGGTTCACCAATGTTGGTGCCCCGTGGACCGAGGATCCTAGTGGGCTCCAGTCCCTGGGGTCACAGAAGAGCCGGACACGACTTAGAGGCTAAACAACAAGAAAAACAGTAGGTCTCACCGCACATTTGTTGAATGAATGAAGGATGAGTGAGTATGTAGTACCACAGTTGGCGTGTGGCAAGTAGTCAATAAATAGTGAATTTAGAGATGGCCAGACCCTAACAGATTATGGATAGGAGTGAGTGGTCTAGGTGGATGGAACAGTGTAACAGATTAAGAATAAGCCCAAAGCAACAGATTTGGGGCACCCCTTCTTGAGGGGGGCAGGGGAGCAACATGATAAGCTCAGCAGAGCGCAGAGTAGGGGAAGGCACACAGAATGCTGGGATCCTGACCTAGCGGCCACATGGAAGGACATGGAGCAGCTGGAATCTGGGTCGGTCAGCTGCCTTTCTCACATCCTCTAAGTGTCCATCCCCAAGCTGCAGGGGTCAGGGGTGCCAAGAGACAGCAAAGGGCTGCGGGTGCCTGGTGAGAACAGAAGATGAAACGGGAAAGGGGCTCCTGTGGCCTCTTCATGGCAGTGGGACCTCCCTCACCTCGTCCTGCTATCTCCTGGCTGCTGGTAAGGTAGCTGAAGAGGGCAGTGTGGGGCCAGGTGGGCGACCCGCCAGTGTGCGTGCTGAGCCAGGCTCATGGGGAGCCAGGCCAGGGGATCGTGCTGGGTCTCTGGGGAAATCTGCTCTAGTGGAATCAAAGCTCAGCCCCCGGAGCCGGTTCCCATGTCCTTCGTCTCCTCCTGTGGATCGTGGCCACTGCCGCCTCAGGCCGAGAGGGAGCTGTGTCCTCGAGGTGGAACCACTCTTAGCCAGGTGAGGAGCCTACAGCCTGTCTGACATCCTGGCAGGCAGCCTGTTGAGGGTTCCATCTCCCTGCAGTGACTAGGAAAGCAGAGATCTGAAATGGAGGTGAGAGATTTGGGCAAACCCATCAAGAGGACATGGGAGGCACTGTGTCTCTCTAAAGAGCCAAGTTCAAAGCGTTTTCTCTTAGCGCTTTCCATAATTGCTCATAATCATTTGATATCTGTGTTTCCCACTGACTTGTAGACTCCGGGAGTAAGCCTGCCTTCTTTCTCACCATATCCCTGCCTACCATAGTGCCCCGAACTTATCAGGCATTCAGTGAATGTCTGTGGAATACATGAACCCAGGCTAAGGACTGGGGCTCTTGGCTCCGAGAGGAGATCTTTGATGCTCCAGGGAGAGCATCTCTTTACCAAAGTGATGTAGACACCCCAAGTTCTTCCCCCCACTGCCACCCTTGTCTCCCATCCAATCCCCACCCCCTAGCTTGAAAGGCATGTCCCCAATCACACGTTCTGAGCCTCTGCCCTCTCTCCTGCCACCATCAGGGTCTTTTCTCAAGGAAGAATCCCCTGCTGGTAGAATTTACACCTCAGGGACAGGCCTGGACACGGTGCTGCTTCTCCCAGCCTGATAGTCAGCCCCCTAGAGACCCCTTAGGTTCTGAGAGGAGGAAAGAAACATCCAGTCTGATCCCTATCCTGCAGGATCACAGGGGATAGGAGCTACAGTTCAGTTCAGTTCAGTTCAGTCGCTCAGTCGTGTCCGACTCTGTGTGACCCCATGGACTGCAGCACGCCAGGCTTCTCTGTCCATCACCAACTCCCAGAGTGTATTCAAACTCATGTCCATTGAGTCGGTGATGCCATCCAACCGTCTCATCCTCTGTCATCCCCTTCTCCTCCCACCTTCAATCTTTCCCAGCATCAAGGCCTTTTCAAAAGAGTCAGTTCTTCACATCAGGTGGCCAAAGTATTTGAGTTGCAGTTTCAGCATCAGTCCTTTCAATGAATATTCAGGACTGATTTCCTTTAGGATTAACTGGTTGGATCTCCTTGAAGTCCAAGGGGCTCTCAAGAGTCTTCTCTAATACCATAGTTCAAAAGCATCAGTTCTTCAGCACTCAGCTTTCTTTATAGTCCAGCTTTCACATCCATACATGACTACTGGAAAAACTATAGCTTTGACTAGACAGACCTTTGTTGCCAAAGTAATGTCTCTGCTTTTTAATATGCTGTCTAGGTTGGTCATAACTTTTCTTCCAAGGAGCAACTGTCTTTTAATTTCATGGCTGCAATCACCATCTGCAGTGATTTTGGAGCCCAAAAAGATAAAGTCTGTCACCGTTTCCACTGTTTCCCCATCTGTTTGCCATGAGGTGATGGGACCAGATGCCATAATCTTAGTTTTCTGCATGTTGAGGTTTAGGCCAACTTTTTCACTCTCCTCTTTCACTTTCATCAAGAGGCTCTTTAGTTCCTCTTCACTTTCTGCCATAAGCGTGGTGTCATCTGCATATCTGAGCTTATTGATATTTCTCCCAGCAGTCTTGATTCCAACTTGTGCTTCTTCCAGCCCAGTGTTTCTCATGATGTACTCTGCATATAAGTTAAACAAGCAGAGTGGCAATATACAGCCTTAACATACTCCTTTTCCTATTTGGAACCAGTCTGTTGTTTCATGTCCAGTTCTAACTGTTGCTTATTGACCTGCATACAGATTTCTCAGGAGGCAGGTCAGGTGGTCTAGCATTCCCATCTCTTGAAGAGTTTTCCACAGTTTGTTGTGATCCACACGGTCAAAGGCTTTGGTGTAGTCAATAAAGCAGAAGTAGGTGCTACAGGAACCCTTAAAGGCAACAGAGGGCTCCTTCAGGTGAGGATGCTGGAGTCCAGAAAGGATGAGATACACCCAGTGAAGAACTGTTAGGAGAGACCTCAAGTCCCCTTATCTGAGTGCTTTGTCACTGCCGTGGGCTGGGAGGTTCTCTGAGAATATGAATAGCTACAACACTTCCCTTTACTTTCCAGTCTTCCACTAAAGTAGAATGGAAGGTTATAAAAAGAAAGGTAAAGTGGATTTTAAGCTGCCCAGTAAACCTTTTTAATTGAAAACAAAACAAAACAAAAAAACACCTCATATATGTTGAAAATAAAGACCCCAAATTATATATGTTCAATTTACTTTTTAAAAGATATATGTTTGATATTGGAGAAAAATAATCCAAAGCAGGAACCTCTCTAACCTGGGCCAGGTGTTGCTGGCCAAGCAGTGCCTATGCTGGGGTGTACCCCGCAGGCTGCCACGCCAGGGCCTCTGCAGGCAGCCCAGAATCAGTGGTGGGTTTGTTTCTCCTGGACCACCTCCAAGCATGGATGGAGCACACTGCCCTATCGGTTTCTGCACCTCCATCCATCCGGCCTCCTGATGCAGTCACTGGCATCTGGGTTTCTGACATCCCACTCTTTGCTTCGGGATCTGGCAGGGTGGACCCCTCTTTATCTTCTTTCAGAGGAGTTCCTCATCAGGACGATAGGTCCTCCGTGGGCAGGAGGAGGCAGGAAGAGAGAAAGGGGACCGAGCCAAGGCCAGAGCCTACCAGTCAGCAAGTCTCCGTGGATTCCTCAGCAGGGCTGGGTGTCAGTACAGTTGAGGGGTAGGGCCAGAGCGTGGCAGCTGGGCTGGAACCTCTCCTGTGGTTTGAAGCTCCCGGGGGTGGTGGCTGCAGCTTGGCCTAAGGAAGGAAAAGGGGGTGTGCCGATCTCTAAAGACAGGAGAGGCCTGTTCTTCAGCCAGGCCTGTGGTGAGGGGCCCCCTGCCTGGGCCGGACACTCCTGAGCAGTTGGGGCCCTCAGCAGGGCTGCCAGGTCCATGGTACCCAGTGGGCGGCTCGAGGAGGTGGAGGGGGCAGTGTTGGAAGCTCCTGGCATGTCAGGCGTCCGTGCAGACCCTGGATGGCCAGGGCAGCCTCAGCCAGCAGGGGAGGATGGGGCGCAGAGTGGGGAGGGAGGCCTTGGTTTTCGAGCTGTGGGATTTTGTTCAAGCCACATCACCTCCTGAGCCTCGGTTTCCCAATTTATTAAAGAGGATGCTATCCAAGGCCCTCACTTATAAAGATGAGTTTCCCTTCCCCTTCAGAGAAGTTTGTGTCTTGGGACCTGTTGAGTCAGCTGTTCAGGCCAATGAGCGTCAGGGTGTTTCAGTTCTTCCACAGTTCACTCATCATTCATTCATTCATTCACTCAGTCATTCACTCATTCTTCAAGACTGCCTCTGGCCTGTGCCGGAAGTTCAGAGAGACCTCTTTTTCCTGCTGTGTGTCTGTTTCTTGCAGAGCACCCAGCACATGGGGCCTGACCTTCTGCAGCTGCCATCTCTTCCTCCACCGGGGATCATCTCTTTCAGTCTGCTCTGCAATAAAAAGCAATAGTGTGGGACTTCCCTGGCAATTTGATGGTTAAGTCACTGTGCTTCCAGTGCAGGGGGCATGGGTTTGATCCCTGGTTGGGAAACTAAGATCCCGCATGTCCTGTGGCACACACACACAAAAAAATTAATCCTGCGAGGACTTCCCTGGTGGTTCACAAGTGGTTAAGACTCCACTCTCCCAATGCAGGGGGCATGGGTTTGATCCTTGGTTGGGGAACTAAGATCCCACAGTCTGCACCACATGGTCAAAAAATAAATAAAAATAAATGAATAAAAAATTAAAAATGCAGTTGTGCAACTTGTTCCCCCAGCTGCCAGCCCTGATCCCCTAACTGTCCTTCAGATATCCCTAAGGTTTTAGCCTTCAGGTCTCAGAGGGAAATGGTTAACAGTTAATGCCTGTTTGCTGAGGGTTTGCCAGGGCCCACTCAGCACTAAATGCTCCACATGCCTCAGCCCTTTCCCACCCACGGCCGCCCAGGAAGTGAGTAGTTTTCCCTTGCTCCCTGCTGAGGGTCACAGAGCTAACCGGGGACGTCATTTTGCCTTCATGGGCCCCTTCCTCCATAAAAAATATTAAGTTATATTAATAGCTGTATTGGTACATTTAAACGTTTTCTTCCTCCTAAAAGTTCCTGTTTTCTTCTGATTTTGAAAGAAATAAGAAACATTTTTTGTGAGCCCCCAAAAGTCTCCTGAGCCCTGGGCGCTGGGTCTCCTGGGTCCTGGAAAGACGCAGGCCCTGAGGCTCAGCAGAAGCGAGGCTGAGATTCCAGGAAGTCCTAACCTCCTCCCTGTATTGCCCTTCAGCAATTAAGAAAGAAAAAAAAGAACAGGCAAGAAACTGTAGAAAGGGACTAGTTATCCAAACTTCTAATGCCTGTGGTGGTATTAGTAGTTCTTTCTGGAAAATGTCACTTGGTTTATTTCCTCACCTCCCCACCAACTCCTACCCTCTTCCTCACTATTTCTTAACCAAAACTTTTTCAAGAACCAAGTCCACTCCGTCCTCTTTTGTGGAAACTGTAGATGCCCTGCGTTGGTCTTCTCTCCAGTCTCAGACCTTAACGGTAACTGGTTTGCCCAGAGGACAAAAGAGGATTTATTTATTGTACAGAAGCAGCTCCATGTTCCTCCCTAATCCCCAGAAATGATGTCACTGGTCATAGTAATAATAACAGCAATTCATAATTTTGAGAGCTTTCGGTGTGCTGGGCATTTGCTAATCATTTGTAATCACTTGGCATGAATTGTCTCCTGAAAATCTAACCCTATTGGAGAGTGGGAGGAACATGCGATATCTTGTCAGTCCTCCAGAAGAAAAGGTGGCAGAATGTGAATCTAGAATCAAGGTTGACAAATTTAGTTATCTTTAAGCATGAGGTATGTCGATTAAAGAAAAGCAAGATGATATTTTTATCATCTGCATTGTGCAGATGAAGAAACTGAGGCTTAGAAGGACTAGCTGAGATGCTCGAAAGGCAGGGCGAGATGGGGACCTTAGTAGGGAACTAGGCTAAGTCTGTTAGTTTGCTGTCAGAGCATGAACCCCGTGACGGCAGGGACCGTATCCCACGGTCTGCCCCATCGTCTAGCACAGTGCCTTGGTACACAGACTTTCAGCGTGGAAGGAGTGACTCACCTCTGCACTGTTCTCTAAGGACACTTACCCGCTTCGGGTCCCTGCTCCTTGTCTTGGGACAGTCACTGCCTCCTGTCCCTGCAGTGCAGAAGTGGGCAGCTACAGTCCTGGGGGAGTCTATTGTTGTTTTAGTCGCTGAGACATGTCCGACTATTTTGTGACCCCATGGACTGCAACCCACCAGGCTCCTCTGTCCGTGGGTTTTCCCAGGCAAGAATGCTGGAGTGGGTTGCTATTTCCTTCTCCAGGGGATCTTCCTGACCCAGGGATCGAATCTGAGTCCCCTGCATTGGCAGGCAAGTTCTTTACCACTGGGTCACCACAGAAGCCCTTGGAGCAGCTCAAAGCCCTGCTGAGATGAGGAATCAATTAAAACAGACCAAGGCTCAGGTATTCACTTGCCCATCGATGCCCTTCCAACCCCGCCCCCACCCCAGTCTGCAGAATCCCACTGGCGGAGTTGACCTCCTGCCAAGGCTACGCTCCTTTGAACTCAGAGATGAAGCCTGCAGACACACAGGCAGAGTGCCAACCAGAGAGAGTGGCTGAGGGAGTCTCTGTCTCTCTGCCCCCGGGCTCATTTTTTCTTTTCCTAGTGCCTCTGGCTCTTCCACAGGGCACATTACCAGGCTGAGAGCAAGTACCCCCAGGGGAACTTGAATTCACTCACCAAAATAATTAGATGCCTAAGAAGTACAACTGTTCTAAAAGACAGTAAATCAAGCAGCAGATGTCATCTGAAGCAGAATGATTGAAGTAGATGGAACCAGATTTTGAAGTAAAGCATGATACTTTTATTAATACTTAAAAAGATAAGGAAAGAACTTTGTAGAATAATACAAGAACAAGAAGTCATAGGAGAGAACCAAAGCAAAAGATTAGCCATGAAACTTATCGTTGTTGGTTAGTTGCTAAGTCGTGTCCCACTCTCTGGCTACCCCATGGACTGCAGCCCACCGGGCTCCTCTGTTCATGGGATTTTCTTGGCAAGAAGACTGGAGTGGGTTGCCATTTCCTCCTCCAGGGGATCTTCCCGACGCAGGGATCAAACTGTGACGCCTGCTTGGCAGGTGGATTCTTTACCGCTGAGCCACCAGGGAAGCCCATGAAAGATATACTATTTAAAATAAAGGTCACGACCTGGCAGAAGTCCTTGCCTCCCCACCACTTAGCTTCAGGTCAGAAGCTCCACAGAGGAAGGCACTCTGTTCTCATGTTTCGTAAGCAGAACAGAGCTCTGCAATCCAGCTGGACCCTGTGCTCCAGCAACGAAAGAGGCATTGCCATCTCAGCCTGTTCCTTTCTCCACTTCTTTATTCAGAAATGCTTCACATCGCCTCATTATACGTCTTGGGCCAATATGGTTGAAACCAACTCTGAATCAGGCACTTGCGCAAAAGAAAATAAAACAAATTTGTAGTGAAAAAATAAAGGACACAATAGATGGTATAAATGTCAGGTTGGATACAGCTAAATTAACATTTCCCAGGTGGTGCTAGTGGTAAAGAGCCTGCCTGCCAATGCAGGAGACATAAGAGACGTACGTGGGTTAGATCCCCGGATCAGGAAGATCCCCTGAAGGAAGGCATGGCAACCCACACCAGTATTCCCCTAGAGAATCCCATGGACAGAGGATCCTTTCTAGGCTGTGGTCCATAGGGTCAGAAAAAGTCAGACACAACTGAAGCAACTTAGCATGCATGCATGCAGGAAAGAGGAAAATCAGATTGAGAGCTATCCCAGAAGGAAGCAGGAAAAAAAATAAAGAGATAACAAATGAAAAAGAAAATCTAAGAGAGACGGAGAATAAAAGTAGGTGTCCTGAAAGAAGATGAAAAATGGAGAATAAGGAAGAATTGAAGAAATAATAGAGATTATATGTTCCAGGATTAAAGGAAAATGAATGAAATCAGACTGAAAGGACTCATGGAGTCACCAACAGCAGAAAAATCCACGCAAAATATCATGATAAAATTGAAAATCTGAAAGACAGTGAGAAAGGGCAGAGAGAACTAGCCTCCCTTACAAAGCGCCAAGATTTAGACTGATGTTATACATCTCAATAATAGCACTTGATCAAGGAAGTCAAAGAATAATGTTATTATAAGAATTGAAAGAAGAGAACCCTTTCAATCCAGAATTTTAAAGGCAGCCAAATCGTCATTCAAACATGAGGTCATACTAAAAATATTCTTAGACAAATAAAGCCTTAGAAGGTGGAGTACACAAAGACCCACATTGAAAATACTCTGAAGGAACTACTTAAATAATAAAAGAAACAAATCCAGGAGCTGCTGCAGGAGCTGCCGGAAGTCAGGGTGTTTAAGTCTGGGGTCAATGCAAGAAACAGAAACAGAACTCAGCATTTTTGGTAGGAAGGGATTTTATGCACCCTGTTCTTTTAAAATATTGGAAATGCTGGAGGCTTCCAAAGCGCTGCAGACTGGAGAGCTCTGGCACCTGCCATAGTCAGGAAGGTGAAGGACTCACGAAGCTCGTGCAACTGCTGAATTTAAGGATACACGACCACGGTCATGTGATCCAGGGATTCAGACGCTGGTCTGCTGTAACTGCCTGGATTCTGAATCTCAGAGTCTGGCTGCAACACTCACTCCTTTTTTTAAAAGAGGACCTGCCTTGGGCCCAGACCCTTTGGGAGGTAACGCTGTCCAGCTAGAATGGCATTGATCTGTTTCATCTAATTTATTTTGTTGCTTTCTATTGATGCCAAGTTTTCCATTTTCAGAAACGATAGAATTATTCTGTTTACAGGTTATTTTTTGAATGTTTTAAAGGAAAAGTAGGTCCAGGGATCTCAAGCCATCGTGATTGGTGCAAGCAATTATTATAAGTAGTCAGAGGTGGAAGAGGTGTTCTGGGGAGGAGGAGACAGTTGGGTGTCATGACCGAGGAAGGTTTAGATTGGGGTAGCATTGGGAAGAGGGCACTGGAGAAAAGGCCAGTTTGCTGATTATCTGTCCCTGTGTAACCAACTGCTCCAAGACTTCGTGGCTTTATGGCTGTATAGGTTGAGCGGACTCAGGGGAGAGGTCCTCACTTGGGGTCTGACACGTGCCTTCTGCCTGACATTCACAGCTCACGGCTCAGCTGGCCTGGGTGTCTGTGTGGCTCACTCACGGGGAGGCTTAGTGACACGTGGCTGACAGCTGGGACCACAGCTGGAGCAGTCAACTAGCACGTCTGCCCATGGCCTCTGCACGTGCCTGGGGCTTCTCAGAGCATGTCAGCGGGGTGCCGAGAAGGAGTATGCATTCTGAGAGGCAGGAAGCAGAAGCCTCCCTGAAGGGCTTTACCCCAACAACCAGTGTCGCTCCTGCCATATCCCAGTGGTCCCAGCAGTCATGGGGCCCACCTAGATTCAAGGGAGTGGAGAAACAGACTCCATCTCTTCAGTGGGGAGATACTGTGCAGTTAGTAATAGCTTCCCAGTATGGGAGGCACAGGTGAGGCATGGGTGAGTTTAAGGAGACAGGAAGTCACTCATTCCCTGCCTAGAGTTGGGAAGAAAGGGAGAAGACAGGGGCTGGTGGATAAAAGTAGAAAAGGTTCATGGAAGACCTTGGTTGATAAGACAAAGAATGATGGCTTTATTCTGTGATCAGCCAGAAGTAGATGGATTTTTCTGCAACAAAGGATCCGTAAGGAAGACAGCTGGAAGCTTCTGTTCCTTTACAGTAGAATATCCCAGGAGCATGAAGGAGTGGAAAATACATACACAGACACACACACACACTGCCCTCAATCCACTAAGCACTTGTTAGACAGTTATTGTATGGCAAGTGCATGGCCAGACCAGGCACTGTGGAAATAAGTCTATGATTCATAAACCACTGGGCTATCCTGCAAATTCTGGTATTTCTACGTTCATTCTATAGCTTCTAGTTCTCCTCTTGGACTCCTTGTGGACCCAAAACCTTTGCTAGGACAATAAAAAGGCAAAAAGATAGGACACTGAAAAATGAACTCCCTACGTTGGTAGGTGCCTGATATGCTATTGGAGAGCAGTGGAGAAATAACTCCAGAAAGAATGAAGAGACAGAGCCAAAGCAAAAACAACACCCAGTTGTGGATGTGACAGGTGATGCAAGTAAAGTCCAATGCTGTAAAGAGCAATATTGTGAAGGAAACTGGAATGTTAGGTCCATGAATCAAGGCAAATTGGAAGTGGTCAAACAGGAGATGGCAAGTGTGAACATCAACATTCTAGCAATCAGCGAACTAAAATGGATGGGAATGGGTGAATTTAACTCAGATGATCATTATAATTTACTACTGTGGGCAAGAATTCCTTAGAAGAAATGGAGTAGCCATCATAGTCAACAAAACAGTTAGAAATGCAGTACTTGGATGCAATCTCAAAAACGACAGAATGATCTCTGTTCGTTTCCAAGGCAAACCATTCTATATCACAATAATCCAAGTCTATGCCTGGACCAGTAATGCTGAAGAAGCTGAAGTTGAATGGTTCTACAAAGACCTACAAGACCATCTAGAACTAACACCCAAAAAAGATGTCCTTTTCATTATAGGGGACTGGAATGCAAAAGTAGGAAGTCAAGAGATACCTGGAATAACAGGCAAATTTGGCCTTGGAGTACAAAATGAAGCGGGTCAAAGGCTAACAGAGTTTTGCCAAGAGAACACACTGGTCATAGCAAACACCCTCTTCCAACAACACAAGAGACGACTCTACACATGGGCATCATCAGATGGTCAATGCTGATTTTGGACTGATTATATTCTTTGCAGCCAAAGATGGAGAAGCTCTATACAGTCAGCAAAAACAAGACTGGGAGCTGACTGTGACTCAGATCATGAACTCCTTATTGCCAAATTCAGAACTAAATTGAAGAAAGTAGGGAAAACCACTAGATCATTCAGGTATGACCTAAATCAAATCTCTTATGATTATACAGTGGAAGGGACAAATAGATTCAAGAGATTAGATCTGATAGAGTGCTTGAAGAACTATGGACAAAAGTTCATGACATTGTACAGGAGGCAGGGATCAAGACCATCCTCAAGAAAAAGAAATGTAAAAAGGCAAAATGGTTGTCTGAGGAGGCCTTAGAAATAGCTGAGAAAAGAAGAGAAGCTAAAGGCAAAGGAGAAAAGGAAAGGTATACCCATCTGAATGCAGAGTTCTAAAGAACAGTAGGGAGAGATAAGAAAGCCTTCCTTGGTAATCAGTGCAAGGAAATAGAGGAAAAGAATAGAATGGGGAAAACCAGAGATCTCTTCAAGAAAATTAGAAATACCAAGGGAACATTTCCTGCAAAGATGAGCACAATAAAGGACAGAAATGGTATGGCCCTAACAGAAGCAGAAGATATTAAGAAGAGGTGGCAAGAATACACAGAACTATACAAAAAAGATCTTCACGACCCATATAATCATGATGGTGTGATCACTTACCTAAAGCCAGACATCCTGGGATGTGAAGTAAAGTGGGCCTTAGGAAGCATCACTACAAACAAAGCTAGTGGAGGCGATGGAATTCCAGTTGAGCGATTTCAAATCCTGAAAGATGATGCTGTGAAAGTGCTGCACTCGATATGTCAGCAAATTTGGAAAACTCAGCAGTGGCCTCAGGACTGGGAAAGGTCAGTTTTCATTCCAATCCCAAAGAAAGGCAATGACAAAGAATGTTCAAAGTACCGCACAATTGCACTCATCTCACACACGAGCAAAGTAATGCTCAAAATTCTCCAAGCGAGGCTTCAACAGTACGTGACCCGTGAACTTCCAGATGTTCAAGCTGGTTTTAGAAAAGGCAGAGGAACCAGAGATCAAATTGCCAACATCTGTTAGATCATAGAAAAAGCAAGAGAATTCCAGAAAAACATCTACTTCTGCTTTATTGACTGTGCCAAAGCCTTTGATCGTGTGGATCACAACAAACTTTGGAAAATTCTGAAAGAGATGGGAATACTAGACCACCTTATCTGCCTCCTGAGAAATCTGTATGCAGGTCAAGAAGCAACAGTTAGAACTGGACATGGAACAACAGACTGGTTCCAAATCAGAAAAGGAGTTCGTCAAGGCTGTATATCATCACCCTGCTTATTTAACTTATATGCAGAGTACATCATGCAAAATGGCAGGCTGGATAAAGCAGAAGCTGGAATCAAGATTGCCAGGAGAAATATCAATAACCTCAGATATGCAGATGACACCACCCTTATAGCAGAAAGCAAAGAAGAACTAAAGAGCTTCTTGATGAAAGTGAAAGAGGAGAGTGAAAAAGTTGACCTAAACCTCAACATTCAGAAACCAAGATCATGGCATCTGGTCCCATCACTTCATGGCAAATAGATGGGGAAACAGTAAGAAACTTTATTTTCTTGGACTCCAAAATCACTGCAGGTGGTGACTGCAGCCATGAAATGAAAGATGCTTTCTCCTTGGAAGAAAAGCTGTGACCAACCTAGACAGCATTTAAAAATCAAAGACATTACTTTGCCAACAAATGTCCTTCTGGTCAAAGCTATGGTTTTCCAGTAGTCATGTATGGATGTGAGAGTTGGACTATAAATAAAGCTGAGCATCGAAGAATTGATGCTTTTGAACTGTGGTATTGAAGAAGATTCTTGAGAGTTCCTTGGTTGCAAGGAGTTCCAACCAGTTTATCCTAAAGGAAATCAGTCCTGAATATTCATCAGAAGGACTGATGCTGAAGCTGAAACTCCAAAACTTTGGCCATCTGATGTGAAGAACTGACTCATTTGAAAAGACCTTGATGCTGGGAAAGATTGAAAGTAGGAGGAGAAGGGGACGACAGAGGATGAGATGGTTGGATGGCATTACTGACTTCATGGAAATGAGTTTGAGTAAGTTCTGGGAGTTGGTGATGGACAGGAAGGCCTGGCATGCTGTAGTCCGTAGTGTTGCAGAGTCAGACACGATGGAGTGACTGAACTGAGCTGAGAACAAGTGTCCTGAGTTTTGACTAAAAAATTGTGATACAAGTGCAAGTCCAATTATTTAGCCTTACTGCATAAATAAATCAGGCATTTGTGAGGGTTTTGCATGCATAAGGCATTTAGCAATGCTTTTCAAGCCTCTAGGAGAGTGACTGATGCTTCTTGTTGTTCAGTCGCTAAGTCGTGTCTGACTCTTTGTGACCCCATCGACAGCAGCATGCCAGTCTCCTCTGTCCTTCACTGTCTCCCAGAGTTTGCTGAAATTCATGTCCATTGAGTTGGTGATGTTATCTAACCATCTCATGCTCTGCCGCCCCCTTCTCCTTTTGCCTTCAGTTTTTCCCAGTGTCAGGGTCTTTTCCAATGCATTGGCTTTCACATCAGGTGGCCAAAGTATTGGAGGTTCAGCCTGAGGCATAGTGGGCATTAATAAATACTAGTTTCCTCCTCCAGGATCTGTCCAAAGCCTCCCCACGGATCTCAAGTAGGTCGATCTTTTCTGAGAATTCCCAGCACCTCACAGGTACTTTGCTTATAGCACTTATCACATGAAAGTGTTATAATTAGCAAACAGGTCTGTCTTCCCTTCTATTTTAGGAGCTCCTTGGGAAATGAATTCATGCAAACATAGAGGCTGCATGGAAGTGATGAGTTCACTTATTATTAGCAATGATTATTTTATTTGATTTTTGCAACCAGGGAAAAGACAGGAATCACCAAGTCTAGTTTACAGATGAGGAAACAGGCTCAGAGAGGTTAAGTCACAAGCCTAAAGACACTCAGGTCAGAATCCAAGTCCACTGTTGTTCAGTTATCAAGTCGTGTCCGACTCTTCGCAACCCCGTGGACTGCAGCGTGCCAAGCTTCCCTGTCCCTCACCCTCTCCCGGAGTTTACCCAAGGTCATGTCCATTGCATCAGGGACGCCATCCAACCATCTCAGCCTCTGTCCCCCTCTTCTCCTTCAGGCCTGTATCTAACTCTAAACCCCCACCTCTGTCGCCTTCAGCACACCACCATGTCACAGGAAGTGGAGGCCTCTCCAGGAGAGGGCCGAATCCTGTGGGGTTGTAGGGGACTCAATAGTCCCAGAGAACCAAGGTTAGGGGTGTGTGGGTGCCCAGAGGAAACGGGGGAGGAGACGGGAGAGAGATGGGAAGGGCTTCGAGTGCCGGGCCTGGATGCAGGGAGCAGGCCGGAAAGACCTGCCCGAGGGCCCCAGCGTTCCCCAGATCACACGGTGATCTCGCCTCCCAGCGCACTGGTCGCCTGATGTCCACGTCCTCCCAGTCAGGACCGGGCCTGGAACGCAGGTCTCCTGACTCGCAGCCCTGAACTCGCCTCCCCCAGCTTCCTCCCTGTCACAGCCTCCCTTTCAGGCTGTGGTGTTTGCTCAGAGCCCAAGCCCGGGCAGAGAGCAGAGAAATATTTATTTATGTCACCGCCAGCCCTGCCTGCTGGAGGCCCCCAAGGGCCCCCTCACAGAGAAGTTCAGTTATATAACCCCGAGTTGACACAGCAGGAAGGAGGAGGACATAAATTATAATTACTCATTTTTTTGCAGTCTCAGATGCACTTTGGATAGCTTGACACTTTGGATACCTCTCTTCTTCCTCTTTGTTCGGACCTGGGGCCTCCAGGGGCACCTTGGTGGTTCTCAGTCAGCCGATTTTAGCCTCAATTCGGGTGACCCTGGGGCTTTGAGGAGACCTTCCTAGAGGCTGGGGAAAGGAGAGAAATGAGATCTCAAAGGTCTGCTTTATTCCAAGCACTCTGCCAGGGGCTTTATATTCATAACCTCATTTTTACCTCATGAAGAAGGTCCTGTTTATTACCTCTATTTTGCGGGAAAGGGATGGACGCCCAGAAAGGTTAAGTAACTTCCCAAAGGGCACTCAGCAGAGCCAGGTCAGGAGCTCACAGCTCACGTGGCATCTGTGACATGGGGATTCTGGAGAGATGAAAGTGTGCTAGCATCTGCCTATGCAGGAAATTCTTCCGTAGCTTAATCCCCAAACATCCCTCTCGTTCAGTCTCCACTCTGACCTTGCCGGGACCCTCACAGCCCCACCCCGCTCGCTGCCCCTCCCGCCTCCCCACTCTCACATTTCCCTTTCTAAAGTGTTCGTCCTCATCCCCATCTCCCAGTCGTCATGCCCACTGTTCTTCCCAGCTACAGTGTCCCTCCTCCTTTCTCCACCTGACAAAATCCTAGCAGATTAATAATAATAAGGCACCTTCATAGAGCAGAAGGTGTGGAGTGGAGTGGAGTTGTTAAAAGAATGAAACACCAGCTAGTTTCATCACTTTTGCTGGCTGTGTGACCTCAGGCAAGTTAGTTAACCTTTCTGGACTACAGTTTCCTCACCTGTAAGATACAGTGATACCCAGTTGACCTGGAAGAAGGAGAAAAAGTGGGGTGAAATGAAGTAAAAATAAATAAAAATGATAGAAGTAACTTCTTTGTAAATTTCTTAGAAAAGTTCTTGGCACAGAGAAAGTGATCAAATGTTCATTCTAACGGTCAAGCCTTTGAAATGTGGAGCAGACCCTGAAGTCGGGTTGCTTGAGTTCATGTCCCACCTCGGTTGGTGACCTTAGACCAGTTAGTTAATCTCTCTAGGCCGTGGTTTCCTCTGTTAAAAATTTCAACAGCAACGTGCTTTCCACTTAGGATGGATGAGACAGTCAAATAGACTTAAAATACCCAGAGGATTTGGCACTTAGTGACAGGTAAATACGGGCGTTCAGATACAGATCTCAAAGCCCTTATTTAATTAAACCCTTGTTTAGCTTCCCTGGTGGCTCAGATGGTAAAGAATCTGCCTGCCATGCAAGAGACCTGGGTTTGATTCCTAGGTTGGGAAGATCCCCTGGAGAATGGAACGGCAACCCACTCCAGTATTCCTGCCCGGAAAATCCCATGAACAAAGCAGTCCATGGGGTCGCAGAGTCAGACACGACTGAGTGACTAACGCTTGTTTAATGACCACATGGTGCCACTCAGCTTTCCCCTCTCTGAGCAGCTTGCCCTTTTCTCTTGTCCCCTGCTCAGCACCGTCTCCCCCACTGAGCTCCATAGCATTCCCGGCCCGTCTGTGTCTTAGCGTCACATTACTGGTGGCCCAAGCCCTATGACCTGTGTTTGGTCCTTGCTGGATGCCTTGGTTCAGCCAGCAGCTGTTAAACCCCTGTGCTGTGAGGGTGCACAGCATGGGAATTTGAAGTGATGCTTGGGTTAAAGTATCAGAAAGAGTGCTCTGGCATATGCAAAGGTCCTGTGGCCACAACGGGACAGAGTTACAGGGCAGAACTCAGACAGAGAGGAGACTGGAGGGGTCTGAAGAATACAGATCCTATACAGGGGCCTTGCTGATGATGGTAAATTCTAGTGTAAAGTAGACTTGAGGTTTTTAAAGATCGCTGCAGCTGCTGTGGAGGACTGCAGGGACCCAGAGCAGAAGTAGTCCTGGCCCACTGGGCAGCGATGGCAGCATCCAGGTGACAGAAGACAGAAGCCTGGACCCCAGCAGGGATAGGGATGCTGGAGGAGATTAGTAAGGAGATGTGTATGAAATGAAGGTAAATCTGAAAGGGCTTGTTGATGGGGGTGGCAGACTGGTGACAGGTGATGACTTCAGTGGGTTTCTGGCTTCAGAGGCTACGTGGATGGCAGTGATATTTCCTGCCATGGGGAACTCTGGAAGAGACCAGATTCTGTGAAGTGCTGGGGCGTGACAAAGCCCAAGACACTGCCCAGGCCCTCAAGCAGGGGAAAGCAGACATATGATGATGATGATGATGATGATGGTGATGGTGACCACAGTGGCTAATTGAGTGCAGGATTTGAACCCAGTGGTCCAACTCCAGAACCTCTGTTGTAACACCCTGCATGATATAGCCAACAGGCCATCATCTTCATTTTCCTTTTGTTTATTTTTTCCTTTTGGCTGCGCTGGGTCTTTGTTGTGGCACATGGGCTTCATTGTGCTGAAGCATGTGGGATTTTTTTAAATTAATTAATTTATTTATTTTAACTGTAGGATAATTACTTTACAATACTATGATGGTTTTTGCCATACATCAACATGTATCAGCCACGGATGCACATGTATCCCCTGAACCTCCTTCCCACCTCCCTCCCCACCCCATCCCTCTGGGTTGTCCCAGAGCACTGACTTTGAGTGCCCTGCTTCATGCATCGAACTTGCACTGGTCATCTCTTTTACACATGGTAATATACATGTTGCAATGCTGTTCTCTCAAATCATCCCACCCTTGCCTCTCCTACAAAGTCCAGAAGTCAGTTGCTTACATCTGTGTTTCTTTTGCTGCCTTGCATATATGATCGTCATTACCATCTATCTAAATTCCGTATATATGCATTAATATACAGTATTTGTCTTTCTCTTTCTGACTTACTTCACTCTGTATAATAGGCTCTGGTTTCATCCACCTCATTAGAACTGACTCAAATGTGTTCCTTTATAGCTGAGTACCACAACTTCCTTATCCATTCATTTGTTGATGGACATCTGGGTTGCTTCCATGTCCTAGCTATTGTAAACCGTGCCGCAGTGAACACTGGAGTACATGTGTCTCTTTCAATTCTGGTTTCCTCGGTGTGTAAGCTCAGAAGTGGGATTGCTGGGTCATATGGCAGTTCTATTCCCAGTTTTTTAAGGAATCTCCATACTGTTTTCCATAGTGGTTGTACTAGTTTGCATTCAAGCATGTGGGATCTTAATTCCCAGATCAGGGATGGAACCCAAGTCCCCTGCATTGGAAGGTGGATTCTTAACCACCAGGAAAGTCCCATCTTCATTTTCTAAGTGCCTACTAGGTGCTGAAGCCTGTGCTAGGCACTGGGATATCATCTCTGAACAACAAAGACCAGTGCCTGCTCGCACAGATCTTAGGGTCTGGAGAGTTGGATGGGTCACCAACAAGATAGTTTCTGCTGGTGGTGGATCTAAGAAGGTTAAGAGGGTAAGTGAGACAATTCCTGGGGTTGGGGGATAGTGAGCATCTTAGAGTGATGACATTTAAACTGACAGAGTGGTAAAATTGCACAATCACACAGTTAATAGTTCAGAACCCCAGCAGGGATTGGGGGTGGGAATGAACAAACTGTATGAGGTAATTTTCTTTTTAACTGAAACATTTGACATAAGTGCTTGAAGGGTTGGAAGGTTTGGGCTTTGAAGTATCAATAGGAGTTCACCAGGCAGCCAGGATTAAGAAGTCATTTTACAGAGAAGCATGAATATGAGCAGCGGCAAGTAATGCTATGGGATGTACGTGTGTTATTGGCCAGTCACTCAGTGCTGACTGAGTGAACACACCAGGCTTCCCTGTCCATCACCAACTCCCAGAGCTTGCTCAAATTCATGTCCATTGAGTCACTGATGCCATCCAGCCATCTCATCCTCTGTCGTCTCCTTCTCCTCCCACCTTCAATCTTTCCCAGCATTGGGGCCTTTTCCAGTGAGTCAGCTCTTCGCATCAGGTGGCCAAAGTATTGGAGCTTCAGCTTCAGCATCAGTCCTTCCAGTGAATATTCAGGGTTGATTTCCTTAGGATTGACTGGTTTGAGCTCCTTGCTCAAACCAGTGTAGGACACAAGTATAGTTCATAAGCTCCGTGTGGGCACAAATGCCAAGCCTATATTGTTTCCTCGTTGCCTCTAGTGTTTAGAATATAGCAGACGATTAGTGAATATTTACTGAATGAATACATTCATGAAGAAATGAACAAATGGGGTCTCCCCTGGTGGTCCACTGGTTAGGACTCCACACTTTCACTGCCAAGGTCCCAGGTTCAATGCCTGACTGGGGAACTAACAACCAATGTGGTATAGTCAGAAAAAGAAGGAAAAAAAAAAAAAAAAAGCTAATGTGGGTAGGAGAGGCAGCGGAGAGAGGACAGAGTATAAATGTGTTGTTCAGTATATCATGCGCCACATTCGTAATTTTAAATGTAACCACGTTAAAAAAGTAAAAAGAAACAGATTAAATTTTGATAATATATTTTATTTGACCCAATATATGCAAAGGGCCTGTGACTCATTGGGAAAGACTGAAGGCAAAAGGAGAAGGGGGTGACAGAGGATGAGATGGTTAGAGAGCATCACCGATTCAATGGACATGAATTTGAGCACACTCCAAGAGATAGTGGAGGACAGAGGAGCCTGGCCTGCTGCAGTCCATGGGGTCCAAAACGTGGGACACGACTTAGTGACTGAACAGCAATAACAATCCCAGTATTATCAAACATCTAATCAATTTTTTTAACTTACTAAGATAAGCAAGATATAAATTACTTAGCTCTTTTATTATGTGCTAAGTCTTTGAGGTTCCACAGGTATGTGACACATACAACACATCTCAATTCAGACCAGCCACATTTCAAAGATTCCATAGCCACCTGAAGCCAGTGGCTACCACATTTTTGAGCGCAGGTCTACATGCTAAGGGGTTTGGAATTCATTCATCTTAGCTGGTGAAATGTCACTCAAGGTCTAGGCAGAGGTGACCAGGGTCAGATTTGTTTCTAGAAAGCTTGCTCTCTGGGTTGGTCGTAAAGCTGATTTTTTTTTTTTCCTGATTGTACTATGTGGCATGTAGGATCTTAGTTCCTCGACCAGGGGTCAAACCCATGCCCCCTGCATTGGGAGCAAAGAGTCTTAACCACTGGACCGCCAGGGAAGTCCCTAGCTGATGGTTTTTGAGTGGAGTGGGCCCTGTCCAACCTGTCCGCTCTGGGTAGAAAGGTCACATTCAGGGCGACCCCATTCCCCTGGCTGCGGTGTGACGGAGTGGAGCAGGCACCCTGCTCCCAGCAGGAATCTCCCTCCTCTGGCGAAGGTCAGGGCCGGAGCCCCCAGCCTGCAATCCTCGGTGACTCTGAGCTCCTCTGTCCAGGCGGGGCTCTCTGGACAGCACAGGATCTGCCGTGGTGTGTGGGTAAACAGGCGCAGCCCTCCACAGTTCAGCGAGAAAATGAAGTGCCTACAGGCATGCTTTGCAGTAGCCCCGCCTGGCGGAGTTTCTTGCTGGCTCAAGAAATCAACACAGAGGCAAAAGCTGGCACGCTGGCCCTGCCCCCTTCCCCTGTTCTGCCCTCCACCCCCGGGAGGACCCAGATGCCCCTGGCACACCTCTCACACCCTTCCTGGCTCTGCTCTCCTGCTCATTTTCCTATTTCCTTGGTCCCCAGACTCACACTGCCTTGCCATGTTCTGCATACCCTCCAAGCCTCTTCCACGTTCCCACTGACTCTCCAAAGATGGTGGGGTAGGTACCGGGAGGCCCCCTGGTTTGGGGAGTTGAAGCCTGGATCCTTACCCTGCTCTGTGACTTTGGGCGAATTGCTTGAGCTCTCTGAGCCTCAGTTTCCTTGGGTCTCAAGCAGAATGGGTATGATGAGGGGTGAAGGAGATTATGAACGTGAAGCCCCAAGTACAGTGCTAGACACAGAGGCGGTCCCAGAACGGAGCAGGGGCGACGTGAGTGGTAAATGCCCGTCACCCCCAACCCCAACTCCTTGAAAACCAGGCTGACCTACACTCCCAGGGCCTCTGGACTCTCCCCGCCACCGCACCTGCCGAGCTCCTGGGTCCGTCAGCCACGGCAAGAGGGCTCATATCGCACTGAAACAAAGATAATGGCAGAAACAAAGGCCCGTGGGCTCAGCTCTGGGGGGCGGGGGGGAGGCGTCAGGGACCCAGAGGTGGCACTTGGGGGCCCTTCCCGGGACAGGGTAGCCCTGCCAGGACCCTGACCCAACACCAGGCCGACTTACCCACTGGGCAGAACAGACACAAGGCCGTCTAAATGTTTTAATTTCTCTTAAAATCGGGAGTGGGGTGGGAATCCATTTTAGGGCACAAGCAAATCTCAGAAAAAATAAAATGTTTAAAGCCCATGAAACTTTATTACGCTGGAAACAGCCTGCAAAAGCCACACCACAGCCCTGACCGCGTCTTCATTCATTCAACCGCATATCCTGGGCAGGGTACTTCCTGTTGGTTCTTATTTGATCCTTATGATCTTGTCTGGTGGCACACACATCATTTTTCTCCCTGAGATGAGGAAGGTGAGGCTCCTGGAGGGTAAAGATATTGCCCACAACTTAGATGTGACAGAGGTGGGATTTGAACGCAGGCCCACTTGAGTCCAAATGCTTTTCTTCCTTAGATCACACCCTTTGCAAGTTCATCATCTTATTTGATTTATAGCATAACGGTGGGATAATCAGTCCCATGTTGGTTTTTTTTTTTTTTTTTTCCGGCTGCACCATTCAGCTTATGGGATCTTAGTTCCCTAATCAGCGATCAAACCCACACCCTCGGCAGTGAAAGTGTGGAGTCCTCACCACTGAACTGCCAGGGAATTTTCAACCCCATTTTATTTTCTAAGGTGGTTTTTTTTAATGTGGACCATTTTTAAAATCTTTATTGAACATGTTACAATGTTGCTTCTGTTTTATGTTCTGTTTTTTTGGCCACAAGGCATGGGGGATCTTAGCTTCTCTACCAGGGATCCGACCCACATCCCCCTGCATTGGAAGGTGGCCTGAACCACTGAACCGCTAGAGAAGTCATCCGACCCCACGTGAAAGCAGAGGAAACTGAGAAAGGGACCCCTTGCTCCCCGGGTCCTTTCCTCGTAGTCAGTGAGGGCGGGGAACCAGTCCCTCCTCCTGCGCCCCTTCCTACGGCCCCCTCCGGCCCAAAGCCCTTTTCTGCACCCCCACTTTGCCCACCCTCTGCCCTCACTGCGGGCACCGTGTCCACGTGGCTCGCCTGCCCTCCTCCCCGTCTCCCTCCTCCCGTCCCGTTTCCCAGCCCACAGAGGAGCTGCCCACATCCCACCTCCTAGCAAGGCTGCCACCTGCGAGGGAGGGAGAGGAGAACGCGAAGGTTCGGATGCAAACCTGAGTCCCCAGACAAGCGCCCCTCTGTGTCTCCGCCGTGGAGACTGGCTGCGGGCCAGCGCTCCCTGCGGGCGGGCGGCGTGAATGGCCGGGATTGTTCCCGCACCTCCCGTCCCTGTCGGCTGCCCAGCGCCTGCCAGGCTCCCCCCGGATGGACAGGAAAGGGGAGGGCCGTTCCTTCTGGAATGGAAGGTGTGGGAGGCAGGCGAGCCTTGGGGAGGGTGGGGGGTGGGGGATGTGTCCTGAACCAAACCGGGGAGGCGGGAGAGTCACAGGAGGGAGGGAGCGTGAGAGGGAGGTCACCGTGCCAGCCCGAGCCCTTTGCAGGGGAACAAACTGAGTGTAGACAGGACAGGTGACTTGCCCAAGGTCACACTGCGCGCCAGTAACAGAGGTAAGACTCGAACCCTGGACTCCTAACTTCCAGCCCAGGGCCCCTGGCCTCCCACGTCAGGCCTCACGGTTGGGGTTTGGGTGCTGAGCCCGCTGAACCGGTGAGGTCGTGAGCGCCACAGCCTGGGACTTTGAGACGCAGAGGATAGGTGTCACGTAACAGGCTCCACAGTACTAGGCTCCTCTAGCTCTGTAGTCAAGGGCAGATGCTGCAGGCAGAGTTCATCCTCGACTCCTTCATGACAAAGACTCGAAGGTTGGCCAAGCCCTTGCCAAAGGTGGAGGAGAGACGGAGAATCAAAGGGAGACTGCTGAAAAGTCAACATCAGGGGTAACCTCAGATTATTGGATCTTGTAGGACGGCACTGGCCTGGGTTCTTAAATTAGAAGCAGCTAGCTGGGGGCGCTGGGGGTCAGGGCGCCTGGTTCTGAAGAGACTTGGGTTTGGTTTCTTCTCTGCACTCCCAAGCCCAGTTTTTTTTTCCTTCGGAGGTTCAGAGTGGCCTGCCCATGGTAGACACAACTCAGTTACCCCTCTGTGTTCTTGCTTCAGCAGGCGGCAGTGAGAAGTAACTCAGAAGCCTCGGCTGTGCGTTTTAGAGGCACAGCTACCAGGCAGGGTGGTTGAGGGCAGCGCCGCGGGGGCAACACTGGGCCAGGCGGGACCTCATTGCGCTCACCGGCCGGGGTTCCTTTGGGTTGTCTTTGGTTCTTGCTATTGTTGTTACTGACCTTGTCTTGGGTGAATCAGAAAGGCGTTCTGGAAAGAGTACCCAGTGAATGACCAACGCACCCTCCCGTCCGTGTGCCCCGGGCACCTCGCTGGCCCCTAGCTTTCCCATTTGTAAGGAGAGTTTTCAGAGTGGCTTCCACCAAACCAGTGATCACAGGTGCTGCCTCCTAGGATCACCGCAGAAGGTGTGGGGACCAGGGAAAGAAGCCTCGTGGGGAGAGGAGTGGAAGGGAGGAGACTTTTGGAGGCGCTGAATTTTCCATCATAAGTTCATCCCACAAACTCTCCAGCAAAAGAGTGGATCTCCTTTCACTCTGGACAAACACATAGAAAATAGACCAGTTTCACCTTTTTCTTGGCTGGCAGAATTCTTCTGCACCTCCCTCCACCTCTTGGTCGGACCTGCTACCCACAGCATCACCCGGGCGCCCCTTGGTCCCTGGGTCCTTGGAGCGTCTCCTGCAGCTCACTCCTCCGCTTTCATGGGGCAAATCCTCCAGGAAAAGGTGCATGGGGCAGGGCGGATTTTTTTGTGTGTGAAGCTTTTTGTGCCCCTAAATGTTGTTCTTCTACCCTTCCACTCCATATTTAGTTTGGCGTCTGTCCGCTTCTAGGCTGGAGATAATCTTCCCTTAGAATTTTGGAGAGTTAGCTCAGAGCTTCGGGACTGCTGCTGTCAAATCCACGGACGTTCTGGTTTCATCTGAGTGTTGATCCTTTTCTGGATATTTGACCTTGTTTTTTTTTTTTTTTTTAATAATTGATAGATGTGTGGGATATTCTCTTTACGCCCCCTGTTCTGGGAGGTAATGATGATGAGTCCCGTTGTGCATCTTTTATATTCACTTTTCTGGTGAGTCCACCATCTTCTTATTCTGAAAATTCAGGTCATTTGTTTCTAGGAAATTTCCATGTATTCTTTGATAATTGCTTCCCCTTGACTTTTTTCCCACTTAGTCACTTCTGGAATTCTTATCATTAGAATGTTGGACCTCCTGGAGTAATTTGTTTTTGCCTCTTTTATCTCTCAGTCTTTTTTGGTTCCACTTTATGAGACATTTCCTCAACTGTCTTTGAATGCTTCTATTGAACTTTTACATTTCTTTTGTCATATTTTAAATTCCTAGCACTCTTTCTTGTTCTTAGAATATTCTTTTCTTATAGCATTCTGTTCTTGTTTTATAAATATAGTATCTCATCTTTCCGAGGATGTTGAAGTTTTCTTCTGCCCTTTGCATTGTCTCTGTTTGGCGGGGAAGGGATGGATTTGAACTGCAAATTCCTCTTTCCAGCCCCATTTCATACCCTGGCTTTTAGTAGTATCAGCAGAATCTGGGGTTTCTTCTGTGCCTTCAGCTTTTGTTGGTTTCCCCAGTCTGCAGGTTTGAGCCTCAGTCTTTGCCAGGCTGCTCAGTCACACTTAGCCTTCAGCTTTTCCAACTTTCAAACCTGGACTGGACTCTCTCCAAAGTGGCTGTCATCTCTCCTATCCCTTTTGACCTCATGGTGTCGTATGTCCGAATTCCTTTACTGCCATTTGTGGGGGGTGGGGTGAGTTTCAAGAGGAAGCAGAGATAATTATATTCCATTTGCTCTGGTTAACCAGAATTCCCTCTTGCATTTTTTTTTTTTTTTTTTTTGGTCTGCATTGAGCTGCCTGCTGGATCTTAGTTCCCCCATCAGGGATCATTGAACCCATGTTCCCTGCAGTGGAAGTGCAAAGTCCTAACCACTGGAACACTAGAAAAGTCCCCCTCCTGCAATTTTTGAAAAACAAAGATAGATCCTACAATCATTTCTCCTAGGATGAAGCAAACCAGAGTTTGTCCTTCTTACCTATTGTTTTCCTCTGGGCCCAGAGAAACCACTGCTGAGTCACTGCAGAGCCTGAAAGCTGCTGTAAGAGGTAGAAGGCTCTGCTGCCTGTCTGGGGGATAGAATGCCCGGCTCACCCACTCCGTGTGAGTTCTCTATCCTGTGAAGGGATGGGTAGGCTCATGGAGGGGCCAGGACATCCTTGCAAACCAGAGCTGGGCAGGGAGGGGGCTTATAAAACTAAAGACATTCTAAGCCCTTGGCAGGGAAGAGATTTGTCTGTTCAGACAGGAACGGGCAGGGGAGGCTGGAGAGGATTGAATACAAACCTTTGGGTCTGACAGATTAGAGTCTGAATCCTATATATTAGCTCCCTTAATAGGGAGGAGATTTGGAAAAGGAAAAATTGAGAATGAGACTTCCCTGGTGGGACTCCAAGCCTCCACTGCAGTGGGCCCGGGTTTAGACCCTCGTCAGGGAACTAGATACCACATGAAACTAAGAGTTCACATGCTCCAACTCAAGGCCCAGCATGCCGCGACAAAGATCAAAGGTCCTGAGTGCCACAACTAAGACCTGGTGCGACCAACCAAATAAGTAAAAAGAAAAGAAAAATTGAGAATGGTCACCAGTTAACTGGGTAAATTAATCCCACTGATTGGACCAAACTGGGCAAATAAATCCCACCAATGGGACCGAATCCTGGCAGGCACAGGCTAGAGCAGGGTGGTCCTTCAGGACAGGGTGAACTGCAAGTGTATTTGTAGTTAGGCTGGGAGTAGGTGCTGAGATGTGAACTCAGCTCGTTCGGCAGGGACAGGATCGGGCCTGCCCAGCTGCCTCTTGAGCCCGCTCCCCACGCCCCTAGCCTGCCTGCCCAGTGTCTCTAGGACCCCTTCTCTGCTCCTCTCACGGTAGCTCTCCTGTACTGCCTCCCAATGTACCTCGTACCTGCTACTCGTTCGGCGTGTCTGATCGACCTCTGCATCTGCCGCAGCACCTGGCCTGTGAGATGTGTCAATTCAGGCAGGACGGGGCTGAGGAAACAGGTGTGAATTGACTACAGACCTTGAAGTCCAACAGATATGGGTCCTGTCTATGAGGTTGAGTAATGGTCCCCTCAAAGATATCCGCATCCTGATCCCCAGGTGACCAAAAAAAAATTCATTAGCATCCCCTTAAATTCCTTAGTTCCCTTAGTTTCCTTTCCTTCCTGATCAGAATGTTGGGGTTGAATTATCTTCCTCTGACATATTTGCATAGAGCCATCAACTCTTTACCCTTGTGCCTTTTTTCCCTTGGGGACAGTGGGACACCTGGAGATTTATATAGGAGGTTAGGTATATTTGAGGACCCTTGGAAGCTGGGCCCTTGGCTGGAGCCCAAAGACTGAGGGGTAAATGTAAGGCGCAGGTCACATTCCGGCTCTCGATCAGTCTCAACCAGGACGCCCACTGGTCTCCTCCCACTGACTCCTGGCACACCCTATGCCTCCCATTTGGCACCAGGCATAAGTCTGCCTTGTGACCACTTTTATCTGGGATTTCTATCTGTAACTTTGTACATGAAAATTAGACTTGCAGGTCTTGGGTGGGAAGCTCCTTGAGGCATCTTTTCTATACAATGTGGGCCACAAAAATCAGAAACACAGGATGTTCAAGCCTGAAGTTGACAGGTGGGTAAATAAAACTTAATAGATGTGGTAGACCTGGAACCCACACTTCCAGATCCACAGGCCACTGCCTTTTCCAAAGAACTTCAATATGATGTTAATCAGCCACCTCTCTGTGATCAAGGCTGGGCCAGGCATGAGGGGGATGATCCCCACTAACTACTGATAGAAGGAAATTTTCTTAAAAGAAATAGTTTCATCCTCTTTGTCTGAGCTGTAGAGACATGATCCCCATGGCCCCTCTTTGAATGGTCTCAGAGCTGGTGCAAGTCTAATTTTCATGTACAAAGTTACAGATAGAAATCCCAGACGAAAGTGGTCATAAGGCAGACTTATGCCTGGTGCCAAATGGGAGGTGGTGGGTGCTTGTTGAATGAATGACGGAAAGTGGACAGAACAGGTGGGAGAATGACTGTGTGCACCGTGGGTGAGTGGGTGGGTGGATGAGTGGATGGGAGGATGGAAGAGTAGATGGATACATGGAACAAGAAATGGGCTTCCTAATTTCTAAGAGCCAACTGCAAGGAACATAGTCAGTATGTAATTGTGGCGGGGGGAGGGGGGACTAAGTTCCAGGTAGTATGATGCCAACTCAGCCCCCACCTTTGGGAGCTCTGACACACACGGGGACAGAGCCACATACAGGCAGAGCTAATTAGAGTGGGGGGAGATGACATGGGACCCAACAGGAATGGAGGGTGTAGGAGGGAGCCAGTCTGGATTCAAGCAGACTGGGATCACCATGTATTCAACAGAGCTTTTGGAGGTTCCTAAGGGTCCCATATGCAATCTGCTGCCATGTCAAGCCCCTCTGTAGAGTTCTCCCTGTTTTATTGCAGTCTCAACTACCTTCCAGGAAGGATTCCTGCCTTCCATCCTGAATTGTACACACCGTCTTCCCTCATCCAATATCCCCCAAGTCGATAGCTACAAAGAAAGATGAGCTTTCGGAAAACACAGGTTCTTGAGATCAGCTATGAATGGCTGGTCCATACCCTAGAACCACAGGTGGAAAGGCCCTTAGAGATCATCTCCAAACTAGACCATTTTGCAGGTGGGGAAATCAAGGTCTATGGAAGACGATGACTTTCCAAAGTCTATGGCAAGTGAGTAACAAAAGGAAACCCATGTCTCCTGAGTCTCACCCCAGGTTAAGAATTCTTTAATGCTTTTTCCCTGCACACCCAGCAGCCCCCAGGCCCTACCAGTCCCATTAGGACTTTTGCCTGCTTGGGGTTGGTTTCACTCTTTCCTCTGTCTCTGCCCTTGGTGGAGATGGAGGAGAAGGTCAAAGTTCTGGATGTTCTGATGAGTCTTTCCTCAGATCCCCTTCTTGGGATATCAGCCTTCGCAGTCTGGCTCCCTGACTGCTTTGTTCATACTTGAGCTCGACCAAGCACAGCAGACACTTGATCAGGTGGAGAACTGGGGACTCCAAGAAGAGTAGGGGGAACAGGAGAGAAAAGAGAAAAGGAGCTAGGATGGACATTCACTGATCACCCACCAGCCAGCAGGCACTTTGTTCATTGTTCAGTTGCTCGGTTGTGTCTGAGTCTTTGCAGCCCCATGGACTGGAGCACACCAGGTTTCCCTGTCCTTCACTGTCTCCTGGAGTTTGCTCAAACTCATGTCTGTAGAGTCAGCAATGCCATCCAACCAAGTCATCCTCTGTCGCCCCCTTCTACTCCTGCAGGCACTGTGCTGGGCAGTTAGAACATCTCATTTATTCTCAGAACCCCACAAGATAGGGAACGTTTTATAAATGAAACTGTTTTTCCTGTTTTATAAATGAGACCACTGACGCCTAGAGAGGTGGCTTGCAGAGCTGGTCAGCAGGGATCCCAAGATTAAAACCTAAGACTTCCTGACCCCAAAGCCCCTGCCAGGTCCCGAGCTCCCAGACCATGTGCTTTGTCACAGTAACATCAAGAGTTCTCAAAGCACCAGCAGGAGCTGGAGTTTCTCTCCTAAGGACCCAATCAACAAGGTCAAGGCTAACAGGAATCAGTGCAAAGTCCTATATGTAAGTTCAAAAAGACAACTGCACAAGAGTGTCCTGGGGGCCTGGTTACTAGACCGCAGCTCATCATAATAGCGTCATCATCCGTAATACAGCTATCATTGCCTTCTAGTTCCAAAGGACTCTGAGTGTAGAAAGTCCTTTCATGTACTGATCGTAGGGCTTTGACTGACCATAACCAGGCACAGGATAAGTCAGGAAAAGGCATCTCAACAGGGTGTGTGGAGCAGTGGGCTGTAGCTGCTTGAAAAGCTGGTAGGCTATTTGTTTGCATTAATCCAGTGTAATATCAATAGGTTTTGTGCCCAGTCCCTGTGCTAAACGTATCACATGTTTTATCTCATTTAATTCTCACATGACCCTGTGGAGTCTATAATTCTTGTTTTACGGATCAGAAAACTAAGAAGTGAAGAAAGTCGACCAAGGTCACACAGCTAGCAAATAACTGAATTCAAGCTCAGGTCTGATCATTGTCAAGAAAAATGTCATTCTGGACGGTTCAGGTCCCCTTTGGAGTCAAGCATATGGTTTGGGGTATTTCATTTAAGGAAGATACTGACACATAAAGAAACAAGGAACCTATTCATGAGGGATACTAAAGATTGTTTGAAGAAACTGAGAATATTTATCCCGGAGAATAAAATCATCAGAGAACATATAGTTGCTGTTTTCGAGGGCAGAAAGCATCTCTACTTAGAAACGTGTTGGATTCACAGGACATTTGTATGTGCTCAGTCATGTCTAACACTTTGCAACCCCATGGACTGTAAGTCACCGGGTTCCTCTGTCCATGGAATTTTCCAGGCAACAATAATGGAGCAGGTAGCCATTTCCTATGCCAGGGGATCTATCAAACCCAGGGACTAAACCACCCATCCTGCATTGGCAGGCGAATCTTTACCACTGAGTCACCTGGGAAGCCTGACAGGACATTTACCAATCATTTGTTGGTTAAGTTCCAAGGGACATACTATAGTGAAAGAAAGAAAGTGAAGTCGCTCAGTCGTGTCCGACTCTTTGCGACCCCGTGGACTGTAGCCTACCAGGATCCTCAGTCCATGGGATTTTCCAGGCAAGAATACTGGAGTGGGTTGCCATTTCCTTCTCCAGGGGCTCTTCCCGACCCAGGGACTGAACCCGGGTCTCCCACATTGATGGCAGACGCTTTACCGTCTGAGTCACCAAGGAAGTTCAAAGGGACATACTATAGCCAACTGCTGTTGCCACCTACTGGTAGAAGGTAAAAATGACATGCTGATTTCAGCCACCATCACTGTTCCATTCATAGAACCTTAACTTTTTGTACGTGGAAGGGCTTTTAAAAAGGTCCATTGTCGTGTGTAAGAGGTAATGGGTTGCCTCTGTGGGAGGAGAATTAGGACCAACGGGTTAAAATCACAAAGGAAGAGATTTTGGTCCCAAAATGAAAGTTACTTTTCTGACAATTAAACCATCCCACTAACCTAAGGGACAGCTTGGGAGTAGTTAGGTTTTTGTCTGTAGAAGAAACGAAGTCATGCTAAATCTCCCCTCTCTCAGATGAATGAGAAATCAATCCAGTGTCTTGGCAGGTCTCAGGCATTCATAGCTTCCCTATTCTGAGTTATAGTTGGCCATTTGGGTAGGGGTCTGCCAGCCTTGATAGCATCTGGGTTTTCTTATCCAGGGAGGAACAGCTAGGCTAGGTCAGAGAGAAGAAGGATACTGTGGGGGCAGAGCAGAAGGGAGGGGGATATTCTGGACAGGAGGCAACATCGATCCTCGCGTTATGACCTTAGGGACTCCCCTGGTGGCTTAGACAGTAAGGCATCTGCCTAAAATGTGGGAGATTCAGTCCCTGGGTCGGGAAGATCCCCTGGAGAAGGAAATGGCAACCCACTCCAGTATTCTTGCCTGGAAAATCCCATGGACGGAGAAGCCTGGTGGGCTACAGTCCATGGGGTCGCAAAGAGTCAGACACGACTGAGCGACTTTACTCACTATGACCTTATACTTGACCAAGGAACAGAGAAGGATGGTTCAGTGAGTAAATGGTCATGACTATCCATCTCTTCCCAAAATGACCTCCCACATGAGGCCATTTGTAAACAACCCAAGGAAACAACAGCTCCTTGTAGATTCTGTAAATGTGATTAAGGCTCTGCTGGAGACAGAGGCTCAGAGTATAGGCAAGGTCAGGGACCAGTCTGGGTCAGGGTTAGATGAAGCGCTCTGGCCTCTCTCTCTTCCACAGCCTGTGAGGGTCTTCTCATCAAAGCCCTACATTGATTTGGCCCCTAGGTGCTGGCCATTGCACCTTGTGCATTCTCTGGGGAGCAGTCTAGTGAGAGTTTATGGAGAAGGGGCTGTGAAATTAGACAAACCCTAGCTTGAATCCTAGCATAGCTACATATTAGCCCTGTGAAGTTAGATTGATATCTTCTCTGATCTGGGTCTCAGTTTCCCCATCTGTAGAATGGGCACAGTGACTGTATTCTCCTAATCAGACAGATATGAGGATTCAATGAGACCTCTCACATAAATCACTGAGTACAGTGCCTGGGGCACATGGTATATTATTATTATTATTAAATTAACCTCTGTCCATGAAGATCAGCCTCACCTCCCTGTATACTCCCCCATTTTCTGTGGCCATGGGCCCTGGTCATGGACATATTTGACACTGACATCTCCCTGCTGGACTTCACTTGGTTAACAAGAATCACAGGGGCCCGACACATGAAAACACCCACACCCTTGGCTATCAACGCTCCACCACCCTCCCTCCCACCTTCTCTATGTGGTCGGAACAGAGATGTAATTGAGAGCCCTTGGCCCTTAGATGAGGCAAAGTATGCTCTGGGATTGCTCACTCTTCTCTCAGAAAGAGGAGCAGCCGGACCCATCTGAAAGGGAGTCCCTCCTGGAACCCGGCACCCAGGAGGTCACCCTGAAGGACCTGCGGAGGAGCCTGTGCCCTGGCGGCCCTAGACGGCTCCGATACTGGTCAGTATGTATCTGTGTGCATGTGTGCGGGTTCCTGTAGTGACTAGTATCTGTGTGCATGTGTGCGGGTTCCTGTAGTGACTGGTCTTGAGCCCCCATCCCCACCCCGGGTGTGTACCAGGGGCAGGTGATGCAGAGGGAAGGATACAGGCTTTGAAGTTTGCAGTTCTGGGTTCATTTGCCAAGCCTGCAGCATTCAGGCCATATGGAAAGTCTCAGGGTCCTCATGTGAAACAAGGGGAAAGGAAGACCTACTTTACATGGCATTTGCTAATTAAATCAGAGGATGGATAAAAAATATCTGGTACAAGGTCTGTGCACATGGCGGACACTCAGATGATGGCTTCAGTCAATTCTGTGCTTGTTGGTTTAACGGGGAATGAGTCCATGGTAGAGTTTAGTTTATCCAGTGATTATGCCATGTCTCTCTCCTTAGGTGACCTTTGGTCAATGGCCACCTATTTGCCCCTTTTTTTCTATTTTTAAAAGGAATTGTGGGTAACTCCCTAGCGGTCTAGTGGTTAGGACTCGGTGCTTTCACTGCCACAGGCCTGGGTTCAATCCCTGATTGGGGAACTTAGATCCTGCAAGCCACAAGGTGTAGCCAAAAAAAAAAAGGGGGGGGGGGAATTGTGAGAAAGCATTACTGGTGAGTGTGCTCAGCTTGATATTGGTGGAGACAGAAGCAGAGAGTTTAGGCAAACGCATATTAAAAGTCTTTATGTGCCAAGATAAGGAATGTGTGTTGTGAGAGGGAACCTCTCCCTGGGAGTAGGAGTCGGGGGTGGATGGTTGGGGAAGACTTTTATGCCATGTTCTCTTATTGGTCCATACTTATTTTTATAGAAAGAATTTTTTTTTCCTGTTTTGAGCTCCTGTCTCTAATTAGCTCAGCAAATACTCACTAATACCTGCTAAAAATCCTAAGAGATACCCTTTATTGAGCTCTTAAAGCACTTCTCATACTTAACCTTGAACCCTCAGTTCCTTGGGAAAAGCTGCCTCCTTTTACAAACAGCAAACCCAGCTGGGAGAAGTTCAACCACTCACCCAGGTCCTTCCACCCACAAAGGTGAGGAGAGCCAGACTCTTTTATCTGAAGGAGGCAGAAAGATGTGGGGGAAAAGCCAAAAGCGGTCTCTAACTCAAGGGCCTGACAATGAGCTCGGAAAGTTGGCTGCCAGACCCAGAAGGGAGCCACCGGCCGTGGAGGCGCGTCTTTGCCGAGCGCTGCGAGGGAGAGCGGAGAGGAGAGCAGGAGGGTTGATTCCGTCTGGCGGGAAGTCTTCCTGGAGGTGACCGGGCTGAGTCTGGAAGGTTCCTTTTGGAGGGGGAGTGGGCAGCGGAGCGTGGCTGGCAACCCAGGCCTGTTTAAGGTGGTCGGGAGACAGGAAGCTCAGCCAGGCGGAAAGGTTGGCCAGTGTGGGGACGTCAGAGGGGTCCTTCAGGGAGCCTGAGTCATCCAAGTCCTGAGGATCTGGTTCAGGGGAGGAAGGGACAGACAAGCGGGGCTTGGGTCTGTGACTGAAGCAGGACTTCAAGACTTAAAGGAGGGCAGAGACGGTGAAGGCAGAGCCCATCCTGTGGATCAGCAGACCCAGCCAGGCGGGGTCACTCTGAGGCTGAGAATGGGAGCGCTGGCCGGGAACAGGTCGTAGTTTCCAGAGCCACCAGCCTGGCTGCAGGTGACCCCGATGGAGGGGTGCTGGCCCCTGTTTCCATCATGAGCTGGCAGAGGTAGGGGACTTGGAGGGGGCCAAAGCCTGGGGCCGCAGCTTAGAGACAGCAAAGACCAGGAGTGACGTGGGAGGATGGAGTGGCTCATTGTCCCAGCGATTTGACAGAGGTTGGTGTGGGGAGCCAAGAGGCTGAAAAGGAGGCTGGAAGCAGCCAGTGACGGGCTTTCACTGCCAGACATTCAGGTGTGGGTGCCCAGGAGATGACTGCTTTTTTTGAGCCCGGGAATGCCATGATCAAACCTAGGGTCTCACTCTCACCAGAATGCGAGCTTCTGGAGGCAAGGAGTTGTTGGTCTTTGGGCCAAGTTCCACGTCTCGCTAGCTGGGGGAAGACATCCCTCTTGCTTGGAGGGCTTTGCGCAACTTCAGCCTCGCTTTCTTGCCTCTCACCCCACCCCCAGCCCAAACCACGCCCATCCTTCAAGGCCCATTCAGATTAATCTTCTTGAAGTCACCCTTCACAACCCAATAGTTCCTCTCACTGACTGCTTAATAATCATATATTATAGTTAGTTTTTTTAGCTTCTTTCCCCCACCCCCATCTTAAATTGTAAAGATTTTGAAACCAGGAACAGCATTTCAGGCACTGTAGGGTGGCCAAAGTCTCACTAACATGGGAAATAGATGCCCTGGGTTCAGTTCTCCTGCGTAAACTTGGGGCTCCATGTGGTATTGGGGGCTTCAGTTTCATCAGTAAAATGGCAATAATAACCTTCCTCGCACATTTTCCAGAAGATCAATTTAGATACTTGGTATGAAACATAGTTAGGAGGAGTTGAATAAATATTGTTGAATGAATTGAAACTTCTTTGAAAAACGGAAATCGTTAAAAATGTCAAACCTTATTTTTAACTCCCCATTGTTCCTTGTTCAGTTGCTAAGTTGTATCCAACTCTTTGCAACCCCATGGACTGCAGAACACCAGCCTTCCCTGTCCTCCACTATTTCCCAGAGTTTGCTTGTGTTCAGATCCATTGAATCAGTGTTGCTATCCAACCATCTCATCCTCTGCCGGCTTCTTCTCTTTTTGCCTTCAATCTTTCCCAGCATCAGGGTCTTTTCCAATGAGTTGGAGCTCCAATAGTATATGGCAAAAGGCCTGATGTTTACTTGCTGCTAAGAGAAACTTGCCAACAAAGGTCTGTCTAGTCAAGGCTATGGTTTTTCCAGTAGTCATGTATGGATGTGAGAGTTGGACAATAAAGAAAGCTGAGCACAGAAGAATTGATGCTTTTTTTTTTTTCATTTATTTTTATTAGTTGGAGGCTAATTACTTTACAACATTGCAGTGGGCTTTGTCATACTTTGACATGAATCAGCCATGGAGTTACATGTGTTCCCCATCCTGATCCCCCCTCCCACCTCCCTCTCCACCCGATTCCTCTGGGTCCTCCCAGTGCACCAGGCCCGAGCACTTGTCTCATGCATCCCACCTGGGCTGGTGATCTGTTTCACTATAGATAATATACATGCTGTTCTCTCGAAACATCCCATCCTCCCCGAATTGATGCTTTTGAACTATGGTTGTCGGAGAAGACTCTTGAGAGTCTCTTGGACTGCAAGGAGATCCAACCAGTCCATCCTAAAGGAAATCAGTCCTGAATATTCATTGGAAGGACTGATGCTGAAGCAGAAACTCCAATACTTTGGCCACCTGATGCATAGAGCTGACTCATTTGAAAAGACCCTGATGCTGGGAAAGATTGAAGGTGGGAAGAGAAGGGGACGACAGAGGACGAGATGGTTGGATGGCATCACCAACTGAATGGGCATGAGCTTGAGTAAACTTCAGGAGTTGGTGATGGACAGGGAGGCCTGGCGTGCTGCAGTCCATGGGGTCGCAAAGAGTCAGACACGACTGAGCAACTGAACTGAACTGACTGAAGAGAAACTACATGCTTAAATATTTTCTCCAGTCACGAAGATGAAGACCAAAAGAGGCATCATACAGGGATTATAAAATGACTGGTTTTAACCAAAATTTCATCTTCCTTCTCAGCACGTCGAGATGACCACAGCCACCCCTTTGGGGGGTAACACCGTCTACTCACTGAACATGACCACCAGGGGAGAAGACTTTCTGTACAAGAGTAAGGCCAACTTGGCTTGGCGGCCGGGGGGGTTGAGGGTGGGGCAGGGTCTGTCAAGGTCAAGGGCGTGGCCTCTGCAGACAAAGTGCCTTGGTCTCGATGCTGCCATTTGCCAACTGCATGAACCTGAGCACGTGACTTCACTGCTCTGGGCTTGTTTCAGCATCTGTGTTGTTGTCGTTGTTGTTTAGTTGCTGAGTTGTGTTTGACTCTTTCGGGACCCCGTGGACCGTAGCCTGCTAGGCTTCTCTGTCCAGGGGATTTCCCAGGGAAGAATACTGCAGTGGGTTGCCATTTCCTTCCCCAGGGAATCTTCCTGACCCAAGGATCAAACCCGAGCCTTCTGCATTGGCAGGCAGATTCTTTACCACTGAGCCCCCAGGGAAGCCCTCCTTATCTGTACAATGGGAGGATTAGTGATCTGCCACATAGGTAGGTGTGAGGGCTACAAGTGATAATCCATTTGAAGAACTTAGAATCGCCTCCATGCCTGTGAAACATGATGATTAGTCACTAAGTTGTGGCCTGATGGACTGTAACTTACCAGGTTCCTCTCTGTCCATGGGATTTCCCAGTCAAGAATACTGGAGTGGATTGCCATTTCCTTCTCCAGGGAATCTTCCTGACCCAGGGATGGAATCCAGGTCTCCTGCATTGGCAGGTGGATTCTTTACCACTGAGCCACCAGGAAAGCCTGCCTAAGTACTTTATGAGTATTATTATTATTATTATTATTACTCCCATTACTTTTTTTTTCATTATGGAGTTTGAGGGCTTGGAGGGCAATGGAAATTTGAATCTCTTGTAGGATAGCCCCACATGGGACTTCCCTGGTGGTCCAGTGCTTAAAAACCCACCTTCCAATGCAGGTAATGGGGTTCAGTCCCTGGTCAGAGAACTAAGATTCCACATGCTGTGGGGCAACCTAAGCTCACATGCCACAACTAAGATGGAATGCAGCCAAATAAATAAATAATTTTTTTTAAATGGCCCTGTACGAGTCACCTTAAAATGCAATGACTTTCATTTTTTAATTTTTTTTGGATAGCAAAAACATCCTGTCAATTTACAAAGAAGTCAGTGAATGTAGGTGGGAAAAGCTAGTCCTGGAAAGACCTTTGCCAGGAACAAGAAGAGGGTCCCAGAGGAGAAAAGTGAGGACCACTCCTCAGAAAACCAACTGATTGTATTAGGTGAAGTTTGGGTCCATTTTGTACATGCATGCATGCATGCTAAGTTACTTCACTCATGTCTGACTCTTTGCCACCCTGTGGACTGTATTCCGCCAGGCTCCTCTGCCCGTGGGATTCTCCAGGCAACAATCCTGGAGTGGGTTGCCATGCCCTCCTCCAGGGGATCTTCCCGGCCCAGGGATTGAACTGACATCTCTTTCATCTCCTGCATTGGGAGGCGGGTTCTTTACCACTAGCACCACCTGGGAAGCTCCCCTCTCCCATTTGGTACATACCTTTTCGGATGGAACAGGCCTCCCAACACACATGGAGCAGTGATGAGCAGTGATAATCAGTTCCAGACTGTGGTACTGGCAGGAAACTAGATTCGTGGCAGGATGTGTCTCTTACATGGAGACCCGCGCTTGGGACGGCTCACATGTTAGCCTGCTCTTTGCTGGGCGCAGAGACCTACAGAGGCCTGCTGAGGAGTGTCTCAAAACAGTTCTGAAGGAAAATGCAAAGCAGATAGAATTAGTGTCAGCAAGGTGGGACTAATAATATCAACCAGGCAATTTTGCCCCTTAAATAGGATTGCCAGATTGAGCAAATAAAAAAGAACAGATTACCAATTAAATTTGAATATAAGATAAACAATTGATAGATTTTTAGAATAATAAAGGATATATGTAATATTTCAGACATATTTTGAAATTTATCAGATATTCTAATATACTTGGGTATCCTATATTGTATCTGGCAACCCTACCACCGGAGGTATTTGGCAATGCCTGAAGACATTTTTGGTTGTCCCACCTGGGGGTGTGTGGGGAGAAGCGTCCCTGGCATCGAGTGAGTATAAGCCAGGGATACTGCTGAACACCCTTCAGCGCAGAGGACAGCCGTGACAAGGAATCATCTGGCCACTGGTTGAAAAACCCACTGGACTCCCCAGGAAGGACAGGAAAGCAAGTTACTCATGATGGATTTCCCACCCCCTCCGTTTGTCCCTCCCAATCTTTCTTCCTATGAATAATTGCACAGGTCTTTTTTTTTAAGTAAACTATTTTTTGGCCATGCTGTGGGAGGCATGTGGGATCCTAATTCCTTGGCCAGGGATCAAATCTGTGCCCCCTGCAGTTGGAAGCGCAGAGTCTTAACCACTAGACTTTCAGGAGGAAAGTCCAAAAGTAAGCTTTTTATAAAAGCATTACATACATGCAAAAAATGGCACAAATGATGAGTGCACAGCTGGATGAATTTTCAGAGTGCACACAGCTGTGTGACCAGCACCCGGATGAAGGAGCAGACCACCATGGTGTGCCAGAATTTCCAGTGCTCCTTGCAGGCATTAGCCCCTGCCCACTCAAGGAACCCACTCTTCTGATTTCTACCACCATAGATTAATTCTACCCTGGTTTTGAACTTTGTATACATGGAATCATGTATCTGTATGTTTTGTATCTGACTTCTTTTGCTTAATGTTATGTTTGTATGCACATATTTTAATGGTTGCAAGATGTATATGTGGTTATGTGTATCGTATTATATTCTATTTTCCACTTTTACATCATCATAAGTGTTCCATGGACCAGAGTCTTCATAATCATTATTTTAATTATTGCATAATACTTCAAGGGATAAGTATACCATATCTTTTTTAACCTTTTCCATATTTAGAATATTTATAATGTAATAAGCATTTTCACTTATACAGCTTTTTCTTTATTGGGGATTATTGCCTATGATCAATTATCCAGAATCAAATAGATTGGTTTAAAGTGTGAACCTTTTTTATGATTCTTGATACTTTCAATATCAATTCTGGCAAGGATATTGATCTTGAACCTAAAATTAGAAATTGACGTTATATTGGGCGCTGATATTGAAAGTAGGATCTGAGATATTAAGCTACAAGGACATTCATTATAGCCTTGTTTTTAATAGTGTAAAATTGAATGCAACATAAATATCCTCAATAAAGAACTGGCAAATAAATTATGGCCAGCCAAACAATGGAGTACTATACAACCTTCAAAAGTCATGAAGAAAACTATATACCTATATAGCAATATGATCAGGATATTTTGTTATAAAACAGTTTATGGAACATGGTTCCATTTTTATCAAATGCATATTTTTCCATATTTATGAATATTTTCTTAAGATAGATTTTAAGAAAGGATTATTAAATTATTCAAAAGATTATGGATATTTAACATGTATATATGCAAAAATATGATCACATTGGTGAATGTATACATATGTAGACTCTCAGTGGTTCTTGGGGCAATGAGGTCTTATCCTCCCCTCCTTTTTGGCTTGTATTTATATTACCAAAATTATCTACAGGGGTTTCTCTGGCAGTCCAGTGGTTAAGACTTCACACTTTGAATGCAGAGAAAAAACATGGGTTCAATCCCTGGCCAGGGAGCTAAGATCTTACATGCCATATGGCACAGCTAAAAAACATACATAAATCTACAAAAATTACATATTACTTTTATATTATCAAAAAGATGCAAGGATGTTTTGTTTCATGAAAGAAGTTTGGAGTTATGTTGGGGATGATAAGAGCAGAAGTGGACCTACAGCAGAATTTTGGCAGGTAATGTGCTGAGGGCCCTCACACACACAGCAGGTAGTGGTGCTCTGCTACCCGAGAGTGATTCTATCCTGGGGTCAGCAGTGAGTGTTCCAGCAGTGACTGTGGCTTTCACGCCTCTCCTCGACCCAGTGAGGATGCAGGGAGTCACTGTATGGGTCTTGCTCTCACCTTCCGAATCCTTCTTTGGATTTCAGTTTGCACACTAGCCCAGGCTTCCCTGGTGGTTCAGACTGTAAAGAATCTGCCTGCTATGCCGGAGACCCAGGCTCGATCCTTGGGTCGGGAAAGTCGTCTGGAGAAGGGAATGGCTACCCACTCCAGTATTCCTGCCTGGAAATTCCCTGGCATGCTACAGTCCACAGGGTCACCAAGAGCCGCACGTGAGTGAGCAACTAACGCGTTCTCTGCACATTGGCCATCTCCACTCCTCTCTTCCTCGTAGGTTCTGGAGCCATCATTGCTGCCGTTGTGGTGGTTGTCATCATCATCTTCACCGTGGTTCTGATCTTGCTGAAGATGTACAACAGGTACGGGGTGCGCTGGGCTTTAGAACCATCTGGTCCCTTTAGTGATGCTAGGATGAATGGAAGCTAACGTTTGTAGTTGCCTGTTATCTGCACAGCAGTATCTTTGAGTCCATTTTCAAATGCTCTTACCTTTTGTGGGTCCTTTTTTGATGTTTATTCTGCTGGAAGAATAAACTTGACTGGTGGCTCAGACGGTAAAGCATCTGCCTGCAATGTGGAAGACCCAGGTTCAATCCCTGGGTTGGGAACATCCCCTGGAGAAGGAAATGGCAATCCACTCCAGTACTCTTGCCTGGAAAATTCCATGGATGGAGGAGCCTGGTGGGCTACAGTCCATGGGGTCGCAAAGTAAGACACAACTGAGCGACTTCACTTTCACTTTCACTACTGGAAGAACTTCACAGTGGCCCTAGATTTTTGTATTTAGAGAAGTATGTTTGATATACAATAATGATAAGGACAGCGGAAGTGTCTCTAAATAGACATTGCTCCAAAGAAAACACACAGGTGGCCCCCCCATGACTGAATATTAGAGAAATGCAAATCAAAGCTGTAATGAGGTCGAGTTACACATGTATCAGATATACTTAGGGTTGCCAGTTGGTAAGGAGGGAGGGATAAATTGGAAGATTGGGATTGACATATAAATACTATTCTATATAAAATAGATAATCAATAAGAACCTACTGTATAGCATAGGGAACTCTGCTCAGTACTCTGTAATGCCCTATATGGGAAAAGAATCTAAAAAAGAGTGGCTATATGTATATATATAGCTGATTCACTTTGCTGTACAGCTAAAATTAACACAATATTGTAAGTCAACTATATTCCAATAAAAATTTGAAAAAAAAAAAACCTATAATGAGGTATCACCTCATATTGATCAGAATAGCCATCATTAAAAAATTTGCAAATAATAAATGCTGGAGAGGGGGTGGCGAAAAGGGAACCCTCCTGCACTGTGGGTGGGAATGCCAATGGTGCAGCCACTGTGGAGAACAATATGGAGGTTTCTTAAAAACCTTAAAATGAGAGTAACCACACGTGCGAGCTAAGTTGCTTCAGTTGTGTCCAACTCTTTGCAACCCTGTGGACTATAGCCCACCAGGCTCCTCTGTCCATGGAATTCTCCAGGCAAGAATACTGGAGTGAGTTGCCATTTCCATCTGTTCAGTTCAGTTGCTCAGTCATGTCCAACTCTTTGCAACCCCACGGACTGCTGCACACTAGGCTTTCCTGTCGTCCACCACCAACTCCCAGAGCTTTCTCAAACTTATGTCCATTGAGTCGTGATGCCATCCAACCATCTCATCCTCTGTCATCCCTTTCTCCTCCTGCCTTCAATCTTTCCCAGCATCAGGGTCTTTTCCAGTGAGTCAGTTCTTCATATCAGGTGGCCAAACTATTGGAATTTCAGCTTCAGCATCAGTCCTTCCAATGAGTATTCAGGGTTGGTTTTCATATGAACTAGCAGTTCCACTCCTGGGCATATATCCAGAGAAAAGCAATACTTCAAAAAGATACATGCACCCCAATGTTCATAGCAGCACTACCTAACAATAGCGAGGCATGCAAACAACCTAAATGTCCATCAACAGATGAATGGATGAAGAAGATATGGTATGCATACAGAATGGAATACTCCTCCATGAAAAAGAATAAATAATGCCATTTGCAGCAACATGGATGCACCCAGAGGTTATCATACTAAGTGAAGTAAGTCAGAAAAAGACAAATATCATATGATATCATTTATATAAGGACTTCCATGTAGCTCAAATGGTAGAGAAAATGCCTGCAATGCAGGAGACCAGAGTTCGATCCCTGGGTCAGGAAGATCCTCTAGGGAAGGGAATGACAATCCAATCCAGTATTCTTGCCTGGAGAATCCCATGGACAGAGGAGCCTGGCAGGTTACAGTCCATGGGGTTGCAAAGAGTCGGACACGGCTGAACGACTAACACACACACATCATTTGCATATAGGATCTAAAATCTGATACAAATGAACTTATTTATAAAACAGAAACAGGGGCTTTCCCTAAGTGTGGCTAAGACACCACACTTCCAATGCAGGGTGTGCACTGGTCAGGGATTCTTTTTGGCAGTGTGGCCAAAAGTGAAATAAGTAAATAAGATAAAACTGAAACAGACTCGTAGACATAAAAAGCAAACCTATGGTTACCAAAGGGAAAAGGTGGGGGTCGGAGGAGAGGAATAAATTAGGAGTTTGGGGTTAGCAGATACTGTATATAAAAGAGATAAACAACAAGGTCCTACTGGATCGCACGGAAATTATATGCAGTAGCAGTATCTACAGTAATCTCCTCTCTGGAGCTGTGGTTACAGAGCCTGTTCCGCAGGGCACACGAGGAAGACTCAGCCCTGTGTGGGTATCTCATTACAGGAAAATGAGGACGAGACGGGAGCTGGAACCCAAGGGCCCCAAGCCAGCTTCCCCTTCTGCCCTGGGCGCAAACAGCAACATCAGCCAACAGCCCGCAACGGTGACCTTCAGCCCTGTTGATATCCACGTGGAGGCTCGGTGACACCCACGCTGGTGCTGGCTCAGCTACCGACCAAAGAGCCTTCAGTCAAGACCAAGAAGCACATTTCTCCTCTGGCAGCTTCACAATGAGTCCCTTCCGGTCAGGTTGACTGGGGCATCTCTTACTCAATCCCTTATGCTTCTGGTGACTCCCAACCCCGTCCTGCCCGACCCCAGCCCAGCTTCATCCGTATCCCTGCCGCCACCCTTCCTAAAAGCTCTGCTATGTTGGGAATCCACCGATGTGGGTTTAGCTGTCTCCCCTAAACACAACAGCTAGACAGACAGACAGGTAGGCAGGCATGCAGATAGCCCAGGCGTCTTCTGGTTAGGAGTCAGGAGTCAGGGCATGCTCCTGAGAGTCATGGGGTCTGCCTGGGGTCATATCAAAGGAAGGGCCCTATGCTTAGCTTTGCAGCCGAAAATACCCGATCCCATAATCAGGCACAGGGGAACTAACTGGGACTCACTAACCAAAACTCAACTTGTTCATGTACAACTTGTTCTAGAACTAAATGAACACTAGCTAGCTTCTGAGAACTGATCTGCACGTTTCTCCATCTTTAAGAGAGGTTATAGAAAAAATTGAATTCTCCAAAAGTGTCTACATCTTTAGTAAAGAGTCAAAGTCAAGGACACAGGATGACCTTGGGAAGACATAGGAAGAATGGCCTCTAGGATGAGAGCGTATTGCAGTGTCCACGGGCCAAGAATGAGCCTGGAGACCAGCCAGGGCCCCTCCCACCCCAGGGGGTGGTATGGCTGGGTTAACCTTGACTCGGGCTCATTTCTTGGCTTCCCTCTATTTGGATTCTGAGCAGTCCTCACTCTCTAGTTACCACCTTACCTCCAAGGTCAGGTATTTGGAGACTGATTAGATTACAACTCTATTTATGTTACCTCTAGCCTTCCTGGTCACTTTACAAAGATTCTGGATATATTCAAAGTACCATATTCACAAACCATTCCCCTGGACAGAACTTATCTCTTTGACTCCTTAGCCTGGAGAACAGTTGAAAAAGGAAAGAATTTGGGATTAAAGTGATCTGTTTTCTAAGCCCCACTTCCTGTTTGTGAGACCATGGGAGAGTGACTTGACTCCTCCCTATTCTGTTTCCTAACATGAAATGGAATAATGTCTGCCCCACTGGATGACCTAGTAAAGTGGCTCAGGTGGTGCCTGGCACCCAACAGATGCGCTCTAAATGGGAACCAGCATTATTATCATGAATTTCTTCCATTGCAAGACATACGCTTGTTCCCATTTTAATGATTCTGAAGTCAGAATATGTTTTAAAATTGATGGACCCATTAACAAAGTTGTATTTTTTTTCCTCTCAAAAAGCTGTTTTTTAACCAATTGTATATTTCATAGTTGACAACATCTTGGAAACAAGGTAATAAATCTGTATTCTGTTACAGAAAGTGACACACTCTGACCTTTAATCTTAAATTCTAGGAGTCTCTTCTTCTTGTAGTCAGATATCCCTTTCAAGGGAAAACTGAGGATCTTGGAGGTAGGAAGACTGACCCAGAGTTATACAGCTCCTGTCATCCCACTATAGAAATGCTCACTTCAGACTGTCTGGAGAGGGACCTTCCTGGCAGTCCAGTGGTTAATACTTCACACTCCCAATGCCGGGGGCATAAGTTCAATCCCTGGTCAGAGAGCTACGATCCCTGAGGGCCATGTGGCCAAACACACACACACACACACACACACACACACACACACACACACACGAACATATCTCGAAAAACACTGGCAAATTCTTTCTTCCCAGACATCTCTTCTCCATCCTGTGTTTAAATATCCACCAGACACTTCGCAAGGTGCTTTCATGTAAATTTTCTCCTGGGATTTGTCTTTCCCAGTTACCCTGGGAGATGCTATTTTTTCCATTTGCCATTGAGAATTTCAAACTCAAAGAGAAAAAATAATTGCCAAAAGTCTCACAGCTAGTAAGTTGCAAAGACAAGACTCAGATCCAAGTCTCTTTGACTCTAAGGTGCATCTTTGTGTTGTATCACACTCTTCCCTAACACCCTGGCTCAAAGAATGTGGATTCTTCTGTGAGTTGAACAAGAGTAGGACAGGCTTATTCATGTGTCTGAGTGGAGGTCAGGGTCTAGCTTCCACAACAAAAGTAGAGTAAATTCACTTTGTTAGCTTCTTTGGGCTTCTGTAGCCAAGGGGGCCCTTTCCAAGTCCATCCAAGCTCTAAGGAGTCCTGCTTCATTCCCCCTACCATTTAGTCTCAAGGAGCAAGGCATGAGATGCCTCAAACCAGGGCAAAGCCATTTAAGGACTCAAGCACACATAGATATGTTTCCCAAAAGTATTTTGCTTTAAAAAAAAAAAAAGTTGGACCATAAAGAAGGCTAAGCACCAAAGAACTGATTCTTTCAAACTGTGGTGTTCGAACTCTTGAGCGTCCCTTGGACATCAAGGAGATCAAACCAGTCAATCCAAACAAAATTAACCCTGAATATTCATTGGAAAGACTGATGCTAAAGCTGAAGCTCCAATACTTTGGCCACCTGATTTGAAGAGCTGACTCATTGGAAAAGACCCTGATGCTGGGGAAGATTGAAGGCAAGAGGAAACGGGGACCGCAGACAATGAGATGGCTGGATGGCATCACTGACTCAATGGACATGAATTTGAGCAAACTCTGGGAGGTAGTGAAGGACTGTGTGCTGCAGTCTATGGAGTTGCAAAGGGCCACACATGACTTAGCAGCTGAACAACAAAAACAACTCTAAAACCAAACTCTTCTGCCCACAGTGGAACCTTCCAAGAAAGAAAAGCATATTCCTCTAGTATAAATGAAAGTTTGGAAATGGAAAAGGAGAGTAGAGAGGTGAGGGGGAGGCAAAGAAAAAAGGATTGTTGTGTTTCGGTTTTCACCGATGACGATGAACTCAATAAACGTCGTTAGGGCTCCTGTGTGCCAGTTGAGGTGCTACACAGGAAGCATGGCCCTGCTCTCAGGGAGTCTGCAGCTGGCCTCCTGAGACAGGCATCTTGCGACACAGTTGTATTTTGTTTCTGACAGGTGCCTTTCCACAATGAGCAGGTGGTGCCTTATTTGGCTACTGAATCAAAGAAAGATATTAAATGCTTAAATGTCTAAAAATAAAAAAAAATGTTTAAGTCAAATATTTGTTGAGTTGATTTCAATTTGGAGCTAACAAATACCTTTTCTGGAAACTTTCTTTCCTTGACAATATAAACAGGATCCTGGGGGAAGGCCAGAGCTGCTTCAAACATTGCACTCTCAGTTCTGAAGGATGGTGGAAAAGATGGACTGCTCTGTGAGCTAGAAAACTTGTTAACTTCATTAAATATTACAAAAGGAATTCCATTTCACAGTAGGGTGAGATGCCAAAGTTTGGAGACCCCTAGGAGTGGAGGAGACGTTAGAATGGAACCCAAATTACCAATAATGATGTTTACCATTAATTAAACTCCTCTCTGTGCCAGGCATAGGATGAGTCCCTTCTACCCACTAGCTTCTTTAGCCATTACAACTCCCATGCATAGGGTGAGCATTATTTCTATTTTTTGGATGAGGAAACAGGTGCAAGTGAAACAGGGAAGGGGACAGGGCACAACCTTCAAAAGAATGGTACAGTCCGAGGACACGACATAAACGTATTAGAACTAAACAGGTTCAAGATGGTGGATTTGTCAACTTCCACTAAACCTGGAGCCTCAGTATGCATTCATTGTAACACGTCAGCAAGCTAAATGACACCCTCACAGGTGCCCTGACAATTTCCAGGCAGACCTTAAAGGTCAAAAAGTGGTTGATGGCCCAATTCCTGGAAATCTCCACCACCTTCCCCAAAAGAGCTGGAACACTTCTTCCACACATTAGCCTATGAAATTACCCAGCCCATAAAAGCTAACCACGCCATATTTCGAGGCCACTCTTGTCTTCTGAGATGATTCACACCCTCTGTGCGGAATGTGTTCCTCTCTAAATAAATCTACTTCTGGCTTCCCTGGTGGCTCAGACGGTAAATCGTCTGCCTACAGTGCGGGAGACCCGGATTCAGTCCCTGGGTCGGGAAGATCCCCTGGGGAAGGAAATGGCAACCCACTCCAGTATTCACGCCTAGAAAACCCCGTGGACCGAGGAGTCTGGTGGGCTACAGTCCATGGGGTCGCAAAGAGTTGGACACGACTGAGCAACTTCACTTCACTTCACCTATTACTTTGTCTCATTGAATTCTTTCTGCCATGAGACATCAAGAATCTGAGCTTCCTTAAGTCCTAAAACCAGATGTGTGATCTCAGTTGGAAGATCATGGATTTTGGCTGGATTTGAGCCCCTGCACATGAGTTCAAGTCCTAATCTGAGATGAATGGTCTCAATATCATTGACATTTGTCCTTTTGGTGATGTCGACTTCACTTGGCTGGTCTAATGATTGCTGCTGCTGCTGCTAAGTCACTTCAGTCGTGTCCGACTCTGTGCGACCCCATAGACGGCAGCCCACCAGGCTCCCCCATCCCTGGGATTCTCCAGGCAAGACACTGGAGTGGGTTTCCATTTCCTTCTCCAATGCATGAAAGTGAAAAGTGTAAGTGAAGTCGCTCAGTTGTGTACGACTCTTAGTGACCCAATGGACTGCAGCCTACCAGGCTCCTCTGTCCATGGGATTTTCCAGGCAAGAGTACTGGAGTGGGGTGCCATTGCCTTCTACGGGTCTAATGATTAAATCGACACAAAACAGATTAACAGGAGAAAAAGATTAATTCATATGTACAGTGGTCAGAAATGAGACCTCCGAAGTGAACAAAGCAGGATATTTATGCAATATCATTTTTGGTTCATTGCAAGGGGCTTCCCTGGTGGCTCAGATGGTAAAGAATCTGTCTGCAATGCAGGACACCCTGGTTTGAACCCTGGGTCAGGAAGATCCCCTGGATAAGAAAATGACAACCCTCTCCAGTATTCTTCCCTGGAAAATCCCATGGACTGAGGAGCATGGTGGGCTACAGTCCATGGGGTCACAAAAGAGTCAGACATGAGACATGACTCAGCGACTAAACAACAGCAACAACAGTGAAACAGAGGCTTGGGCTTGGAGTAACAGATGGATGAAGAAGTGACAGTATTTGTTTACACAGTTTTATTAGCCTTGAATTCCCTAACTCTGCTGATAGGATGCTCTCTCTCCTCCTGGTAGAAGGAGGATAGCTTCACATGGGAGATTTATTTCCCACTATCAAGGAGAGAAAGGGATGTTAGGTTTTTATAAATATCATTTTTTTTCCCCACCAGCTGTTTCCCAAGCAACCTTAATTCAAAATAATCAAGAAGTCATTGTGGCGTATCTTGGGGCAGGCTACTCTGAGCACCAACAGTGACCATTCTTGTGTTTGGGAAATCTTCTACTTAAAAAGAGGCAGGATCATCTCCTGCTATAAAAGCTGGAAAGGCCAGACGCTCATTTTCTCAGAGTCCCTTGCAGTTAGGGGGAGGTCACAAGACCTAGGCTCTGCTAATCAGACACTTCTGCCACAGACTTCAAATCCAGAGTTGGCAACATCAAGGGATAGGATCTGTGCAGAATCTGCTCCGGTGGTAGGTGTTGGCACCCTCCACTTCAAGGGGCAGCCACATCAGGGATTCGAGCTGCCACATCGGGCATTCTTTTCTTTTTTAATTTTTCTTTTTTTTCTTTGTTTTATTAATTAATTAATTTTATTTTTGGCTGTGCTGGGTCTTTGTTGCTGCGTGTGGGCTTTCTCTCGTTGCAGCGATGGGAGCTCCTTTTCATTGCAGTGCACGGGCTTCTCCTTGTGGTTTCTCTTGCTGCAGAGCATGGACTCATCTAGGCGAACAGGCTTCAGTACTTGTGGTGCACGGGCTTAGTTGGCTCAAGGCATGTGGAATCTTAGTTCCCGGAACAGGGATTGAACCCATGTTCCCTGCATGGAATCCCCTAAACAGGCAGGTTCTCAACCACTGGACCACCGGGAAAGTCCCAGGGGGCATCCTGGAGTCCAGCCCCAGTGCCCGTTGGAGTTGGCTGTGTGAGCTCTACCTGACAACCACAGCCGCGGGATCTGTCCCAAACTGGTTCTATAGTGTAATTTTAAGCATCATACCTCTGAGCCTGCTTCTGGCCTTCTAGGAATTCTAGCAACTACCTGATTCCTTTTTCTGCTCAAGAGTCGCTTCCTGCTGCTTGTAGCTAAGTGCCGTGTGGCTGTGGGGGACTCACGTCTGTGGCCACCCATGTGGTAAGTGACTGGCCCTAGAACCCAGGTCCCCAGAGCTCTCTATCTTTCCATGCAGATGCTTCCAGGTGTGTGATCAAAGGATCCCAAAGTGCCATGAGACTATAGAGGAGGTAGAGTTACCATCAATTCCTCTTAACCCAGAGACTGTGTGAGTTTTTGAACGCTATTGAGGGAGTATTTTAAAAGTACATGGAAGAATGGGTAAGATTTTTTTTTAATTTTTAATTGAAATATCACACACACACATACAATGTGTGTATGCAGCTCAAAAAATGTTCACAAATTGAGCACACTTGTGTAACTGGCATGCAAATGAAGAAGTAAAGTATTCCCAGCACCCTAGCACCTCCCTCTTTCTCCCACCCTACTCACCTCCCACAAGGAGTACCCACTATCCTACCTTGTTCCACCATAGAACGACTCTGTCTGTAAGTAGCATTACAGTGTAGACTCTTGTTTCTGGGTTGTTTTGCACAGCGTGGCGTTTGTAATACGTGTTCATCTCATCACCTGTAGTTGAAGAGCATCAGTTCTTATTGTAGTAGTATTTCATCATGTGACAAAAATTACGTTTAATTTTTTTTCTTTTTATTTTTTTTTGGCCTCAACATGCAACTTGTTGGATCTCAGCCCCACCCCCACCCCCCAACCCCACTCATTGGAAGAGCCGAGTCTTAATCACTGGATCACCGGGGAAATCTCTCGTTGTGTTTTTTAACTTGTTTATTTTTAATTGAAGGATAACTGTTCTACAACATTGTGTTGGTTTCTGCCATGTATCAACATTTAAATATGGTTTTAACTTATATTCCCTAATGATGAGTGGAACTGATTTTCATGTTTATTGGCCATTTCAATTTCATTAGATTTCCTCTTTCACAAAGTTGCCTTTCCATTTGTCTATCCATCATTTGTGTTTGGTTGTTTCCTTTTTTATCGTTGACTTGCTGGAGTTGTGTATCCGTTCTGGATATAAGTCCTCTGTCATCTTATGGCTTGCCTTTTAAAAAAACTAACCGTTTTTTTTGGAATGTAAATTGCATTCCATCAAGTTCACCCTTTTAAAGTATGCACCTCAGTGGTTTTTGGTATTTTCACAGAGTTGGGCAGCCATCACCACTATCAAATTCCAGAAGACGGTTGGGTTCACTTATTCCTTCTCTGTGGCTCACGTTCACGGGCACTGGAGAGGTGAAGAGGGTGGGATAGACGTGGCCCTGACGTCACCGAACTTCCCATGTAGCAGGAAAGACAATTAAACAAACACCTGCAAATGGAACAGTTATACTTGTGATAGAAGGAAGTTCAGGGTGTTGTGGAAGCCTCTCACTTGGGCACCTCGCTCAGCCCAGAGGTTGGCAGGTAGGAAAGAAGCTTCCTCAGTTGAAACAGCATCTGTATGAAGACAGAAAGACTGAGTAGGAATGAGCAGGGGAGGGTGGGAGGAGAGGAGGAGACCAAGAGAGCCCTGGTGGAGGGAGAAGCTTCAGCTGAGCAGGTGTTCAAGGAAGCAGTGGGAGATGGGTGAGGGGAAGAGATGAGGGGTTCCAGGATGAAGGATCTTCGGGGCTTTGCTGTTTTAAAGGCAATGTGGAGCCATGGAACGTGCTGGAGCATGTAAGTGAGCAGATCAGAGCTGTGCTTTATGGAGATGGATCCTGCTACACTGTGCAGAATGGACTGGTGTGGGAGAGACCAGAGGCTGGGAGGACAATTTTGAGTCTATTGCAAGAAGTAACAGGAGCGTCTGTTAATTTTTAAATGCCTTTTCTAAATAACCCTCGAATTGTGAAGTTTTGTTCTCTTCCTTGTTTTTAAGTAGCTATTTGTGGGTGTGCAGTAACCCAACAAAAATGTCTCCAGGAATCGTCTCAAGCCCACTGGACGGTAGCACACAGCGGGGCATTGTGTCAGCTCTGTAGCCCTTTGTCCTCAGACACTCATTCCCTGCACAAAAAATTTCCTGGCAAACAGGCGAATAACTGTGGTTCAGTAGATACTACTGTCCTGGACTCTGATGGTCTGCCCACGTTCGGGAGGAGCAGGTAAAAACAAAATGACCTTCACGTCTCTAGTGACATAAAACCCTCGGTCTGATCACAGCCCAGGTATTATCAGGAAGGGCCCCTTCCCAGCTCAAACTCAGTCTCTTGAATTGAACGGTACCTGGGACCCCAGATGCTCTTTAAAGGTGTTGCAGTGTCTTAATTGATCTCAGAGAAACAGAGCAACCAATTCATTCATTCTTCCTAGCTTTTCAGTTCTTGTCTTAGGAGGCATATGGAGTAAAAGTGATAGAACACATTAATGTCTGCGTATTCACAGAATTGAATGGAAGAATTGTGAATTGGGCAGTTTGCTGTGTATAATAAAGAACAGGAGGGGAAAAGAGGGTGTTGTTTTGTTTCATTTTGTTCAGTGTGTTTGCTCCTCCACCCTGCCTGGCCTCCAGCAGAGACAGATCCACCGTTTTCTCCAGATTATAGCTCTGTCATCCTTGATTTTCTGTTCTCCACTTCACCTTGGCCTGCTGCAGTCCATGGGGTCCCAAAGAGTGGGACACAGCTAGCAACTGAACAACAGTAACAACGTCACCCTGAATTCCCACTCCTGCTCTCTTCTCCACCATAGACACTCCCTTTAATTTTTAAAATTTATCTCATTGAAAACAAATGAGCAAAAACTTTCCATTGGCCATGCAGGTCCCTCCTGGCACTGGGCCACATCTCTGCTTTCCCTGATAGCAAAACTCTTCCAAAGTGCTGGGGAACAGTCTTGGGAACAATGCAGGTGAGGACAGAAAGGAATGGAGGAGTGACCCATAGAAGAAGGCCTGAGTGGAATAAGACCAACCCCGCACAGGTATAGAGCTGAAGGTTAAGTGGTGTCACTGCCTCTGTCCCTCTGGTCAGCTCGGTGGTTGGAGGTCCGGGGTCTACACTGGGTGGCTTTGGGGCTGCTGATGGCCAGACACGAGGGTCAGGGAGACCTGCATGGTCACAGCTGGACACCCAGGTGTGGCTTTCCACCCAGGACATTCACAAGAGCATCCAGCACAGGCACACCCATGTCACAGCCATGGAGGATGTGCCCCATGCTCCTATTTGCCACTCTGTGACCGCCTCTCCCACAGAGGACGTGGATATGACCGTGAACACAGCCTATGCGCTGGGGCCGCAGCGCTGACCTCTGCTCTGCAGCTGCATTTTTCTTTCCCTTCCTTCTTTCTATCCCCAAGGAGTCCAGTTCCCCCAGCATCGCTCTCCACCCCCGATCTTATTCGGTTTTGCTTGGGGTGGGCCCCGGGGAGATAGATGTCTTCTGGCACCTTGACCTTCCACCTGCTCTGAAACCTCATCCCCCTCCACCCTCTGGAGCACCACGGGAGGTCCTCACTGTGTCTCGAGACGACGGGTCCTCAGGAAAACTGTCACCTCTTTGTGAGACGTTTTAGAAGGATCGGCACATGCTCTGATCACACATCGAAGTCACAGACATGGAAGACGGGGGGTGAGTGGGGGGAATGCTCTGAAGGAGAAGCACAGCTCAGAGGAAGAAGAAAAGGAAGTGGGAGCTGGGTGGTCTCAGGTGAGCAGAGGGAGGGGCACAAGACTCAAAGATGGGCCCGCAGACCCCCGAGAACCAGAGGACAAACCAGGTTCAGGCCTGTATGCCTTGGGCTGAATCTGGCTGCCGATTGGCACCAACTTCACAGGTGGTCTGGAAGTCCAGGGCTGACCACAGCGAGCTGTCCTGCTGCAGGAAGTGCCGCATGGAGTCGGGGACTTTGCCTTGTTGGTCCAGTCTGTATATAGGGGCGCCAGTGGGTACAGGCTGTGCCCTCCTCACTCAAGGAGGGGCCTGGGCAGTAACGTGCCGGTGGTTCAATCCTAGCTGGGCTCTGCCACTCACCGCCTGATCTACAGACCAACTTTGCCCTGTGTGCGGGTGGCCTGAGCTGTTAAAGGAGGCATCGCCATTGCAGTCACTTCGGAATATGCCAGGGCAGGTTGTCATGATGGTGCTCACGGTCCATTCAGGTGAGAGTTGGCATCAACTGCCCCAAACTTCTAGCCTCTGATTCCTCCAGGTCAGGGGTCTGTGGAGGTTGGGGGACCGGGCCAGGGACCTCTGCTAAAGGAAGGAGCCATATCCGAGGGAAACAGTGGCTTTGGTACAAGGACCACTAGAGTCTGGCAGTCTTACAGGGCCTGTAGAGATGAAACTGAGAGGCCAGAGGGACGGTGCCTTTGGGCACGGGCTGGCCACATTGTTGGATTTGGGAAGGGTATTACCTGGGGTGAGGACGAAGGCTGGAGGAGAGAGAGGGGATGGCAGCCCACTCCGTGTGCCCCGCTACCTGTTCTCAGACGACAAAGCTGCCACACACAGAATTTTCCAAGGTCTGCGTCTCTTTTCCCTCCTGATGGTGCAACCTTCAAGGAAGGCCAGAGTCCTGGAGACATAGGGAAGCAGAAGGAGCTGAGGATAGACATCCCAAGTTAAACTTGGGACTTTCCTGATGGTCCAGTGGCTAAGACTCCCCTATGCCAGGGGCCCGGGTTCCAACCCTGATCAGGGAACTAGGTCCCACCTGCCACAACTAAGAGTTCACATGTCTCAACTAAAGAACCTGAGTGCTGTAACAAAGACTGAAGATCCTGCAAGCTGCAACTAAGACCAGGTGCAGCCAAATAAATTAAAAAATATTTTTTAAAAACCTTTGACCTGATCCGGGAGTGGCTGGGGAGGTAAGGGATTAGCTGCTAATCTCATGACCTGATTTGTATATGAGTGTGTGTGTGTGAGTGAGTGTGTGTGTTTCTATTCTTTTTATATCACTGTTAGAATGGAGAGCAGAGGTGGTAACTTGAAATAGAGTTCTCGAGTCTTCCAAGCCACCCCATGCCCCCCAACACACACACACACAAAGTGCTGTCTCTACTTGCTTTACTGACTTCTTTTCCTGATCTCTCTAGAGCCCTTTCTAGTGAGGCTTTTAATTCCATCATTGCATTAAGCGAACTTTACCAAAACTCTTTAGTGCTGCCTCGTTTTATTAACTTATCAGTAGAATTCAGTTCAGTTCAGTCCTTAAGTGGTGTCCGACTCTTTGTGACCCCATGGACTGCAGCACGCTAGGCCTCCCTGTCCATCACCAACTCCTGGAGTTTACTCAAACTCATGTCCATTGAGTCGGTGATGCCATCCAACCATCTCATCCTCTTGTTGTCCCCTTCTCCTCCCACCTTCAATCTTTCCCAGCTCAGGGTCTTTTCCAGTGAGTCAGTTCCTCACATCAGGTGGCCAAAATATTGGAGTTTCAGCTTCAGCATCAGTCTCTCCAATGAATATTCACGACTGATTTCTTTAGGATGGACTGGTTAGATCTCCTTGCTGTCCAAGGGACTCTCGTGAGTCTTCTCCAATACCACAGTTCAAAAGCATCAATTCTTCAGTGCTTAGCTTTCTTTATAGTCCAACTGTCACATCCATACATGACTACTGGAAAAACCATAGCTTTGACTAGATGGACCTTTGTAGGTGAAGTAATGTCTCTGCTTTTTAATATGCTGTCTAAGTTGGTTATAACTTTCCTTCCAAGGAGCAAGCATCTTTTAATTTCATGACTGCAGTCACCACCTGCAGTGATTTGGAGCCCCGAAAAATAAAGTCTGTCACTCTTTCCCTATCTATTTGCCATGAAGAAATGGGACCAGATGCCATGATCTTAGTTAACTTTTTGAATGTTGAGTTTTAAACCAGCTTTTTCACTCTCCTCTTTCACTTTCATCAAGAGACTCTTTAGTTCTTTGATTTCTGCTGTAAGGATGGTGTCATCTGCATATCTGAGTTATTGATATTTCTCCAGGCAATCTTGATTCCAGCTTGTGCTTCATCCAGTCCAGCATTTCTCATGATGTACTCTGCATATAAGTTAAATAAGCAGGATGACAATATAAAGCCTTGATGTACGCCTTTCCTGATTTGGAACCAGTCTGTTGTTCCATGTCCAGTTCTGACTGTTGCTTCTTGACCTGCATACACATTTCTCAGGAGGCAGATAAGGTGGTCTGGTAGTCTCATCTCTTTCAGAATTTTCCACAGTCTGTTTTGATCCACATAAAGGCTTTGGCATAATCAATAAAGCAGAAGTAGATGTTTTTCTGGAACTCTCTGGCTTTTTCAATGATCCAACGGATGTTGATAATTTGATCTCTGGTTCCTCTGCCTTTTCTAAAACCAGCTTAAACATCTGGAAGTTCACGGTTCATGTACTGTTAAAGCCTGGCTTGGAGAATTTTGAGCATTACTTTGCTCGTGTGTGAGATGAGTGCAATTGTGTGGTAGTCTGAGCATTCTTTGGCATTGCCTTTCTTTGGGATTGGAATGAAAACTGACCTTTTCCAGTCCTGTGGCCACTGCTGAGTTTTCCAAATTTGCTGACATATCAAGTGCAGCTCTTTCACAGCATCATCTTTCAGGATTTGAAATAGCTCAACTGGAATTCCATTGCATCCACTAGCTTTGTTTGTAGTGATGCTTCCTAAGGCCCACTTGACTTCACATTCCAGGATGTCTGGCTTTAGGTAAGTGATCACACCATCATGATTATCTGGGTCGTGAAGATCTTTTTTGTATAGTTCTTCTGTATATTCTTGCCATCTCTTCTTAACATTTTCTGCTTCTGTTAGGTTCATACCATTTCTGTCCTTTATTGTGCTCATTTTTGCATAAAATGTTCCCTTGGTATCTCTGATTTTCTTGAAGAGATCTCTAGTCTTTCCCATCATATTTTTCCCCTGTTTCTTTGCATTGATCACTGAGGAAGGCTTTCTTATATCTCCTTGCTATTCTTTAGAACTCTGCATTCAAATGGGTATACCTTTCCTTTTCTCCTTTGTCTTTAGCTTCTCTTCTTTTCTCAGCTATTTCTAAGGCCTCCTCAGACTACCATTTTGCTTTTTTCTTGAGGATGGTCTTGATCCCTGCCTCCTGTACAATGTCGTGAACCTTTGTCCATAGTTCTTCAGGCACTCTGTCTATCAGATCTAATCCCTTGAGTCTATTTGTCACTTCCACTGTATAATCATAAGAGATTTTATTTAGGTCATACCTGAATGGTTTAGTGGTTTTCCCTACTTTCTTCAATTTAAGTCAGAATTTGGCAATAAGAAGTTCATGATCTGAGCTACAGTCAGTTCCTGGTCTTGTTTTTGCTGACTGTATAGAGCTTCTCCATCTTTGGCTGCAAAGCCAAAATCAGTCCAAAATCAGTATTGACCATCTGATGATGTCCATGTGTAGAGTCTTCTCTTGTGTTGTTGGAAGAGGGTGTTTGCTATCTATGACCAGTGCGTTCTCTTGGCAAAACTTTGTTAGCCTTTGACCTGCTTCATTCTGTACTCCAAGGCCAAAGTTGCCCGTTACTCCCAGTATCTCTTGACTTCCTACTTTTGCATTCCAGTCCCCTGTAATGGAAAGGATATCTTTTTGGGGTGTTACTTCTAGAAGGTCTTGTAGGTCTTTGTAGAACCATTCAACTTCAGCTTCTTCAGCATTACTGGTCAGGGCATAGACTTGGATTACTGTGATATTGAATGGTTTGCCTTGGAAATGAAGAGATCATTCTGTCATTTTTGAGAATGCCTTCAAGTACTGCATTTCTAACTCTTTCGTTGACTATGATGGCTACTCCATTTCTTCTAAGGGATTCCTGCCCACAGAAGTAGATATAATGGTCATCTGAGTTAAATTCACCCATTCCAGTGCATTTTAGTTTGCTGATTCCTAAAATGTTGACGTTCACTCTTGCCATCTCCTGTTTGACCACTTCCAATTTGCCTTGATTCATGGACCTAACACTCCAGGTTCCTATGCAATACTGCTCTTTACAGCATCAGACTTTACTTACATCACCAATCACATCCACAACTGGGTGTTGCTTTTGCTTTGGCTCTGTCTCTTCATTCTTTCTGGAGTTGTTTCTCCAGTAGCATATTGGTCACCTACCGATCTGGGGAGTTCATCTTTCAGTATCCTATCTTTTTGCCTTTCATACTGTTCATGGGCTTCTCAAGGCAAGAATACTGAAGTGGTTTGCCATTCCCTTCTCCAGTGGACCACGTTTTGTCAGAACTCTCCACAATGACCCGTCCATCTTGGGTGACCCTACATGGCATGTCTTATCATTTCATTGAGTTAGATAAGGCTGTGGTGCATATGATCAGACTGGTTAGTTTTCTGTGACTGAGGTTTTCAGTCTGTCTGCCCTCTGATGGAGGATAAGAGGCTTATGGAAGCTTCCTGGTGGGAGAGACTGACTGAGGGGGAAACTGGGTCTTGTTCTGATGGGCGGGGCCATACTCAGTAAATCTTTAATCCTATTTTCTGTTGATGGGCGGGGCTGTGTTCCCTCCCGGTTGTTTGACCTGAGGTCGAACTATGGTGGAGGTAATGAAGATAATGGCGACCTCCTTCAAAAGGTCCCATGCACTCACTGATAAATTCATGCCCCAAACTTCTAGCCTCTGATTCCTCCAGGTCAGGGGTCTGTGGAGGTTGGGGGACCTGGCCAGGGACCTCTGCTAAAGGAAGGAGTCTTATCTGAGGGAAGCAGTGCTTTGGTACAAGGACCATTAGAGTCTGGCAGTCTTACAGGGCCTGTAGAGATGAAATTGAGAGGCCAGAGGGATGGTGCCTTTGGGCACGGGTGGGCCATGTTGTTGGATTTGTCGGGGGTGGGTGGGGGGTACCTGGGTCAACGAAGAAGGCTGGAGGAGAGAGGGGGGATGGCAGCCCACTCCGTGTGCCCCCCACCTGTTCTCAGATGACCAAACTGCCACACAGCCTTTTCCCTCCTGCATCTCTTTTCCCTCCTGATGGTGCAGCCTTCAGGGAAGGCCTGAGTCCTGGAGAGAGAGGGAAGCAGAAAGAGCTGAGGATAAACATCAGTTAAACTTGGGACTTTCCTGATGGTCCAGTGGCTAAGACTCTGCATTCCCAATGCCAGGGGCCTGGGTTCCATCCCTGATCAGGGAACTAGACCCCGAAACTAAGAGTTCACATGTCTCAACTAAAGAACCTGAGTGCTGCAACAAAGACTGAAGACCCTGAAAGCTGCAATTAAGACCAGGTGCAGCCAAATAAATTAAAAAATATTTTTAAAAACTTTTGACCTGATCCGGCATTGACTGGGGAGGTAAGGGATTAGCTGCTAATCTCATGACCTGATTTGTATATGAGTATGTGTGTGTGAGTGAGTGTGTGTGTTTCTATTCTTTTTATATCACTGTTAGAATGGAGAGCAGAGGTGGTAACTGGAAATAGAGTTCTTCCAAGCCCCCCGCACCCCCCCCCACACACAAAGTACCATCTCTACTTGCTTTACCCACTTCTCCTGATCTCTCTAGAGCCCTTTCTAGTGAGGCTTTTAATTCCATCATTGCATTAAGTTAACTTTACCAAAACCCTTTAGTGCTGCCTCATTTTATCAACTTATCAGTAGAAGTGGGTACAGCCTATTGCTCCTACCTTCTGGAAATACTTTCTCGCTTGCCCTCCAGAACCCTACCATCTCTTAGTTGTTTTTCAACCTCAGCGACCATTTCTTTCCAGCCCCTTTGCTGGCTCCTCACCACCTTCCCTCCTTCTAAATAAAGAAGCGTCTCTGTGCTTGATCTCAGTCTCTCTTGCTCATTCCTTGGTGACTTCATTTAATTCCTTGACTTTTTGTGTAGGATATGATTAATATAAATTAATTAAATACAAATCTATTATACTGAAATTATTAATGACATCAGTCAAGGTGTTCCTATTCTTATTTTTTCTGCCCTTGATAAACTATTCTCAGAGAAATGCTAGTGTGTCTCGCTATGATTATATATGTTTTCTTTTCCCTTATATTTTTCTTTTATTTTTGCTGTACTTATCTTTGTGGTTAAGGTGTCTAATGGTTTATGATGTCTGTCTTCTTTGTGAAGTGTACCTTTTATCATTAAAAATATTCATCTTTGTTTCATTTAAAAATAAATAAATAAACTTTTTAAAACAATCCCCTGATTTAGAGACTTCCCTGGTGGTCCCGTGACTGAGACTCCTCCTCCCCAGGAGGGCCCAGGTTCTATCCCTGATTAGGGAACTGGGTCCCACATGCTGCGGTTGGGAGTTTGTGTGCGGCAGCTGGGGACCCTGTGTGCCCCGGCTAAAGACCCCGCATGTTGCAAGGATGACCAAGGGTCCCAGGTGCCACAACTAAGACCTAGTGCAGTCAAATAAATAAATACTAAAAGAAGAAGAAGAAGTGAGATACAAGAGTACATACTGTATCCAAAAAAAAAAAAAAAAATCCCATGATTTAAATACCTCCTATCTATTGCAGCTTCTAAAAGTGTAACCTCAGACCTCTCCCCTGAATTCTATTCTAGACAAACGGCCAACAGACTCCTGATACCTCCACTTGGATGTCTAATGGGCATCCTGAACATTCAAACCAAACTCCTGGTTTTTTAACCAAAACTTACTCTCCTTCCCAGTCTTTCTGTCAATCTTCTGGGTGCTCAGGCCAAAATCCTCAGCAACATCCATGGTACCTCCAGTTCCCTCAACACCCATTCACTCATAAATTGTTTGCTCTTTTAAAAATCCTCATTTTTCTCCCAGTTTATAGCTGGTCCTTTTACTCTTGGTGGTATCTTTTGATGAACAAATGTTTTTCATTTAATGTAGTCAAATTTGTTTCTTTGATGCTTAGCACTTCTGAAAATATTTTGTTTGAGGTATTTGTTCCCCATCCCTAGTCCTTAAAGATATCCGCTGGTAGCTTTTCATTTTTTCTCTAAAGATTGGCCTTTCACATCTCTCATACCACCCTCTTCTAAGTCACCATCACCTTGTCCTGGATTGCTGTAATCCCTCATTAACACTTCCCCAGCCTCTAGTCTTAGCTCTGTACAAAAACCGTGGTGATTCTATAAAAATAAGCCAGATCATTTCACTCCTCCCCTAAAAACCTCTCATTTTGCTCCAGGCAAAACCCTAAGTGCATACCACAGCCTGTCAAGCCCTGTGTGACCTCGACTACCACACCTCTCACTTCCTATAACTCACTCTCTCTCTACTCTGACCACGCACTGGCCTCCTTAATGTTTTTAAAACATACCAAACACACTCCCACCTCAGGACCTTTGCACATACTGTTCTCTGCCCAGAGTTCACATTCCCCACATATCCAATCTTGTTCCTCCTCTTAAAGAGTTTCCCTTATCAGAGAGGACTTCCATGGCTACCCTGTATTAAAAAATAGCACATCTCTGACTCCTCTGGTGGAACAGTGGATAAGAACCTGCCTTCTAATGCAGGGGACACAGGCTCCATCTCTGGTCCGTGAAGATTTCCACATGCCACAGAGGCCCATGTGCCACGACTACTGAGTCCAAGTACTGCAACTAGTGAAACCTGAGTGCTCTAGAGCCCATGATCTGCAACGAGAGAAGCCACTGCAATGAGAAGCCACAATGAAGAGTAGCCCCTGCTCGCCACAACTAGAGAAAGCCCATGTGCAGCACCGAAGAACCGTGCAACCAAAAATAAATAATAGAAAAATACAGTGAGTCTCTTAAAAAAGATACCACATCTCCTGCATCCACAATCTTCATCTTGTGTTTCTCATTTATTTTTCTTTATCATCTCTTTTCTTCTAGTAGAATATAAGTTCTATAAAAACCACAATTTTCTTAGTTTGCTACTATATCCTCAATGTCAGGAGTGGTGCCTGACATATAATAAGTATTAAAGAATACTATTGAATACTTGATGGAGTGAATGAATGTGTCTTAGAAAACATAGTGTTCATTTAAGAATAAATGTTTTGAATGTACATAAGTTTACATAAATGTGGTATAGATATTCTGCTTCTTGCCTTCTCACTGAATGTGTTTATGACAGAGCCATATTGCTGAATGTAAATCCAGTTCATCATTTCTAACCACTGTATAGTGTGACATCAAAGGTCACATTTTCTCATTTGTCTTCTTTTTTTTTTTTCCAATTATTTTTCACAACATTGCAGTGGGTTTTGTCATACATTGACGTGAATCAGCCACGGAGTTACGTGTATTCCCCATCCCGATCCCCCCTCCCACCTCCCTCTCCACCCGATTCCTCTGGGTCCTCCCAGTGCACCAGGCCCGAGCACTTGTCTCATGCATCCCACCTGGGCTGGTGATCTGTTTCACTATAGATAATATACATGCTGTTCTCTCAAAACATCCCAACCTCACCTTCTCCCACAGAGTCCAAAAGTCTGTTCTGTACATCTGTGTCTCTTTTTCTGTTTTGCATATAGGGTTATCATTACCATCTTTCTAAATTCCATATATATGTGTTAGTATGCTGTAATGATCTTTATCTTTCTGGCTTACTTCACTCTGTATAATGGGCTCCAGTTTCATCCATCTCATTAGAACTGATTCAAATGAATTCTTTTTAATGGCTGAGTAATATTCTATGGTGTATATGTACCACAGCTTCCTTATCCATTCATCTGCTGATGGGCATCTAGGTTGCTTCCATGTCCTGGCTATTATAAACAGTGCTGCGATGAACATTGGGGTGCACGTGTCTCTTTCAGATCTGGTTTCCTCAGTGTGTATGCCCAGGAGTGGTATTGCTGAGTCACATGGTAGTTCTATTTCCAGTTTTTTAAGAAATCTCCACACTGTTTTCCATAGTGGCTGTACTAGTTTGCATTCCCACCAACAGTGTAAGAGGGTTCCCTTTTCTCCACACCCTCTCCAGCATTTATTGCTTGTAGACTTTTGGATAGCAGCCATCCTGACTGGCGTGTAATGGTACCTCATTGTGGTTTTGATTTGCATTTCTCTGATAATGAGTGATGTTGAGCATCTTTTCACGTGTTTGTTAGCCATCTGTATGTCTTCTTTGGAGAAATGTCTGTTTAGTTCTTTGGCCCATTTTTTAATTGGGTCATTTATTTTTCTGGAATTGAGCTTCAGGAGTTGCTTGTATATTTTTGAGATTAATCCTTTATCTGTTGCTTCATTTGCTATTATTTTCTCCCAATCTGAGGGCTGTCTTTTCACCTTACTTATAGTTTCCTTTGTTGTGCAAAAGCTTTTAAGTTTCATTAGGTCCCATTTGTTTATTTTTGCTTTTATTTCCAATATTCTGGGAGGTGGGTCATAGAGGATCCTGCTGTGATTCATGTTGGAGAGTGTTTTGCCTATGTTCTCCTCTAGGAGTTTTATAGTTTCTGGTCTTACATTTAGATCTTTAATCCATTTTGAGTTTATTTTTGTGTATGGTGTTAGAAAGTGTTCTAGTTTCATTCTTTTACAAGTGGTTGACCAGTTTTCCCAGCACCACTTGTTAAAGAGGTTGTCTTTTTTCCATTGTATATCCTTGCCTCCTTTGTCAAAGATAAGGTGTCCATAGGTTCGTGGATTTATCTCTGGGCTTCCTATTCTGTTCCATTGGTCTATATTTCTGTCTTTGTGCCAGTACCATACTGTCTTGATGACTGTGGCTTTGCAGTAGAGTCTGAAGTCAGGCAGGTTGATTCCTCCAGTTCCATTCTTCTTTCTCAAGATTACTTTGGCTATTCGAGGTTTTTTGTATTTCCATACAAATTGTGAAATTATTTGTTCTAGTTCTGTGAAAAATACCGTTGGTAGCTTGATAGGGATTGCATTGAATCTATAGATTGCTTTGGGTAGAATAGCCATTTTGACAATATTGATTCTTCCAATCCATGAACACGGTATGTTTCTCCATCTGTTTGTGTCCTCTTTGATTTCTTTCATCAGTGTTTTATAGTTTTCTATGTATAGGTCTTTTGTTTCTTTAGGTATATATACTCCTAAGTATTTTATTCTTTTTGTTGCAATGGTGAAGGTATTGTTTCCTTAATTTTTCTTTCTGTTTTTTCATTGTTAGTGTATAGGAATGCAAGGGATTTCTGTGTGTTAATTTTATATCCTGCAACTTTACTATATTCATTGATTAGCTCTAGTAATTTTCTGGAACAGTCTTTAGGGTTTTCTATGTAGAGGATCATGTCATCTGCAAACAGCGAGAGTTTCACTTCTTCTTTTTCTATCTGGATTCCTTTTACTTCTTTTTCTGCTCTGATTGCTGTAGTCAAAACTTCCAACACTATGTTGAATAGTAGTGGTGAGAGTGGGCACCCTTGTCTTGTTCCTGATTTCAGGGGAAATGCTTTCAATTTTTCACCATTGAGGGTGATGCTTGCTGTGGGTTTGTCATATATAGCTTTTATTATGTTGAGGTATGTTCCTTCTATTCCTGCTTTCTGGAGAGTTTTAATCATAAATGAGTGTTGAATTTTGTCAAAGGCTTTCTCTGCATCTATTGAGATAATCATATGGTTTTGATCTTTCAATTTGTTAATGTGGTGTATTACATTGATTGATTTGCGGATATTAAAGAATCCTTGCATTCCTGGGATAAAGCCCACTTGGTCATGGTGTATGATTTTTTTAATATGTTGTTGGATTCTGTTTGTTAGAATTTTGTTAAGGATTTTTGCCTCTATGTTCATCAGTGATATTGGCCTGTAGTTTTCCTTTTTTGTGGCATCTTTGTCTGGTTTTGGAATTAGGGTGATGGTGGCCTCATAGAATGAGTTTGGAAGTTTACCTTCTTCTGCAATTTTCTGGAAGAGTTTGAGTAAGATAGGTGTTAGCTCTTCTCTAAATTTTTGGTAGAATTCAACTGTGAAGCCATCAGGTCCTGGGCTTTTGTTTGCTGGAAGATTTCTGATTACAGTTTCGATTTCCTTGCTTGTGATAGCTCTGTTAAGATCTTCTATTTCTTCCTGGTTCAGTTTTGGAAAGTTATACTTTTCTAAGAATTTGTCCATTTCATCCAAGTTGTCCATTTTATTGGCATAGAGCTGCTGGTGGTAGTCTCTTATGACCCTTTGTATTTCAGTGTTGTCTGTTGTGATCTATCCATTTTCATTTCTAATTTTGTTAATTTGGTTCTTCTCTCTTTGTTTCTTAATGAGTCTTGCTAATGGTTTGTCAATTTTGTTTATTTTTTCAAAAAACCAGCTTTTAGCTTTATTGATTTTTGCTATGGTCTCTTTAGTTTCTATTATATTTATTTCTGCCCTAATTTTTAAGATTTCTTTCCTTCTACTAACCCTGGGGTTCTTCATTTCTTCCTTCTCTAATTGCTTTAGGTGTAGAGTTAGGTTATTTATTTGGTTTTTTACTTGTTTCTTGATGTAAGCCTGTAATGCAGGCTTCCCCTTAGCACTACTTTTACAGTGTCCCATAGGTTTTGGGTTGTTGTGTTTTCATTTTCATTCATTTCTATGCATATTTTGATTTCTTTTTTTATTTCTTCTATGACTTGTTGGTTATTCAGAAGCGTGTTATTTAGCCTCCATATGTTTGAATTTTTAACAATTTTTTTCCTGTGGTTGAGATCTAATCTTACTGCACTGTGGTCAGAAAAGATGACTGGAATTATTTCAATTTTTTTGAATTTTCCAAGACCAGATTTGTGGCCCAGGATGTGATCTATTCTGGAGAAGGTTCCGTGTGCACTTGAGAAAAAGGTGAAGTTGATTGTTTTGGGGTGAAATGTCCTATAGATAGATATCAATTAGGTCTAGCTAGTCCATTGTGTCATTTAAGGTTTGTTTCCTTGTTAATTTTCTGTTTAGTTGATCTATCCATAGTTGTGAGTGGGGTATTAAAGTCTCCCACTATTATTGTGTTACTATTAATTTCCTCTTTCATACTCGTTAGCATTTGCCATACATATTGCAGTGCTCCTATGTTGGGTGCATATATATTTATAATTGTTATATCTTCTTCTTGAATTGATCCTTTGATCATTATGTAGTGTCCTTCTTTGTCTCTTTTCACATCTTTTATTTGAAAGTCTATTTTATCCGATATGAGTATTGCGACTCCTGCTTTCTTTTGTTCTCTGTTTGCGTGAAATATTTTTTTCCAGCCCTTCACTTTTAGTCTGTATGTGTCTCATGCTTTGAGGTGGGTCTCTTGGAGACAGTATATAAAGGGGTCTTGTTTTTGTATCCATTCAGTCAATCTTTGTCTTTTGGTTGGGGCATTCAACCCATTTATATACAAGGTAATTATTGATAGGTGTGGTCCCGTTGCCATTTACTTTGTTGTTTTGGGTTCACGTTTATACAACCTTTCTGCATTTCCTGTCTAGAGAAGATCCTTTAGCATTTGTTGAAGAGCTGGTTTGGTGGTGCTGAATTCTCTCAGCTTTTGCTTGTCTGTAAAGCTTTGGAATTCTCCTACATATCTGAATGAGATCCTTGCTGGGTACAGTAATCTAGGTTGTAGGTTATTCTCTTTCATTACCTTAAGTATGTCCTGCCATTCCCTTCTGGCCTGGAGGGTTTCTATTGATAGATCAGCTGTTATCCTTATGGGAATCCCTTTGTGTGTTATTTGTTGCTTCTCCCTTGCTGCTTTTAATATTTGTTCTTTGTGTTTGATCTTTGTTAATTTGACTAATACGTGTCTTGGGGTGTTTCGCCTTGGGTTTATCCTGTTTGGGACTCTCTGGGTTTCTTGGACTTGGGTGGCTATTTCCTTCCCCATTTTAGGGAAGTTTTCAGCTATTATCTCCTCGAGTATTTTCTCATGGCCTTTCTTTTTGTCTTCTTCTTTTGGGACTCCTATGATTCGAATGTTGGGACGTTTCACATTGTCCCAGAGGCCCCTGAAGTTGTCCTCATTTCTTTTGATTCTTTTTTCTTTTTTCCTCTCTGCTTCATTTATTTCCACAATTTTATCTTCTACCTCACTTATCCTATCTTCTGTCTCCATTATTCTACTCTTGGTTCCCTCCAGAGTGTTTTTTATCTCATTTATTGCATTATTCATTTTTAATTGACTCTTTTTTATTTCTTCTATGCCAGGCCAGCTGGAAGATTTCAGGGAGCAACACGACACGTTCCTTTAGGCTAAGAAATAAAGACACAGAACAGATGGGGTCGAGAGGATCGCTGCAGTCAGCGATGATTCTTTATTTCTCAGGGTTTCATTTATACTAAACCAAGAAGAGAATCTTAAGAAGAGAAAATATTTTTCCATAAACATCACTTTGAGATAACAATCACCAGAACTCTCTGATAACGCCAAGGGATAAGAAAGGCATCCCGTTTATCTTAAGGGTGGTCGTGAAAGGCTTATCCATCTGCGTCATGTGTGCATTCAAGGCTTACAAATGTTCTTTAAGATTAACTTAGATAATAAATTCCAGAGAGGGGTGGCGGGACAGAGAGCTATGTCTGCGAACAGACCCTTGAGGATCAAGGCAGCTCCCAGAGCCAGCCTTTTGGTTCAGGCCGCTCCCCGCACTTTTAGGTCTCTATTAAACATTTCTTGCATCTTTTCAATCTTTGTCTCCAGGCTATTTATCTGTAACTCCATTTTGTTTTCAAGATTTTGGATCATTTTTATTATCATTATTCTAAATTCTTTTTCAGGTAGATTCCCTATCTCCTCCTCTTTTGTTTGACTTGGTGGGCATTTTTCATGTTCCTTTACCTGTTGGGTATTTCTCTGCCTTTTCATCTTGTTTAGATTGCTCTGTCTGGAGTGGGTTTTCTGTATTCTGGAGGTCTGTGATTCCTTTTTATTTTTTTTTTATTTCTTGTTTGTTTGTTTTTTTGTGATTCCTTTTTATTGTGGAGGTTTTACCCAGTGGGTGGGGTTGGACGATTGGCTTATCAAGGTTTCCTGGTTAGGGAAGCTTGCTTCAGTGTTCTGGTGCATGGAACTTGATTTTTTCTCTCTGGAGTGCAATGGAGTGCTCAGTAATGAGTTTTGAGATGGGTCTATGTGTTAGGTGTGACCTTGGGCAGCCTGTATGTTGGCGTTCAGGGCTATGTTCCTGTGTTGCTGGAGAATTTGTGTGGTATGTCTTGCTCTGGGACTTATTGGCTCTTAGGTGGTGGTTGGTTTCAGTGTAGGCAAGGAGGCTTTTGGACGGTCTCTTATTACTTAAAGTTCCATGTAGTCAGGAGTTTTCTGGTGTTCTCGGGTTTTGGGCTTAAGTCTCCTGCCTCTGGATTTCAGTTTTATTCTTCCAGTAGTCTCAAGACTTCTCCTACTATACAGCACTGCTAATAAAACATCTAGGTTAATGGCGAAAGATTCTCACCCATGAGGGACGCCCAGAGAGGTTCACAGAGTTACATGAAAAAGAGGAGAGGGAGGAGGGAGATAGAGATGAGTAGGAGGAGAAAAAGGGGGACTCAAGAGGAGAGAGACCGATCTATGCAGTTGTCTGTTCCCAGAGTGTTCTCCGTAGCCCTGACACCCACAAAGATTCACAGAATTGGATTGGGAAGAGAAGGGGAAAGGAGGAAATAGAGGTGATCTGAGGGAGAAGAAGGAGAGTCAAGATTGGGAGAGAATAATCAACACACTCCTGAATAAAAATGGGAACTGAATATTGGATTCTTAAATGTCCACAATTTATATCATATACTGAAAAACAAAGATTAAAAATCTAGAGTAGAGGTTAGACTCTTAAAAATACTATATTAAAAACAAAAACCAAAACACACAAAAAAAATTTTAGAAATATATATGAAGTTTGGTTTAAAAATAGGGCCTCTCTCTCTCTTTTTTTTTTTTTTTTTTTGGTAAGGTTATAGTGTAATGAAAGTGAAAATTAAGGAGTAGTAGAGGAGTAATGGAGGACTTTAAAAGGAAATAAGAGAAAAAGAAAAATAGAAAATAGAAGAGAAAAAGGGAAAAAAAGGAAAAAAAAACATAAGAAAAAAAATTTTTTTTCCTAATTAAGAAAATAGTAAAAATCTATGAAAATGAAAGTTAAGGAGAAATGGGGGAGTAATAGGGAATTTTAAAAGAAAATAAAAGAGAGAAAATAAAAAATAAAAAAGGGAAAAAAATTTTTTTTTTTTTACTTAAAAAAAAAAAGTAAAAATATATCTAGGAATTTCTCTGGAGCTGTTGTGGTCAGTGTGAGTTCGGTTCAGTTTCAGATAGCTCCTCGTTCCAGCTTACACTTCTCGATAACTACAGGCCCCTTCCGGTGTAGTCGGTGTTACCTATAGGGATTTTAATCTGTTGCACCCGTCCCTTCTGAAGCGGTTCCCTTTATTTGGCTTCTGTTTGCCGGTCTCTCTCGTGCCTCATTTCTGCCCTGACACAGGCGGGCGGAGGTGGCCTCTTATTCAGGCTGCTAGTTCCATCACGCTGCGGGGACGGGGGGCGCTGCTTTCCCCGTCTACACTGCTCAGGCTCCCGGCTGCTCTATATGGAGCATGCCCTGCGCTGCGCGCGGTTCCAGCCCTCGGGTGTTCCACAAAAGCGCGGGGAAAAAAAGCTGCGCCTGCGTTTTGTGCCTACGCCGGCCGAGTGGCTCAGGCAGCCAGGCGCTTGACGGGCGCTCTCTCCCCGGGTGCGTGCGCCCTCTGCCCTCCGCGTCCCCAGCCCCAGCCCCAGCCCCCGCCCGCGCCGGTCGGGTGCCTGCGGCCGGATCTCCGTCCTTAGCTCTTTTGTCTCTCTATTTATCTTTTATATTTTGTCCTACCTCCTTTTGAAGACAATGGGCTGCTTTTCTGGGCGCCTGATGACCTCAGCTAGCGATCAGAAGTTGTTTTGTGAAGATTGCTCTGCGTTCAGTTATTCTTTTGATGAATTTGTAGGGAAGAAAGTGGTCTCCCCGTCCTACTCCTCCGCCATCTTGGCTCCTCCCCTCATTTGTCTTCTTAATGGTGGACACACCATAGTTTGCCTCCAGCTTCAGCTACATACATTACATGAAATAAACATTCTGAAATTTTACTGTTGTTTTTATTCACTAAGTCGTGTCTGACTCTTCTTTTGTATTATTATGTTTTTGTGTGGGTCCAGCTCTTTTGTGACCCCAAGAACTGTAGCCTGTCAGGCTCTTCTGTTCGTGGAATTTCCTAGGCAAGAATACTGGAGTGGGTAGCCATTTCCTTCTCCAGGGGATCTTCCCAATGCAGGGATCGAACCTATGTCTCCTGAATTGGCAGGCGGATTCTTTACCACTGAGGCACCAGGTAAGCCCTCTTCTGAAACTTACACCTTATTAATCTGTGTGAAAGGTCTTTTTGGTATTTGGGGGGTGGGGAGTGGAGGGAGTGGGATGGTATATACATACATACTCGGGAGTAGAATTGGTGAGTCACAGGACAAACATAGATATACTTACCTATGCACAGCGTTTTGGGACAAAGCACGCATAAATTCATGCCTCCTTCCATCAGCAATTTGTGGAAAATTCTGTTTTCTCCATCTCTTTACTGGCCCTTTGAATTGCCTTGAGTTTCTACTTTTTGGCATTATAACAGATATAAAATGTCATCTAATTGTTGCTTTCATTTGGATTTCTCTGATCACCAGCTAAGAGCTCATAGAGTTTTAAGTTCTGACATTTGCAATGTTTGAAGGTTTTTTTGTTTGTTTTGTTTTGCTTTGTTTTTTGAGGGGAGAGAAGGGAGGGAGGGGAGAAATCTCTATCTAGATACTAATAAAATTTATTAAGTCATATATTCTCCTTTATTCCCCATATCTCATCACTTTCTCCTGGATTCAGTTCTCTTCTTGCTCTGTGTTTACTTTAGGAGGCATTTCAAAGGTCTTTCATGGCAACATTCCTGAGGTCTTGAATAAATATTTATTTTCCTGGAGTATTTAAATGACAGTATAACTAGAGATAAAGTTCTTGTTCCAAAGTTCTTTGCCTTCTAGCACTTTGAAAATATTAGTCCATTGTCTTTGGCATCCCAGCTATTAAGGAGTTCAAAGATATAATAACATGGCCAGGAATTTTTCTCTGCCACATTGTATTGTATTTGTAAAATACCTAATATGAAACATTTTTGGACTTTTCTGGTGGTGCAGTGGTTGAGAATCCGCCTTCCAATGCAGGGGACGGGAGTTCCATTCCTGGTCAGGGAGCTAAGATCTCACATGCCATGGAGCAACTAAGGCTGTGCGCCACAACTAGAAGAAGCCCTTGTGCCTCAACAAAGACCTAGAGCAGCCCAAAAAAGAGTAACATTTCTAAAAACTGGCTCTAAACAAGCACCTGATTCAAGAGTTGGAGCATTACCAGGGCTGTTTAAAAATCTACCTCCTCACTCCTTCCCTATCTTATCTTCTATTCTCCACCATCACCCCATCAGGGAACCACTTTCCTGAATGTTCCTCACTTTAAAAATAATTTTGTTATAAATATGTGCTTTCTTAAAATAATACATGGTTTAGTTTTGCTATTTTTTTTTCCAGCTTTTAATAAATGAGCTCATATTGTGCATGTGAAGCTAAATTGAAGTGAAGGCCTCTCAGTCTTGTCTAACTCTTTATTACCCCATAGACTGTAGCCTGCCATGCTCCTCTCTCCAAAGAATTCTCCAGGCAAGAATGCTGAAGAGGTTAGTCATTCCCTTCTCCAGGGGATCTTCCCTACCTGGGGATTGAACCTGGGTTTCCCACATTATAGGCAGATTCTTTACCATTTGAGCCCCCAGGAAAGCCATCATACTGTGCATAGTCTTCTGCAACTTTTTTTTTTTACTCAGCTTTAGATTTCTGTTTCATCTATTTTGTTGAATGGAGCTGTACTTAATCCTGATTCTTTTTGCATAATATCCCACTTTGGAATCATATTTCAATCTATCCCTTATCCTGATGACAGATATTTAGGTTTACAGTTTTTGACAATAGAAAGAATATTGTTATGAATATTTTATACATATCTCTTGGTACATGCATACAACTGTTTGGAGTAAGGGTCATAAGGTTTGCATATCTTTAATTTTATTCAATAAGGCCAAATTGTTTTCTGGAGTGATAATAAAATTTCCTTTTTTTATAATTGCATTATAGTTGCTTTTCAGTGTTGTGTTAGTTTCCATTGTACAATGAAGTGAGTATGTCTATTCACTTCAGCTAGATGTATGCACTTTTCCACTTCGTCATGGATCTTCCTCCCCAGCAACCATCCCACCCATCTAGGTCACCAGAGAGCACCAAGGTGAGCAACCCGCGCTATACAGCAGGTTTCCACTAGCTATCTCTTTCACCCGTGACAATGTACATATATCAATCCCAATTTCCTAATTCACCTTGCACCCCATCCTCCCCACGTTCACACATCTGTTCTCTGTCAGCATCTCTACTCCTGCCTTTCAAATGAGGCTGGGTCCTGCAACTACTGAACCCTGGGCGCCAAGAGCCTGTACTCCATAGTGAGAAGCCACTGCAGGGAGAAGCCTGTGTATCACAGCAAAGAGTAGTCCCCACTTACTACAACTAGAGAAGGCCCAAGCAAAAGGCAGTGAAGACTCCGTGCAGCCAAACATAAAAAAATTAATTCATTTAAAAAAATTATTAGACATTCAACAAGACACGAAACTGTGATCTGTAATGAAGAGAAAGATCAGTCAATATACAGATATCCACAAATGACCCAAACGTTGAAATTCGCAAAAAGTTGAAATAACATGGATGAATTTGTCAGAGTCTGCAGAAGATCTGCATAATGACTGAAGAGATGGGAAATCTCAGGAGAAAGTTGGAAACTATAAAAGAAAAACCAAGTTGAAATCCCCAAACTGAAAATGCCATATCTGCAGTCAAAAATGCTTTGGATGTGATTAACATTAGGTTGGATATAACCAAGGAAATGGCTAGCGAAGGTAAAAACAGATCAGTAGATGGGAATTGCTTGGTGGCCTCGTGGTTAGGATTCAGGGCGTTCACTGCTGTGGCCCGCCTGGGTTTAACCTCTGGCAGGGGAACTGAAAATCTGAAAGCTGCATGGTGTTGGGTGGGGGAGGGATAAACAGATCAGTGGATATGGTCTCAACCGAGAGAATGAAAGGTCCATAATCAAAAAGGAAAAAGAAAGGACAACCAATTAATGCCCAAAGGGCAATAACACAGTAATCTTTGGAGTTGTCTTTTTCTTTTTAATTTAATTTAATTTTATTCTTGGCTGCGCTGGGTCTTCATTGCTGCTAGGATTTTTCTCTAATTGCGGCGGGGGGAGCGGGGGCTGCTCTATAGTTGCGATGCACAGGTTTCTCATTGCAGTGGCTTCTCCTATTGAGTTGGCGAGCTTCAGCAGTTACAGCACGTGGACTCAGGAGTTGTGGCTCCCCGGCTCCAGGACACAGGCTCAATAGCTGTGACTCACGGGCTTAGCTTCCCAGGGGGCGCCAGTGGTGAAGAAGACGCCTGCCAATGCAGGAAGACCTGAGGCGTGGGTTCCATCCCTGGGTTGGGAAGATCCCCTGGAGGAGGAAATGGCAACCCACTCCACTATTCTTGCCTGGGAAATCCCATGGACGGAGGAGCCTGGCGGGCTACTGTCCCACGGGGTCACAAAGAGTCAGACACGGCTGAAGCGACTTAGCAGGCACGCACGGGCTTAGCTGCTCCTCGGCGTGTGGGATCTTCCCAGATTAGGGATCAAACCCGTGTCTCCTGCATTGGCAGGAGGATTCTTTACCACTGAGCGGCAACGGGAGCCCTGGAATTATCTTTTTCTAGTAAAAAAAAAAAAATTTGTATTGCTATCGGACAGAATAATATGGAGTTTCCGTGGTGGCTCAGATGGTAAAGCGTCTGCCCGCAATGCAGGACACCCAGGTTCAATTCCTGGGTTAAGATCACCTGGAGAAGGAAATGGCAACCCACTGCAGTATCCTTGCCTGAAAATTTCCATGAACAGAGGGGCCTGGTGGGCCACAGTCCATGGGGTCGCAAAAAGTCGGACACGACTGAGCGACTTCACTTTCTTTCTTTCTTTCTGTACAGAAAGCATTTGGGTTAATCTCGTTAACCGAAAGCTCGGCCTCTGTACACCCTTGCCGAATCAAATCCCAGAGACAAGAGTTTGGGGTGAAGCAGGAAAGGATAGATTTATTGCTTTGCCGGGCGATGGGAGACACACATTGGGTTTTTGCCTCGAAAACCTATGTGTCTCAAATCCAGAGAACTTAATGACGGTTTTTATAACACTGGGTCAAATGTAGGGTCTTTGAAGGAAATGGCAACCCACTCCAGTACCCTTGCCTAGAGAATCCCATGGACAGAGGACCCTGGCCGGCTACAGCCCATGGTGTCGCAGGAGTTGGACGCGACTTAGTGACTAAACCACCGCTTGACAAGGCTGGGTGTGAAACCGTTTGCACTCCCTTACCTCCAATCGGGTGGGTCCCCTCCTGAACTTGAAGAACGACTCTGGTCCCTTTCATCTTGCCTCACGTAGTTTCCTGGCCGCCCCTCCTTCATCCTCTCCCACATGGTCTAGCGGTTAGGATTCCTGGTTTTCACCCAGGCGGCCCGGGTTCGACTCCCGGTGTGGGAAAAGAAGAGCTTTTTGGGTCTGCTAGGTGGCGCTAGTGTAAAGAATCCTGTCAACGCAAGAGACAATAAGAGACAGTATTCTTTACCCCTGAGTTACCAAGGAAGCCCTTAATTAGCAACCATTCAAATCAGCCCTTTCTAAATCGAGGAAGGTGACGGAGGCAGGAGTCCTGCCTACGAAAAAAACGGATCAGAAAGATCTCCGTGCCTTGGAGCCCCGCACACGGCCTTTCTCGGTTTCAGCCTCAGCCTTCTACAAATTAATATCTAACCTTACATACTTTCTAAGTGTTTTGATCAATAGTAAATAATAAATGAAATAAAAGAACACCCCTTTAAAGAATTGGATAATCCGCCTTGCGGGCAGATTCTTCACCAGCTGAGCCACAAAGGAAGGCGGAGGGCACGGGAGTGGGTGACCTATCCCTCCGCCATCTCTTCTTCCTGACTCAGGAATCGAACTGGAGTTCCCAGCATTGCAGGTGGATACTTAACCAACTGAGATATCAGGAAAGCCCATAGTTTTTAAATGTTTTAATCAATAGTAAATAATAAATGAAATAAAAGTACACTCCTGTAAAGAATTGGATAATCACTAATAAGACCTGCTAGGCAATACCCCAAAATATTAAAAAGAAATGCAATAATTCCTTTTAGCCTATTTGCAAACTTTGAGTAGTTTTTCCTAAACAAGAGTTAAGAGCTAAGACTTAAAAGATAACCATGGCTTTTTCTTTCTTCTTTTCTTCTCTCTCTTTTTCTCTCTCTTGAAGACTTCTAGAGTTTTGTATATACCAAGAACTACACTAAACATTTTAGGAATATAAACATGTTTAATCAAAATTGTCCCAAATTTGATCTAGGGCAAAATGCTTTTGTAGGATCTAATTCACAGCTTCCCTCTAGGAAAAACAAAAACAAAATTTCTGAGAATATGTTGTTGACTAAAAAGATGAACAGAGTAAGAGTTAAATTTTATTTAGGGCAGAATGAGAACTGCAGCCTGGGAGACTGCAGCACCTCAGATAGCTCTGAGGAATTACTCCAAAGAGACAGTGGGGGAAGAGCAACATATAAGATGCTGGTGAAGGGGGAGTTCAACGCAATCAAGCGCCTCACAAAAGGTTTTCTACTAGTCAAGAGGAGCTGGTGTTACCATGAAGGGATTTAGTACTTTTCTAGACATGAGGAGATAAAAGAATTGGGATCATGAAATCAGTTTCTGAAAACAACGGCAGATTTTATTTTCTTGAGCTCCAAAATCGCAGACAATGACTGAAGCCACGAAATTAAAAGACCCTTGCTCCTTGGATGAAAAGCTACGACAAACTTAGCGTATTGGAAAGCAGAGACCTCACTTTGACAACAAAGGTGCATATAGTCAAAGCTATGGTATAATGAAAGCTATGGTTTTTCCACAGTCATGTATGGATGTGAGAGTTAGATCATCAAGAAAGCTGAGCGCCTGAGAATTGATGGTTTCAAACGGTGGTGCCTGAGAAGACTCTTGAGAGTCCCTTGGACAGCAAGGGGATCAAACCAGTCAATCCTAAAGGAAGTCAACCCTGAATATTCACTGGAAGGACTGATGCCGAAGCTGAAGCTCCAGTATTATGGCCACCTGATGTGAAGGGCCAATTCATTGCAGAAAACCCTGATGCTGGGAAAGATTGAGGGCAGTAGAAGGGGGCGACAGAGGATGAGATGGTTGGATGGCATCACAGACTTAATGAACATGAGTTTGAGTAAACTCCAGAAGACAGTGAAGGACAGGGAAGTCTGGCCTGCTGCAGTCGACGGGTCACAAAGAGTTGGACACAAGTTGGCTACTGAACAACAAAGACCTGTTCCACCAGTTTCCCGAGAACACAGAATGGCTCACTCTCCACCCTAAACTGCCTTCAGGGCATGTCAAAGGTCAACAACTGCAGCAGCACAGTACGCTGTCCCCACAGAGGCAGATGGGGAATGGCCTTGTTGCTATTCAGTCGTTGACAAACACTTTTGACAGGTACCAATTTGTACTTGACATGTTTAAATCAGGAGAAGGACATGACAACCTGCTCCAGTATTCTTGCCTGGGAAATCCTATGGACAGAGGAGCCTCGGAGGGCCCACGGGGTCACAAAGAATCGGACATGACTGAGCAACTGAGCACGCACTTTAAGCAATTTTCTGATGAATTTTAATGGGATCAAGACATTCTGGAAACTAGTTTCTTGTTGTTGTTCAGTCATTCAGTCGTGTCCGACTCCTTGCAACCCCATGGACGGCAGCACGCCAGGCTTTACTGCTCTTCACAATCTCCCCAAGTCTGCTCAAACTCATGTCCATTGAGTCGGTGATGCCATCCAACCATCTCGTCCTCTGTCATCCTCTTCTCCTCCTGCCTTCTATTTTTCCCAGCATCAGGGTCTTTTCCAATGAGTCAGCTCTTCGAATCAGGGAGCCAAAGTATTGGAGCTTCAGCTTCAGCATCAGTCCTTCCAATAAATATTCAGGGTTGATTTCCTTTAGAATTGACTGGTTGGATCTCCTTGCTGTCCAAGGGACTCCCAAGAGTCTTCTCCAATGCCATATTTCAAAAGCATCAATCCTTTGGTGCTCACACCAGGAAAACCTGGTGCGCTACAGTTCATGGGGTCACAAAGAATCAGACACAGCTAAGCGACCTCCTTTATGGTCAACTCTCACATCCATACAATGACTACTGGAAAAACCTTAGCTTTGACTATGTAGACCTTTGTTGGCAAACTAATGTCTCTGTTTTTTTAATATGCTGTCTAGGTTGGTCATAGCTTTTCTTCCAAGGAACAAGTGGCTCTTAATTTCATGGCTGCAGTGATTTTGGAGCCCCAAGAAAATTAAGTCTGTCACTGTTTCCATTGTTTCCCCATCTACTTGCCATGACGTGATGGGACTGGATGTCATGATCTTAGTTTTTTGAATGTTGAATTTTAAGCCAAATTTTTCACTCTCCTCTTTCACTTTTATCAAGAGGCTCTTTAGTTCCCCTTTGCTTTCTGCCATAAGGGTGGTGTCATCTGCATATCTGAGGTTATTGATATTTCTCCTGGCACTCTTGATTCCAGCCTGCGCTTCATCCTGCCCGACATTTTGCTTGATGTACTCTGCAGAGAGCACTTACCGGGCTTCCCTGATAGCTCAATCAGTAAAGAATCTGCCTGCAATGCAGAAGACCCGGGTTCAATTTCTGGTTGGGGAAGTACCTCTGGAGAAAGAAATGGCAACTCACTCTAGTATTCTCACCAGGAGAATCCCATGGACAGAGGAGCCTGGCAGGGTACAGTCCATGGGATCTCAAGAGTCGGACACAACTTAGTGACTAAACCACCACCACTCTGTAGAAAAGTTAAATAAGCAGGGTGACAATATACTGAGTGACTGAACTGAACTGAGCACATACACACTACCCAACTGATTTCTAGCTGAGAGTCTTCTATCAAGAGTCTAGAAACTCTTTTTTTCTTTATCTGATCAAACAATGGTTGTCTATCCATTTTCTTTTTTCCATAATGGAGCAAATCTTTTTAAAAAAACTTTTGGTCATGCAGCATGGGCATGTGGGATCTTACTCCCCAACCAGGGATAGAACCTGCACCAGTATACTGGAGTCTTAACCACTGGACCACTAAGGGAGTCCCTGGAGCAAAATTTTTATTTGGCCTACTAAAAGCCTTTTCCTTTAGAACAAGATTATAATATAATTTTGACATATGCTATTAACTAAATTATCTATAAAATTCAATTTTCTATAGCAACCCTCAAAACAACCCAAGAGATCTAAATAGAACTCTACCCTCCTTTCCCACCCAATGTTTGTGGCTCAAAATTTCACTCTCTTTTCCCTGGAAGAAAGCGAAAGTTAAAGTCGCTCAGTTGCGTCTGACTCTTTGCGACCCCATGGACTATACCATCCATGGTATTCTCCAGGACAGAATACTGGAGTGGGTAGTCTTTCCCTTCTCCATGGGATCTTCCCAACCCAGGGATTGAACCCAGGTCTCCCTCAATTGCAGGTGGATTCTTTACCAGCTGAGCCACCAGGGAAGCATCTTCCCTGGAAGATGGCATCACAATTCAGAAGTTTATGGCAGACACAATACGTGTTTGGATTCACAAATGTCCGTTGGAGGAAAAAAGTGATCTACCATGAGTTCATAGCAGAGTGATCACAGAGGACCATCTATCAAGATAACAGAGTATTTCTAGAAATTCAGATATCCTGGAGAAATAACCTGAACTTCAAGATAACCTTCACGAGCAGATTAGGTTATGGAGTCCCTGGAGAAAGAGAACCAGGAATGACTTTCTGAACATAAGAGAACCCATTCTGGCCTAAGCCATTTTGTGATCTAAGCCTGACTGCAATGCTTGCCCTCCAACCGGTCTATTACTAAGGTTTTAAGAATCAGTTCTCAGGGTCTTCTTGGTGAAAAATCAAAAGTGTTTCTCAGAGTAAGATTCCCTATCAGAATTATCTGGGCATGTTTATTTAAAATGTAGATTCCTACCTTCCACATAGATCACAACACTGGGGGTGAGGCCCAAGAATCTCTGTTTTCTAATTGGGCCGCCCAGGCTCACCATCTTGAGCTTAGGGTGAAACAATAAAGACAGTTCAGGTGTGCCTCATAAATGTCCAAGGGAAATGAAAAGTCACCCTCCACAACTCCAGGGTGTCAAAGCCACAGAGTGTCTGTGCAGTGAATTGTTCTGTATTCACTCAATTGGCTTTAATATATGAAATATATAAAATACAAACAGATCAGAAGTAGCCTTTTAAAAAAACTTACGGATTTTATTATAAGATTATTTAATACAACAAAAGATTTTCCAATATAAAATGTCTAATCTACCTATGCTAGACTAACATTTCTATTAATTTACTTTACATTTACACACACTTCTTTGGAATGAGGTTATAGACCATAGCTTCTTAGCCTTTATTGGGTTCACGAGTTGCCTTTCAGGTATGGAAGCTCCTCACTCTTTCCAGCTGCTGCCTGGGCCTTGGGAGAGTGGAGGAATGACAGGAATTCCTACTGTGGCCATAGGTACCTAGATATGATCAGTGCATATGCTGGCTCTACCACCCCCACTCATCTGGTTGTAGGTTTGACAGGTTAATTAAATAACCTCAATTAATTGATAAGACATGGTGACCCTCGTTGGGATGTAAGCAATGGGTCAAGTCATAATTCATACATTCTACATCTGGTCTAAACGTCTTTATCAATTGCCGGTGGGCCACTGGACCATAGCCCCTCAGGCGTTCTACAAGACCAAAAGTGGAAGTGTGTGATCCAAACTTATATTTGCTGACTTGCTTCCCTGTGTTTGGTCTCTAGCCAGCCCTACAAGACAGTGTAAAGGATCCTGCTCATCGAGGGAATTTGGGTGTGGAAGATAAAGAGAAAAAAGAACGACCTCAGAATGACAGGACTTGTTGCTCATTTTAAAGGAAATCAAGAATGATTTTCAATCACTGACCACTTATGGTCACCACTGCCAGAAGAGTTCTGGGCCAGAAGCTGAAGGAAGTTGATCCAGGCTTCTCTGGCTTTCCCTTCCTCTCACCTGGGTGAGACTAGGAGGCATTTCATTGCCCAAACTTGTTTGCTTACTGACCAATAGGATAAGGTCTGTCTTCATTCCCTCCTCCAGTCACTTGCTTAATACCTACATGAATGTCAAGCCATTTGTAATGTTGTGGTTGCAACCCCCAGCAGATAAACCAAACCCTGAACCTGAGTTTGTTATATGCCAGCTGTGTGATTTTAGACCAAGTACCTTCTCCTTCCTAGGTCTCACTTTACTCATCTCTAGAATGAGGATAATACCTATGCATTAGCTTGTGAGGGTTGTTCCAACAAAGTGACACCGACTGTGTGATTCCAACAGAAATGCATTTATTTAATTTTTTAAATTTGATTTATTTATCTGGCTGCATCAGGTTGACTTCCCAGGTGGTGTTAGTGGTAAAGATCTTGCCTGCCAATGTGGAAGATGTAAGAGGCCAGCGTTCGATTCCCTGGAGAAGGGCATGGCCACCCACTCTAGTATTCTTGACTGGAGAACCCCATGGACAGAGGAGCCAGGTGGGCCACAGTCCACAGGGTCACAAAGAGGTGGACATGACTGAATTGACTTGGCACACATGCACAGTCTAACTTGTAGCAGGCAGGATCTTCTTTCTGGCATGGGGATACTTTGTTGTGTGCCTTCTCTAAATTGTGGCATGCATACTCGAGAGTACTCAGGCCCAGTAGCTGTGGCACATGAACCCAGTTGCCTGACCAGGGATCAAATTCATGTCCCCTGTGAAACTGTTTACCACAGGTTGGGACTTGAACCCATGTGCTGGGACTCGAACCCAGACAAAACCCAGTTTGGGACTTGAACACATATGGTTGGTACTCCCAAGCAGGGTTTGGCTGATTCAAGTTCCAGTCACATGGTTTCGAGTCCCAAGTAAGGTTTTGGCTGGGTTTGAGGTGGTTTGGATGGTAAAGCATCTGCCTGCAATGTGGGAGACCCAGTTTGATCCCTGGGTCAGGAAGATCCCCTGGAGAAGGAAATGTCAACCCACTCCCAGTACTCTTGCCTGAAAAGTTCCATGGACTGAGGAGCCTGGGGGACTACAGCCCATGGACTTGCAAAGAGTCGGACATGACTGAGCGATTTCACTTTCGAGTTCCAGCCACGTGGGTTCAAGTCCCAAATAGAATTTTGACTGTGTTTGAGTCCCAAGAAAGGTTTTGGCTGGGTTCGAGTCTCAGCACACGGGTTAAAGTCCCAAGCTGTGGTAAATGGTTTCACTTGCATTAGAAGGTGAACTTTTTTTTTTAAAGAAATTATTTTAATTATATTTATTCATTTATTTTTGGCTGTACTGGGTCTTTGTTGCTGTGAGGGCTTTGTTTTTGTTTTTCTCTATTCGGGAAGATCCCCTGGAGAAGGAAATAGCAACCCACTCCAGTATTCTTGCCTGGAGAATTCCATGGACAGAGGAGCCTAGCGGGCTACAGTCCATGGGGTTGCAAAGAGTCGGACACGACTGAGTGACTTCACTTTCCACTTTCTTCTTTCTTTATGAAGAGCAGGGGCTGCTCTCTTGCTGTGGTGCGTGGGCTTCTCATTGAAGTGGCTTTTCTTATTGCAGAGCACAGGCTCTATGGCTCTCAGGCTTCAGTAGTTGCAACACACGGGCTCAGTAGTTGTGGCTCTCAGGCTCGAGAGCACAAACTCAGTAGTTGCGGTTCACGGGGCTAGCTCCTCCAAGGCATGTGGGATCCTCTTGGATCAGGGATTGAACCCATGTCTCCTGCACTGTTAGATTCATTGGCAGATTCTTTACCACTGAGCCACCAGAGAAGCCCCTAAACAACAGAAATGTATTTTCTTTCATTCTGGAGGCTAGAAGTCTGAGATCAAGGTGTTGGCAGCGTTGGTTTCTAGTGAAACTTCCCTCCTTCTTTGGTTGTAAATAACCACGTTCTCTTGGCATCTTCACATGGTCCTCTTTCTCTAATTACAGCATCCATGTCCTTTTAAAGGCACCAACCATACTGGTCTAAGGTCACCTAATGTCCTCATGCATGGGTATTCAGTCGCTGCAGTCATGTCTGACTCTCTGTGACCCTCTGGACTGTGGCCTGCCAACTGTGGCCAGGCAGGCTTCTCTGTCCATGGGATTCTCTAGGAAAGAACACTGGAATGGGTTGCTATTTCCTTCTCCAGGAAATCTTCCCAACCCAGGGATCAAACCCACATGTCCTGCATTGCAGGCAGATTCCTTACCCACTGAGCTACCTGGGAAGCTCCTCTAACGACCTCATTTTAACTTAATTATCTCTTTAAAGACCTTAACTTCAAATACAATCACATTATGAGGTACCTGGGCTTAGGACTTTTAATACTGAATTTTGGGAGGATACAGTTCAGCCCATAACAACCTACTAGGTATTATTGTGAGGACTGAATTTTCTAAAGTGTCTAAAGCATTAACATAAAGCCTGACATGACTTCCCAGGTGGCGCAGTGGTAAAGAATCCGCCTGCCAATGCAGGAGACTCAGGAAACGCCAGTTTGATCCCTGGGTTGGGATGATTCCCCTGGAGAGGGAAAGGGCAACCTGCTCCAGTATTCTTGCCTGGAGAATTCCATGGACAAAGGAGCCTGGCGGGCTACAGTCCTTGAGGTCACAAAGAGTCGGACATGATGGAATGTGGACACACGCACTGACATAGTATGTCCCGCAAAATGGGAAATGCTATTATTTTGTGGCCCTATATAAAAGAAAGATACTGTCACTGAAACACAAGATAACGCAGATGGAAAAAGGGAATTCTCCCAATTATGGCTTCTCATTTCTCATCTAATGGATATTTTGTGTTCTTCAAGTCCTTCTGTTAAACATGTGCCAACACAACATCTGAACACAACATCTCGGGGCGGGGCGGGGGAGGGGACTTTCTTCTGGCTAGAAAACAAGACAGACAATTAGCAGCATTCTTCTTTGCCTGTTGCTGTTATCCTTCTGGCTACATTATCTTTGAGGACTGCCTTAAATTTCCTTTGTGTCTCTTATCATATCTAAGAACACGATGCTGAGCATAGAGTAAAGGCTCAGTAAAAAATAAATCAAACCACGAGCCTTTGTGGTAGACACTTATTTCTAGTGTCAAGTTCTCGCCAAAGGGTACATTATCCTGAGAGAGTAGATCGCCATCTAGTGACTCTTGTTATTAATATTAGACTAGGAAAGGGTGAGGTTCAGAAAATCCTAGGTTGCTACTTCTATATTTCATATATTCGATATTTATATATGCAAACACAACCACAAATCTTACAATTGGACAGCTTGATTAATTAATGATACACTCAACTAATCTTTTATTTTTCTTCATTCCCAAGAGATTTATCACTCTCAAAACAAAATAGAAATTTACCAAATAATCTATATAGACTAAAATAATCTCATAGCTGAATAAAAATGACTGGATAAAATCTGATACATTTTGCACTGGAAAGTGTCTTTGAGCACAGCGGTGAATGTATTTTCAGTAGTGATTCCAGAGGACAGAGCAAATCGGCAACAAGTGAACAAGCAAGCAACAAGCAATGAGAATAAGTGATAGAGGAAATGGAGCCTAGAGGATCAGCACCAAGGCTGGATGCCTATTAGCTTTTTGAAGTTCAGAATTTGAGGACTTAAAGACCAGGCATAGCCAAGAACCATTAGTGACTCCCTGGGATGGTTTCTTGGTTTAAGGCCCATTTTCAACTGCAGAGCATCAGGCTTACAGGAGATGGTGTCTGTAAACACCTTCACTGCCAAGTGGAGAAGTATCTCCACTGCACCTCTAGGGTGAAGGCTTCTCAGTCTCAGCAAAGTTTCAATGTGGACTTTTCCTTATAGAATCAATGGTTATATTTCAAAGACCATTCACTCATTGGTAGAAATGCTTTTGGTGACTAAGCCTTAGACTCTCACTCATACATTCATTCAATAAGTATTTATTGATGTCCAAGAATGTGCTAGATACTGTTCCAGACACTAAGGCTTTAATGGTGAACAAGATGGACAAGACTTTTGCCCTCACAGGGCTTCCTTTTTTTTTAAAGGGGGCAAAGACAGTAAGCATGTAAACAAATAGATAATAAAGTCATGTACTATAAATAAAAAATAAAACAAGGTAGGATGGGGGTGGTGGTGGTGGTGAGGGTTCTGCTATTTTCCACAAGGCTGGTCAGGAAAGGCATATTTGAGGAGGTGACACTTCAGTCACTTCTTAAGTCACTTTTGGCTTACCAACATACAGACCCAAAACTGACTTTTGAAACCTAACCTGTTCATAATTAGACTAGAGTCTATAGCTCAGCGTGGCTGCAGTTTAGAAGTGAGAGATGGGGAAAGGGAGCTGATTAACCCAGGAGATGAGTCTGGAGAAGGGAGCAGTAAACAAACCGTAAAGGGCTTTGTAAGTCACTGTAGCTAGTTTGGACTTTATCTGGAGAACAACAGAGAAGCCACTGATGAATTTTAAGCAAGGAAGCAAAAGAATCAAGATTATCATCTTAAAAAATCACTCTGGATATAAGATGGAGACATCAAACCCTGAAGGCAGAGAAAATGGTCAATAGGTTAGTGCAATGAGCCAGACAATAACCCAAACTGCCTAAATTAAAGAGGCAATGGAGCTAGAAGGAAGTTGAGGTGAGAAGGCAAGTTTTGATGGTTATAGAGTGTGAAGAGAAGAATGATGACAGGGAGAAAGGTGTGCTCATTAAATAATAAGAAAACAGAGGGTGAGACAAGTACAAGGAAGATGAATTCAGTTTGAGCTACCTACAGACATCAAGCAAATGTCAGCAGGAAGTTGAAAATACAGGTCTGGGGCAGACCTATATCCGAGATACGCAGGTTTGAGAGACAAAAAGGTAATCAAAACCAAGAGAGGACAGATAGGTCAACTTCTTTTTTTGAGAAAAAGAGTTAATGACAGAATCAGAAGGAAAACCAACTTTTACAAGATAGGCAGCAAAAGAACAAAGGCAGTGAAGGAAGCATAAAACAGAATAACTGATCAGAATCACACAGAATAGTAAGACATGCATTGTGATTTCATAGGCCCATCTAGCTAACTGCCTTGTTCTGTGGAAACCAGTCACTTCCCCATCTTTGACCCTCTGACAAAGCTTCTGTTAATTCAACAAAATCAAGCCTATACTATTAACATGTGCCAGACACTGTTCTGCGCCATCAGTGTACCAAAAAGACACACACTTTGACTTTATGCAGCTTACATTCTAGTGTGGGGAACAGACAAAATAAACACACTAAATATAGGTAAACAAATACTAGAAAGTGATATATGCTATGGGGAAAAACAAAGTAGATTAAGAGGTATCCCGTATGCAGAGGGAGTATGTGACTAATTTCCAATGGGGCAGTCATGATAGCCTCATTGAGAAGGTGATGCTTGAGTAAAAATCTTGACATTTGCAAGTAGGTATCTGGGGGGAAGAGCATTCTAGGCAGAAGTTAAAACCAGTGCAAAGATGTTGAGACAGAAGCTAGCTTAAGAAGTTCAAGCACTGAGCTGTTAGGGTACTAGAAGATGAAATCAAAGAAATGAGGAAGTCAGGTGGAAATACCAGGGGCTAATGGGAGGTCTCTGAGCTTAGGACACACTTCTAAGTTTTTCTGTTTTTTTTTTTTTTTTTAATGGGGCCACTCTGACTGCTGTATTCAGAACAGATACTGAGTGCCAAAGGTAGAAGCAGGAAGGCCAGTTAGGCCAGGGCAGAAGCTCAGGCCAAGGATGACGGTGTTTTGAACTAGGATGATAGCAGAGCGAGTTTCTTGATGGTTTGGAAGTGGGATATAGGAGGAAGAGGAATCAAGAACAACACCAGTGTTTGTCTGCAATTAAAACTGCCATCAACCAAGGCAGGGACGACTTCTGGAGGAGAGGGTCGGTTTTTGGTGGAGTGGAGGGTGTTCGAGAGAGAGGAGAAGGAATCAGGAGCTCAGTTCCGGGTCAGGTTAAGTAGGTGATGTCTTTCCAGTGGAAACGTCCAAGAGGACGTTGCCAACACACGTTTGAAGTTTGGGAGAGAAATCTAAGGTGGAAATCTATGAAGCTGCTAGGAGGGAGCTGGTGTTTAAAGCCGTGAGAGTGAATACAGTCTCCAGATGAGTGCTGTGAACAAAAAGCAGCAAAGGGAGGTGAGACTGTGTGTTGGTGGAATGACAAAAGGTGGCCAGAAAAGGATCACATGCTTATCAGAGAAAAAGAGAGAGCGCTTAGAGTAAGTGTAGCAGAAGACACCGATGCTGGAGTCCTCACAGTCGGAGCAGATCGCTGGAGAGGCAGAGCTGGGCCAGCGAGGTCGACGCCCTGGCCTCCGGCCTGGAGACCGGCCGCTTCTCCAATCTGGCCGGCAGGGTCACAGCTTTCCTCAGCTTCCTGCCCGTAAGCGTGGGGACCGGACAGCCGAAATCGAAACTCATCTAAAGGGCAGTTCCAGCCTCTCCCTAAAGCTAAGGAGTTGTACGGAAGGAAACGGGAGCTAGCCGAGGAAGCAGGGCCAGAATGCAAACTTCACTCATACTACGTAGCTCGGCTACTTCAGGGCCGAAGTCAGTAACTGACAAACTCGTAAAACCAACACAATCACAACTTTCATAACGACAGAGGAGGCCGTAGGCTTTTCCTCTGCGCAGCGGCGGCCTCACTAGCGTCACGCTGAGGTAACAGTCTTTTTCTTGAATCGCTCCATGGAACCCCCAAAGCGGGAAGCCTCCCACACTACGGGTAGAAGGATGGGTCAATTCACGGTCGGCGAACGGGGCTAGTTAGGCACCACAAAAGGATTCGCAGGGCAGGGCGAGTCAGTGACTCTCGCACGCTCGCATTGGCTGAGACCGCGAGGCTCTCCTCACGGACCGGCCAATGGGGAGGTTCAGAGCCCTGTAGCAACCCCCACGCCTTACAAAACGCGCGTGCGCGAGTGTGACGGGCGCTCAGCACACTGAGCAGGCGCAGCCTCGTGTCGGCTGGAGGGGCGGGTGTAGCGGCGCGCGCTGCGTCCCGGCGCTCGACTTTCCCTGCCGGTCCCGCCCTCCGTCGCGGCGGCGCGGTGCACCTTGGGATAGGGAGCGATCTCCGAGCGAGGCAGCAAGATGGACGCGGGATTCTTCCGCGTAAGTAGGAACGCGGGGACCTGGGGTGAGGTTGGAGGGGGGGTTATCCGCAAAGCCCGGCAGGACCCCTAAGCTCAGGACGGGGTAGCCGGCGAGCAGAGGCTTCGAAGATTCTGGGGATCCTCGGTGGCAACGGACGCTCCCCCCTGCCCTGCGGCGGGGACCGGTGCGCCCCTGCGCAGTCTCCTCCTCCGGAATCGTCCCCCCTACGCGGCGGCGACGACGGTCGCCGGAAAATGGCGGCGGGAATGGCAGGGAGCGATACCTCGCCTTCCCGGCCTGCCTGACGTGGCCTGCAGACCGAGCCTCGCGTCCCGCCGGGTCCTGGGGCCTAGTGGGCCCGCGAGGAGGAAGTCCCTGGGGGGAGGCGGAGGGAAACCCTGAGGTGACTGGCTGCAGAAGGGTCTTGAGAGACTACGGGTTTGAGGGTACCGCCTCAGGAGAGCGTGGTCCGGAAGCGACGTTGAGCAGCTTTTCTTGAGAAAGCGGGCGCCTATCCCCCCACCCCCACCCCCACCCCGGGTCTAAGCCTTCGGGAAGGCTCCGGGTCAGAGTTCGCGGGAGCTCCCGCCCAATTTGATATCTCTTCAGGGAGGGGAACGCGGATAATTTTGTGTATAGAACGTTTGAATCCGAGACTCTCTGAGCAGAGAGCGCAACAAAAAGTGCGCGTATATGAAGGCGGGGTTATGGAATGGATCTGCTTCTCCTTCCCGCTCACCGTACCCCCACCTCTCCAGTTTGTTTTATTCTTTTGAAAGTCTGCCGGAGGAAAGGTGCATCTAGATTCTCAAGGGTTTGCGGGCCCATCACTTGCCAGCAGGGACGTTACCGCCTCGAAATGGGCCCTCAGGACCCATAATTTATCCAGCGCGTGTTGGAGCTTGTTCATCCCCTTTTTCACTCGTGTAGGAAATGATCACCCAGTGGAGATCTAGATCCTGGTTTGGCTAGTGACACTAAGAGACCTAGAGTTTGCAGGTTCATTTTAATGCTGAACGGACCGTGTAGAGACCAGTTGGTTAAGTCAGAATATAGGTTGGCTCTTTCCACTCCCTGGAGTATGAAATATGCAGCTTGTGTGTGTGTGTGTGTGTGTGTGTTTAAAGGAAAAGTTAAAAGAGGGGAAGACCGGGACTTTAGTAAAGAAAACTCTTGACACTCCAGAACCAGCGTTGAAATTTCTTTTCCACTGACTTTAAATGTGTTAGTTTTTCATTAAATGTTGAAGTGTTATTCCAGGCGTTTGACTTAACACAGCCAGTTATATGACTGTTTTCAGGTTGTGCAAACAGTACTGTAGTTGTTTATGTAATGATAGTTTCGATTGAGTTTATCAAATTTTCACACTGCAAATTGTATCAAAGTATTTTGTAGTAAGTACTATTTCCTGTAGTGTTAATGTAATATTTTAAAACACAAGCCTATTCTTTTGATATTTTCATTATTTCGCATGGAAAGGCATTCCTAAAGGAAAAGAGCAAGACGGTTGATAAATTTACAAATGAGGTTTGCTTTTAGTGTTGGTAAAAATCAGTAAGAAAAGGTTACAATATAATCCTTAGGGGGATTGATTGGACTTAAGCTGAGTTAACAGATTTTAGGACAGATATTCTTTTAGTACACAGCCATTCAGATAGTGAGATAGAAATAGTAGCTTTCATTTGCTGGACTACTGCCATCTGCCAGTTACTTTAAGTATATAATTTCTGGTATACACAGCCTTGCGAGATATTGAATAGATTTTAGCAAGTAAGGAAACATTCTCAGAGAGGTTTAGTAAGTTTGAGGTCATATGACTTAACGTAGTGGCAGAGTTGGGATTCTAATCCACATTCTTTACCTTCCTAAAAGAATTTTCTTGATCACTTTCCAAGGGACAGTGGCCAACTCTGTGAACCATTCGGTAGTTTTCATAGCTCAGCCAGCTATTTCCGTGTTTAATTGGGCCAATAAGAATGACAAAACTCATAGTGATTACTTGATGGCCCAAGTGGTGTTTGATGGCTCTCAATTTTCCAGTTTCTTTGCAGAAATTGAGTTTATTAAAGTAAACCTACTATGTTTTTCATACATCTCAAGTTCTAAAAGTTGTGAAACCTAAGACAGCTTGGTCTCAGGGTGTTCTTTTTCCTTTTCCCCCTGTTTATATGCATTGTTACAATAATTTTGCAAGCATGCTACTGGCTTTCAGAAGAGGATGAAGCTTAATGGTTTTGTTTTAAAAGGATATGTTAATATTTACTATATTTCAGTGTGTTCTCATTTAAAAAAACAAACCAAGGAGAACCTTAAATGTCTTAGCATAGAAAGAGGTGAAAAAGATATACATCAAATGTAACTTGGTAATGGGGGAGGTGTTAGGTTTATGCTATATTCTGTGTATTGTGTTTGACTTGTTATAGTGAGCATATATTTTGTAATTTTTTGTTGTTTTTTTTTTATTTTGTAAGTTTTAAATATAGTCAAATTTTCAAAATGTTAGCTATGTTGGGAAAAGAGTATATACTTTTTACCTGTGAATATTAGCTATGATATTTCTGTTTACTTGATGACCCTATTTCAAAACTGTAAAGGTCATAACCATCATTAGCAGATAAAAAATAGGATTGTAACTTTGAGCTCTTAATTGAAATGTGCTTCTCTTCCTACAGGGAACAAGTGCAGAACAGGATAACCGGTTCAGCAACAAACAGAAGAAGCTACTGAAGCAGCTGAAATTCGCAGAATGCCTAGAAAAAAAGGTATTCTTTTGGTTAAACTGTTCTGCACTTTTACAGCACAGTTGATTCAAACATTTTTGCTGTTTTGGAGCTGGACTGTAACATGACTACTTAGGAAAACATTTATAATTAAACATTTTCCATCTTTTAGCAACAATAGCAAACCCTTGGAGACTGGGACAAGCAAATAAGAAGGAGCTCTTAATAAATTGTATCATGCTAAACCAAAGAGGAACTTTGTTAAATAAAATTCTTATGTGAGCTTTCTTTCAGGATTGTGAAGTTGTACTCAGTAATAATTGCTTGTATCTTTTATCAGGTGGACATGAGCAAAGTAAATTTGGAGGTTATAAAGCCTTGGATAACAAAACGAGTAACAGAAATCCTTGGGTTTGAAGATGATGTTGTGATTGAGTTTATATTCAACCAGCTGGAAGTGAAGGTAATAATATACAGATGGCTCTTATTTCTGAATATGTGACATAATTTTGTGAATCTATGGAAACTGAATTTTTCTATGGAGTACAAATATAGGAGGGTTATTTTACATTGTTTGTTGTGAAAAGAATTCACTTTGTAAACAACTATTAAGGCTGGAAGTTTAGTGAAGGTACATAGTTTTGAAAGCTACACAGGTGAAAAATCAAACTTATTGTTTGTAATTTTGCTGTTACATGTTAAGTTACTTTGACAGCAATTTTCTAATGATAATGTGATTTATGATTTAAAAGGCCTGAACCAAAATGGAAGTTATTCCTTGCGTCTGAAGTATAGCACCATCACCTTATTAGGTCACAGCAGAGTGAGTGTCCCAATGTCGCTCTGACCCAACTCCCTTGATGATGCAGTGTGTGTTTGGAGGTGAGTTGTGTAAAGTGGCCGAACATCAACAACAACAACAACAAAAAAATACAAACAGGAAAGAGCAATGGGTAAATCTGTACACTGCTCTTTAAAAATACTATTATGAGATGGACTTTTATGTGAAGCATGAGGGGCAATTCTGATTTGATTGGATATTGTTTTTAAAATAATCAAGAAACTAAAGTTTTTAGTTGTAGCTGCATGTCAGCTAGTCATCGATTACATTTTAGGCACAGAATTTTTTGTTTTCGTTATAGTTAAACTTCAGACTAAAATAAATTGACAGTATTGTTAGACCCAGTTGATGTAATTGTTCCTTTCTTCATACATGAGATATGAGATGACAATAGAATTGATGTTTAAAAACAATTTTATTATAAGATAGTTTGCTGTTATGACACGACAACCCAAAGGACAATAAGATGCACCATATAACCTTTTGGCAAATATAACAATGTGAATTTACTTTTCCCAAAGAGTTCACCCTTGTGTTTTGACAGAACAGTTGACATTTCAACTGATAAGGTATTTCTATTTTTAAGACATAATTTGGTAATTACATTTTGTTTTGAATATTTGCAAATAGTATTTAATTTTAAGAACATGTTTCTTTTAAAATGTATGCATTTTACTTAGAAAAGCAGGAACATGGGAAAAAGTTTTTTAAATGATGATTAAAGATAGATTTTATTGGAGAAATGCTTTACTGATTTGTATTTTAGTACATTTTAAAAACCTTAAGTATCTGGTAGTATTCCCCTTATAGTGAGCATGAGATTAAAGTTTAGAACTTTTTTAAACAATCTTTTCTTTTTTTGTGGTTGTGTACTCATTATTGCTTGTTCGTCTTTTGCAATTTAGATAAATGATATAACATTAAACTCAAGGTGGTTGAGTTGCAGTAGGGAGTCGGAAGCAAGCCAAGGGAACATCTTTCTCTACAGGGGACTTGGCGATTCCAAACCCCCAAGGTTCCAAGAAGAAACTGAAGACACCTGGAATCTGTACTTGCTTTGTGCTATTGAGCTGTGCTTGTTATATGGACCTTGTTGCTTGACCAACAGATGTAGCATTTAAACACCCAGTTATTTCTGAGAAATAATGACCTCTTAGCCCTTTGTGGACAGTTGAGAATTTGAGGTGTTGTTATAATAGATTTTCCTTATGTAGAAGTGAAACTTTCAGCTTAGTCTTCAAAAGTTACAGAGTGCATGCATAACTGGACAATAGATATTTTGTAGAAAGCTATCTACAGTGTTAGAAGTGAACAGTTTATGTACTTTTCTATTTCTCAATGAGGGAGAATTTCCAGACAAGCAGACACTTTCCTTGTTAGTGAATGCAAGAATTTGTGGATGTTCCATGTTGGTTTTTAAAGTTGATAAATGTAAGGCCCACTAACAGCCATAGTCTAAAAATACTTAATGAAATCCACAAAGGATTAACGGGCTGCTCTGATGGCTTTTGGTAGAGTGAGAGAGAGAATTTGGTAATCTGTCCTAGAGATTACATTGCTGAGAAACTACTAGGGAAAGCTATTTTTAAAATAGTAAAGAATATATGTATCTAAGCCCCTATGATAGACTTAAAAATACTAATTTAAATGAGTTTTAGATTGGTTGGTTGGTTTGTTTTGAAGTAACCTGTTTTTCTTCCTGTCATGTCTTTTTGCAGAATCCAGATTCGAAAATGATGCAAATCAACCTGACCGGGTTTTTGAATGGAAAAAATGCTAGAGAATTTATGGGAGAACTGTGGCCCCTACTCCTAAGTGCACAAGAAAACATCGCTGGAATCCCTTCTGCTTTCCTAGAACTGAAGAAGGAAGAAATAAAACAGAGACAGGTAATGACCTTTACTTTTTTGTAATGTTTGACTGGAGAGAGTAGTATCCAGATTGCTGAGACACTTTAAATTTTACATGTCCTGGCTAGGGGCAGTATGTTTTTCTCTACTGTAATATGTTTGAATGTTTGGCTTTAGTTCTCTACTTCTCTCACTTTCATATCCCCCACCCCCACCCCCTAACAGTGAGTTTAAAATGTCATTGTCCCAGAGTCCAATGATTTTGTAGATTATATATATATATATATATATAAACATTTAAACTATATGTTTGTGTGTATATATGTATTTTTTAAAACATACCATATATGTATATACATTAAAAATACGTGTGTGTGTGTGTGTGTGTGTGTCTCTAGTACATTTAGCTTAAAAGAAAATTGAGCTTTAGTAACAGTGTAAAAGGTAAGCACAAGCTCTTCATATGGGCAGTACATTTTAAATCACAAAAGGATAATATAAATGTGGAAATGATTTCTTTTTTCTTAGTAAACTTGAAAACAGCCAACAGCCGTTCTCTTTAGTTCAGCAAGCATTCAGTACCCATCATAAAGTTTTGTCTGTAGTCTCGTGTGCTCAGTTGTGTCTAACTCTTTGTGACTCCATGAACTGTAACTGTCTGGGCTCCTCTTATCCATGAATTTTCCAGACAAGAATACTGGAGTGGGTTGCCATTTCCTTCTCCAGGGTATATTCTTGACCCAGGGATCAAACCTGCATCTCCTGCATTATAGGCCAATCAGTTATTCAGTCTAGCATGGATGATAAAAGACCAGTCTTGTTGAGAAGCAGAGACTGATGAAATGACAGTTAACTAAAATTGGGGTGGTGAAAGACAGTTATATTTAACATTGGTTTTTATCAGATGTAGTCTTCAGTTTGCTCATTAATCTCAAATATTTAGCTGTTTACTTTGAAAACCTTATCTTTACAGATTGAACAGGAAAAGCTGGCATCTATGAAAAAGCAAGATGAAGACAAGGATAAGAGGGATAAAGAAGAAAAAGAAAGCAGCAGAGAAAAAAGGGAGCGGTCTCGAAGCCCAAGAAGGTACGGTACAATCTGCATACCTGATGTTTTGGGTTTTTTATGTGAATTTATTTTATTTTGTTTTTTGTGTGTGTGAATTTATTTTTAGTTGAAGGATAATTGCTTTACAATATTGTGTTGGTTTCTGCTATACATCAACATAAATAAGCCATAGGTATACATATGTCCTCCCCTCCTTGAACCTCCCTCCCACCCCTCTAGGTTGTTACAGAACCCTGATTTGAGTTCCCTGAATCATACAGCAAATTCCCATTGGCTATCTATTTTACATATGGTGCATACCTAATGTTTTATGAATAACTTAGGTATTAAAATATTGTGTCCAGAAAGTTCAGTTCAGTCAGTCAGTGGTGTCCAACTCTTTGCGACCCCATGAATCGCAGCAGGCTAGGCCTCCCTGTCCATCACCAACTCCCAGAATCTGCTCAAACTCATGTCCATTGAGTCGCTTATGCCATCCAGCCATCTCATCCTCTTTCGTCCCCTTCTCCTCCTGCCCCCAATCCCTCCTAGCATCAGGGGCTTTTCCAACGAGTCAACTCTTCGCATAGGTGGCCAAAGTATTAGCGTTTCAGCATCAGTCCTTCCAGTGAACACCCGGGACTGATCTCCTTTAGGATGGACTGGTTGGATCTCCTTGCAGTCCAAGGGACTCTCAAGAGTCTTCTCCAACATCACAGTTCAAAAGCATCAATTTTTCAGCATTCAGCTTTCTTTACAGTCCAACTCTCACATCCGTACATGACCACTGGAAAAACCATAGCCTTGACTAGATGGACCCAGAAAGTTACACAGTTAAAAAGGAAGCTAACAATACAATTCAGGAAATTTTTCCATGATAGAGTTTTCAGGGTGAGCTGTGTCTTGCCTCCAGACTAGGATATTTCTTTTTTTAAGAGGTCATCATTTGACTATAATAATTATCTCTCAAGTCTAGGTAAATTAGTCAGTCCCTTAATTCCTAAATCAAAATCTCAGCTTGTCTTTCATATTGGTTTAAATTATTTTGAGTTACTTTGATGTACTCCAACTCTTTCTTCTCTAGTTTTTTTTTTAATTAGAAGTCTATACCCACTAGCCCTTCGTATTGTACTTTTCTTAGATGATTGTACTGAACGCAAAACAGATGTTTGGTTTCTTTTTCCTTCCATTGAGACTATGGTTAGGTTCCCATTTTTTAATCCATGATTCAACTTGTGTATTTGTGGTGGTGAGAATTCCATTAGGCTTTCCATTTTTAGGATTCTAGTATCTTCATAGATTAGCTGGCTGGAATTAGTAAAGAGAGCAGATAATTTCTTTGTCCCTTTTATTGATATACTTGATATTGAAAGCTGTTACCAGGGAAGCAGTATATCTAGAGTTAGGCACAAATTATAGTGGTAACTATTTGAAGTGAACCAGATTTACTCTTTTATTTCAGGTTAGGGAAACTACTGTTGAAATGGAAAAGGGGCTTCTCTTCCCAAAAAGCTATCTTAGGCAAGTTTGATATATTCATCCTCTTCTGAAGAGCATATTGTTTTAATTGCCCTAGTACTTTTTTGTGCAATTCCAAGAGTATATGATGAATTTTGATGGGATCTGTCCAGATCTAAACTGCTTTTTTAGATCTGATTTATATACAGGGTGTCCCTGATAGCTCAGTTGGTAAAGAATCCACCTGCAATGCAAGAGACCCTGGTTCGATTCCTGGGTCGGGAAGATCCTTGGAGAAGGGATAGGCTACCCACTCCAGCATTCCGGCCTAGAGAATTCAATGAACTGTATAGTCCATGGGGTCGCAAAGAGTTGGACACGACTGAGTGACTTTCACTTTCAACAGACAACTTTCTTATTATTATTACATATTTCATTCCTTTTACACATCCTCTTCCTGTAAAAAGTTGTCCTTTGGTCTTCCCAACTCTCGGAATGATTAAGAACCTAAATCTAGAGTCCTAGGTCAATATGTTCCTTTCTTAGAACTGTTACCGGACTGCCCTGGTGGCTCAGACAGTAAATAATCCTCCTGCAATGCAGGAGACCCAGATTTAATCCCTGGGTCAAGAAGATCTGGAGAAGGAAATGGTAGCCCACTCCCGTATTCTTGCCTGGAGAGCTCCCATGGACAGAGGAGCCTAGTGGGCTACAGTTCATAGAGGCACAAAGAGTCAGACATGACTGAGTGATTAACACTTACAACTGTTACAGTAGAGAATGTTGTTATCCTTCATTTGCTTGATTTTCTGGTGTTCTCTCGGCCCTTTTCCTACTAAATAAATGTGAGAGTATCTTGTATTTATAGGAAATTGCACAGGTGTAAGACAATAATGGTGTAACTTAAAAGGTTAGCCTCACTTTTGACCTTTTCTCTGGTCCACCTTATTTAAAAAACCTGAAAAAAAAATTGCTTTCATCCTAGACGCAAATCCAGATCTCCTTCCCCTAGAAGACGATCTTCCCCTGTCAGGAGAGAGAGAAAGCGCAGTCATTCTCGATCTCCCCGTCACAGAACCAAAAGCCGGAGTCCTTCCCCTGCTCCAGAGAAGAAGGAAAAAACTCCAGACCTCCCAGAGCCATCAGTGAAAGTAAAAGAACCTTCAGTACAAGAGGCCACTTCTACTAGGCAAGTACATAAAAATTCATTTTTAAATATCACAGTTTTAGGCTGTTATTAAGTCACAATAAATATACTTAATATACTTGTGAGTTAGAAACGTAAACTTGTTTTCCTTACAGGTTTTTAAAATTATAAAGTTAAATTGTTGAAAAGAAGTTCAAATTTTATAGTAAAGTATAAGTAAGATGACCCAAAGGTGACCACTGTTATCTGCTGGTTGTGTTGTTTCAGACATTTTATATACTGTAACTTGCTCCCCCCATCCCCCATATCATGAACAACTTTGCACTCTTAAAAAATACATGTGATTAAGATTGTTAGTTGTTCTCTGGATTTCAGTGATGTATATATCTTTCTAGATGTTTTCATAGATTTTGAAAACTTTTTAAAGAGAGAAATAACTTTTTCATATCCCTGTATTAAGACTTAGGAGTCTGAGTAAAAAAGGCACAAAATAAGCTTTTTTTCAATCCCCCACCCCCACCCCACAGTGACATCCTGAAAGTTCCCAAAACTGAACCAGTACTAGAACCTAAAGAACCTTCTCCGGAGAAAAACTCCAAAAAGGAAAAGGAAAAGGAGAAGACCCGACCAAGATCTCGGACACGTTCGAAGTCAAGATCCCGGACACGCTCTCGCTCTCCTTCTCATACTAGACCAAGAAGGCGCCATAGATCTCGATCAAGGTGAGTAGTGGCTTTAAGATCTGAATAGATCTTGAATTTTTATGTGTTGTTCTCCTAGGTAGAATTAGGTAAATTATTTCAAAGCAGTAGAAAATAATCTAGCACAGGTTTATGTTTTGGATTTCCAGAGATGATTTGAGAACACTGTCTATGTTCTGTTAAAAATCTCCATACAAATAAATTGTGTCCCTTGAAATCCATTTTTTAAATGTAGATGTTGAGAAAACTATGCTAAGGAATTCATTCCTTGCGTATGGTTTATTCAGATTCTAACTCTGTCGTGGCAGATCATACTCGCCTAGGAGGCGGCCAAGCCCAAGAAGACGACCCTCTCCTCGAAGAAGAACCCCACCAAGACGAATGCCTCCTCCCCCAAGGCATAGAAGGAGTAGATCTCCAGTGAGACGGTGAGGATTTGGGGGTTTGGGGGGGGGTTTCTAAATTTGGAGCTGTCAGGTGTACAGAAGTGCATTGTGTTTGTTTCAGGCTGATCTTTGAGTTAGTGTTCCTTCAGGAAAGGAAAAAAAAAAAGAACTCATGAGTAATAATAGGGTAATGTCTCATGAAGGGATACCTCATTTGAGGTGTAATGCTGTTATATTTGAGTGATAACACTTATCCAGTGTTGGAAGATTAAAAAAAGACATTCACCATCCTGTTGGGTATTTTTGTTAATCTTTACCATTTTGGACCCTTCCAGGAAATCTTACCAAGTAAGGGAATTGTCCACCTTCTCCCTTTGGCTTTTAATTACCGCTAGCTTCTGAATATAGATGATTATAGAGTCAATAAACCAGTTTTGTTACTGTTCAGTCACTAAGTCGTGTCCAACTCTTTCGCAACCCAGTGGACAGTAGCCTGCCATGGGATTTCCCAGGCAAAAATGCTAGAGTGTTAAAATAATCCATTATACCTTAATGTTTCTTTCATATTAAAGAAATAATGAGTACTTAGGATAAACAGTTGAAGTAGAAATGAAATGATTTAAAAATTACAGTCTCATTCCGTAGATATAACCATCAATGGCAGTTTTGTCCTATTTTTGAAGAGACTTGGCATAAAAGTCACTTTGTCAATACTGGTGTTCTTTTATCAAAACAATTTTTAAATTAGCATAAGGTAAATGTTAGGATCGAACACTTTTTAACAAAAAGATTATTGCCACACCTGCTTCGAGTAGAGGTATAGTGTTCTGGTAGCAGAGTCCTGTGCCGTCTTGACGATGCGTTTAACCTGTTTTTAGAGGAACTGATGATTGTGCTTCAGATTATATTTAGGACAGAATTTTTTGTGTTTTGAGTCTCTTAAGGTTTTTCAAGGCCCAAATCAACTTGGAGATAATAAGCTCTGTAATTTTGTTTTGTTTCTGCAGTCTAAAATTTTCCAGAATCCATATTTTTAAAGAAGATATTTTGGAGGAATTCTCTGGTGGTCTAGTAGTTAGGATTAGGCACTTTAGCTAATGTGGCCCAGGTTCAATCTCCAATTGAGGAACTGAGATTCCACAACCCTTGCAATGTGGCCAAAATAAAAAAGAAACAAACAAAAAAAACAGTATTTTTTTTTCAGGGAGGAGTTGTCAAGATATGTTGGACTAGTTTACTACTAGAATTTATGGAATTGATGTTACTAGTAAAGAGACTAAAGATGTAAATGGTCAGTCAATTTAGGCATCCCACTTTTCTAAAATTTATTGTTCCTCCTTAGGAGAAAAGTAATGCTGTTGCTTTGTGGTATAAGATTAGTGGAAACAGCTACTTCTCATACTGGAGTTTTGCAAACAGTGTGTTTTAATTGCTTACTAAGCCATTTAGCAGTCAAGATAATTTGCAGATTGTGTAAGATTCCCTTTCAGCCAGTTTTTGTCTCACACTTAAGGTAGGGTTTCTTTTTTTCAGGTTCTCAGGAATTCTTCCGCCAAAGGTGAATTCTGCAGGTACACATAATTGCAACAGAACTTACCACAGATTTTGCCGCAGAATTCGAGAGTCCCCTGCTTCTAAGTTTATGTAGCTAAATGAATTCCTAATATTGTGCTTTTTTTTTAATGCAACATAAAAGGTTGCTTGACATTGTGTTATTAAATGAAAAAATACTTTGCCATCCCAATTTTGTATGCAGACTCCAAAACACTCATTCCTAAGGCGAGAAGAGACCGGTTAGTTGTATAGCACTTGACATTTTATGACTATGGGGAAGAAAACTCTCAAACAGGAGCATTTATCAGAATAAGTTATTTAGTTAGCCTCAGAACTAGCTGTTTCCTATCCTGGGTTATGGTTTTGTTTCACACCTTTTTAAAAAGGCAAACTCATTTATGTGCTTAGCTACATAAACTCAAAAGTTGGATAAAAATAGCTGTATTTTTGTGTAAACTGTGCATACATACCTGTAAGGTCATTCTCTCTAAGCATGCAGTTAATGAACATGAGTACTTTGTTCCACAGAAGAAGGCGTTCATCGGCATCCTTGTCTGGGAGTAGTTCATCATCTTCTTCGTCTCGTTCCCGGTCACCGCCAAAGAAGCCTCCGAAGAGGACATCCAGCCCTCCTCGAAAAACTCGTAGGTTATCTCCTTCAGCAAGTCCTCCGAGGCGAAGGCATAGGCCATCACCTCCAACTACTCCGCCACCAAAAACTCGTCATTCCCCAACACCCCAGCAGTCGAACCGTACAAGGAAAAGTCGTGTTTCTGTCTCTCCGGGGAGAACTTCAGGTAAAGGTAAAAATCGCAAAAACAGTATGTTCTTCTTCATGTTGTCCCTACTCCCTTCAAAATATGAAATAGCTGGGTAATATTTGTGTCATGTTTTTTGTAAATTTGCTTAGACTCTCACCTTTTCTTTCCTGCTTTAAGCTCTTGGGGGTTTGCTGAAATGGAGTTTACATGTAAAATGGTTTTGTTTTTAGCATTGCCCTCTGGCGTTGAGTAGGTGGAAAAAATGTACTATTACCAGCCGTGGGCTGTTAAGAGTTGGGGTAACTTACCAGAAGTTTGTGTTGTCATGGTAAAGGGATCATTTTATTACTGAGACCAGTTAACTTTTTTTTATACCCTGCAGATATTTTGTTTGATATCTTACTTGAAGACTTAATAATCTGTTTTAATTCTTTCTGTGACCACATTGTACTCCCTAGGGAGGGACATGGTGTCCTCCTAAAAGCTGGTTTGTTTTTTTTAATTTAGGCTCTAGGCAAGGTTCTTCTGAGTGTTGTCCTTGCTTTATTCTGCAGATTGATTTCTGAGGAATTTATGATCTGTGATCCTGCCAGGCAAGTAGAATGCTAATGTTAGTCTTGAGTGAAGGTTGTGGTCTGCTGGCATTTCTTTCTTAAGCGTTAAATACACAATGGAGAAAAACTATGGTATCCATTTGAGTTGAGCCTCTGGTACTTAGGGCTGGAATAATAAACAACCTGATAGGTGAGTAGAGGGGGAAGGGTGAGATCATAAAAGAACTGTTAGAGTAACTGGGTTTTAAGGAGCAATCTGTAGATTAATATATACTGGGATTGCTCTGATACACATTTAAGTTTTCAGGTTATAAATGAAAAAAATAAGGATATCCCAGACGAAATCTTGACTATTGTGTTTTTATGAGGTTGACGAGAGCAGCATTTCTAATCAGCACCCTGCTGCTTGGTTTGTGTCCACCCCTCCATCACCCCCTGGCCCCACAACTCTGCAATGTGGTGATATCTAGAAAGACAAATTTTGCTTTCTGAAGTCTGTTAGTGTGAGGTGTAGACACGCTATCAGAGTGAGGGATGAGGGTACTGTCAGATGATGGTAATATGTAGAGAGTAATGTATAGATTATTTCTGAACTTCACCAGGTTAATTTGCTGATAATATGAATATGATGCAGTCATTTTTGTTGCATTGACTCATCAGACTGACAGCTGGATAAAAACAGACTTGTAGGTCTTCCAGATTCGGACTTAAGTATGGGTGTTTTAGGATTACTTACTTTCATAATAGTCATGTCCCATATTACTTTCTGTTGAAGAGTTTCCACTCACTGTGTCCAGCTCTGATGCCTATTATCTTGACCTATTTTTCTTTTCTGGTGAAGTTTTTGCACTTCTGAATACTTATTTCCTTTCTCTGGAGTTAGAAATTTGTCTAGTAAAAAAAAAAATGTTATGAATGTTACCTTGCAGACATATATCAGATTATGATTTTTCCATTCACATCGTATCACTGAAGCGTAATAAAAGTACCAGCAGAAGGACTGAATCCTTATTAAATAGGTTGATTAAGCATTATTTATTACTTTTGTTAGGGTCTGCACAGGTACCACCTCTTGTTTTGATATGTTGTCAGAAAGAATGGACTGCTGCTTTTTGAAAACAAGTCACAGTGAAGGGAACTGAAGGTGGAAGACAAAGGACCACTTATATTCCTGGAGCTTATGGGAGAGGTCTTCCATGTCCAGGCAAAATCCAACCAAAGAAATAAACTGGGCAGTGTAGTGAGAGGCTGCCTTTTGTCCACTGAAGCTGAATATTGGTTCTAACTACTTGGAGATAAATAGCTTTTTATAGTAAAGCGATCCCAACTCTTTGTGATGAAATTTCAGAGCTAGGAAAGACTTCAGAGATTGTCATCAAGAAACAGGTTCTCAGGTTAAGTGATTTTAGTCAGGGTCAACCAGCCAGGACTAGAATTTGGGTTCTTAGTTGAAAAATGTCTCCCAGCTTTCCTATCCCCAAATGCCTGTTTTGATTGCTAGGGGAGAGAGATGGAAGGCAGGATCAAGTTTTTCAGCTTCTGTAGCTGATAGTGTGATTTCAGAAATTCCTTTCTTGTCTCCACTGCTAATAAGAGTAGTGATACCATTGAAAAATGGTATATTTTACTTTTGTATTTCATGTGGTAGTTATCAATCAGGGCCTTAAGGTTCTACTGTTAATAGTGGGTGGATGGAGTGGGAGGAAAGAAGGAAAACTTTTGGAGGATTAAAGGTAAACTATTTGGAATATAATACACATTCTCATCTGAAAGGAAGCATTTTGTAATCAGTGGCATGTTATAGTTAAATTGCCATTATCTTAGTACATAAAACAGTGCTTTGAAATTAGTGAAGTATTTATTTATTTTTTTTATTTATTTATTTTTTTTTTTTAAATATTATTTTATTAGTTGGAGGCCAATCACTTTACAACATTTCAGTGGGTTTTGTCATACATTGACATGAATCAGCCATATAGTTACACGTATTCCCCATCCCGATCCCCCCTCCCACCTCCCATTAGTGAAGTATTTAATGAAATATGTTTCCAGAAGATCTGTACCTGTAGTGGTGGTGGTGATTTTAAGTTGAGATCAGTGCAGCAATATAAATTGTGCTCTGTAAATACTTAATGATTCTTTTACTAATTCTGGTCATAGAGTGACATATCTTTACCAGATTGATCTTTCAAGCAAGTCTGCAAGATTAATGATTAATAGGACTACTGAAATAAATTTAAAATACTGGTTTTTCAGTGACTTTGGAGATTTCCGATTTCATGCTAGAATGATTTTCCCCCTTGAATACTAAAAACGAAACATCAACATAAAAATAAGCTCTCTTTTTTTTATGATAAACATGAATTGTTGAAGAATCTTACTAGGCAAGCAAGCACTATGAGACAGCACCAACGATGCAATGGCTCCGTTAGTCTCACTAAGCCAGGGTGGGGGTGTGCTTAACACCGATCATATCAGTAAGGACTCAAGACTATTGCAGCCACGCCATTGTAGAGATTAACTCAGGATAAAACTCCAAATACAGGCTTCTGTGGGGGGGAAATACAGTGTTATAGCTCAATTGCATTATTTACTAAACAGGCATTTTCCAAATATATAGCAAACATAACCACATTTTTAATGTTTCTTAGAGGAAAATGCATTCTGGCATCCAAATACACATTTCAGAACCCATTTCTCTAAAGTGGTACTTTGATGTGCAGGTTTATAAACTAGATTCCCTAAAATATTGTTTTAAGAGTTGAAGATTCACTGACACTTAAAAATGAAGAGGACCTATCCAGAAAAGAACTTTGCATGTTTAAAATTTTAAAAGCCTTTCTATTTGTGCCTTTGACTTTGTTAAAATGCAAGTTTTAAGTGCAGTCTTGCTACTGATCACTAATTCAATAATCACTAGATTAATCACTGGATTCTTTAGCCATTCCAGTGATTTGTCCAAAAGGCTTGTTATTAGGTACAATTAATAAAAAGTATAGTGTTAAATTCTTTGATTGGAATGCTTTAGCAAAGATGATTTGATTGCTGTTACTGCCTCTGAAAATAAATCTTTAGAGAAATTTGAATATGTGTGTCTGTTAAACAAAATTATATAAATGTTAGGTTAAATAGTCCATGTTAATTGCTTCAGTGAAACAAAAATAAGTGTGAGGATCCTGAGGGGATCATTTGTCTTCAAGTTTAGTTCTTAGAGGACTGTTCTCTGATATTTCAGGTTAATCTTGGGTAAGATTAATGGTTATGTATAAACATTTGATTTTAGTTGAAGCAATGGGACGGATAGTATAAACAGAAATAGTAATTGTTAGAAATTAAAGCTCATGCCTGTGCCATAGAAATAGTGTCTTGGATTCAGATCCTAGTTCACTGGAATTATTTGCATGACTTTGGTTAAGGTTGCTTTTTTAAATTAAGCTTTAGAAAGAAACCTCTAGTCTTAGCATTTAATATTTTTACCATGGTGAAGGTCTACATATGTATACATATGTAATTTTATCTATTGGCTGCTTCTTGGACTTTTGCTCTGGTGGTGGCGCGCTGGGGTTGCACTCCAGTGGTGCCCGGGTTCACCCTGCAGTGGCTGCCCGTGTTGCTGAGCACTGGGCTCTCGGGCGTGGGGGCTTCAGACCGTGGTGAGGGCTCAGTAGTTGGGGTGCACGGGCTTAGTTGCTCTGTGGCATGTGGGATCTTTCCAGACCAGGGATTGTCTCCTGCATTAGCAGGCAGATTCTTTACCACTGAGCCACCAGGGAAGCCTTACTTCTTAAAAAATCTTTTTACGGGTAGTTTAAGTCTCTCTTGCTATTGTGAAGGCTATTCTCTACATCAAGAGCCTTTGGTCTCTTAGATGACCAATTTGTTCCTCAAATTTCCAGATCAGATATTTTTCGCTGTGAAAGTTTCATCAAATCTTAAGTCTTAAATCAGTTATCATCTTCATTACTTTCCTGGACCAACCTGTAGTGGTGCTTAAAAGTGCTTACATATTCAAGAGTGTGTGCTTGAAATTTTAAGGTGGCACATAGAGATTTACTGAACTAAACTGAAATGTTATTCTCTTAACTGTTTCTCTTGGGAGAAAGTTTGAAAGTTTAAAAATCACTGTAGAACTTTCTGAGGCTTTTCACCAAACTTTTATGAATTACTTCTTTTGCTTCAGGTAATGAACAGGATCTTTAAAAGAACTTTTTAATTGTCAGTAAATTATGAGAAGAGTCACACTTTTTTTGTATCATTAAGATGTGTAGCCTTTTGTTCCATTTTTTTTTTTTTTTTAAATGTATGTAAGTGGGGCTTTTTTTTTCCTATCCCCACTTATTTTAGTGACAAAACATAAAGGTACTGAGAAAAGAGAATCCCCTTCACCAGCACCGAAGCCTCGGAAAGTAGAGTTGTCTGAATCGGGTAAGTGTTTTGTGTTTGTTTTGTTTTTTAAGCTGAATTTAATTCTGGTTAAAGATTAATTATAGTCTATAGCTTAATGATTAACAGCTAGGACTTTGAAGTCAGACTGGCCTGTTTGAATCCCCAGCTCCACTACTTTTTGTTTTAATTACTTAATTTATCTGAGCCTCTTCTCCCCTCCCCTCCATCTCTCTCCATCTCTGAATTGCATAATAGTACCATCCTTTAGTCTTTGGTGGTTAACTGAAATAATGTTTATAAGTGCTTGGCACACAGCCCGAACTGTCAAAAATGCCTAGATAAGTTTATTTTTTCATTATATTTGGTAAAGATAGTCTAAATTAGCATTTAAATTGGCATTTTAAGCTCCTTCTTTATTGGGGGGTGGTGGGGAGAGTAGATAGTGCTTGACCCAGCTATCACAGATAAAAGTTTAGGAGAACATTTTCCAACTCAAATGTGTTATATTTTCTGTATGCACAACTAAAGAAACACTTTCTAAATGCATCCTTCTTTCAGAAGAAGATAAAGGTGGCAAAATGGCTGCAGCAGATTCTGTGCAGCAGAGACGCCAATATAGACGACAGAACCAGCAGTCTTCATCTGGTATGGACAGTGATTACATGTTTTTTCTCTCTGCATATCCTAATAAAAATATTTAAAATAAAAATATCCACAAGTGTAGTGAGTGTATTTAGGAGAAATATTTTTGTGCCTTCATAGAAGTATGAGGGATTGTTAGTTTTGGAGCTTTGTTATTAAGTACTTCCTTAAAACTTTATTTTCTTTTAGATTGTTGTAAAAGTAATAGATCTTCAGAGTACATAAGTTAAAACAGGAATAAAAATTGGAAAAGTCTTACTCAACCCTAAGTCTTACTCCCCAGAGCTACTATTTAGAAATTTTCTTTGCATGTATTAAGTATCTGTAGTTTAAAAACAAACCAAAAACACCTAACAGGCTCAAGCTGTAGATTATATTGCTTGCCTTTTTAACTTACTATATCTAGACATCTTCCCCTGTTAGTTCTTAAGGGTCTACCTCATTTATTTACTGACTGCAACATTTTTAAAATATTGATAACATACTATCGAGCCACTTGTCTATTTGGACATTTAGGTTATTTCTAGTTTTTTTTCTGTGTATGTGTTTATATGAGTGTATCTATAAAATGAAATTTCTGAATTAAAAAGTGTGTACACAGAAAACTGATTTTAAAATCAGATATCCTGGTTTTATTAGCTCAGTTGGTATTTGTGATGGAGTCTAGGCACTGCTTTTCCTTTTCACTTATAAAATGGAAACCAAAGCATTCCACAGTGACATTAAGTCAGTTAAAGCTATATAGCTTTTGCAACTCCGTTAAGGTGTGGTTAATCATGGAAATGTTTGAAAAGTGCATTTATGTTTTGGATATTTTTTGATATTTATAGGAAATGTCAGATACATTTTATTTGATAAATAATAGGGATATGAAGTAAATTATTCAAACCCCAGTCAGACTTTCAGTAACCTTAAAAGTGCTTAGAGTAACTAGAATTAAGTAATTGCTTGAGATGCTTTTTTTACTGAGCTTTTTGGAAAATCACTAGATTCTTAAGGAGTGCTGTCTTCTCGGCTTGTGCTGTGGAAATGATTTGTATAAAATAATTATATAATAATATGTATTTATGTATGCTTGACTTTGAAGTCGTTGAGTACACAAATGGTAATTGTCTTTTTTTTTTCCAGAACTCATGGCTTGTATGTGTGCTCACTTATGTTAGTGAACTTGATTTGCTAATTTGGATACTCCCTCTACTTAGCTTCCAAAAACGGGTACAGGCTGTTAAGCATACATCTGATGTAAATTTTTGCTTATTGTATAATTATAGATTCTGGCTCCTCCTCTTCCTCAGAAGATGAACGACCCAAAAGGTCCCATGTGAAGAATGGTGAGGTAGGCAGGCGACGGAGACATTCCCCTTCCCGGAGTGCCTCTCCATCACCTCGAAAGCGCCAGAAAGAGGCTTCCCCTCGGTAATGTCTTCACTCTTGATCTGTAGTTGTGATAAAGCTTCATAACTTAAGGGATGGGCTGTGGGCTTACAATTTGGTTAACTCCATTTCATTAGAGCTTATAGTAGGAAATGGTCAGATTTTGGGATATTTGGGTTTTCGTTCAGTGATTATTACTGTTTAATGAGAATTTAGTAAGTTTGTACCAGCATGTCGTCGTGCATGTGCATGACTTGAATAGACCAGTTAAATTACTTCTGACTATCTTCGAACAACTAAAATATATATATATTTCCATTAATTTGGTGAATGGAATTCTTGACACTTGTTTTTTTCCACTGCTCTCAGGATGCAGATGGGAAAGCGATGGCAATCGCCAATGACTAAAAGGTTGGTTAGATGCTATTTTGTAAATTAGGATTACATGTCAAAGTTCTAGTGACTTAATTTACTGTTTAGGTAACATCCTGTTCACAGGTTTATAGGTTATGATGATGGAGAAGTTCCTTAGTTTGATTTAATTATATTTTCTTACACAACAAATTAATGAGGTAAGACAAGAGGTAGGACAGTAATAATAGCTCTTTAGATTAAGTGGGGAGGGACTTGGTGATAATAATAGGGAAGGCAAGAGAAATTTGGGAGAGACATTTAAAAGGTTAAAAAATGACTAAGGCTTAAAGCAGTATTTTTCATGCTTCTAAACTTTTGTCTCTGGCTGTTGAACATTTCTTCCTTAACAGTTAAAGATATATTAATCATGTGCTCAGTCGTGTCTGACTCTTTGTGACCCCATAGACTGTAGCCCATCCTCTTGTCTGTGGAATTCTCCAGCAAGAATACTGGAGTGAACTGCCATTTCCTTCTCCAGGGACACTGCCAAGCCCAGGGATCAAACCCACGTCTCTTCTTTTGCATCTCTTGCATTGGCATGCAGATTCTTTACCACTGTGTCACCTGGGAAGCCCAAATATTAATCATACTTAGTGTAAAAAGATTGTTGCATGTATAACTTGTCCTCATTACCAGTGTGACTAGGAAAGGATGTAGTTCTGAAGAGGTCACTGCACGGACAGGAAGCTGTCTTCATTCTGTGACTTGTCTATTCCTAATTCTTGAGGGCTGCTTTGTGTTTTGAAGCTTAATGAAACTGGTTCTTACAAAATTTGGGGTGGTGGGAAACTTCTCTACTTTGCAGTTTTCTCACATGGAAACATAGGTCATTGGAAGTTATCACTGAAAGGGACCTTTTAGTGATGCCAAGCCTTTCATTTTACAGCTGAAACTGAGGCACAGGGTGAATATCTCAGGTCATTAGTATATCATAATAGATTCTAATCTGAGTTCACTTTTTTTTTTTAATGAGAATATTTTAAAAGGGGAGCCATATAATCAACAGTAATAGCCTCTTGTACTATTACATCTGCTGATAACACACTAAGAGTTCTGCTTTGTATCTTCTCATCACTCAGGTTTGTGAGTGTCAGTGTTTTTCTCTTTGAGTCAAAACCCAGATGTCTTTACCCATTTGAAATCTTCATTACCTATTGAAGGAGTACAGTAGTCCACCCTGTTTCTCTAGGTCCTATAATTCTCAGATTAACCCTGCTAATAAAGTGACTTCTCCTTTACTGTCTTTCTTGTATTTAAAAATTTGGTGTCTGCATGTCATCTGAAACATATCTGTCTTGACCTATTGCCTCTTTTAGTTTATATTTTAAATCTGCTTAAAGTGAAATCTTAGTCTCCATAAAGCATAAGCAAGTTTAACTTAAAAATCAAATTTATTAGTGGATGTTAGAATGTTCATTGTTGTGTTAATGATCTCTCCTTAGTTTTATTGGGGAATCAAGCCAAGTAAACTTGAGAAAATATTTCCAGATTCACAGGGAGCTTCAGTCCTTTACTGGGCAAGAAATTAGGAACTAATTACAGTTGACCCTTGAACAACATACATTTGAACTGTGGGAGTCCACGTACACAAAAAAATTCTTTTTTCAAATAAATAAATATTGTAGTAATACCTCAGTTGATTGAGTCTGCCAGTGCAGAATCTGGATATAGAGGGTTGACTGTAAAGTTATCTGCAGATTTTTAGCTGCACAGATTCAGTAACCCAAGCTCCCCATTGTTCAAGGATCAATTGTACATTATTTGACTGCTTTTTATACACAGACTTAGCCAATAGATGTCAAAATGTACTTTAGTAGGTCTACTGGGAGACTACCATGAGTTGGTCCGGTTGATGATAATCATATTTTACAGGTGTGCCTTTTGTGGTTGTGCAGCAGAGCTCAGAATTAAGGTCTATGATTCTTGTCTATATTTTAACCATAGTGCTCCTTATCATGGCTTAAGTGCTCAGGCAACTTTGTTTCTTTGTCTTTGGAGTAGTGTTTTTAATTAATTGTTTGCAGTTGAACTCTTGTTCAACCATAGGAACGTATTTTTTTAAAGAGCAAGAACTTGGAGCACTGACACTCAGCTTTGGGGCCTTTAATTTTAAATGTCTGTATTAGCACGTTGCATGTTTCTAGGCTTTACAGCAGTTGTTCCTAACAAGGAATCAAAAATTACTTGAAGAACCTTTTTATTAACCTACATCAGCTGGACCATAGCCAAGACCTGGTGAACACAAAGTTCAGATAAGTTTCCTAGCTGTTTCCAATGTACAGTCTAGTTAGAAAGCAACTCCCTGAGGTAGTGTTATCAAAGTGTTTTCACTTTGTGTCATGTTAAGAATGTTCTGTGTGACCCAGACTGCATATTTATATACTGCAACAAAAGGTTCACACAACAAAATTTGCCATAGTTAAAACACTTAGCTTTTCTCTTTTCTTTCTTTTTTTTAATCTGTTCTCATGGAGTTTTGACTGACTGCAGTGTGGTTTGAGAAACACTGCTGTGAGGGATGAAGCGATGGCTGCTGCCCTTTGGGTTGACAGTGCCTGAAACTAAATCATCTCAGTCACTTAGTTACAGATGTTACCGACTCTGAATCAACTATAATTCTTCTTTGGTTTAGTGGTAGACGGAGGAGAAGTCCCACCCCACCTCCTGCCAGAAGGCGACGTTCTCCTTCTCCTGCTCCTCCGCCTCGTCGACGCAGGTCTCCCACACCACCACCACGGCGGAGGTATTTATGAGATAGGCTCGTGGGTGCTGATGGGAGCAACTTTGGATTTCTGTGATTGAAATATTTATTCAAGTGGCCTTGTTCAGCTGTTTACAAAATATCACATATTAACATTTCCATTTACCTGACAAGTCCAGGACACACAAATCTAGAGGGAGAGAGAAAGTAGATTCATGATGGTGCCCAGGGTGGGATGGGAACCAGGAGTCGTGATGGTTGAAGACCATGAACGCAGTTGACCTTGAGCAAGGTCAGGGGTTGGGGGTTCTGACAAGTAGCTGAGAACCTGACTCTAACTTTACAGTTGGGCCTTCCAAATCTGTGGATTCAGCCAGTGGCCAGTTGTGTAGTACTGCAGTGTATATTTTTAAAAATCCACATATAAGTGGACCCATGCAGTTAAACCTATGTTCGGGGGTAACCTATATACTAAAACAATTGAAATTGGGTGAATTTTATGATTTGTAAATCATATATCATTAAAAGAGGTTAAGTAAATTAAAAGAGTCACTCTAGTCATTATAGAGGGAACATTTTTATGTTCAGATATTTTCAACCCATTGAATATGGGTTAGTTGAATCTCTGGATACTGGGTCTTTGAACACAGAGCACTAACCATCTCAGACAAACCCAAATTGAAAGCGATTCTACATAGTAACTGATGAGTACTCTTCAAAAAAAATCGATTGTGAGAGAGACTGAGGAACTATTACAAATTGGCAGAAAAACTAAGGGCATGGGACAGTTGGGTGCAATGTAGGATTCTGATTTTTGGAACCTGGAACAGAAAAAGGACATTACTGGGAAAACTAAGGCGGCATTAGTATTTTTTTTAGTTAATAGCAAATTAGCACTAAGGTTAATTTTATAGTCTTGGTAGTTTTTCTATAGTATATGAGATGTTAAGTGGTAAGCCTACTGTTGTTCATCTCTTCTGTCAATGAAAAATGATTTCAAAGTAAAAGGGGGGATTTTTTTTTTTTAAGAGAATTGCTCAAACGTATTATCAAGCAGTATAGTGACTACACCCTGAATGCCTTTTATGTGCTAGCTAAAGCATTAGACACTTTATGTAGTTTATCGTCAGTCCTCAAGATGATCTTGCGTAATAGTGGTATTCCCATTTTCCAGGTGAGGAAATCTAGGCTCAGATTTAATAATAAGAGCTAAATGGAAGTGCATTCTATGATGTTGCACTGTGTATGGCCTTTCTAAAAGCTGATTTTTAGACAGTAAAACTTTTGAGCTCAAGGTCTGAATGTTTCAGGAGAAAATCAAGTGGTTGAGACAATGTTATTTTGAGGTTTAGTTTCTAAGAGGCAAGTTAAGGTTATATAGGGATTAAACATTAAGAGAAAGGCCAAGTGGGTGGCAGGAATGCATTCTCCCTAGCAGTAGATTTCCATTGAATACTACTCTTCCCAAAGTGCAAGTCTCTCAATGAGGGCGGGGTGTTGTCTTTTAAACCTTGTGCAAGTGAGCGCTCTTTACTAATACAGAGTCCAAACACCAGTGTAGAGAGTGTTCCCCATAGGAGAGCTCTTTAAAGCACAGACGTCCTGAGTTCAAGTTGAACACAGTCAATAGAATCTTATTAATAGTTATCTAGTTACTACATAGTAGTAATGGATTTTCAGTTTTCTTCAGAGCAATGCAAGATTCTTTTCTGAAAAAAAAATTAAACTGAATCTACATGGATTTTACTGAATGACTTGACAAATTTGAATTCAATCTGAACACTAAATCTCCACGAACCAGAATGTCCTATTTGTAATCATCTAGGATACACAGTAATTTACTAAGTGATTTTTCTTTTTAAACTTAAAGGCATGGCATTTCCACTTAGAGATATTTTCTTTGTCTGGTGCTGTAAGTGCATAATTTTCTTTGTATTCTGTTTCTAGTCTGTTGGACCTTTAAGCTTTCATGATGTATTTTTCCTAGGACTCCGTCTCCTCCTCCACGTCGTCGCTCACCTTCCCCAAGAAGATACTCTCCTCCAATTCAGAGGAGATACTCTCCTTCTCCACCTCCAAAGAGAAGAACGGCTTCACCCCCTCCCCCTCCTAAACGAAGGGCATCACCATCTCCACCACCAAAGCGTCGGGTCTCCCATTCACCACCTCCCAAACAAAGAAGCTCCCCAGTCACCAAGAGACGTTCGCCTTCATTGTCATCAAAGCATAGGAAAGGGTCTTCCCCGAGCCGATCTGCCCGGGAGGCCCGGTCACCACAGCCAAACAAACGGCACTCGCCCTCACCACGGCCTCGCGCTCCTCAGACCTCAAGTCCTCCACCTGTTCGCAGAGGAGCATCATCGTCACCCCAAAGAAGGCAGTCCCCATCTCCAAGCTCTAGGCCCATTAGGAGAGTCTCCAGGACTCCGGAACCCAAAAAGATAAAAAAGTAAAAATATTTTCTCCTTTTTGGTTAGGAACACTTACCTTGCATAGCTCTTTATGTTTGAAAACTCCTCCCCACCCCACACACTTACTGAGAAATCACAGGAAAGAACAGCTGTGAATACAAATTTTAAGGCAAATTCTTGGTCCTATTCATATATCCTTTTCTGTTTTCAGGCTAGTTCCTTGTGGTATAAGCTAAATGAGGATTTTATTTGGTTCTTAAGGATATCAGGTTAATTCAGAAGTGTGCTTCCAAACCCAGCTCTGAAGTGATGTATAGAATGTTTCTTGCATGTCTGTAAGACTGATAAAAGCAGTGTTAAATATGGCAACTGGCATTACTAATTTCCTACAGGAAGAACCATTAACAGAATGGGTAGAGGATAGTGGGACTTGGAACTACTCTCCAGGAGACTTAGATGATAAAAACTGTGTCGATAACAATCAACCAGCAAGCTAAGTGCTGTAAAATATTTAAAGTTGGTGATCAGGTTGTGTAATGGTAGTTGGTCGTTTTCTCTTAAAGCAGGATCTCTGTTTTGAAGATTAAATGTTTTATTTTTTCCTTCTGTTTCTAGAGCTGCCTCACCAAGCCCTCAGTCAGTAAGGAGGGTCTCATCTTCCCGATCTGTCTCGAGATCTCCTGAGCCAGCAGCTAAAAAGCCCCCAGCACCTCCATCACCTGTCCAGTCTCAGTCACCCTCCACCAACTGGTCACCAGCGGTACCGGTTAAAAAGGCTAAAAGCCCAACACCAAGCCCATCACCGGCAAGGGTATGTCTGCCCTGTTGTGGACATCCTTTATAAGTGTACATGGTTACTTGCAATGAGAGGGGTTTTTGTTTTTAGTAGTTCAGAGCATAATTTTCTGATTCAGGTGAACTTCAAAAGGAGGCGCATATTAAGTGGTGGTGTTTGCATCACTGTGCATGCTTAATTTTCTAGACATCCATTAATTTCCAGTGTCTTATAGTATTAATTTCTATAATCTTGGTGGTGGAGACTGGGCTATATAGATAACTTAGAAAAACAGGAAAAAAATAAAAACCTTGATTCTAATATTAACTAGGAGATAATTGTCTAGGAGAAATTATCTCCTAAGTCCTAATTATCTAGGAGGAAATTAGTGTTTCTGTTGTTTTCTCTAGTATTTGACAGGTTTGGGGATGGTTACGATTACACAGGCAATGAAAAGTTTTGATCTTGGATCATGTCTGTTAGTATGATTACATTTTATTTAAAAAAAAAAAAATCACAAGATATCCAAATGTCACCAGTGGTTTTGGAGGAGAATAATGAGTGATCTTTTTCTTCCTTACATTTTAATGCTCTTAATTTTTCCTATAGTGGAAATACATTATTTCTATAATAACAAATGAATGTTGCAAAGTGTGAAATATTAGATGGAATACAAAGCACATTACTGACCCAGGTAGTCTTATCGTTGGCAGGCTACATAAATAAAAATCACATTCTTGTTTTTACATCATCAAGCTTACATATCATTGGGATATTAACATATCAGAGCTTAAACTGTTTGCCTTTGTGATTCATTAATCGTGGCAGATTCTTATATTGTATAAAAAACATCAGTAGCTAGTTGTCCATCTTAATAGGGTTGTGTTATTGTGCAGACTAATTGAATGATGAGGAATTTTAAGTAATTGCTTAGAAATATGAGATTGAAAAATTACATTACAGACTAATTTATAGCAGAGCCTACCCTTGGCTTAAATTTGGAATGTATGCAGTGGAGAATATAACCCTGCATTCTAGAGATCAGTGACTAGAGATGTGGCAATCACACACACTTATAATTAGGGTAATAGTAGTTTTTTATTATTTAGGGTGATATGATGGGTGATTTACAGATATTCCCATTTAATTCTCGTAAACAGCTTTATTAGGGATTGTTATACCCAATTGGGGTTAATAAAAATGCCTCAGAACAAGTCAAGCAATTTGTGTGAGGTTGACCAGTAGGTTCAGAAACCAGAATTCAATTTGAGTGAGTTCAGAGACTTTTCTTCCTATTCATCATGGCACTTTTCCTTGCATCTAGAAGTAGACCTAGACTCAGGCCATTCTTGGAGACCTGATTCATAGTGTGCGACTGGGAGGCCTGGTTTCGTGTGAAGTTAGGTGTGTGCGTGCTCAGTAGTTTCAGTCATGTCTGACATGTTGCTACCCCGTGAACCGTAGCTCACCAGGCTCTTCTGTCAGTGGGATTTCCCAGAATACTAGAGTGGGTTGCCATGCCCTCCTCCAGGGGAATCTTCCTGACATAAGGATCGAACCCACGTCTCCTGCATGCAGGCAGATTCTTCACCTCTGAGCCACCGGGAAAGCCTAAAGTTAGTTGGGGAAATTTAAATCATTTACCTTCAGGGTCCATTTCAGCTCTTGGAAGTCTTTACTCCCATCTTTTGGAGTACTTTTCTTGGTGGTGACTGGCCTTGGACCTTCTTCCTCCTGAAGCTGTATGAAATCCTGAGATTAATCCAACTGGTTATTCCCTTGAAATAAAATGTTTCTTTGGACAGGTTGACTTTATTGGTTTTTGTTTTTCTGGATTTCTAGAATTCAGACCCAGAAGGAGGTGGAAAGAAAAAGAAGAAAAAGAAGGACAAGAAACACAAAAAGGATAAGAAGCACAAGAAGCACAAAAAACACAAGAAGGAGAAGGCCGTAGCCGCTGCGGCTGCAGCTGCCGTGACCCCTGCAGCCGTGGCTGCTCCCACAACCACATCAGCACAGGAGGAGCCAGAGCCAGAGCCAGAGCCTAAGAAGGTACCTGTGGGCCCCGTCCTGAAGTTTGTACAAATAGCTAAGTCGTTTGGTTTGAGAAGCAGCTGAGGAAGTTTCTTCTAATAATTAGATGCCCCATGTTAACTGTCTTCTGATTGTTGTCTCTAGGACCACCTACCAAGAGCAGGATTTGCTAAGGCTAAAGATGAGACTAGGAATCCTAACGTCCAAAAAGTTTATATTTTTAAAAAGAACTTTGATATTATTAAACTTATAATTCACCCATTTAAAGTATAGTGATTTTGTGGTTTTTAATATATTCATAGTTGTGCTGCCATCACCACAGATAGACTCAACATTGCCAGCCATTGTCTCAAGATTTAATGATATGACCTTTCTAGTTTTTTGTGTTTTTTTTTTAAGGAGACTGAAAGTGAGGCTGAAGATAACCTTGATGACTTAGAAAAGCACCTGCGTGAAAAGGCCCTGAGATCAATGCGGAAGGCTCAAGTGTCCCCACAGTCCTAGATGGAAATGTTTGTTATGATGTAAATTTTATTTGGTTTGTACGCAATTCAATTTCAAAATTGCTAAAATGTGTTTGAGCTTTAGACTATAACATTTGTTGTAATAATTGCTAGGTTGAAGTTCACCATGTAAAAAAAAAGGGCATGGATTTACATTGCAAAAGGTGTCCACAGTGTATTAGTGACATTCTTTCATTGACAGCTGACATAAATTTGTTTAGACTGAAATATTTTAAGCCAAAAAAGAAAAATCCCCTTTTTAAAAAAGGGGGTTTAAATATCGTTGGCATTCTTATGGTTCCTTTAAATACCCCTGGCTATTCCCAGAGGTTTCTCTTTCTACTTTTTCTTTCCTTTTTCATTTTTCTCATTTGAGTCTTAGCACCCATTTAAGTTATGAGGCTTTCAACCTTGATGGTTTGCAAGCTTGCCCAGAAATAAGACCACTGTTGAACTACCACAAAAGTATAAATGAATATTTTAATGCCACAATCTTTCCTGTTGCCTGTGGAGTCTCTGCTGAAATGAATCAGGATTCAAGCTCTAAGATGAGACAGAAAATGAAAGCATGTTGTTTGCCAGGACACTGTGGGTTTATATAGATGTGTAACAAGTTGATTTGGAACACTGGAATTTCATTCTTTTCTCTTTTCTTGTAAAGGCAATTAACTAGCCCCAGGAAGGATCCTTCAGTTACATAAAATTTTGTTTTATGAAATGTCATGGCTCCATTCATAATTTTGTCTTGTTCCAGTCGGTATATACAACTTTCAGAGCTCTTGTATTTGGAAAGCTGGAAGGGCCCAGACTTTGAAATAGTGTCTTGTTTTCACTGTTTTTGTTTCATTTTTGTTTCTTTTTTTTTTAAACTAAAGCTATATAAAGCTTGTGGATTAAACAGAATAAATTTCTAAATTTAAAAATGTTGGCCACTCACTTTTATTACCCATCTGAATACTGCAGGAAACCAACCTTAGAAATCTCACAGTGTCTATATTTTACCCTCTTGGCAACTCTGGCAGAGGGAGGATTAGGCGAGGGAAATGCAAGGTGATAAAATTGTCCTTGCATCTTTATGTTAGTAATTAATGTGATAAGTGCCATGAGAGGGAAGTGCACAGTGAGATTGGAACATATATAATGGGCAGGTCAGCCAGGCATAGGGGAAGAGAAGAGTTTCAGGCAGAGCACACAGTATGTGTATACCCCAAGGCAGAAGGAGTCTGGCACATTCTAGGAAGTGAATGAAGGCTAAAAAATGATTGGAGCTGTCTTCCTGTATCAGAGGGGTGTGCGTGCACTTGTGTGTGGGGGGGGGGTGGTACAGGTGGTGTATGGTGTGGGTGGGTATGGTGGTTGGCTCCCTACAGACCATTTTTGAATTTTAAGATTGAGGAGAGTAATATAATTTGAGAGAACTTAGAAGGTAATAACACTTATATAAGGTAAAACAGTAGCATTCACATCTTCTGTGTGTATGGGGCAAGAATATAGAGCTTTCAAGGATCTTCCATGTGACTTCTTTTGATTTTATAGTTCAGTAATGTTGGAAATGTACAGAATATCCAGTTCCTAAGGTGGTTGCTCCTGACTTACCCCTTCCAATATGAACAAACCAGTGAACATCACTGGGGGTTACTTCTATCTGTCTGGCCATTCGCTCATTCAGTCCATTTATTCACTTGTCCCATTTTTTCAGTAGGCTCATTCCTCCACTTGGCTGAACTTGTTAAGGTGAGCAGCAGCCTTCATTTTGCCAAAATGAACAATCAGTCTCCATCTTTTACTAGCCCTGTTGGCAGACTTTGACTTTTTCACTCCTTTGCTGAAACACTTCACCTTCTAGATGGAACATTTAAATATCTTTTTGTTGATGTGTCAAATTTTCCAGTTAAACTTCGCCTTGACCTAGACCTCTATCCAGCTACCTGACTGATAGGTTCATTTGGGTGTCTAAAAGGCATACCAAATTGAACGCATCCTCTGATCTTGTCTCAGTCTCATTTGGTACCTGTCACATTCGCTGAAGATTGAGTTGATGCCGTCAGTGGCAGCATTGTCCACCCTCCAGTACTCAGGCACACAAGGCCATCCTGTTCCCAGTAGCCTGTCAGATCATGGTGGTAGTCTAGTTGCCAAGTTGTGTTCAACTCTCTGCAACCCCATGGACTGTCGCCTGCCCAGCTGCTCTGTCCACGGGATTTTTTCAGGCAAGAAGCTGAAGTGGGTTGCCATTTCCTTCTCCAGGCATCTTTCCAACCCAGGTCTCCTGCGTTGGCAGGGGGATTCTTTACTGACAGAGCTACCAGGGAGCCTTGTCAAATCATAGTACTGCTCAAAACCCTCAGTAAAATCCAAATTTCTTGCTCTGGCCCACAAGACCCAGTAGCACCTGCTTGGGCATCTTCATCTCCCCTCAGTCTGCTCAAGCCATATCTACCTCCTTGCTCTGCTTCAATCAAAGTGTTCTCTCTAGGGTCCTTTGTTTTCACTGCCCAATCTGACCTGTTTCTTTACTAGGTTTTCTTCAGACAGGCTTCCCTAACTCCTCTTTTTTCATCTGTAGTGATGATTACAACCTGAAATGATGTATTTTTGGTCTCTAGGAACTTGGTCTTGCTTGTGACTGTGTCCCCAGTGCCTAGTACACTGTAGAAGTACAAATATTTGATGAACAGATGAGAAATAAGTTTAATTGACTGTCATTGCCAGGCACTGCTAGGGCTTGAGGTGAGGAAAACGAAGACATGGTGATTGCTGCCAGCTAGCTAGTATTTGCCTACTGGGAATAAAAACATACAATCTGGAGTGGGCAAGAACATAAGACTCTGGCAGGCCAAAGTTTCTACCGTAGCATTCCACTGTGTGACCTTGATTAAGTTACTTGGCCTCTAAGTGCTTCCATTTCTTGGATCGGAGTCAAATAATGGAACTACCTCAGTGTTTAAAGAGTTAAATGTGTTAGTTAATACATACAAAGCAGTGATAGTACAAAGCGAAGTCCCCATTTTCTTAGGTAACATAATGTGTGGTCATCCTGTTAACTATGACAACTTTTAGTTTGGCTGTCTGAAAGGGATTTTAATCATCCCTTTTCAATGTAATTTTTTCTTTAAATAAAATTCACCATTTTAAAGTGTGCAGTTCAGTGGTACTTAGTATATTCACAAGGTTATGCAACCATCACCATTATTCCGGAACATTTTCATTACCCTAAAAAGAAACTGCATTAGCAGTCACTTCCCATTCTACTGACAGTCCTAGCAGACCCAACTGTCTATAGATTTGTCTGTTCTGGACATTTCATTGGTATCATTTAGTATGTGCCCTTTTGTGTCTGACTTCTGTCATTTAATTTATAAACTGTTCAGTTGTGTTCGACTCTGCGACCCCATGGACTGTAGCCTGTCAGGCTCCTCTGTCTATGAAATATTTCAGGCAAGAATACTGGAATGGGTTGCCATTTCCTCCTCCAGGGGATATTCCCAACCCAGGGGTAGAACCTGCATCTCTTGCATCTCCTGCATTGGCATGTGGATTCTCTACCACTGCATTAGCTGGGAAGCCCAACATCATGTGTTTAAGGTTCACCAATGGTACTTCATATTTTTTTATTTCTTAAGTGGTATTGCCTTATATAGATATACTACATTTTGTTTATCCATTCATCAGTTGGACACTTGAGCTGTTCGCGCTTTCCAGCTATTGTGAATAAAGCTGCTATGAATGTTTGCATGCAAGTTTTTATGTGGACATATATTCTCTTGGGTATGTATATACATAAACATGTATACCTAGGAGTAGCATTGCTGGGTCATATGTAATTCAACTTTTTAAGAAACTGCTGGACTATTTTCAAAAGCAGCTATACTGACCTAGCACTGTTACTAGCAGAGTATGAGGATTATTACTTCCCCACATTCTTAATAATACTGTTTGATGATAACTAGCCTAGGGTGTGAACTGGTATCTCGCTGTGGATTGATACGCTTGTCTTGTGATGGCTAATGATGTTGAGCGCCTTTCCATGTGCTGACAGACTTCAACGCCATATTAAGGCAGACTTGTATCTATGAGAACATCTCTGAAATTGTAGGCTCTCAGGGTTTCTGCAGAGTAGAGCTTAGCAGTAAACAATCCACCTGCCATCCAGTAGGCAGTGGACATGCAGGTTGAATCCCTAGGTCGGGATTTCCTGGAGGAGGAAATGGCAACCCCTTCCAGTAGGAAAATCCCAAGGACAGAGGAGACTGGGGGGCTACAGTCCATGGGATTGCAAAAGAATCGGACACGACCTAGTGACCACCACCAACAAACAAATCGATAATGCATTTGTAAACTGCCTGTTGCCGGGGTTGGGGCTGGGGGATATGGCCAAACAAAAGTTTGTTCCCATATTGTAAAAAGGATCAGGAGACTGAGCAAGAGTGTGACTTCCTTAAGATCCATGCAGGTCTGGTTGATATTGTCCCTCCTATCATCTGGTGGAGAACACTTTTTCTCAATATACCTGCCTGGTATTAAAACCACACTAGATGATGGAAGTAGAAACTCTACCCAAATATGTATGGTTCTTAGAAAGGCATTGGAACTAAGGATGGAGCTTATGACTCTGAAAAATCCAAGTTTAGAGGTTGAAATTTGAAAGGCATTAATATTCTAAAGGCCCAACTCTGCTCGTTCCTTTCTGAAAGGCTAGTTCCAAAAGTCTGTAAGACTGTTTTGTCTTTTGAAAGCTTATTTGCAGTATCCTTCACATAAAAGATCCATCTTAGCTCATACAAAACATGTCTTTTGGCCCTTTGGAACTCAGTTATTGCTATACTCCTAACTGGTCTATGCGAATCTGTTTTTTAAAAGAAAGATAGGATCTGAAATACAGGTTTGTCCAGAGCTCCTTGCAAAATCTTCCACATTTGTCAAGTTTCACATCATATGTTGCATATGTCAATGATGTTAAGTTGGCATGCTTTCACATCATAAGGGATTTTTGCCAAGATGCCCTTTTATTTCAGGTGTATCATGGTAGGAGAAGCTGATGTGCTGATTTCCCGAGTGACACCATATGTACAGAGGACTGTGGTACCTCTCACCCAACAGGGCAGTCGTAAACTCAGCTGGCGATTTCCTTAAGAGGAAGTGTTTTGCAGGCTGCAGGTTGAGATGCAGCAGTGACTTGTAAAGTTGAATGGGTCACAGCATATAAAGAAGAAAATGAAACAGTGAATTGAAGTATGAATCACATATAGTAGGTTAAATATTATTTCATGAAGTATGTATGTGCGTATGTGCTTGTGTACTGGGTTACAATGTAATTAATATAGTCAACAAGATGGAAAACTGCTACCTCACAGATTGCCTAGTCCACCAGCTTTTAAACTGCCCTGCAGAGCCCTGAGTGGTGGTGGTATGATTCAGATTTTCTCTGTAGGATGGGGTCTCTAGCAATACCGATCTTTGAGGGATTGAGAGATGATACAGGTAAGATTGAGATATGATACAAGTTTTGCAAGGGCTTTGCTCTGCTCTGATGGTTTTGTTCCCTTTAACTTTGAACTTCCCTGTTGGGGTTCCACAACCAAAACTATGTGAAAACCAGCCGTTTAGCTTAGACCTGGTGATCAACAGATAAAGACTGCAAAGGGGAACTGACTGCCCCAAAGCAAAGCCTCGCTCCTCCAGGTGCCCTGCCCACTCCTCCCCCCACCTCAGCCGAGGGCAGTTAGGGGCACTGAGTGTTTTTAGTTTTTGTTCTTAAGGCAGGTTTGAAAGTAAGTGTTAGTCGCTCAGTCGTGTCCAACTCTTTGCAACCCCGTGGACCATAGGCCCACCAGGCTCCTCTGTCCATGGAGTTCTCCAGGCAAGAATAGTGGAGTGGGTTGTCATGCCCTTCTCCAGAGGATCTTCCTGACCCAGGGATCAAACACGGGTCTCCTGCATTACAGACAGATTCTTTACCGTCTGAGCCATCAGAAAAGCCCAAGGCAGGTTTATTGAGATATAATTTGCATAAGTAAAATCCAGCTTTCCTGGGAGCATCATTCTATGAACTCTGTCAAATGAAAGTGAAAGTCGCTTGGTCATGTCCGACTCTTTGCGGCCCCATGGATAGTGCATGGAATTCTCCAGGCCAGAATACTGGAGTGGGTTGCTCTTCCCTTCTCCAGGGGATCGAACCCAGGTCTCCTGCATTGCACAGATTCTTTACCAGCTGAACCACGAGGGAAGCCCTGTCAAATGTATACAGTCATATAAACACTACTACAGGAAAGATAGACTTATTTCCATCCCCTCAAGGAATTGAGGGTGCCCAGCTTTAATTCTGTTGTAGTCAAAGGAAGCAGTACCCAGGTGCTTCTGAGGCAGGGGTAGCAGTAGCTTTCAGTGAAGAGTGGAGACGTGGAAGGAAAATCCGCTCCTTACCTAGAGCATAGCTGGGTAGGGACCTTTCTAGCAGTTTAAGCGTGGAGGCTTTGGCTTACGTAGCCCACAGGCTCAGAGTGGGTGGTAAGCCTGCCGGGTCTGGACCCCACCTGGGGGGAGAAGCTCACCTTAACCAGGGGGACCCACACAGCCAGCCAAGGTGTCCTGAGCAGCCCGGAGGGACCCTGTGATTTCCCACTTCCGTTCTTTTGTGTTTCTCCTGCTGTTCTCTACCTGGGATACCCTTTCTTGTCTCCTAATGTCCAAGTCCTTTTGGGACTTAGAAGTGTATTTAAGATGATGATCTCTAACCATTATATATATATATATATATATATGTTCACTTTTAGAGAAATTGGAAAACAAGAAGAGAAAAACTTGGGGAATTCCCTGGCAGTTCAGTGGTTAGGACTCAGGCTTTCACTGTGGGGGCCTGGGTTCCATTTCTGGTCTAGAAACTTGATCCCGCAAGCCACACAACACAGCAGCATGCCCCCCACCCCATCCCCCTCAAAAAACAAAAGAAATTGTTATCAATCCTATCATCCAAATACAACCAAAGGCCCCTACTTCAGGTCAAGTACTGTACTTGAAAATACTCAACCATCACTGAGCACCTCTCCTTTAATATGTGGAACAAACCAGGTTTTCCCCCAAATATATTTAGAAGTACTCACAGAGCATATCAGGATCAAACCATGTATATATAACATTTTATTATTTGTCTGTGTTAGGTCTTAATTGTGGCACTTAGGATCTTCGTTGCATCATGTGGGGTCCTTTGTTGGGGGTGCAGGGACTCTAGTTATGGCACATGGGCTTAGTTCTCCAAAGCATGTGACATCCTAGTTCCCTGATTAGGGCTCAAACCTGCGTCCCCTGCATTGCAAGGCAGATTCCAAACCCCTGGACCACGAGAGAAGTCCCTTGTAAAATTTAGTAATTTTTTTTCCATTTGATATACCATGAACTAAAATTGTGGATACATTGTAAAGATTTTCTACAACCAGGAAATTTGGAAAATAGAAAGTGAATTAACTCATGCCAACATCAAAACACAGCTACAGTTCTCCCTTTTGTATACTTATTATTAATATCTAGTCTTTTTTATGTATATATTAGATACTTCTAGTTTATTTGAACTCTTGCCTCTTTGGGTAAAATGGTAATAATGGTACCCACCTCACAGGGTTGTGAGGAGGATTGAATGAGATGAACGAAATGTAGTCCCGGCCCCAGTGAAGCTCTTGGCACACGACCAGGAAGAGGGGTGATGAATCAGGGGTGAAACCTCATGCTCAAGGACATAAAAGAGAGGAGCGGTGCAGTGCTGGCTGCAATGGTCAGGAGTAACGTTCCGTAGCAGCATCTCAGCCAGATACGACGAGGCAAGTGACTTCACCTCCCTCAGCCTGTTTCCAGTTGGTTTTCTCTGAGAATTGTTCCACATGTACATTTATCTTCGTTGTGTTTGTGGGGGGAGATGAGCTTCATGTCCTCTGATTCTGCCTTCTTGATCTATCGCCAGCCTCGGTTTCCTCTCCTGTAAAGTGGGCATAAATTCAATTATTCAATAAGATAATGCACATCAAGGGCTTAGCTTGTGCCTGGAGCATCATGAGGACTTCATTAGTGAGAGTTATGACCGAGTTTTATCAAAACTTGGATGCTGGCAATTAGAGGATGTACCACCATCTAGTAAATGTTATCTGTTCATTGTAAAGGCATGTGGTAATTCTGGAGAAGTGAAAATTGGGCGGGCGGGGGGTGGGGTGGGGTGGGTCTTACACTATAACTTACAATGTATATATATCTTACATTATATACAATGTTATGCACAGAAGGGTCTGGAACCCTGAAGAAAGAACACACTCATCTGTCACACTCAGTTTCTCTGTCCTCATCTCTACCTTTTCAAACTGTTCATGGGGTGCTCCAGGCAAGAATCCTGGAGTAGGTTGCCATTACCTTCTCCAGTGGACCATGATTTGTCAGAAGGAGATCAAACCAGTCAATCCTAAAGGAAATCAACCCTGAATATTCACTGGAAGGAATGATGCTGAAGCTGAAGCTCCAATACTTCGGCCACTTGATGTGAAGAGCCGATCCATTGGAAAAGACCCTGATGCTGGGAAAGATTAAAGGCGAAAGGAGCAGGGGCTGGCAGAGGATGAGATGGCTGGATGGCATCATCGACTCAGTGGACATGAATCTGAGCAAGCTCTGGGAGATAGTGGAGGACCGAGGAGCCTGGTGAGCTGCAGTCCATGAGGTCTCAGAGAGCGGGACTTAGCGACTGGACTCTACTCCCAGCTGCCGAAAGGATTTCTCTTTCCTGTTCCAGCAGCTTCTCACATTCTTCCACGAGGTGGCGCCCGGACCCTGGGACCCGCAGCAGGAGCAGACGCCCTAGATGTTAGTCCATCTCTCCTGCTTTCTCTTTTTCTTTCCTTCTCCCTCCATCCTTATCTTTCTTCTGGTCAGTGAGACACTAGATTCAGTGCTCAGAGGCTCTCTGGAGGCTTCCAGAGCTTGAAAAACAGCTCCAGGGCCCTTGCAGCTCACCTAGTCCATCCCAAGTTGTAATTCTTTTGTAGCCAGTCTCTCTCCAGTTCTCACTTGCATACCTTCAGTGAGGAGAAACTCGCTACATTATGAGGCTTCTGTTCTGCAAGGAATTCCATATAATAGTCAAGCACTCAAACTGTGAAGATAAACCCAGCTGGGTTCTAATGTCCCAGTTTTGCTCTTTGCTCAACGAGTGATTCAGACCCTTGCTGCTTTGTTTATGAGTGAATCACCAGGGTCTGGCAGAGGAAAGGCACTCATCTGGTAAATAAGTAAATGAACAGAGTCAATTGTCTTCTGCATCCAGTTTCTTCACCTGTGAAATGGGTTAATAACAGTGTTCACCTCATATGTTTGCGAAGAATTAACACAACAGGACCTGAAACAAGCTTTTTCCTGGCACATAGTAAGTATCATAATTACTTCTTTCATTTTCTTTTGTATTTCCAGTATCTCTGCTCCTCTTATCTGAAAGTTGTCCTTTAGAGCTCCTTTCAGCTTAGCTCTATTCCTTGGAGCCATGAAGAGCATTTGCTCACTTCTCCAAATGCTTCAACTCTGCAAGCCACATGCGCCTGCTGTGTGCCAGGCACTTGGGTGACTACAACAAAGACTTGATCACGGTGTTTTCTTTGGGTGCCTCTTTGTCTAGCCATGGAAAGAGACAGTGAAGCAACAGTGGGTGCTCAGTGAAGATTTTGGATGAACAGTAGGACTTACCCCAGAAAAGTCACATAAGCTGGTGAGTATAGGTCCAGAATTTGGATCCTGTCTGATCGCAGCCTGCACCTTAGACCCTCAGTCCTGTCATCCCTTCGCTCTGGAGGATGCTGGAGCCTGTGGTTCATTTCCTGTTCCTGAGCATTCCACCACCACCACCGCGACGTCATGGTATTGTGTGGCTTCTCATCACGCGTTCCTCGTCTCTCCCACGTCGGAACCATATTTGGCTCTATTGGAACCCCATGTGACTGGCTGGGGGTAGGGCTGGCACCTCCACCTCCAGGGTGGGCTCTGACGGCTTGGACCAAGCAATGCCTCATCCCCTTACACTCAGTCACAGAGACAGACCCTACCTGAGCCAGGGAGCTGCCAAAGGAAGTCAGCGGGGGGTCTTCCCTGGCGGCCCAGTGATTGAGACTTTACCTTCCAAAGCAGGGGTGCGTTTTGGATCCCTAATTGGGAAGCTAAGATATCACAAACTTCACTGCTACCCCCCCCCAAAAACACACACACACACAAAACATTAAAAAACAAAAGCATTTTTGTAACTTTCAATAAAGGTTTTCTTTAAAAAAAAAAAAAAAAAGGAAAAGCACAGCGTTTAGAGGGGAGAAGCTGCTTTTTGCTTCTGCCGAAGTATTGGGCGGGATATGGTTGCCCGCAGAGTGTACTGAGGGGATGTGAGAGCTGGAGGCGCAGCAGCTCCTCTGTCCAAGCAGGATCCCTCTTGAGGATGAAGTCAATATACAGAGGCAGGCAGAGCCTAGAGACTTCATTGAGAAATAGAACCCAGTCTGCGTTTTTCATTAGTTACTATTGTATAACAAATTACCCTAAATTTAACAACGTAAAGACAGCAAACATTTATTCTCCCACATGGTCAAGGGTTGGGAGTTTGGAGAGCCCAGATGGGTGTGGTTCTGGTTCAGGTTCTCACAAGTTTATAGGAAGATGCTGGCTGTGGCTGCACTCATCTGAAGTTTGACTGAGGCTGGGGGATCCCTTTCCACGATGACTCACTTACATGAACGTTGGGAGGCGGCCTCGGATGCTCACCAAGTAGACCTTTCCATGGCACGTGGCTCCCCCACTCCCACCCACCCTGGACAGCCAGGGAGGACCAACCATGCCTTCTAGAACTAGTCTCTCAAGTCACATGCTATTATTTCCATTTTTTACTGTCTTCCAGAAGCAAGTCATTGGGTACAGCCTGCACTCAAGGGGAGGATCATTAGGCTTCCTTTGAAGGGAGTGTTGAAGAATTTGTAGACCAGTTGGCTTTTTTTTTAGTGGAGACTTTAAAAAAAAATTGAAGTATAGTTGATTTGCAGTGCTGTATTAATTTCTGTTGTATAGCAAAGTGATTCAGTTACACAGATATACATATACATACTCTTTTTCCTATTCTTTTCCATTATGGTTTATTACAGGATACTGAATCTAGTTCCTTGTGCTATACAGTAGGACTTTGTTGCTTATCTATTCATAGGTAGTAGCTTGTATCTGCTAATCCCAAATTCCTATTGCCTTCCTCTCCCACCCCTTTGCCCCTTTAGTGACCTGAAGTTTGCTCTCTATGTCTGTGAGTCTGTTTCTGTTTCATAAATAAGTTCATGTCATGTTTTAGATTCCACATGTAAGTGGGGCTTCCCAGGTGGTTTAGTGGTACAGAATCTGCCTGACACTGCAGGAGACTCAGGAGACACAGTTCGATCCTTGGGTCAGGAAGATTCTCTGGAGGAGGAACTAGCAACCTACTCCAGTGTTCTTGCCTGGATATGATCCAGAGGAGCCTGGAAGGCTACAGTCCATGGGGGAGCAAAGAGTCAGACCCAACTGGGCACACACACAGATCAGAGATGTCATATGGTATTTGTCTCTTTCTGACTTACTTCACTTTGTATGATCATCTTCAGGTTCATCAACTCTGAATATTCATTAGAAGGACCAATGCTGAAGCTCAGGTGACTTTCGCCACCTGATGCAAACAGCCGACTCTTTAGGAAAGACGCTGATGCTGGGAAAGATTGAAGGCAGGAGGAGAAGGGGACAACAGAGGATGAGATGGTTGGATGGCATCACTGACTCAATGGACATGAGTTTGAGCAAGCTCCAGGAGGGGTGAAGGACAGGGAGGCCTGGCGTGCTGCAGTCCATGGGGTCGCAAAGAGTCAGACAGGACTGAGCAACTGAGCAACAATAACAGTGTTGCTGCAAATGGCTTTATTTCATCCATTTTTATGGCTGAGTATACCATCGTATATATGTGCCACACCTTCTTTACCCATTCATCTTTCAATGGACATTTATGTTGTTTCCATGTCTTGGCTGTTGTAAACAGTGCTGCTATGAACACTGGGGGGTGTGTGTATCTTTTTGAATTATAGTTTTGTCTACATATGTGCCAGGGAGTGCGGGAACTCTATTTTTAGCATTTTAAGGAAACATCATACTATTGACCATAAGTGGCTGTACCAATTTACATTCCCACTGACAATGTAGGAGGGTTCCCTTTTCTTATGGACTGGTTTTAACCCACCACTGTAGCAATATCTGGAGAAGGCAATGGCACCCCACTCCAGTAATCTTGCCTGGAAAATCCCAAGGACGGGGGAGCCTGGTAGGCTGCAGTCCATGGGGTTGCTGAGTCGGACACGACTTAATGACTTCACTTTCACTTTTCACTTTCATGCACTGAAGAAGGAAATGGCGACCCACTCCAGAGTTCTTGCCTGGAGAATCCCAGGGATGGGGGAGCCTGGTGGGCTGCCGTCTATGGGGTTGCACAGAGTCGGACACGACTGAAGCGACTCAGCAGCAGCAGCAGCAGTGATACCACTGGAGCTGCTCAGTCAAGCGCACACCTGAGGATCCATCTCTGATACCCGAGTTAGTTCATGCTCCTTGTTGCTGTTATGTTTTTGGAGGGAAGAGGGCTTCCTTGCTGCATGCAGGTTCTCTCTAATTGCAGCGGATAGGGGCTATTCTTCGTTGCGGTACATGGGTTGCTCATTGCGGTAGCTTCTCTTGTTGTGGCGCACAGACTTAGCTCCCTGCAGCATGTAGAATCTTCCCAGACCAGGGATCCAATCTGGGCCCCCAGTATTGGCAGGTGGGTTCCTAACCACTGGGCCATCAGGGAAGTCCTCAAGTTCTCCTTGTTGCTGAAGCCAGTTTGGGCTGGGTTTTCTGATCCCGGCAAATCAAAGAGCCTTGGTGAATACCTCCGGTGCCTCACGGGAAGAGCTTTTGTCTGCCTCCTCTCCTTCTCCAGGCCTGCCTTTTCTGACCGTGTCCCTCTGAAGTGCAGAGAAGAGAGCTTGGCCCAGGCTCCAGGAGAAGTCCTTTATCCCGCAACAAAGTACACGCCACAGTCCCACGGCCACTGGTGAAGACGGATGTGGGAAAACACTCTGCTTTGTTGACTCATGATCCTTCAGATTGATTTTTCCACTGGTGGCTCCTGCTAAAACATGCCTCTTCCATCCACAACCTGCCCTTAGATATTTGGCAACAGTTTCCGAGTTTTTCTGAGTCAGGCCCCTCTGGGAGGAGAGAGACAGAGGACTCAGTTCCCATGGGGACTGTCAGTTTCCAAGGGGAGAGAGTTTTGTGTCCACCTTCACCCTGCCTCGCCATGTGAATATGAGCAGGTACCTGCTTCTCTCTGGTTGTCAGCGCCCTCCCTTACAAAAGGAGGTGAAGGTTACACCAACATGTCAGAACCTGCTTTAGGACGTCCTTAGTTCCCTTCTGTCCAGAGAAGACATGAAATTGAAGAAGGAGCCTCGCTCAGACAATCTGAGTCTTGCGCGGTCAGTGGTATCCTAGCAGAGATAAAGGCATACACTCTATGCCCTTTGCCATCTGCCATCTCATTTGATCCTCCCAGAAGCCAGTGAGGAGACAGGACAGACAGAACTGCGGACAGATACGGTCTCACCTCCAGGGCCTGGGATAAAATAGCCGCCGTGGATTATTGAGTACTTTCTGCTGACTGTGTGCCAAGTCCTTTATGTGTGATCATTTTGTTTCACTCTCACGTCAGCCCTGCTGGGTGGCTACTATTATTAGTCTCTTTTCCAGATAAGTACCCTGAAACTCAGAGGGGTGACGTAACTGTCCAAGGAAAAGGAAGAAAAGGAAGCGGTGGAGCTGGGATTCGGATGCCGCTCCAATGTCTCAGAGGCTGCCTGTGCTTTTCCATCACACAGCACTCACTCTGGTGCTAACAGGAGCACCAGGATGGGGGTAGGGAGGGGCAAAACAGGAATGCAGGGACTCGGGATGGCAAATAAGCTCTGAACACTTACCAGGTCTTCACAGGAGAAACTGACAGACATGGCAAAGCAGCTAGACTCCAATAAAAATTAATAAAAACAAATAAGTTAGCTATCAATTCAGTTTAGTTCAGTTCAGTTGCTCAGTCGTGTCCAACTCCTTGTGACCCCATGGACTGCAGCACGCCAGGCCTCCCCGTCCCTCACCAACTCCCGGAGTCTACCCAAACCCATGTCCATGGAGTCGGTGATGCCATCCAGTCATCTCATCCTCTGTCGTCCCCTTCTCCCCCCACCCCCAATCCCCCCCAGCATTTGGGTCCCTTCAAATGAGTCAGCTCCCCACATCAGGTGGCCAAGGTATTGGAGTTTCACCTTCAGCAGCAGTCCTTCCAATGAATATTCAGGACTGATTTCCTTTAGGATGGACTGGTTGGATCCTGTTACTGCCCAAGGGACTCTCAAGAGCCTTCTTCAGCACCACAGTTCAAAAGCACCAATTCCTCAGTGCTCAGCCTTCACTATAGTCCAACTCCCACATCCACACATGATCACTGGAAAAACCACAGCCCTGCTATATATTATACAGCATAGAAAATATAGCCAATAATCTATAATAACTTTACATAGAGTATAAGCTATACAAATTCTGAATCACTATGTTGTATACCTGAAACTAATATTATACTGTAAACTGATTATACCTCACTAAAAAAGGGCTTCCCAGGTGGTGCTAGTGATAAACAACCCACCTGCCAATGCAGGAGACATAAGGTATGTGGGTTTGATCCCTGGGTCGGGAAGATCCCCTGGAGAAGGAAATGGCAACCTACTCCAGTATTCTTGTCTGAAGAATCCCTTGGACAGTGGAGCCTGGCAGGCTACAGTCCATAGGGTCTCAAGGACAGGACTGAAGCAACTTAGCACACACTGGGGGTGTGCGTGCACACACACACACACGCACAAAGCAAAAAAGTTGAAAAAAAAGAAAAGACAGCAAAAAAAAAAAACAAACCAAAAACCCAGCTCTATACACTTACTAGTTCTGTGGCCAGGGCAAAAATCTCCCATCTCACTGAGCCTCGGTTTCCTTTTCTTTAAAAAGGGGCTAATGGTTCTCATCGGAAGTGTGAGGACTCGGGGGAAAATGTTTGTAGCGAGGGTGTGTAAGTGAGCATCCCTTGTGTACTGCAGAGCGGTCTAAATGAAGAGACTGTTGTTTTTCTTAATCCCGGAGCAGGGGCTGGGCCAGGAAGTAGGCAGGCCGATCGGGATGGTCCAAGTGTCCCAGAGTGGCTGTTTCCACGCTTGGCGTCCACCAAGTCCCCTGGAAAGGAAGAGACAGGGCAGGACGAAAGGCCCAAGGCTCGGATTCTTATCTAGAACTTCCCTCCGCCCCGGGCCCTCCAGGGGAAGAGCAACTCTGAACTGTCACCACCGAGTTCCAGGCATTCCAAAGGGCTCAGCGGGGAGGAAGGCTGTCACCGCCCGAGCCAGCAGCAGCCAGAGAGAGGCCCGGAAGGGCTGGCGGAAATCCAGGCCTTGCAGCCTCCATCCTCGCCCTGCCCTGGTCTCACTGTCCTACCCGAGGCCCCAGAGACTGGTCCGCCCAAGAGAAGCCGCAGACCGCAGGCCCCAGCAGTGATGGCCCACCGCCCAACCCTCCGGAGCGGCAGCTTTAAGGGCGACTGGGATTTGGACTCAGGGGGCCTGGCCTCTGTTCTGTTTAGTCCTCTCCCCTCTCTGGACCTCAGTGTCCCCCCTGTGGACCAGGAATGTCAGGGAAGGGCACCGCAGCCCTGGGGTGAAGTCAGAGTCCCTGCTACCCGGTCACAAAGTGCCCCTCTCATCCTTCTTCCCAGGCTGCCCTCTGGGTCGCGGTCACAGTCCTCCAGCCCAGGGCTTCCACCTGCCTGCCATCTTTATAATTCTGTATCTCTGATGCTTCCTGAATTCTAGGTCTTTCTTGCTTCCAGTAAGGTTGAGAGGTCCTTAAGGCTGAGAGTATGGGGGGCCTGCTCGCTTCTCTGCACCGCTCAGAGCCTAGCCCAAGGCTGAGCTCTTTCCTGATCGTGCTGCTGGGCCCTCCTGGGGACCCCTGATGGACACTCAGTCCACTCCCAGTGCCTGTCGTAAAGAGTTCTGGCCAAAGAGATGGGGCAGTCCTGCTTTCTGACCCCAGCTGCCCCCAACTCAGACTGCATGATTTTGTTCAGGGCCCATCCCCTCTCCCAGAAGCATCCGTGGCTCTTTGAAACGTGCTCAGTGGAGACCCAGTGAACACTGCGGCTCCAAGGAGAGTGAGCAGTGGGTATTCCTGGGTGGTGGGGTGAGGCCCAGGGCAGGAGCCGGTACTTCAGACCTCAATACCACCCTGCCCCCAGAGCTGCTCTGCTTTTAACTTGTATGCACTGGGCAAACCTGGGATTTGTGTTGTGTGTGTGTTTAAGGCTTTCCTGAGGCAAAACTGATGCACAATAAACAGCCATATTTAATATGTAGACACTTTTGGACTTCCCTGGTGGTCCAGTGGATAAGAAAGTGAAAGTTGCTCAGTCGTGTCCGACTCTTTGCGACCTCATGGGCTATACAGTCTATGGAATTCTCCAGGCCAGAATACTGGAGTGGGAAGCCTTTCCCTTCTCCAGGGAATCTTCCCAACCCAGGGATCAAACCCAGGTCTCCCACATTGCAGGTGGATTCTTTACCAGCTGAGCTACCAGGGAATCCTCCTGCCAATGCAGGAGACACAGGTTGGATCCCTGGTCTGGGAAGAGCCATCATCCCATGGGACAACTAGGCCCATGCACCACAACTATGCAGCCTGTGCTTTAGAGACAGTCCTCTGCAACGAGAAGTTATTAAAATGGGAAGCTGGTATACTGTAACGAAGACCCAGAGAAACCAAAAATAATTTTTTTTAAAAAGACTTAAAAAAAGAAAGTGTATGCTTTGATAAGTTTTGACATACATGTACACACAGGAAATCATCTACAATCATGAGGGCGGAGGTATCCATCACCCTCAAAACTTGCCCCACGCCCCTTTCTAGTTCCCCCCATTACCCAAGAGCCACCAGTCTGCTTTCTGTCACCACACACCAGTGATCATGTTCGACATTTTTTTATGTAAATGTACTCACCTAGTACGGTCTTTTGCCTGGTTTCTTTCACTCAGGATAATTACTCTGAGATTCGTCTATGTAGGCACCTGTATTAGTAGCCCATCCCCTTTTAATGTTGCCTGGGGTTCTGCTGTGTGGATGCACTGCAGTTGTTAACCCACTGACCTGGTGATGGCCATTTGGGTTGCTTCCCATTTTTAGCTATTTCAAATGCGTGTTCCTGCTATGAGTGTTCCAGTTCACAGGATTTTATCTGAAAAAGTTGCACTATTTAAAAAAAAAAAAAAAAGCTAGGGGACTTCCCTGGTGATCCAGTGGTTAAGAATCTGCCTTGCAATGCAGAGGATGCAGGTTTGACCTGTGGTCCGGAAACAAACATTTCACATGCTATGGAGCAGCTAAGCCCACACCACAACTACAGAGCCCCTACGCACAATGAAAGCCCAGCAGCATGCAACAAAGATGCCTCACACTGCGATGAAGATCTGATGCAGCCAAACAAGCAAATAAATAAATAAATAAATGTTTTAATTGGTATTGCTGTTGTTCAGTTGCTAAGTTACGTTTGATTCTTTGTGACCTCATGGACTGCAGCATGCTGAGCTTCTCTGCCCTTCACCATCTCCCGGAGTTTGCTCATACTCTTGTCCACTGAGTCCATGATGCCATCCAACCATCTCATCCTCTGTTGTCCCCTTTTCCTCCTGCCCTCACTTTCCCAGCATCATGACCCACCCATGAGGGTCTTTTCCAATGAGTCAGCTCTTCCCATCAGTGGCCAAAGTATGGGAACTTCAGCTTCAGCATCATTCCTTCCAATGAATATTCAGGGTTGATTTCCTTTAGGATTGACTGGTTTGATCTCCTTACTGCCTAAGGGACTCTCAAGAGTCTTCTCCAGCACCACAATTCAAAAGCATCAATTCTTCAGCGCTCAGCCTTCTTTGTAGTCCAATTCTCACATCGATACATGACTACTGAAAAAACAATAGTTTTGACTATACTGACCTTTGTTGGTAAAGTAACGTCTCTTCTTTTTAATATGCTATCTAGGGTTGTTATAACTTTTCTTACAAGGATTAAGTGTCTTTTAATTTCATGGCTGCAGTCACCATCAGCAGTGATTTTCTGCAGTGATTTTGGCGCCCAAGAAAATAAAATCTACTACTGTTTCCCCTTCCCCCCATCTATTTGTCATGAAGTGATGGGACTGGATGCCATGATCTTAGTTCTTCAATGTTAAGTTTTAAGCCAGCTTTTGCACTCTCCTCTTTCACCCTCATCAAGAGGCTCTTTAGTTCCTCTTCACTTTTTGCCATTAGAGTGGTATCATCTGCATATCTGAGGTTACTAGTATTTCTCCCTGGCAATCTGGATTCCAGCTTGTGATTCATCTAGCCCAGCATTTCACATGATGTAGTCTACTTATAAGTTAAATAAGCAGGGTGATAATATAAAGCCTTGACAAACTCCTCTCTCTATTTTGAACCAATCTGTTGCTCCACGTCTGGCTCTAACTTTTGCTTCCTGGTCTGCATACAGGTTTCTCAAGAGGCAGGTAAAAATGTATACGTGTGTACATATTTTTTTTTTAAGCTAGACAATGTGATTCCTCCCAACTGAAGGCTTTTAAGGACCAGAAAGCCGTCATGGAGAGTCAAGGACTTCAGGGAGCTGCTGTTTTGCTCTCCTACTGGTGCCAAGAACCTGACCACATCTGCTCATTTAATTATAGCACATCTGGAAAGCAGGTGCCACTGTTACTTTACAGATAAAATAGCTGAGACCTAGAGGCGTGGATGCGGCTAGCTGACGCCACATATCTGGGCTGGGGCAGAGCCATGACTCAGGCCCAAAGCCTAGCTGCCCCTCGCCTGTGAAGAGAACCAGCACTGGTTCCTTCTTGACTCATTGTGTGGCTGGCGATGACGTCTGTGTTGACTTTTGTCATACTGGGCCCGCTGGGGATAACCAGTCAAGCCTGGAAGGCACAGCGGGGAGCTGGGGCCAGAGCAGGGGCAGGAAGTGAGTCAGCCAGCCACACTCATGAGGGCCACCGGGTCGGGGGCCCGGCCGAGGAAGACCTCAGGCAGAGGTCACTAGGCTTCCCGCACAGGTTCTCTCCTATAATGTCCACCGCAATTCCTAGACGTGAGAATGACCATCTCCATCTTCCAGATGGGAAAACGGAGGCTCGGGAGGGCCTCTCAGTCAGGATCCTGTCAGCTTCCAGTAGCAGAAAAGCCAGCTGAAAGTGGCTTTGGGGATCCCCTGGCAGTCCAGTGGTTAGCACTCTGTCCTTGCTGGGGCCCGGGGTCAATATCTGGTCGAGGAACTAAGATCCTGGGTCAAAAAAATATAAATAAATAAGTGGCTTAAACCATAAATACATTTAGTTGACAAAACCTCCAAAGCTCTAGGTTCGGCAAGAGCCAGGTTGCTGTCCAGAGGCCCCACGGCCCCTTAGGACCTGGGTTCTTCCCCTCATGGAGGCCTTCATCCTTCATGTCTTGGCTCATCCCTCCCTCACAGCCTTGAGAAAGCCTGTAACGGTTTCAGGGGCCACAAGCCAACCATGACAACTGAAGGCAAACAGAGAACCCTCTCCCCCTTGCTACCCCGTGTAAGAGGGAGGAGACCCTCCTGGCGCTCCCAGCACACTTCCCCTCACTTACCATCAGCTGTGTGTGTGCTAAGTCGTTTCAGTCGTGTCTGACTCTTTGTGACCAGTGGACTGTAACCGGCCAGGCTCCTCTGTCCAAGCGAGTCTCCAGGCAAGAAGAGTGGAGTGGGTTGCTAAACCCTCCTCCAGGGGATCTTCCTGACCCAGGGATCGAACCCATGTCTCTTATGTCTCCGGCATTGACCGGTGGGTTCTTTACCACTAGCGCCACCTGGGAAACCCCTACCATCAGCCAGAATTGCCTAAAACCATCACTGGGTTAGGGACCGGACCTCACTTGTGGCCCAGACCCATCCGGACCCACCTCCAGGGTGGGATCCCTCTGGAGGCTGGATGCTGAGAGGGGAGTCTTGTTTTAGAGGAAGAAGGGATCTGCCATGGGAGGAACAGAGGCCTGCACAATGTCATCTAGCTGGTCAGAGGAGAAAATTGTGGCTCCTGTTATGGAAACCAGAAGCTTCCTTAGGCAGCCCTACTGCTCGATGTGCCAGCTGGGTATTATCCCACCACCATGAGGTGAGATGCTAACATCACACCCACTTTATAGAGGGAGATATGGAAGCTCAGAGAACAAGAAGTTTGCCTGAGGTCACACAACCAGAAAGTGATGGCCCTGGTATTTGAACTCTGGAATTCCAGCTTGTTCTTCCTCCAGCCCAGCATTTCTCATGATGTACTCTGCATATAAGTTAAATAAGCAGGGTGACAGTATACAGCCTTGACGTACTCCTTTTCCTATTTGGAACCAGTCTGTTATTCTATGTCCAGTTCTAACTGTTGCTGCCTGACCTGCATACAGGTTTCTCAAGAGGCAGGTCAGGTGGTCTAGTATTCCCATCTCTTTCAGAATTTTCCACAGCTTATTGTGATCCACACAGTCAAAGGCTTTGGCATAGTCAATAAATCAGAAATAGATGTTTTTCTGGAACTCTCTTGCTTTTTCGATGATCCAGCAGATGTTGGCAATTTGAACTCTGATTCCTCTGCCTTTTCTAAAATCAGCTTGAATATCTGGAAGTTCACATTTCACCTATTGCTGAAGCCTGACTTGAAGAATTTTGAGCATTACTTTACTAGCATGTGAGATGAGTGCAATTGTGCGGTAGTTTGAGCATTCTTGGCATTGTCTTTCTTTGGGATTGGAATGAAAACTGACCTTTTCCAGTCCTGTGACCACAGCTGAGTTTTCCAAATTTGCTGACATATTGAGTGCAGCACTTTCACAGCATCATCTTTCAGGATTTGAAATAGCTCAACTGGAATTCCATCACCTCTACTAGCTTTGTTTAGTAGTGATGCTTCCTAAGGCCCACTTGACTTCACATTCCAGGATGTCTGGCTCTAGGTGAGTGATCACACCATCGTGATTATCTGCGTTGTGAAGATCTTTTTTGTTCAGTTCTTCTGTGTATTCTTGCCACCTCTTCTTCATCTCTTCTGCTTCTATTAGATCCATACCATTTCTATCGTTTATTGTGCCCATCTTTGCATGAAATGTTCCCTTGGGATCTCTAATTTTCTTCAAGAGATTTCTAGTCTTTCCCATTCTATTGTTTTCCTCTATTTCTTTGCACTGATCACTGAGGAAGGCTTTCTTATCTCTCCTTGCTATTCTTTGGAACTCTGCATTCAAATGGGTATATCTTTTCTTTTCTCCTTTGCTTTTCACTTCTCTTCTTTTCACAGCTATTTGTAATGTCTCCTCCCCAGCCATTTTGCTTTTTTGCATTTCTTTTTCTTGGGGATGGTCTTGATCCTTGTCTCCTGTACAATGTCACGAACCTCTGTCCATAGGTCATCAGGCAATCTGTCTATCAGATATAATCCCTTAAATCTATTTCTCACTTTCACTGTATAGTCATAAGGGATTTGATTTAGATCATACCTGAATGGTCTAGTGGTTTTCCCCACTTTCTTCAATTTAAGTCTGAATTTGGCTTAACAACAAGCTCCCAGTCATGTTTTTGCTGACTGTATAGAGCTTCTCCATCTTTGGCTGCAAAGAATATAATCAATCTGATTTCAGTGTTGGCCATATGGTGATGTCCATGTGTAGGGTCTTCTCTTGTGTTGTTGGAAGAGGGTGTTTGCTATGACCAGTGCATTCTCTTGGTAAAACTCTTATTAGCCTTTGCCCTGCTTCATTCCTTACTCCAAGGCCAAATTTGCCTGTTACTCCAGGTGTTTCTTGACTTCCTACTTTTGCATTCCAGTCCCCTATAATGAAAAGAACATTTTCTTGGTGTTAGTTCTAGAAGGTCTTGTAGGTCCTCACAGAACTGTTCAACTTCAGCTTCTTCAGCGTTACTGGTCCAACCAGTCCATCCTAAAGGAGATCAGTCCTGGGTGTTCTTTGGAAGGACTGATGTTGAAGCTGAAACTCCAATACTTTGGCCACCTGATGCAAAGAACTGACTCATTGAAAAGACCCTGACCCTGGGAAAGATTGAAGGCAGGAGGAGAAGGGGACGACAGAGGATGAGATGGTTGGATGGCAGCACTGACTCAATGGACATGAGTTTGAATAAACTCCAGGAATTGGTGATGAACAGAGAGGCCTGGCATGCTGCGGTTCATTGGGTCGCAAAGAGTTGGACATGACTGAGTGATTGAACTGAACTGGTATTTGGATCCCACCTCACACAAAGATCAAGGGAGGGGCTTAGAGAAGGCCCAGGTGAGTGAATCAGAGGGCAGGTGGGGCAGCCCCCAGGCCAAGTAGTGATGGCTGAGCAGTGACAGGTAAGGGTCAGCTGCTTGGGAAGTCCAGTTGCCAGGAATAGGTCTGGGGCCAGGCTGGCCGGCAAGCCCAGCCCAGCCCGTAACACAAGCCCAGGAGGCTACCCCAGCCACCCACCTTGCCTGATTCTCAAGTTCCAAGATTCTTGCCTGAGCCCCCTGCTCCACATTCCAGATGGAAAAACTGAGGCTGACCTTGCATAAAAGTCTGGTTTATCTGTTTTATTCACTGCCTCATCCTTTGGCCTAGAACAGTCCTTAGCCCATCGTAGGCACTAAATAAACATTTTTAAAATGACTGACTTGTTGAATGAAGGTGGTTTTCTGGAGGCACTTAGAATTGCAACAGAAAGCTGACTATCAGAACCAAGTCTCGGGACTTCTCTCTGGTGGTTCAATGGCTAGGACTCTGCTCCCAATGCTGGGGTGGGGGAGGGCAGGGTTCAATCCCTGGTCCGGGAACGAGATCCCACATGCCACCATTGAAAAGATCCCCAAGGCCACAACTAAGATCTGGTGCAGCCAAATAAATACTTTTTTTTTTTTTTAAAGAGCAGCCTCTTCTTCAGTCCCTGACGTCCCACATGGGGAGAGTACTGGGGGTATCCCTCACAAGGCACACAGGTTCTCGCAGACACAACATTTAATACATTTCCCCCAATGCACACACACACATGCAGACACACACACACACCTCACTTTGGTTTCAAGGACAGACTCCCCTCAGCCTACTTAAGCATAAACGGGGTGGCGGGAGGTGGAGAGGGTCACTGGCAGGACCCTTGTATAAGGGTAAGATCAGGAAAAGCAGCCTGAGCTCCAAAGGGTCAGAAACAAAACGAGGGGAAAAAATTACATCACCCGCCACCACCCCTGCCCATTTGGGCTGAATACCTCCTCTTCTCTCCCCTTCTCTGAACACTAGCTTTCTCAGGACTCCTGGCTACCTCAACCCCAGGTGTGCAGGTCCTCTCAGTTCCAGCACCCAACTGAGACTGGTGTCTAGGTCTCAATTTCAAATTCTTTGAGAGTGAATCTGATTGGCTAGCTGGGGTTGGAAGCCACCTCCGGTTCAGGGGCCATCGCCCAGGACCCATGATGGTGGGGGCAGACCCTGAAAATGCCAGTGCACATGCCTTCTCTAACAGGAACATGGAGGGTAGAGGAAGTGATGCCTTCACAGCCCCCATCCTTTAGGATATTCAAGAAGTCTTGAGTATCTCCCGTGATGGCGCTCTTATTACCCATGCAGCACAATGCCATCCATTGTCCCTTGTTATTCAGCGCCTCGGTCACATCTGACTCTGTGACCCATGGACTGCAGCACGCCAGGCTTCCTGTTTTTCACTGTCTCATGGAGCTTGCTCAAACTCATGTCCATTGAGTTGGTGATGCCATCCAAACATCTCATCCTCTGTCGCCCCCTTTTCCTCCTGCCTTCAATCTTTCCGAGCACTGGGTCTTTTCCAGTGAGTCAGCTCTTCCCATCAGGTGGCCAATGTATTGGAGCTTCAGCTTCAGCATCAGTCCTTCCAATGAATGCTCAGGGCTGATTTCCTTTAGGATTGACTCGTTGGATTTCCTTGCTGTCCAAAGGACTCACAAGAGCCTTCTCCAGCACCACATTTTGAAAGCATCAATTCTTCTGCAATCAGCCTTCTTTGTGGTCCAACTCTCACATCCACACATGACTACTGGAAAAACCATAGTTTGATTATACTGACGTTTGTCAGTAAAGTGATGTCTCTGCTTTTTAATATGCTGTCTAGGTTTGTCATGGTTTTTCTTCCAAGGAAAATTCTCTCTTAATTTCATGGCTACAATCACCATCCACAGTGATTTGGAGCCCAATAAAATAAAATCTATCACTGTTTCTACTTCTTCCCATGAAGTGATGGGACTGGATCCCATGATCTTAGTTTTTCAATGTTGAGTTTTAAGCCACTTTTGCACTCTCCTCTTTCACGCTCTCATCAAGAGGCTCTTTAGTTCCTCTTCACTTTCTGTCATTGGAGTGGTATCATGTGCATCTCTGAGGTAGTTGATATTTCTCCTGGCAATCTTGATTCCAGCTTGTGATTCAGCTAGCCTGGCATTTCACATGATGTACTCTGCATGTAAGTTACATAAACAGGGTGACAATATACAGCCTTGTGGTACTCCTTTCCCAATTCTGAATCAATCTCTTGTTTCATGTCTGGTTCAAACTGTTGCTTCTTGACCTGCATAAAGTTTCTCAGGAGGCAGATAGGGTGGTCTGGTATTCTCATCTCTTCAAAAAATTTCCACAGTTCGTTGTGATCCACACAGTCAAATGCTTTAGCATAATCAAGGAAGCAGAAGGAGATGTTTTCCTGAAATTCCCTTGCTTTTTCTATGATCCAATGGATGTTGGCAATTTTGTCTCTGTTTCCTCTGCCTTTTCTTAATCCAGCTTGTACATCTTGAAGTTCTCAGTTCATATGCTGTGGAAGCCTAATTGAAGGACTGTGAGGATTACACCTTGGTAGCATGTGAAATGAGCACAGTTATATAGTAGTTTCAACATTGTTTGGCATTGCCTTTCTTTGGGATTGGAATGAAAACTGACCTTTTCCAGTCCCATGGCCACTACTGAGCTTTCCAAATTTGCTGGCATATTGAGTGTAGCATTTTCACAGCATCATCTTTTAGAATCTGAAATAGCTCAACTGCAATTCCATCACCTCCACTAGCTTTGTTCGTAGTGATATTTCCTAGGGCCCACTTGACTTTACATTCCAGGGTGTCTGGCTATGGGTGAGTGACCACACCACCATGGTTATCTGGGTCATTAAGACCTTTTTTGTATAGTTCTTCTGGGCATTCTTGCCACCTCTTTTTCATCTCTTCTGCTTTTGTTAGGTCCTGTTGTTTCTGTCCTTTATTGAGCCCATCTTTGCCTGAAATGTCCCATTAGTATCTCCAATTTTCTTGAAGAGCTCTAGTCTCCCACTCTATTACTTTCCTCTATTTCTTTGCATCATTCACTTAAGAAAGCTTTCTTATCTCTTCTTGCTGTTCTCTGGAACTCTGCATTCAGTTGGGTGTATCTTTCCCTTTCTCCTTTGCCTTTCGCTTCTCTTCTTTTTTCAGCTATTTGTAAGGCCTCCTCAGACAACCAATTTGCTTCCTGGTATTTCTTTTTCTTTGAGATGGATTTTGGTCACTAACTCCTGTACAATGTTATGAACTTCCATCCATAGTTCTTCAGGCACTCTGCCTACTAGATCTAATCCTTTAAATGTATTTGAGAGATGTATACCACCTCTTCTATATAATCATAAGGGATTCGATTTAGGTCATACCTGAATGGTCTAGTGGTTTTCCCTAGCTTCTTCAATTTAAGCCTGAATTTTTCGATAAGGAGTTCATGATCTGAGCCATAGTCAGCTCTCAGTCTAATTTTTGCTGACTGTGTAGAGCTTCTCCATTTTGGGCTGCAAAGACTATAACCCATCTTATTTCAGTATTGACCATCTGGTGATGTCCATGTGTAGTTATCTCCTGTGTCATTGGAAGAGAAGGTTTGATGTGACCAGTGTGCTCTCTTGGAAAAATTCTTCTAGCTTTTTCCCTGCTTCATTTTGTACTCCAAGGCCAAACTTGCCTGTTATTCCAGGTATCGTTTGACTTTTTTGCTTTTGCATTCCTATACCCTATGATGAAAAGGACATCTTTTTTTGCTGTAAGCTCTGGAAGGTGTTGTGGGTCTTCACAGAACCTTCAACTTCAGCTTCTTTGGCTTTAGTGTTTGGGGCATAGATTCAGATTACGGTGATGTTGAATGCTTTCATTGGAAATTAACCAAAATTGTTCTGTCTTGAGACTACACCCAAGTACTGTATTTTGGACTCTTTTGTTGATTGTGGGGGAGTGCTCCATTTCTTCTAAGGGATTCTTGCCTAAGCAGTAGATATAATGGCCAACCTGGGGATCAAACCCAGGTCTCCTGTATTGAGGCAGATTCTTTACCAACTGAGTCACTAGGGAAACCCTAGATATAACGGCCATCTGAATTAAATTCACCCATTCCTATCCTTTTTAGTTCACTAATTCCTAAATGTCGATATTCACTCTTACCATCTCTTGCTTGATTGTGTCCAATTTACCTTGATTCATGGACCTGACATTCCAGGTTCCTATGCAATTGTTCTTTACGGCATCGGACCATTGTCCCTTATTACTCATTATTGGTTGAAGGCTCTTAAGTAATCCCTTCTGCTGAACTCACCATTGCTCATATGCTCACATCTGTGGCTGCAGCATTTACACAGTTTTAAGTCAAGGCAACAACCTGTTTCCTCATTCTGCTTCTTTCTAAATAATTTTTATACCTTGTAGAGCCAAACCTCATGTAAGAGAGGATGTGACTGGTTCTCTCATTTGTTAGCTTGCCAATGCTTCCCCTGTTGGCCAGAGCATTCATGCCAGCTTGCCCACTGGTTGCTAGCCAACCTATAGATGGTTGTCCAAAGACCAGAGCCCCACCCATTTCTGGACAGAGACGTTTGGGGTCATTTTTTAGCTTTGGCTTTTGAAAGTGTTTTCTCCTCTTATCCTGAGTTTCCTGCGGGTCTGGGCCAGTTCTTTCACCAGAATTCTTTGCTCATTGTTTACAGAGGCTTATTCTTCTCCTTCCTAGTGTTTCTCCACCTTTTGCCTGCCAATTGTGCGTTTTGGACACAGTTCTGATCATTTCAAGCAACGATCACATGTATCGCTGTGAGCAGGTCTCTTATCCTCTTTGAACCTCAGTTTTTCTGTGTGTATGTTGGGGCTGTGTGTGTGTGTGTGTGTGTGTGTGTGCTCAGCTGCTCAGTCACGTCCTAGCCCATGGGCTGTAGTCCACCAGGCTCCTCCGTCCGTGGAGTTCTCCAAGCAGGATTATGGAGTGGGTTGCCATTTCCTCCTCCAGGGGATCTTCCTGACACAGGGATAGAACCCGCATCTCTTGCATCTCCTGCACTGGCAGGCAGATTCTTTACCACTGAGCCAACTGGGAAGTCAATGCTGGGCTTCTAGCTCTCATCTCACAGGATTACTGAGAAGATGAAAGGAGTCCATGTATGGGCAAGCTCCACAGAACTGAATCCTAAACAAACTCAGTGTTGGTCTTTCCTTTTGGCATCAGCCCTTAGTTAAGTTGATCAAAAGCTGGACCAGGAGAGAGAAGAGGTTTGACTTCAAGCCTCAGCTTGGCCATCTAATTTTCCGTGTTTGGGAAATTCCCTTCCCCTCTCTGGGATCAGTTTCCCCATCTGTATGCAGCTTCACTGAAAGGCAACTCCCCTCACCCGTCACCCATGGATCAGTGAAAGTCTACCACATCCTCACACATGACCTTGGAGAAAGTTTTTACAAAGTGGGCGGGCTATGTTCAACCTTTGGGCTGCCAATGGAGTGGAAAGGGCCTTTAAGGGAGTTGAGAACTGAAGGAGATCAAGAATTCAGCAGGAGTAGGTTTTATGAAAGGAGGAAGTGAAGAGGCTGACTAGGAGAAATGGATCCCCTTCCCAAGAATTCCCATAGAGATTAGGAGGTGTGGTGGTCCTAAAACATGGTGTTCAAATGCTTTCTGACCCTCCCATAAGAATGTGGGGTTTTGTATGCCTTCCCCTTGAATATGGATTTTGTGACTGACCAATAGAGTATAGGAAATGACCCAAATCTTAAGAGACTGGAAGGTCACTTCCTATTTCCAGGAACACTTATTCTGGGAATCCAGCTGCCATACTGTGCCCAGGGTACCTTAAGAGGCCATGTGTAAGTGTTCTGGCCAACAGCCCCAGCTGACATACCAGCTGACAAGCAGTATCAACTGCCAGACATGTGAGTGGGGGAAGCCTCTAGAATACTCCAACTCCATCCACCATCTACACTTGATCTCAGTCAAAAGGCCGAGAAGTGTTCCATCCACCATCTGATCACAACCACACGAAGAACCCTGACAGAGAACCCAGCCTAGCTGAGTACAACTGACCCGAGATTCATGAGAAATAATAACAAATGATATTGTTTCAAGCAACTAAGTTTTTTGGTTGGCTCCTTTTACAGCAAAAGTTTAACTGGAATAGGAGACGAGCTATGAATCCTTTCACAGTGGGATAGGATAGGAAAGCCCATTTTTCATGAGATCTTAAAGCACAGGGGGACCCCTAGCAAGCTGTTAAACTTGGAGGTCGAAAGCAGTGACATCTGGAGGAAATTGGAGTGAGATAAGTTTCTGCTGTGACCTTTAGGAGTTGGCCAGAGACTCACCAGGTGAGAGAAAGTGTTAAAAATGACTTGGAAGTTTCTATCTTGAGCAACTGTCCTCGGTGATAGCAGGAGATGAAACTGGAAAAGAGGAGAGCAAGAGGATGAGCAGGTTTGGAGGGAGATGATGAGATCAGTTCTGTACACAATGTTGCATTTGCCAAGTGTCTTCTATAAATACAAGAGCCTGCAGATAGACTGAGAAAAAAAGAGGAATTCTTTCTGGAAGCTTCAGCTTAGAACCTCAGTCCTCATTCGTCAATGCCCATGCTAATTCACTCATTCATTCATTTATTCATCCATTCATTCACTCATTTAGTAACCCATTCAGACAGACAGGTATATTTAAGAACCCAGACTCTAGAGACTGCCTGGGTTCAAAGCCCATTTCTACCTCTTCCTACCCATATCCACCATGGCCTTGGGCAAGTAACATAATCTCTTGGTACCTCAGCTTCCTTATCTCTAAACAGGAATGATAATAACAGTATTTATATTATTATAAAGATTAAAAGAGCAAATACTTGGAAACCTTTAGAATAGTACTTGGAACATAAGTAGATATTACATGTTAGCTATTAACAGTTCAACAAAAAATCTTTATGCTGGACCCCTTACTGCACTGAGGATGCAGCTGAGAATTAGGCAGACACAAGCCCTGCCACATGAGGCTTACATTTTTGTCCTTATCCAGCACTTGGGCCCTAGGCTTCCTCAAGTTTTCTTTCATGAGTATTGTCCCTTTTGATCCTCAGGAAGAGATTATTAAAACAAACAACAACAAAAAAACCCAGAAAGAGTCCATGAGGCTGGCATGACAGTGACCTTCTCCCCATTTGACAGAGGTGGAAACTGAGGCCCAGAGAGGAGCATGGATGTCCTCTTTGCACAGTGCCTCTGTCTACAGGCACAAATCAATGTGTCCCTTTAACAAAGGCACACTGGGGACTTCCCTAGCAGTCCAGTGGTTAAGAGTCTGCCTTCCAATGCAGGGGGTGTGGGTTTGATCCCTGGTCAGGGAACTAGGATCCCACACACAGTGGGGTGTGGCCAACAAGCTAAAAAAAACCAAACAACCAAACATAAAAACAAAGACACTCCCACATGAGTGGGCCTTTCTCCTGTCAGGTAACTCTGCTTCCTTTGCCCATAAATCCTTCAGCAAACGAAATCTCAACTGTGATTGACCTCTGACCTCTGTGCGGGGATCTCCACAAGCCTTTCAAGGCAGAGTTTCCGGAGGGACAAGGTCAGGACCCTGTGCTCACACTGCCCCGCTCCTTACTTGGTCTTCCAGGGGAACTGGGTGTTTCCGCTTGGTGGGACCGCGCCAAACCCCACCCAATCCATATTATCTTCATGGATGCCTGAAATTCTAGCATTCATGATTCATTCTTTCAAGTTGAGCAACGGCTCCCAGAAACATCCTGTAATATCCCCAAATCCCTCTGAAGTGGGTCACCAACACCTTATTGAGCTAAAAGCGGGTCTTGAACACGATCACCTTCCTCCTACAAATGAAGAAACTCTGGTCCAGAAGGAACGTGCCTGAGGGCACAGAACTGGTCAGTGGCAAAGCAGGAGCGGAAGACAGCCCTGCTTCCTCATCCCATAGGAGGGACACGGGGTAGTCCCGTGGGTCTCCTGCTCAGTTCAGTTCAGTTCAGTGGCTCAGTCGTGTCCAACGATTCTTTGAGACCCCATGGACTGCAGCACACCAGGCCTCCGTATCCATCACCAACTCCCGGAGTCTACCCAAAATCATGTCCACTGAGTCAGTGATGCCATCCAACCATCTCATCTCCCTACTCGTTTACAGCCTGCAAAGAGCTTCCCCATCAGAGCTCACCTGATGGAGGCCATGCCTACGAGCAGACCATCTTCCTCCCTGAGGTGCACATGGGCTGCCTGAGGCTACACGACAATCATACCGGCTTCTGATAACAGGGCCTGGTCGATTGTTTAGGGAATCAGCTTAAAGGTACTGTTCATCAGTCCCAGCCGCTGGGTCCCCTGAGTGACCCTGGTTGCTGGCCTTTCCAAAGCCTCGTTCAGCTCCTCCTCCCATTCTCTGGGCAGCCCCAGATCCTTCCAAGGCATTCCATTTATTGTTGTTTAGGGAAAGCCAAGTTGCTTTCTGTCCTGGTTTCTTAAGAACTCTAACTGACATACCCACTTTACAGGTAAGAGGGATGAGGTGTAGAGTGGAAATGTGAATGATAAGAGATAGGGCCAGGGGACTTCCCTGATGGTCCAGTGGTAAAGAACCTGCCTGCCACTGCAGGAGACGTGGGTTCGATCCCTGGGTTGGGAAGATCCCCTGGAGAAGGAAATGGCAACCCACTCCTGTATTCTTGTCTGGGAAACACCACGGACAGAGGAGCCCCGCAGGTTACAGCCCATAGGGTCGCAAAAGTGTCAGACACAACCGAGCGACTAAAACAACAACAGCACCTCCGCTGTGCAGTGAACAACTACACACAACAGCCCTGGAGACAGATTGTTGTTGTTTAGTTGTTAAGTTCTGTCTGACTCTTGTAGTCCATGTCTACAACCCTATGGACTGTAGCCCTCCAGGCTCCTCTGTCCATGGAATTTTCCAGGCAAGAATACTGGAGTGCCTTGCCATTTCCTTCTCCAGGGGATCCTCCCCACCCAGGGATCAAAACCAAGTCTCCTGCATTGGCAGGTGGGTTCTTTATCAGTGAGCTGCTTGCCTTATACGGTTGTTTTAAGGACTAAATGACATAAAGTCTTTGGCACCATGCCCAACACTTAGTAAGTGCTCAATAAATAGTAGCTAAATATCATGACACCCTCATCACAGGCTCTGTCTGGAAGGTGTCTGGCAGTCTGTGGTGAAACTGCAGGTCCTAAGTGCCTTGCTTTCTCACCGCCCACTCCCAAACCTCCTAACCTTTCCTGGATGGCCTCAGCGCCTGATCTCTTCCTCCAGGGCCCTGCAGGCTTGGCTGGGCTGTTGAGGAACAGGGTTCTGGCCTTGTCAGGCACACCGTGGCTTTCAGTTTGGCAAAGGCTCCAGATATACCAGGGCTCAGCTGTCAAGTCGTTCCTGCTCCAAGGTTCAGAAGGTTCCAGCAGGGTGTTCTACCCTCCAGCCTCCTTCAGCCCCCAAGCAGATAGAAATCAGAACTCAGCACTTCTTCAGGGCCCACCTACGGCACGCTCAGTAGCCCCCATAGCTGCCCAAGCCTCCTCACACCTTCTCTGCCCTCCCCTGCCAGCAGGCCCAAGCAGCCAGAGACAGGCATGGCTGGACCCAGCGCCTTTGGGAGAGCCACGTGTGCCAGCCCAGCGCCTGCCAGCTCTCAGGCTGATCTCACAATGGCCCCTTTCACCAGGGAGAGAGCTGGCTACCCTGGAGCCCCAGGGGTGACGTCCCAGCCCCAGGGGCAGGGAGGAGGAGGTCAGAACTCAGGAGGGGGCGGCCGAGGCTGGGAGAGAGCAAGGTGCTGAGGCCCTGCCGCCGCCACCACCGCACAACAGACAGCAAGGTGCCCGCAGCACAGCCAAACCACAGAGATCAGACTCCCCGGGGCCCGGGTGCGGGGGGACAAATAAGTGTGGGAGCAGATGGAGGGAAGGAGTTAGTCATGGGGTTCTGGGGGAAGGGAGGCTGGGCCCTCAGCCCACGCTCTGGCTGGCATCTCCAGGCCCATAGCAAAAGGGTGACGTGGTCTTGGTCCTTGAAACAGCCCTTCCCGTAACAATCCGGGCATCCCAGCCAGGCACCTTTTGCCCTTCCCCTTTGTCCCCATGCCTCTTGCCCCAGGCCTCCAGGAGCTCTTAAAGGAACTCGCATCTTTCTACAAGTATCTCTGTCCCTGTTGTTCAGTTCAGTTCAGTCGCTCAGTCGTGTCTGACTCTTTGCAACCCCATGGACTGCAGAGAGCTGGGCCTCCCTGTCCATCACCAACTCCCGGAGTTTACTCAAACTCATCTCCATGGAGTCGGTGATGCCAACCAACCATCTCATCCTCTGTCATCCCCTTCTCCTCCTACCTTCAATCTTTCCCAGCATCAGAGTCTTTTCAAATGAGTCAGCTCTTCGCATCAGGTGGCCAAAGTATTGGCATCTCAGATTCAGCATCAGTCCCTGCAATGAATATTCAGGCCTGATTTCCTTTAGGATGGACTGGTTTGATCTCCTTGCAGTACAAGGGACTCTCAAGAGTCTTCTCCAACACCACAGTTCAAAAGCGTCAGTTCTTCGGCACTCTGTCCCTGTTAGCTGCCCCCTTCTCCACTCCTAGTGCCTAAATCTAATCTAAGCCACTCAATCCCCAAATTAAAGCCTTCACTGGCTCCCCACTACCCAAAGGACCATGACCTCAAAGTCTGGACTGTCAACTTTGCCCACCCAGTAGCCATTCCTTTTCCTTATTATCTCTAACTTCCTTTATTCCAGGGAAGCCATCCCTCCCTCCCTCTGTCCGTGCGGTTTGGATGGGGCTCAGGGATATAGGGAAAGGCAGGTGACCCCAACCTGGCCAATCAGAGTAGTCAAGCCCCACCCCCAAACAGTGATTGGTTCAGGCGTAGTCATGTGACCCAGACCAGTCCAGGGAGAGTCAACTGCAGAACCTGTGTTTAAACCCTGGGAGAAATTGATTTTTTCCTTCCCCTGGGCTGGAAATTGGGATGGGACCAGTCTGGAGAGGCCTTCGTTTGGAAAGGAACTGCTCCAGAAGGAAGGCAACACAGGGAGAAGCAGAAAGATGGAGAATAAGTCCTCGTGGCAGCATTTCAATCCCTAGATCCAGCTCTTTCCTGAAGCAGAGAAAATGAAGTTTTTGGTTTTGGTGGGGGCAAATTTCCTTCTCATTTAAGCCTCTTGGGATTGTGTTTTCTGTGTCTTGCAACCCAGGAGTTCTGACCAATTCAGAGACCCTCCCTAGTCCACCGCATCAGCGTGGAGCATGCTCTCTGCCTCCCTCTGGATATACCGAACTTGCTGCTCTCCCAAACACCCCGTGTACCCTATGACTCTACTGGGCTCTCTGCCTATGGTGAGCTCACTTTTCCCTTTTGCTTTTGCTCAGCTCTTAAAGGTCCAGTTCAAACACCCAGTTCCTCCACAGAGCCTCTGCCAGCTCCTCCCCGGGGAGAATTTGCTCTTTGCCCCTGGTCACTATAGAACCATTATTTGGCTGGATCACAGTAGTTTGTGTGTGAATCCATCTCCTTCGCTGGGTTATTGAGCTTCTCGAGGGCAGCAACTGTGATTTTCTTTTCTCAGTGTGCAGTACCTGGTCTGGCACATCGTGAAATGATCTGAATTGCCATCAGACTGGGTGGCTCCCAACTTGGGGTTGGCATCATGGGGCTGGGCCCTGACTCTGGCATCACTATTGGCAACTCTGCGGCCCGTTCCCACCTCTGTGTGGATGCTCTTTCTTCAGCTTAAAATATCTGTCTCAGCCCGTCCTGGTGGTTCAGTGGTTAAGATTCCATGATCCCAATGCAGGGGATGTGGGTTTGATCCCTGGTCAGGGAACTAGATTCAGCATGCCATCAGTAAGAGCTCATCTGCTGTGACTAAGATCTGATGCAGTCAGATTAATAATAAAAAAAAGTTTGTCTCCCCTCAACCTATAAATCCTGCTCATCCATCAAGGAGCTCGAAGCTCTTAATATATGAGATGAAGGCTGCTTTGAAATTGAACAGACTTGAGTCCAAGTCCTGGCCCTTCCACACGGCACACGTGTTTATGGGGTGAGTCATAGAACTTCCCTGAGCCTCAGTTTCCTTAAAGTGGCAAGTGCATAGGGTTTATTACATGCTGGGCATTGTTCTAAATGCTTTACTGGTGCCAGCGTGCCTCATTCTTCTGTCCACCCTCTGGGGTGGAGGCACTAATAATATCCTCATAATAGATGAGGGAACAGAGGCCCAGAGAGGTTAAGTGCTGCCTGAAGCCATGACTCGGAGGTGGCAGAACTGGGGTTGGAACTCACAGTCAGTCGCCAGAGCAGTCCTGCCCCTCGCAAAATGAGGACAGTGCTAGCACCTTCTTTTCAAGGTTGTTGTGACAGTCAACCTTGACATAATGTGTGCAGAGGACTAGCAGAGCTGAGCACTGCTGTTACCTCTGGTGTGTTCTGAGCCTGGTAAAGTCCAGTCTTCCCAGAGAATCCTGGGCCAGGGAAGCAGTGGGGCTGTGGCTTGGCCGGGACAGTGTCCACGTGGCTCTGGCTGCATTTTAGGGCTCTCTCTGCTTGGCAGAAGGATTCTGCTCATAATGCTCATTTGTCCAGACTGTGGGTCAATGGCTTCTGCATTCTCTGCATGCACTTCCCTGGGCGCAGAAGGGGTGGAAGAGGACAGCATGGACTCCAGCCAGGCTAGGGAAATCTTCTGGGAATTGGGAGGTCTGGGGTGGCCAGAGGACCTCGTTTCTAGAAACCCCAACTCTGCCACTGCCTGGATATGAGGACTTGATCACTTAATCACCTTGGGCCTCAGTTTCTTCATCTGTAAAGTGGGGACAGTTGTGATATCTACTTGATCTGGTGGTGTGAAGATGAAAGATGGTGTGTTTTGCAGTATGTGTTGCGGGCACTCAGTGAAAGACAGTTGAGTATCAGTCTCATTTTGCTTTTTGCTCAATCAGGCTGTCTGGGACTCTGTTCTGGCTCTACTATTTCCTAGTAGTGGGACCTTGAGCAAATTACTCAACTTCTCTGTGGTCAGCTCCTCACTTGCGAATCTGGGACAATGACAAGACATAATGAAACAACTGTGTCTGGCACCTTAAGGATGCTCCAAACATTTCAGTGCTTGTTGTTATTATTCTCCAGCTGTAAGACCTTGGGAGACAACCAGCCCCTCCCCAAGACTTGGCTTCCCCATCTATTAAGTGAAGTTTAGACTTGGCTCTTGGGGCCATTTCCTGAGATTTCTGATTCCAGCCCCCACCACTGAATCACTCCCTCTGGGAGAGAGGCCAGATATCCTTTCTCTGGGAGTCGCTGTGTCCTCCTTCATCTTACTTCACTCCCTGCTGGGTCACCAAAGCCTGACCTGGACCTGGCACATGATGGGCCCTCAGTAAATGTTTACTGAATTTATGTGTGTTTTTTTTTTAAATGAAACAAACACTGATTTAGAGATTTTTATGTTCCAGGCACTCCTCTGAAGTCTTTACAGACAGATATAAATGCGTTCACTCTTTGTGATCTTGGAGGAAGGGACTGTTTTTTGTTTTTTTTTTTAATTAATTTATGTATTTGGCTGCACCAGGTCTTAGTTGCAGCACACAGGATCTTCAATCTTCGTTTTGGCATGCGGGATCTAGTTCCTTGATCAGGGAGCAAACCTGGTTCCCCTTCAGTAGGAACCCAGGGTCTTAGCCACTGGACCAGCAGAGAAGCTCCAGGAGGGATTCTTATTATCTCCATTTTTTTCACAAGTGAAACAGCTGAGGCAGGGAGTCAGGATAGCGTACCCAGGATTTACACCCAGGTCCTCTGGCTCCAGGTTCATCTTCAGACCTTCTCTGACCCTGCTCTCTCTGTTCAAGAACGGACATACACAGTGTACCCATCCATCCACAGGTATCCATTACACATCTCCTGGGTTGGGATTCTCCCATCCTCAGGGTGAGAGGCGGGGACTGGCCGTGAGATGCGCAGAACTGAGCAATGGGTCTAGCCTCTTGGGGACAGTCTGCCAACACCTGCCGCTCTGCCAAGTCCAAAAACGGCCTGGGAACAGCTCACATCCTGCTGTTCTTCCGGAGCCGGAGGAGCTAACAGGAAAGGCAGAGGCCTGGCTGCAGTGCTGACTCGCTGGGAGGCGGGGCGAGCAGCCGGGAGGGAAGGGCGAGCAGCACAGTAAGTTCATCCCTCCTTTCCTGGGCACTCACTGGAATAAGGCTGGGCCCTGGAGCCAGAGGCCTGAATCCTCCCACCCAGAACCACAAGATGCTCCCAGACCACACATACTGGATTAAAGCCTGGCCACAGCACCCCTCTAAGAAGATGAGGGTCTCTGCACGGTCAAATTCAGTATTGGCCTCCTTGAGCACTGCCCACTTGCTGACCACAGCCTGGCAGCCTAGAAAGGCCCCGGGAAGGAAATAAGGAGAAACTTGAGGTCTGAAAGTGGGAGGAGGGGACGAGAGCAGAGAAATGCAATCGGAAGAAAGAAGCAACGTGTCTAGACTCTGAAGGCTCCTAAGATGGAAATGGTTGCTGAACTTTTAAGAGGAAGTATATTTAATATTCAGATTTTATCTTTTAGTGGTGCCTCCACCCACCATCACCACCAACCTTCCAGATGGCCTTGTGGGATAAATTGTGAGGGTGTTAAGGGTGGGGCCATGTTCCTGGAATGGGACTTGGGGGTATGCACAGCACACATGGGACACAAGAGATGTCGAGACTGAGAACTCAGTAAATGCAGTCCTGGGAGGCTGGTGAATCAGGCTGTCTGTAACCTGCACATCTCCTGGGCTTCTTACAGGCAGGCGCTGGAGGCTTGAGTCATGTGGTAGAGTGCAAACTTTAGAGCTAGATTATGTGAGTCACACACTCACTACATCTGTCTTAGACTCCTTGAACTTTGATTTCATCTATAAAATGGGAATAATAAAGATGAATTTTTTCAACACCTAGTACATGCTCGACGCTGATATCAGTATACCTTATGTGGATTACCCTTTTTAAAATTCTTAATGCAACCCTATGAAGTACCTTCTGTTTTCAGATGAGGAAACTGAGGCATAAGAAGTTTAAGTTTATACAATAAGTAGCAGAGTTGCGAAAACCCAGGAGGTCTCAAATGACACATGTCACATCTACCCACTAAGGGAGCTGTGAGTGTTTAATGAATACACTCGTGTAAGTCTCACAGACCAGTGCCTGGCACATAGTTGCTATTGCTCAGTCTCTCAGCTGTGTCCAACACTCGCGACCCCAGGGACTGCAGCACATCAGGTTTCACTGGCCTTCACTATCTCCTAGAGTCTGCTCAAACTCACGTCCACTGAGTCTGTGAAGCCATCCAAACATCTCATCCTCTGTCGTCCCCTTCTCCTACTGTCTTCTATCTTTCCCATCCTCAGGGTCTTTTCCAATGAGTTAATTCTTCTCATCAGGTGGCCAAAGTATTGGAGTTTCAGCTTCAGCATCAGTCCTTCCAATGAATATTCAGGACTGATTTCCTTTAGGATTAATTGATTTCATCTCCTTGCAGTCCAAGGGACTCTCAAGAGTCTTCTCCAACACCACAGTTCGACAGTATCAGCTCTTTGGTGCTCAGCCTTTCTTATTGTCCAGCTCTCACATCCGTACATGACTACTGGAGAAACCATAGCTTTGACTATACAGATCTTTGTAGGCAAAGTATATGCCTTTTTAATATGCTGTCTAGGTTTGTCATTGCTTTTCTTCCAAGGAGCAAGTGTCTTTTAATTTCATGGCTCAGTCACTGTCCACAGTGATTTTGGAGCCCAAGAAAATAAAGTCTGCCACTGCTTCCATTGTTTCCCCATCTATTAGCAATGAAGTGTTGAAACCAGATGCCATGATCTTTGTTCTTTGAATGTTGAGTTTCAAGCAAGTTTTTTCACTGTCCTCTTTTACCTTCATCAAGAGGCTCTTTAATTCCTCTTTGCTTTCTGCCATTTAAGTGGTATCATCTGTATATCTGAGATTATTGATATTTCTCTCTGCAGTCTTGATTCCAGCTTGTGATTCAACCAGTCAGGCATTCCGCATGGTGTACTCTGCGTAGAAATTAAATAAGCAGGGTGACAATATGCAGCCTTGATGTACTTCTTTCCCAATTTGGAACCATTCTGTTCCATGTCTGGTTCTAACTGTTGCATCTTGACCTGCATACAGGTTTCTCAGGTGGCAGGTAATGTGGCCTGGTATTCCCAAATCTTTAAGAATTTTCCACAGTTTGTTACGATCCACACAGTCAAAAGCTTCTGAGTAGTCAATAAAGCAGAAGTAGATGTTTTTCTGAAACTTTCTAGCTTTTTCTATGATCCAATGGATATTGGCAATTTGATCTCTGGTTCCTCTGCCTTTTCTAAATCCAGCTTGTACATCTGGAAGTTCTCTGTTCAGACACTATTGAAGCCTAGCTTGAAGAATTTTGAGCATTACTTTCCTAGCATGTGAATGCATGCAATTGTGTGGTAGTTTGAACACTCCTTGGCATTGCCTTTCTCCCTCTTCCAACAGTTGAAGAGATGACTGTACACGTGGACATCACCAGATGGTCAATACTAAAATCAGACGGATTATGTCCTTTGAGCTGAAGATGGAGGAACTCTATACAGTCAGCAAAGACAAGACGGGGAATGGACTGGCACAGAGTAAGTTCTATGCGCCACAAGTACTGGCACATAATAAATTAAATGTGAGCTCTTGTGCTCACAGTGAAGCACAAGAGTGGCATCAGTGAAGATGTGACCATCTGACTCAATGGGGTTAAACAACAAGGGAATTTGTTATTTCATCAACTGGAAGTCCCTGGGCATTCTTGACCTCAGGATTGATTGAGGCAGTGGTTCTATGATGGCATAAAGACCTAGAATCTGTCTCCTGCTGTGCACATTGGCTTCAACCCAAGGGAAGTGGCGACACTCGGTGGCAAGGTGACTGCCAGCAACACCTGGAAAATCCTACATCCTCACTCTTCCCCAGCAAGAGGAAGAAACTGTGTTCCTGAACTTAAACGAAGCAGGACAAAGTCTAAGAGAGTTTTGCCAAAAGAATACACTTTTGGGTCACAGCAACCACCCTCTTCCAACAACACAAGAGATGACACTACACATGGACATCACCAGATGGTCAATACTGATTTCAGATTGATTACACTCTTTTAGTCAAAGATGGAGAAGCTCTATACAGTCAGCAAAGACAAGACATGGAACTGACAGTGGCTCAGATCATGAGCTCCTTATAAAAAAAATTCAGGCTTAAATTGAAAAAATAGGGAAAACCACTAGACTATTCAGTTCAGTTCAGTCACTCAGTCATGTCTGACTCTTTGCCACCCCATGGACTGCAGCATGCCAGGCTTCCCTGTCCATCACCAACTCCCAGAGCTTGCTCAAACTCATGTCCATCGAGTCGGTGATGCCATCCAACCATCTAATCCTCTGTCATCCCCTTCTTTTCCTCCCTTCAATCTTTCCAAGCCTCAGGGTCTTTTCCAATGAGTCAGTTCTTAGCATCAGGTGGCAAAAGGACTGGAGCTTCAGCTTCACCATCAGTCCTTCCAATGAACACCCAGGACTGATCTCCTTTAGGATGGACTGGTTGGATCTCCTTGCAGTCCAAGGGACTCTCAAAAGTCTTCTCCAACACTGCAGTTCAAAAGCATCAATTCTTTGGCGCTCAGCTTCCTTTATAGTCCAACTCACATCCATACATGACTACTGGAAAAACCATAGCTTTTACTAGATGGATCTTTGCTGACAAGGTAATGTCTCTGCTTTTAAATATGCTGGTAACCCACTCTAGTATTCTTGCCAGGAGAATCCCATGGACAGAGGAGCCTGGTGGGCTACAGTCCATGGGGTCGCTAAGAGTTGGACACGACTGAGCGACTTCACTCACTTTTCACTTTCATGCATTGGAGAAGGAAATGGCAACTCACTCCAGTATTCTTGCCTGGAGAATCCCAGGGACAGAGGAGCCTGGTGGGCTGCTGTCTATGGGGTTACACAGAGTTGGACACGAATGACGCGTCTTAGCATCAGCAGCAGCTTGGTCATAGCTTTTCTTCCAAGGAGCAAGCGTCTTAATTTCATGACTGCAGTCACCATCTGCAGTGATTTTGGAGCCCAGAAAAATAAAGTCTCTCACTGTTTCCATTGTTTCCCCACCTATTTGCCATGAAGTGATGGGACTGGATGCCATGATCTTAGTTTTTTGAATGTTGAGTTTTAAGCCAGCTTTTTCACTCTCCTCTTTCACTTTCCTCAAGAGGCTCTTTAGTTCTTCTTCACTTTTTGCCATAAGGGTGGTGTCATCTGCATATCTGAGGTTATTGATATTTCTCCTGGCAATCTTGATTCCAGCTTGTGCTTCATCCAGCCTGGCATTTCTCATGATGTACTCTGCATATAAGTTAAATAAGCAGAGTGACAATATGCAGCTTTGTTGTACTCCTTTCCCAATTTGGAACCAGTCTATTGTTTCATTTCTGGTTCTAACTGTTGCTTCTTGACCTGCATACAGATTTCTCAGGAGGCAGGTAAGATGTTCTATTATTCCCAACTCTTTAAGAGTTTTCCCCATTTTGTTGAATCTGCACAAAATGGATCACAAATGACTTGCGTTGGCATAGTCAATAAAGCAGAAATAGATGTTTTCCTGGAACTCTCTTGCTTTTTCAATGATCCAATAGATATTGGTGATCTCTGGTTCCTCTGCCTTTTCTAAATCCAGCTTGAGTATCTGGAAGTTCACAGTTCACATACTATTGAACCCTAGCTTGGAAAATTTTGAGCATTACTTTGCTAGTGTGTGAGATGAATGCAATTGTGCAGTAGTTTGAGCATTCTTTGGCATTGCCTTTCTTTGAGATTGGAATAAAAACTGATCTTTTCCAGTCCTGTGGCCACTGGTGAGTGTTCCAAATTTGCTGGCATATTGGGTGCAGCACTTTCACAGCATCACCTTTTTGGATTTGAAATAGCTCAACTGGAATTCCATCACCTCCACTAGCTTTGTTTGTAGTGATGCTTTCTAAGGCCCACTTTATTTCTCATTACAGGATGTCTGGCTCTAGGTGAGTGATCACACCATCATGATTATATATGTCATGAAGATCTTCTTTGTGTAGTTCTTCTGTGTATTCTTGCCATCTCTTCTTGATATCTTCTGCTTCTGTTAGGTCCATACCATTTCTGTCCTTTATTGTGCTCATCTTTGCATGAAATGTTACATTGGTGTCATTGATTTTCTTGAAGAGATCTCTAGTCTTTCCCATTCTATTGTTTTCCTCTATTTCTTTGCACTGATTGCTGGTTACTGAGGAAGGCTTTCTTATCTCTCCACTCTGTTCTTTGGAACTCTGCATTCAGTTGGGTATATCATTCCTTTTCTTCTTTGCCTTTAACATCTCTTCTTTTCTCAGCTATTTGTAAGTCCTCCTCATACAAGTATCTTGCCTTTTGCTTCTCTTTTTCATGGGTATGGTCTTGATCACTGCCTCCTGTATAATGTCTCGAACCATTTATGTATGACCTAAATCAAATCCCTTGTGATTATACATGGAGGTGACAAATAGATTCAAGGGATTAGATCTGGTAGACAGTACCTGAAGAACTATGGATGAAGGTTCATAACACTGTGCAGGAGGCAGTGACCAAAACCACCTCAAAGAAAAAGAAATACAAGAAGGCAAAGTGGTTGTCTGAACAGGCCTTACAAATAGCTGAGAAAAGAAGAGAAGTGAATGGCAAAGGAGAAATGGAAAGACATACCCAACTGAATGAAGAGTTCCAGAGAACAGCAAGGAGAGATAAGAAAGCCTTCTTAAGTGAACAATGCAAAGAAATAGAGGAAAGCAATAGAGTGGGAAAGACTAGAGATCTTCAAGAAAATTGGAGATATTAAGGGAATATTTCATGCAAAGATGGGCTCAATAAAGGACAGAAACAACAAGGACCTAATAAAAGCAGAAGAGATGAAGAAGAGGTGGCAATAATGCCCAGAAGAACTATACAAAAAAGGTCTTAATGACCCAGATAATCACAATGGTGTGGTCACTCACCTAGAACCAGATATCCTGGAGTGTAAAGTCAAGTGGACCTTAGGAAGTATTATTTAGAACAAAGCTAGTGGAGGTGATGGAATTGCAGCTGAGCTATTTCAAATCCTAAAAGATGATGCTGTGAAAGTGCTGCACTCAATATGCCAGCAAATTTGGAAAACTTAGCAGTGGCCACAGGACTGGAAAAGTTCAGTTTTCATTCCAACCCCAAAGAAAAGCAATGCTAAAGAAAGGTCAAACTACTGTACAATTGCTCTCATCTCCTATACTAGCAAGGTGATGCTCCAAATCCTTCAAGCTAGGCTTCAATAGCATATGAACTGAGAACTTCGAGATGTGCAAGCTGGATTTGGAAAAGGCAAAGGAACCAGAGATCAAATTACCAATATCCGTTGGATTATAGAAAAAGCTAGAGAATTCCAGAGAAACATCTACTTCTGCTTCGTTGACTACTCAAAAGCCTTTGTTGGATCACAACAAACTGTGGAAAATTCTTAGAGAAATGGGAATACCAGACCACCTTGCCTACCTCCTGAGAAACCTGTATGCAGGTCAAGAAGCAACAGTTCTAACCAGACATGGAACAACAAACTGGGAAAGGAGTATATCAAGACCATATATTGTCACCCTGCTTATTTAACTTCTATGCAGAGTACATCATGTGAAATCCTGAGCTGGATGAATCACAAGCTGGAATCAAGACTGCAGAGAGAAATATCAATAACTTCAGATATGCAGATGGTACCACCCTAATGGCAGAAAGTGAAGAAGAATTAAAAAGCCTCTTGATGAGGGTGAAAGAGAAGAGTGAAAAAGCTGGCTCAAAACTCAACATTTGAAAAAAGAAGGTCATAGCATCTGGTCCAATCACTTTATGGTTAATAGATGGGAAAAAATGGAAACAGTGACAGATTTTATTTTCCTTGGTTCCAAAATCGCTGTGGATGGTGACTGTCACTATGAAGGAAAGAAAGGAGGAAAGCTATGAGCAACCTAGACAGCATATTAAAAAGCAGAGACTTCACTTTGCTGACAAAGGTCCATCTAGCCAAAGCTATGGTTTTTCCAATAGTCATGTACGTGTGTGAGAGTTGAATTGTAAAGAAGGCTGAGTGCCTAAGAATTAATACTTTCAAATTGTGGTCTGGAGAAGACTCTTGAGAATCCCCTTGAACAGCAAGGAGATCCAACGAGTCAATCCTAAAGGAAATCAACCCTGAATATTCATTGGAAGGACTGATGCTGAAGCTGAAGCTCCAAAACTTTGGCCACCTGATGTGAAAAGACAACTCACTGGAAAAGACCTTGATACTGGGAAGAATTGAGGGCGAGAGGAGAGGGGGTGACAGAAGATAAAGTGGGTGGATGGCATCGCTGACTCAATGGACATGAGTTTGGGCAAACTCTGGGAGATAATGAAGGACAGAGAAGCATGGCATGCTGCAGTCCGTGGTGTCACAAAGAGTTTGCCATGACTTATCGACTGAACAGCAAGTCTGACTGGTCAAGTTGTATCTTGTGCTCATCTGTGGACCAATAACAGCACCAAAACAGTGCCAGGAGCTGCTAGTATTAGCCTTCACTGACTCCACCCCTAGAGCTGAAACTGGGGCAAACATTCCCAGAATAGGGGGGCTGGCCAGAGGACTCTGCTAGGAAGGTATAAGGAGGGGTATGGATGCAACTTTAAAGAACTGCTGGCCCTTGTTAGCTGGAGGACTGGGGGAACCCTGGGTTACACAATCCTGTGTGCTCATCCAGTGTCCAGTGGTGCTGGATCCAGAGGAAGAAGAGGTTTGTTTGGATTGAGGGTGGAGGTATGTTTTTGGAGGATCCCTGGAGGCTTTGCCTCTGAATCTTGAAATATGAGAAAGATTTCCTCAGCCAGGAAAGTCTGGAAAGAGAGTCAGAGAGTATAGCATGAGCAAAGATCTGTGGATCTGGGGGAAGTTGGGACCCTGGGCAGAGTAGCCTGGGGGGAGGGAGGTGTAATGTGAGATGGGGCCTTCAGGGCACAGGACTCCTGTCCTCCCCACCTCACCTCTGGGCTGAGAGGACCAGAATAACAGATAACATTACCAAGCGCTTGTTCTCTGTGCATACTTTCTGGGCAATTAATCCTCATGACAGCTCTAGGGAGAGGTACTGCTACTGTCCCATTTTACAGCTGGGGAAAGTGAGACACAGATTAAGTAATTTGCCTAAGATCACACAACTGGACAGGGCAGGCCTGGGCTACAAATCCAAGCAGTCTGACCTCAAAGCCTATGCTTTCAACTTGCCCTTGACCTTCCTGGCTTGTCCCCATCCCAATAGGGGCTGAGCAGCATGGGGCGGGGGGGGGGGGGGGGGGGGGGAGAGAAGTTCCATCAGGCCTGTGCGTCATTTTGTGTCACTGCAGCTGGTGCTTGCCGCAGCAGGGGCACCTGCATCTGGCAGACAAAGGCTCAAGAAGGTTTTGTCTCCAGTGGGCAGGGAGTCGGCCCCCTTCCTGAGGCACGGGAGACAGGGAGAAGGTGGGAGAGCTGACGTGCAAGGAGCTTCAGAGCCAGGAGATCTTCCTTCCTAGTACTTGAGTTCTTTGAGTCTCCGTTCTCTCCTTTGAAATAATAATAATTCTCATTATTCCAAATATCATGCTATTAGGAGGAGGCAGATGGAACTCGGTAAAGAATACAAAGCTGCTTTTTACCACGTCATTCAAAGGTTATTTGTTTTTCTTGCTAAAGCAGAAATCCTGGGTTGGAAATGTTAGCAGTGATTGCCTTTGCAGCTTCATTCTTTGTTCTGCTTTTCATTCTTTTTTTTTTTTAATCTTCTATACAATGAACATATTTTACTTTTTAATGGACTCTCCCCCACAAAGAAGAACATTAAAATTCATTATTAAAATTCTTCCATGGGATATATCTACATAAACCTATGCAGATGTATGTATAATGGCTTTGGAAGACAACCCAGGAAAATGACTGCGTGCTGCCTGGGGGAGGGGAAATAAGAGCCGGGGGTGGGGGTGGGGGACTGCCCTTGAGCTGTAGGCTCTCTGGGACTGCTTGAATTATTATTTATTTATTTTACCCCTTGCTTGCATAACCTCTCAAAAACTGTTTTTTTTTCAGCCAAGAGAAAGAATCAGACCCAAGCCCCAAATCCTCGCTGGGTCCCCTGGTGACCATACTTGGGATCCATCTCTGAGCTCCCCTTCCCCTTCTCTGTTCTGGCTTTTTAAGAGGTGCCTTCGGGAGGGACCCCGGTGGGACTGGAAGACTGACTTGCCTTGTCTCCCAGCCACGTGGCTGATTCCAATGAAGTGGGTGCCAGACATCTTGTGGGGGGCGGGGAGTTCTTCCCCCACTCAGCGTGGAGCTACTCACTGCAGCCTCCACACCAGGACCACATTTCTTCTGTTTTTAGTTAATAAAATTAATTAATCTTTAGCTGCGATGAGTCTTCGATGCTGTGCATGCTCAGGCTTTCTCTAGCTGCAGAGAGTGCGGGCTACTCTTCGCGGTGGTTCGAGGGCTTATTGTGGAGGCTTCTCTTGTGGAGTGCGACTCTAGGTACTCGGGTTTCAGTAGTTGAAGCCTAAGAGGCTTAGTTGCTCCGCTGCATATGGGATCTTCCCAGACCAGGGGTTGAACCCACGTGCCCTTCATTGGCAGGCGGATTCTTAACCACTGGACCACCAGGGGAATCCTGGCCACATTTCTTAGGGCAGTATAAGGCCCTCCCTGCCTGGCCTTTCCTCTGTCCAGTTTCACCTTCTCCACCCCCTCATCTCAGACGGATGGCCAGGCACCAAAAGAGCCTATCTTCTCTCACCCCAGGTCCACGCACAAGCTGTTCCCTCCACCTGAACAGTCCTTCTCCCCCGTCTGCACAGCTAATACCAACTGATTATGCAAACCTCGTCTTAGATGGAACCTCCTCCAGGAAGCTCTCCTTGATCCATCCTGTTAGGGGCCCTCCTCTGGACTCCCACAACACCCTGGGATCCCCTAGTGCAGAATTCTAGCTGCGCCACTTTTGCCCTGGCTGTGTAACTCTGGATTAATGATCTAACCTCTCTGTGCCTCAGTTTCCTCATGTGTAAAAGTGCACTTAGCTCAGAGTTGTTGTAAAGATGATATGACTCAACGCAGATAAAATGTTCAAAATCGTGCCTGGTACTTTGTAAACTCTGGATAACTCTCGTTCTTATCACGTGATATTTGGAATGGCCTGTTTATCTGTCTCCCCTGCTAGATTGTTATGAGCTTCCTGAACTCTGGGTCATGTCCTGATGTTCACTCAGGGCCTGGTACATATTAAGACAATCTTGAAAAATTCCTGTTAAATAAGCGAAATAATCTGTTCAGATTAATAAACATTTCTTGAGCACTTGCAAAGCATGTACAATATGTAACACTCCTTATTAGACACAGGGCTACTAGGTACCTTCTAAGCAATATTTCACTTAACCCTTATTACAAGGGTTTGAGTTAGGTACTTGCAGCATTCCCATTTCACAGACAGGTAAACTTTCTGTCCCCATGACCTGTTTCATTTTTTCACCATAGCACGTCACCTCCTGACATATCATGCATTTATTGGTCTGTGAGAGAGCCTTCCTCCCCTGGCAGTTCTGTAAGAGCAGAGAGTCTATTTTGTGTTATATTTTGCAGTGTTCGCAGGGCCTAGGACAATGTCTTACACAGAGCAAGTGCTCATTTTTTGTCTGTATTAAACACCATTGCCTCTTTTTTTTTTTTTTTTTACCATTGCCTCTTGAGAAAACTTTGATGACTGCCTTCCACCCCAGACTAAGTTAGATGCCCCCATCTGTGCTTTCGTAGCACCTGGAAATTATGTGCACTTCCCCTAAGCCAGCAGTTATCAGGCTTTGCTGATATTTCTTCTTAAATCTTGGCCAATTGGCAGACTCTGGGAGGGCAGGACCTGTGGTTAATAATACTAATAATAAACAATGAACATTTGTTGAGTATTTAGCGTGGGACAGCTCTTTCCATGAGGTATCTATCCCACTCAGCAGTATCTGTCCTCCTCAGTAGGACCCTGTGAGGAAGCAAGTTGTCTCCATTTTACAGAGGAGGAAAACTGAGGCTCCTGGAGGTGAAGACACTTGCTGCAGATAAAGTGAGTAGCAAGTCACGTGCTAGCAGTGCCTGGCCCGGGCAGTCCGAATTTAGCACTGGGATCCTTAACCACTACACCTATTGCCTCTTTAGAAAAGACAACAGCTATTTATGCCACAAACTGAGTCAGGAGCACTTGAGAAAAGTCTGCTGAGTGCCTCTGACAAGCAGGAAACAAAAAGGTGTTCCCGGTTCCGGTTCTGCTCATTTCTGGTCCACTGGACACAATAGGGGGCGGGGTGCTGAACCAGTCTGCGCAAAGCGAGGAATCACGCGGGGCTTTCTGGAAAGGGCGCAATAGTGCCTCTTCCTTCTCTCTCCGCAGCGCAGGTCCCAGAGGCTCAGAATCCCTGGAAAGACCAGTGGTTAAGCCGGTACTGCTGTTATTTCCTGGCTGACCCAGCCCTTCTGGTCAGACTTGGGGGTGGCCCCAGCGATGGTGATCTAAAAGGCTGGAATGTCTTCCTGGCTACTAGCAAAAGGGAAACCAACCAACACATTAAAAAGTCCTTCAAAAGAGAGATATCATAGAATGAGTTCCGTTGCTTCAGCCACTCCAAGAGAGCGGGAAAAACTCCCTGGATTTCAGTTAGGGATCTAGCTTTTCCTGCCTCCGGGCCCCTAGGATGTTTATTTTAATTTAAAACAATTTCAAACCAACAGAAAAGTTGCAAGAATAATATGAAAGCTCATATTATTGATAAGTTTATTTATATGAGATATATAAATATGTTATTTATATATGAGAAATATATACATATTTGTCACCTAGATTCCACAAACTTTTTACATTTTGCCGCTTTTATTTTTTCTCTCCATTGATAGATAGATGATAGATATTAGATATAGGTCGATAAATAGATGGATATTAGACATAGATAGATGGTAGATGTTAGAAATATGGATATACATCTAATTCTAGGATATATACTATGGTTTCTGAACCATTTGAGAGTAGGCTGCAGACATCACACTCCGTATCCCTTGATACTTCAGTACATACTTCCAAAAAATAAGGATATTCTCCTCCATAACCACAGTACAGCCATGAAATTCAGGAAACTTAGCATTGACATGATTCTGTAATTACTATGCATACTGCCATTCTGTCAGATGACGCAGTAACTCTCTTTATGGCATTCCTTTCTCTAGTATAAGCTCTGGGCTGAGGTTATGTGCTGTGTTTGGCTGTTGCGTCTTTTTACTCTCCTCTAACCTGGAAAAGCCCCCTACCTTTCTTTACATTTGTGACATTGAAATCTTGAAGAAGACAGAGCGTTTTACAGAATGTTGCTCGTCTGGGGTGTGTCTGATGTCTTCTCATGATTAGATTTGGGTTATACACTCTCAGCTGGAATCTTACAAAAGTGATGCTGTGTGCTTCTTCGGATATCACTTCAAGAACCACCCAATGGTTGTCTGCTTGGAGAAGGTGCTCTTTTTATTTTTCCTAACTTGTTATTTAATATTGGAGTATAGATGTTGTGGTAGTTTCCGGTGGACAGCAAAGAGATTCAGCCATATATATAAATGTATCCATTCTCCCCCAAACTCCCCTCCCACCCAGGCTGCCCCATAACATGGAGCAGAGTTCCCTGTGCTACACAATTGGTTATCATTGGTCCTCATTGGTTATCAATTTTAAATAAAACAGTGCGTACGTGTTGATGGAGAGTGTGCTCATTTTGATCACCGGGTTAAGAGGTGGTCTGGCTTCTCCACTGTACAAGTTGCAATCTCCTCCCTTGCCGGGGGGATAAAGCAATCTGTTAGGGGTCACTTGAAGGTCAAGTAAATATCCTGTTCCTGCTGATTCTTGCAGTGTTTATTTCTGATCAGCAGGAAAAGGTGCCCCATCCCCTTTTACCGTCTTTGTCCCAGTCAGCCCCCACACTGTGAAGCTGGGATGAGGCCTCTCCTAGCATACTTCATCAGCGTTCTGTGGGGCTCGGACATGTTTACCCCACCTGACCCTGTTATTTGAATCCAGGGACTCTGGTGCATGCCTTAACAGGGTGGACTCAGCAGCTGAAGGGTATGGACAGGTTTTGGGCAGGAAAGGACTCCTTTTAGAGTTTCACTTGAAAACAAAGAGGCAAACCAAGTGGGAGGAAAAAAAATAAGTGTTGGGCTCAGCCTTCAGAAGCCTGGCCATGTCTGCGGTCAGCTCAGGAGCAATGGCTGTGGTCCTTCTGTTAGGGACTGTCCCCTGTGTATATACAAATACTGGCAGTCCTGGTCCAAATACAGACAGCCCAAAGGAAGCACAGTGCTATTTAAGGAGATGAGTGACTGATATGGGAAACAAACAGATCAACTAGCCAAGCCTCCAAGTATCACCAAGCCACCGACCACGGAGGGAGCAGGTCAGAGCATGTGGGATGCAGCTGGGAAAACACCAACCCGCGGCTCGCAGGTCTCCTCTGGCTGCTGAGAGTCGGCGTGGCTCAGAGCTGGGGGCCCTGTTTATTCTTTTGAAGCGTGAATGGTACATCTCAGCTTTGAAAAAATACAGTCGCCAGCTTGAGTTTCAAATAGTTCAACACCCTCTCTGCTACCTAGCTGTGATCTAAAAAACTGGGATCGTTCAGACCTCAGAGTACCAAATAAATGAACTGTGAATGCCCAAGGATTGAGAAAGAAGTGTCCTTATTCAAATCAATCTTTGTGGCTGGAAAAGATGGTCGATTTTTGGTCTGATGTTTCAGGGAAGCTGCTGGGGGCTGGAGACCCACCCCTGCGTTCTCCTGTGGCAGCACCTGGCTGTCCCTGCACCTTTAAACGGTAGGAAATGGACAGCGCATCTGAGTCGAGGCCTCCAGCTCTGGCGCTGAGAGCTATTTCTCTGTGCTGAAGGTCATATCCATGGTCTTAGGTCAAGAGGCAAAGGGTGGAACAGGCATTTGGTGGAAGACGGTTGAACACAGGCTATTGCCCACAGGATGGCTGTGGGTGATGGGAGGGGGTGGTGCAGTCTGGAGTCAGAATCGAGTTGGGTTCAAATCCTGCCTCTGTCTCTTACTTACCAGCTATTTGACTTGGGCAACTGATTGAGGGTCTCTAAGCCTCAGTTTCTTCCTCTGTAAAATGGGATTCAATAATAACAGTGGACTTGGGTTGTAGGTATTATATGACATTGTGTATACAGTGTACTTAATACAGCACGTATTAAGTGCTAAAAGCACCTCTAGTAATAAGAACAGTGATGATGGCGGTTGTCATTATTATTATTTCTGAACGTCCAGGCTATGTTTGGCTTGGCTAGGAGGTTGGAGTTGGGGTGGAGGTAGGAGTGGGGATGTGGGCCGAGGGAGCAGTGAGTGGCACTGAATTGAGGCCACCAGGCACAGAATGCCATCATCCTGATGGCCAGCTCCACTAGCTCCTACCCTCAGCAGCAGCCTCATTCTCAGCAACCTTGAACACCAATTTAAGCGACTGTGTATTATTGCATTGTGTGGATGAACTATGGGGGTTTTTCAAACTATGCTTTATTTGAGGAATTTTTAACAGCTGCAGAATATTCCAGTGATTGGTTGGATCATGTTTTGACAGGGGAACAAAATGGTATATTAGAATACAAACAGGCTTTGGAAATACAGATCTTCAACTGTTTAGTCAACATTTTTTGAGCATCAACTTTGGGCCAGGCCCTGTGCTGTGTGCTGGTCATACGAGGGTAAAGAAGACTGACGGGGATCTGCCCTCATGATGCTTAGGGTCTAGAGGGGCCGACAAGCATGCGAGCGGACCTGAGTTTAAACCCCGGCTGTGTGATCTTAGTCTCGTGTCTTCCCTGAGCCATAGTATCCTCGTATACAGAGGCTCAACGTAGAGTGTTACAGCCACAATATTTGGCCAACAAACATTAGTTCTCTTTTATATATATGTGGTTTTATATATATGCACATATATGTGTGCATATATATGTGGCTTTATATATATGCATATATATATGCTTTAGTGGTTTTATATATATGCATATATATAAACATTTATACATATATATCTGTATTATATATACATATCTAATTATAAAATATACTATACATAATTATTAATATATACATCTTTTTTTGCCCTTATGGGTAATATAGCCATGGATAGCTTCCTAAAATATCTTTTTCTTTTGGGGATGGATTATTTATTGTCATGAGATGATTTTTGCTATCTAGCTAAAGAAAGTTTTTTTTTTTTTCCTTTGTTTTTTTAGGCTGTGCTGGAGGCTTGTGGAATCTTACTTTCTGGACAAGGACTGAACCAGGCCCTGGCAGTGAAAGCACCAAGTCCTGACCACTGAACCATCAGGGAATTCCTTGAAGAAGTTTTTCTAAACCCTCTGCTACTCTCCAGTGTTCGTCGGGCAAGAAGTGGGCAGGAGCCACTGAACTGGCAGGAGGTCTCAGCAAGCAAGTAAGATCTCTTGTTTCCCATCTGCCTCCTTTGTGACACCAAGGGAATTCCTGCCTCAGCGCCTTTGCACTTGCTGTTCTCTCTGCCTAAAGCACTGGATGCTGCCTAGACATCACCTTCATTTTCTTCAGGTCTTTACTTAAATGTCATCTTATCAGAGAGGCTGTTCTTAACCACTCCCCCTCAACTCCTCTCTTCATCTCCTTTCTCCTATTTCTTCTTCTTCATAACTCTTATTACCTCCTAGCATAGGTATATTGGCCTGGGTATTGGCTTATTATCTGTCTTCGTCAATGTTTGTGAAAACCAGGATGCTATCTGACCTGGGCCTGGAACAATGCCTGGCATATAGGAGGCCCTCAATAAAAATGTGTGGCATAAGTTAATAAAGAGATCACATGGGACTGCTCATAATACGTACAGTATATTCTAGTGTCTGGAAACAGTAAAAAGCTGTTCAAATGAAAGGGAGAATGAAAATAATTGGAAACTGAATATAGTACCTTATTTGGGTGATAGGCCATTGAAGATCTTGGCTGGGGTGTATGTGAGTGGGGATTGGGGTCGGAGAGACGGTATTTTTTCCCTGCCAAGCTGCAGTGAGAGACTAATGGCTTCTATGGGGATCCAATCCAATTAAGGCCCTGGCTCCAAGTCAGCTCGGGTTCCCTTGCTGGCTGCAGCAGCTTCCAAGTAACAGAATGAAACTTGTAACTTTCCCAAGATTAGACAGTCTCCAGGCGAGCAGGGCAGAAAGGGGCTGAGGGTAGGGTTTCTGCTCCCAAGAGAGCAAATCTGCCTTGCATGCACATCGTTCTAAAATTCTGTGTATGTGTGTGTGTGTTTGTCTGTGTGTCTATATGTATGTCTGTCTGCCTGTCTATGTGTGTCTGTGTGTCTATGTGTGCGTTCCAGGCAAAGTGGCTATTTACCATCCTCAAAAACCAGTGCTCACAGTGAAGCAGCTGGATGCGGTGGAAAGACGTCAGAGGCAAAGCAAGGGGACGTGGGTTCTGAGATCTGCTCCCACATAGCTGTGTGACAGGGCAAGAAACCAAGAAGGCAGGGAGGCTGAGACCTGCCCCGACTCACACAGCTCGCTACTACAGAGCTGGAGAGGTGACTGTCCACAAGTTTAGGTTTCGTTGCACTCAGAATGCTCTTTCAACTGTTGGGTTGTTTTTTTTTTCCTTTAAAAAAGCATTTTTTGGAGAGGTAATACATAGCCAAAGGAAAAAATTTTAAATTTTTATTAAAAAAAATCTCTATTGTAGTAAACAAATGTACACCTCTATCCCCAGTGAGCTAGTTCTCCATTCTGGGGGTAAACACTGTGTCCAATTTCTTGTGTATCCTTCCAGAGAGAAATGCACTTGTGACATAGAGTTATGAAAAGGTTATTATGGTATGTGAATGTGATACACAGGCATGCAGAAATGATGCACAAGTATTACATTAAAATTTAGACTAATATAGAGAAATCTAACATCACAGGTATAGATTATGCTTCTTCATGTATCCAAGCATTTTCAAGGTTTTTTGGTGAATATATTATATGTGTGTGTATGCTCAATTGCTCAGTTATGTCTGACTCTGGACTCCCTGGATTGTAGCCCACCAGGCTCCAATGTCCATGGGATTTTCTAGGCAAGAATATTGTGGAGTGGGTTCCCATTTCCTATTCCAGACTATCTTCCCAACCCAGGGATCAAACTCACGTCTCTTGCATCTCCTGCCTTGGCAGGCAGATTCTTTACCACTTTACCACCTGGGAAACCTGGTACATATATATGGGTATCAGTTCAGTTCAGTCGCTCAGTCGTGTCCAACTCTCTGCAACCCCATGGACTGCAGCACACCAGGCCTCCCTGTCCATCACCAACTCCCGGAGCTTGCTCAAACTCACATCCATCAACTTGGTGATGCCAGGTGATGCCATCCAATCATCTCATCCTCTGTCATCCCCTTCTTATTCTGCCTTCAATCTTTCCCAGCCTCACGGTCAGGGTCTTTTTCAATGATTCAGTTCCTTGCATCAGGTGGCCAAAGTACTGGAGTTTCAGCTTCAATATCAGTCCTTCCAATGAATATATATATATATATATGAATATATATATTCTAAGAACGCATTCTAAGCATATATATATGCTAAGTTGCTTCAGTTGTGTCTGACTCTGTGATGCTATGGACTGTAGCCCACCAGGTTCCTCAGTCCATGGGATTCTCCAGGCAAGGATACTGGGATGGATTACCATGCCCTTCTCCAGGGAATCTTGCTGACCCAGGGACTGAACCCGGCTTTCTTTTTCCTGTGTTGCAGACAGATTCTTTACTGCTGAGACACCGGGGAAGCCCAATTTCCCTTATAAGATGCTTTATATTATATATCAATAACATATATGTGCCATATATATGTATGTTTCTCAAAAACAATTTTGATAGAACTTCACATATTATTGGAGGGATTTCTTATACCCAGATATTTTTATGTTTTTGGTTGCAGTAATAACTGACATGTTTACTTCTATTATAATTTCGAATGGGCAGGGCTTTGAATATAGGAACACTGGTTTCTAAAAAAAGTAATAACTTTATATCTTATCATTTCCATGAGATTACTCACTATTTTGTTGTTGTTGTTGTTGTTTCAGTCATGCCATGTGGCATGTGGGATTTTAGTCCCCAGACCAGGGATTGAACCCATGCCCCCTGCAATGGAAGCATGGCGTCTTAACCACTGGACTGCCAGGGAAATTCTAACGTTGCTTATTGTTGCTTACGGATTTCCAGTTGTTTTTCTTTGTAACTAATTTAGAAGACAGCCCAGTAGATCCTGCTCCCATGGATGCTTTGTTAATAAACTCTTCTTAATGTGACTGATGACCTATCACATCTGTGTAAACTTCCCCTTCTTTCCCTGACTCAACATAAGCCTCTGTTATAGATATTATCCCCACACTTGACAGAAGAAATTGTGGCTTGGCAAGGTGAAATGATTTGCCTTAGCTAGTGAGTGGCAGACCTGGCATTTCAACTGAGGTCTGTTATGCAAAATCTTTTGATCTTAGCGTGGCGAAACGAAGGAAAGAAGAGGTTAGAGAGGGATTTGTGCAAAAGCAGCAGAAGACGACATTTTTTGAATGCTTAAGCCATGCCAAAAACTTTATGTACTATCTTTTTGAATGCTCATAAGACCTCTTGGAGGCCAGTATTATGAGCAGATGGTTGGCCAGGGCCTGGGCTCAAGGACAAAGAGATCTGGGTTTGATTATTAGCTCGGCCGCTTTCCAGCTGTGTGACCCTAGGCACATTGCTTAACTTTTCTGAGCCTCAGTTTCTGTGCTGTATCTTGTTACAAATGGTGCCTGAATGGTCCTCCTCTCAAAGGTCTGTGTCCTGGAGCTTGTGGCCAAGAACACCTCAGTCCTTGGACCCACACACTGGAACTCTGTTTCTAAAGCCTAGAAAAGCTGAATTGACATGTGTCTCCAGCTCCTATGTTTGCTGAATGACTTTGCTTCCTCCAGAGGAACCCATATCTACAGGGAGGTGGGAAGTTGGTGCTTCTGTGGACACAGCATTCAGGTTAAACTTTAGCCAAAATTATGGCTAAGTCACAATTAGCAGGATTTTATAGGACCTAATTGTGGGGACACATCTGAAGTTCAAAGATGCATTGGGATTTTCCAGAACTGAGTTGACTGACATCACTGGAGATTAGTTTGTTGTTGTTGTTTAATCGCTCAGTCGTGTCCCACTGATTTTGACCCCATAGACTGTAGCCCATCAGGCTCCTCTGTCCATGGGATTTCCCAGGCAAGAGAACTGGAGTTGCCATTACCTACACAGGGGATCTTCCAGACTCAGGGACCAAACTCATGGCTCCTGACACGTCTCTGGCATTGCAGGTTGATTCTTTCCTGCTGAGCCACTGGAGAAGCCCCCAGAGATTAATTAAGCACCTGTCACAGGTGCAATGAGAGAAACGACGATGTGAAACTTAGGAGATGGAGGTTAAAAGGCAATGTTTGAATTTTACTTATTCTTTCACTGAATCTCATCAAACTTGGGGCTTCCCAGGTGGTGCTAGTGGTAAAGAACCTGCTTGCCAATGCAGGAGACATAAGAGTCTCAGGTTCAATACCTGGGTCAGGAAGATCCCCTGGAGGAGGGCGTCAAGATTATTATTATTTTATTATGTCTCAAGCACTGAGCTAGGTATAAGAAAGTATAAATAGGAACTATAGGCATACATGATTTTGTTGTACATCATTGTATTGTGCTTTGTAGATATTGCATTTTCTTACAAATTAAAGGCTTTTGGCAACCTGGCATTGAGCAAGTCTATTGGCACTATTTCTCCAACACTGTTAATTTATTTAATATACTTATTTTTAAAATGTATTTCACATCTGTAATGTATCAAGTACTCTGCTAAATCATTTGCATGTATTATCTCACTTAATCCTCACAATTACCCTGTGATATTAGTATTCTTATCACCCTTATCTTATACATAAAGAAACTGAGGCTTACAGACTAATTTGCTATTTTTCCCATTGTCAATTTAGTTAGCAAAGAATAAATATTTGAAACCCAGGTCTAGTGTACCAACAGCATTATTTTTACTTACTTAATTACTTTATTTATTTTTGTTTGTTATTTTTGGTTATGCCATGGGATCTTAGTTCCCCAACTAGGGATCAAACCTGCGCCCTCAGCAGCGAAAGTGTGGCATCCTTCCGCCAGGGAGTTTCCTAACAGCATTATTTCTTTTTTGAATTTTTAATTTTTTTAAAACTTTTAATTTTGTATTGGGTTATAGCCAATTAGCAATGCCATGATGGTTTCAGGTGAGCAGCAAAGGGACTCAGCCATGCATATACTTGTGACCATTCTCCCCCAACCTAGACAGCATGTTAAAAAGTAGAGACTTCACTTTGTCAACAAAGGTCCGTCTAGTCAAGGCTATGGTTTTTCCAGTAGTCATGTATGGATGTAAGAGTTGGGCTATAAAGAAAGCTGAGAGCCAAACAATTGATGCTTTTGAACTGTGGTGTTGGAGAAGACTCTTGAGAGTCCCTTGGCCTGCAAGGACATCCACCCAGTCCATCGTAAAGGAGATCAGTCCTGGGTGTTCATTGGAAGGACTGATGCTGAAGCTGAAACTCCAATACTTTGGCCACCTGATGCGAAGAGCTGACTCATTTGAAAAGACCCTGATGCTGGGAAAGATTGAGGGCAGGAGGAGAAGGGGATGACAGAGGATTAGATGGTTGGATGGCATCACCGACTCAGTAGACATAGGTTTGGGTGGACTCTGTGAGTTGGTGATGGACAGGGAGGCCTGGTGTGCTTTGGTCCATGGGGTCGCAAAGAGTTGGACACAACTGAGTGACTGAACTGAACTAAACTGATTCTCCCCCAAACTCCCCTCCCACCCAGACTGCCATATAACATTGAGCAGGGTTCTGTGAGCTGTACAGTAGAACAGCATTATTTTTTTAATTAAAGTATGTATATTATTTTTTCAGGATAATGCTACTACACACTTAATAGACTACATACAGTGCAAACATAATTTTTATATGCACTGGGAAACCAAAAAAATCTGTGTGACTTGCTTTATTAAGATACTGGCTTTATGAGTTAGAGGTAGCTGCAGAGGGAATTGAAAACTTAGGCTTTGCTGTGGTCATGTTTCTTCAGTATTACTACAGTGGGCAGGGAGACCAGGTCTACACGCTGAAGAAGCCTGACTCTATGGGACAACAGACCCACTGGGCCTATACCGCTCAATTCTCCCTGGACGACAAATACGCTCAAGATGAAATTACCATCAAGAAATGCTTCAAGGTGTTCATGACCCAGCAACCTCGGCCCGTCCTCTGAGGATCTCTTAAAATCTCATATCCCTTCTGCTGCCTGCTAGCCCCAGGAGACTTTCTGAAACCATGCTCTTCAATCTGTGAGCCTTGAAGTCTTGCTACAACTCTTGCTTCTTGAATCCGGTCTCATCCTTTCCTTTGATCATGCTTGTTGTGAAGCAATTATGGTAGCATCCTCTTTAAAGGGAAGATGTTTGAATCATCTTTTCATACTCTGAATCACTGCTAGGTTATTAAAATGATTTGAAAGAGAAAAAAAAAGATACTGGCTTTATTATAGTGGCCTGGAACTGAACTCACATCTCAGTGGCCTGCCTCTCATGTTTATTAGCATTTAGTATATGTCAGGCAGTGTGTTAATAAGCTTTACATTTATTTACCTGTTTAATCTCCATAATGACTCCATGAGATAGGTATTGTAATTATCATCATTTTATAAGAGGAAATTGGTATAGAGAGGACTACTTTCTCAAAATTCACAGCTGGGAAATTTCGCTCAACTAAAGATGGATATAAGGTTCCTTCTACTCTGAGAATCTCACCATATACCAAGGAAGAAGACATTGATATGAACAGTAATAATAGCTAACATTTATTAAATGTTTATAATTAAATGCTTTACATGGATTATCTCATTTAATCCTCAAAGTGACTTTATTAGGTTCTATTCTAATCTCTTGTAATGAGGAGGCTTGCTTGAGTTAAGTAACTTGTCCAAATGGAATTCAAAATCAGGCAGTTTGCAAAGAAGCTCACGTTAGTACATGCAATACCACCTAACCTCCTTGATGGATGATGTAGAATCCAGACCAATACACTGGTTCAAGGCAGCTCCTTGGAGCAGGGGGATACTTGAGTTGGGCCTTAAAGGATAGGTAGAACCTTACCCATACCCACTAAGTATACAATGTGGTGAAAAGATAATTGTGGGTTGAACTCTCAGCTCTGCCATCTTCCCAATTGAATGACTTGTGTTTAATCTCCTCCATTCCCTAGTTTCCTTAATTGTAAGTGTGGACAATGAAAATTATTCATCTGAAACACCATGAGGAATACAGTTTTTTTAAAATTTTTTTAAGAGTGCAGTCTCAGTAGTTGTGGCACGCACAGGCTTATTTGCCCCAGGGTATGTGGGATCTTCCAGATGTACAAGCTGGATATAGAAAAGGAAGAGGAACCAGAGATCAAATTGCCAGAATTTTTTGGATCATAGAAAAAGAAAAGGAAGTTCCAGAAAAACATCTACTTCTGCTTCATTGACTATTCAAAAGCCTTTGACTATGTGGATCACAAAAAACTGTGGAAAATTTTTAAAGAGATGGGAATACCAGGCCACCTTATCTGCCTCCTGAGAAACCTGTATGTGGGTCAAGAAGCAACAGTTAGAACCTTACATGGAACAACTGACTGGTTCCAAACTGAGAAAGGAGTACATCAAGGCTGTACATTTTCACCCTCTTTATTTAACTTATATGCAGAGTACACCATGCAAACTGCTGGGCTGGTCACAAGCTGGAATCAAGATTGCTGGGAAAAATATCAACAACCTCAGATATGCAGATGATACCACTTTAATGGCAGAAAGCAAAAAGGAACTAAAGAGCCTCTTGATGAAGGTGAAAGAAGAGAGTGAAAAAGCTGGTTTGAAACTCAACATTCAAAAAACTAAGACCATGGGATCTGGGCCCATCACTTCAAGGCAAATAGAAGGGGAAAAACTGGACGTGGTAACAGATTTTCTTTTCTTGGTCTCCAAGATCACTGAGGATGGTGACTGTAGCCATGAAATTAAAAGATGCTTAATCCTTGGAAGAAAAGCTATGACCAACCTAGATAGCATATTAGAAAGCACAGGCATCACTTTGCCAACAAAGGTCTGTGTAGTCATAGCTATGGTTTTTCCAGTAGTCATGTATGGATGTGAGGGTTGGACCATCAAGAAGGCTGCTGGTGCTGCTGCTAAGTCGCTTCAGTCGTGTCCGACTCTGTGCAACCCCATAGACGGCAGCCCACCAGACTCCCCTGTCCCTGGGATTCTCCAGGCAAGAATACTGGAGTGGGTTGCCATTTCCTTCTCCAATGCATGGAAGTGAAAAGTGAAAGTGAAGTCTCTCAGTCGTGTCCGACTCTTAGCGACCCCATGGACTGCAGCCTACTAGACTCCTCCGTCCGTGGGATTTTCCAGGCAAGAGTACTAGAGCGGGGTGCCATTGCCTTCTCCCAAGAAGGCTGAGCACTGAAGAAATGATGCTTTCTAATTGTGGTGCTGGAGAAGACTCTGGAGAGTCCCTTGGACTGCAAGGAGATCCAATGAGTCAATTCTCAAGGAAATCAACCCTGAGTATTCATTGGTAGGACTGATGCTGAAGCCGAAGCTCCAAAACTTTGGCCACCTGATACGAAGAGATGACTCATTGGAAGACCCTGATGCTGGAAAAGAATGAAGGCAAAAGAAGAAAAGAACAGCAGAGGATAAAATGGTTAGATAGCAACATCAACTCAATCGATATGAATTTGAACAAACTCTGGGAGACAGTGAAGGATAGGGAAGCCTGTAGGCCATGGAGTCGCAAAGAGTTGGATGTGACTTAGGGACTGAACAACGATATGTGGGATCTTAGTTCCCCAACCAGGGATCAAATCCACATTCCCTTCATTGGAAGGCAGATTCTTAACCACTGGACCCCCAGGGAAGTCCCCATGAGGAATAAATGTGATTGGATATAAAAACACTCAGATATCTAGCATGCAGGGAGTTCAGTAGTGGAGATTAAGGACAGATGGGTTTGAGACCAACAGTTCGTTCCTAAGCAGCACCAGGCACCATTGCAAGCATTTAACATGCATTTATTTATCCACAATCCTATTTACTCATTAAAAATCATAACTATAATTAGTTACTATTTTTAGACCCATTTTATAGAGGAGCAAAGGGAACACAGTGAAGTTAAATAAGGTATTCTGAGCCAGCAAATGACAGTGGCAGAACTGGAACCCAGGCAGTCTGACCCAAGAGTCCACATGCTTAGCACTTCGCTGCCTCAGTGGCAGAGAGTGGGTTTGAGACAGTCAGCTAGAGCAGCACTACAGAATCAGAACTGGGAAGAGGCACGTGTGCCAGCAGTGGGGGCTTTCAGGAGGTGCCACCTTGCCCCTTGGAAAACCTGACTTCTCATGTAGCAGCAATCATAGACAAACACAAACCACCCGGCCTCTCAGAAGGGGTGAACAAGACCTTCCAAAGGGTACATCAGGGGTACAGGAAACTGTAGCTTAAACAAGGCACATACACCCATTCCATAAGTTCTTACTGTGTATTATGAATTGTTGTATGAGCTGGGAATATCAGCCATAACCAAAAATCAAACAAAAAGTTCTGCCCTCATAGAATTGATGTTTAGTGGCAGGAGAGAGACAATAAGCAGCTAAACAAGTAAAATGTATTTCAGAGGGTGATAAGTGTTACGGAGAGAAATAAAGTGGAGAGTAGAATGAGGTTGAACCACTTGCAATGTTGAGTAGGATGGTATTGGGGGAGATTTCCCTGAGAAAGAAGTATGTGAGCAAAGACCTGAAGGAGGCAAGGGAACGGGAATTGCAGGAATCCTGGGAGGAAGAATGTTCCTCTGGGGGAGGAATGTTCCATAGAAGGAGAAGAGCAAGTGCAAAGGCCCTGAGGCAAGAGGCCATTTGGCACATTCAAAGAATAGCAAGGAAGCAGGTGTGCCTGGGATAGAGAGCAAAGGGGAGAGGAATAAGAGATGAGGTCAGAAGCGGGTGGGGGTGGAGGAGGGAGGAGAACACATCTCTACCTGTCTTCAAGATCTGCGTGTGTGTGTGTTATAAAAACAAAACAATATGGAATGTAAAGCATGCATGCATTTCAATACTGGAATATGAGACTTAAATGCAATATGCTTGTGGACCCTCCCCCACATACACTTCCTGGTTCTCTCCCTTTCTACCTCTCTCTGGACTGGCTCTGCCCCTTCATACAAGCCACATGGTGGTGGAAACTGGGAAAAGTAAGTATAAGTGACTGTGATCAGATTTCTAAGCACAGGCTCTGGGTCTCAGCCTTGGAGATCATCACTGCCTCAAGGTTCTGTGGGGGAGGATGTCAGTGGCTTCCTCTCAGTTAGGATCTGCTTCAGTAAGGCCTAAAAACTCCTGGTCGGCTCATCCCTCCACGCCTTGGTCACTTAGATGTCCTCGGCCGAGAGGCCAGTATGGGGCTGTCAGCAGACACTCACCACAGGTAACAGTGACTTGATTCAAGCTGAATTTGATGACCATCAGGCAATCTTTGGAAAAGAGAACTGCCTGGAAATACTCCTTTGCCTCAGGGCCAGTCTGGGGTCATCTTGGAGGTACCATTTGATTGTTTTGAACCTGGATCTGCTTTGAACTGGTTCACCATTTTGGTTCCTTTTCAGGCAGGGAGAGACTGGAAGCAAACTTTGGTTCACTTTCCTGACCCCATGAAGAACTAACACTAGGTTCAGTTGGCACTTCAGTTTTTGTTTTGTTTTTGTTTCTTTTTTTTTTTTTTGGTTTGGGTTCTCATCTCGGGGACAGCCTCCTAGCATTTACTTCTTTTCAACAAATGGGCTGGTCTCAGAGAGTTGAGTATGATGCCATGCTTGCCTGCAGGGGTGGACAAGGACAGTAGGAAGCCTAGAGTAGCGATAATAGCTATCACTGACTAAGCAGGAGGTGAGGTAAGGAAGGTCCAGTAACAGCCCCACCCCCATCTAGAGAATGAAACTGAGGCTTAGGGAGTTGGGGCGTCCCAGGTGGCTCAGTGGTAAAATAATCTGCCTGCCAATGCTGATTCGATCCCTATGTCGAGAAGATCCCCTGGAGGAGGAAATGGCAACTCACTCCAGTATTCTTGCCTGGAGAATCCCACAGACAGAGGCGCCTGGCAGGCTACAGTTCATGGGGTCGCAAACTGAGTGACTGAACAGGCAGGGATTGAAGGATCTTGCAGTTTTAGGGCTTAGGCTGACTCTAGATCATGTGCTCCTAACCCCTGGGGTAGGATGTTTCTTTAACAGAGTTCCTGCAAGAGAACTTGAGCAACACGCTATGGACTGGGAGAGGGAGGAGCTGCAGGTTTCACTATATTTTCACACACACGTTCAGTTTGTTAAAACATTCTGACAAGTGCTACGCTCTGAAGACGTGGAGAGATAAACATCAGTCTGATCCTCTCAGGACTCAGCCTTCAACTTAAGCTAGGAGGTGGGGAGGAGTAGCTGAGTCATGTGTTACCGAAAGTTAGAAGAGGGGACAAGTAACTGTTTCCAGAAGGGATGACACTTGCCCCAGGCGTTCATCAGTCGCAAAACCAGACCGGTGCTTACCTCCTGCCTGACTCAAAGTATACCGCCACTGTCCTCAAGGACTTCAAATCCCAGTAGAATTTTTCCAGTTTGAAGACCATCCGCATCAAAAAGGTCCCGGTGCTTGTTAAAATGGGAATTTGTCTCTTCCCCTCCGGAGGAGAATCAGAGAATTGGGTAAAGCAGGTCTGGGAGTAGCACCCAGGTGATTCTGGTACACACTTCAGGTTTGCCAGGTGGATGGGGAAAGGAAATCACTTCAGGGAAGAGGAACCCTATGGATTAATGACTTGAGAGTCCTTCGTAGCCTCGGGCAGAGGCGTTCAGCTCCAGACCTTAGGCTCTCCGAGGAGAGCGATCACGGTCCGTGCTGTTTACTGCGGGGGCGGGGGGGTAGGCACACTGTAGGGCCTGATAAATATTTGTTAATACGCTGGCTCCCAAGACAGAAGTGACGGGAGAGTCAAAATGGAAAACGGAGAAGTCGGAGAGGAAGGATAAAACAGTGCTTCTAGGGGGATGAAAACTTTCTCCGAAGAGGCAGAAGGGAGCTCTGCCTAACTGAGGGTGCTGGGGGGAGGCGACTGCTGAGGGAAAGGGGGACGAGTCCCGGGGGGCTGCAGCAAAGGGGAGAGGGCGGGAGATGCCGTCTCACTGCTCCGGGCCGGCCGAAGGCTGAGGTCACCTGGCGCAGCGCCAGCAGCAGCTGCGAGGACGGGCCCGCGCTTCGGCGGGAGGCGGTGTCAGGCGCTGGTCCCTGGGGGACTTTCCCCTCCGCCCCACCTCGGGAGGCGAGGCTCGGAGTCCCGCCCTCCGCTGGCCCAAGCCCAGGCTTCTCTTGGTCCCCACCGGCGCCACGCCCCTGAGCCGAGGTCAAGCCGCGTCAACAGCCTCCAGGGGCCCGAGCCATCCTTCGGCCGCCAACCCCCCGCCCCACCTCAACACCCACTGGGCCGAGGCCACGCCCCCAGCCGAGACCCCGCCCCGGCGCCCCGCCTCCGCGACTTGAAGGGGCCGGGGCTGCGGCCGCCTCAGAGTCGCGCGCGCGGGGCGTGGGGCGGTGCTGAGGAGACGAGCCTGAGGCACGGAGGCTGAGGCTAGCTAGACGCCAGGACAGTCCAGGGTGCTGCAGCGCGGCGGGAGCCCGTAGCCGGAGCAGTCCCGGAGCAGAAACAGCCGCCGCCGCCGTCCGCGGAGTCCAGCCGAACCGGCCATGGCGTTGTCGATGCCGCTGAACGGGTTGAAGGAGGAGGACAAAGAGCCCATCATCGAGCTTTTCGTGAAGGTGAGCGCTCGCCGCCGTCCCGTCCTCCCAGAGCCGACCACCCCCCGCCCCCCACCCCGCCCTGCGCCCGCCGGGCCGCAGGGGGCGGCGGCCCTTGGGCGCTCCTCCGCCGCGGCGCCCCCACGCGGCGCAGGGCAAGCGGGCTGGAGGGGAGCTTTGCTCCCGCGCCCCCGGCCCATTGTCTTGGGCCCACCCGCGCCTTCCCGCCGCCGAGGCCGGTCGAGGGAGCCGGGGTGGGACCGGGACCCCAGAAGGCCAGCACTGCGGGGCGGGGAGGGAGGGCGGGCACCGCCTCCAGCCGCGGGGACCCCGGCGGATGCCTCACCATCGTCCCGCGTCCGGGTGGGGCGAGCTTCTCCCTCCACCCGCGCCGCCACCCCGGGGCCCCGGAGGCCCCAATTCCTGGGACCGGGACGTGGGTGGGTCCTGTCACCCCCCTCTTCCCAAGCCACCGCCGGGGCGCCCGACCCCACCCCACCTCAGCCCTCGGCTCTCGACCTAAGTCCACTCCCAGCCCGGGAGGCGAAGCCTCAGCGCCGTCGTGAGCTGAACTTGCTTGAATACTTTCTGAAAGAGCGTGTCACTCCCGGCTGTAGGAAACTAACTTTAATTTTCAATTCCATCTGAAAAAAATATTTTAAAAAGAGCAGACATTCCTGGGCCTCCGGAAAAGACCGAGATTCCCAACTTGGGTTTTCCTGTCTTAGGTATTTTACCACCATCTGGTTTCTTGTTTCTCAAGCGCGAGTGTTTTGTATGATGCAACATTTTGGCTGCTCCCCTCGGTGTTGCTGCCTCGGGAAAGATTATGTGCCCTTTTGTTTT